>NC_064827.1:89447634-90091134 GCF_024166365.1 Elephas maximus indicus | reverse complement strand
TTGCTGACCTGACAGAGACTGGAGAAACCCTGAAAGTATGGTTCCCAGACACCTTATCAGCTCAGTAATGAAGTCAATCCTGAGGTTCACCCTTCAGCCAAAGATTAGACAGGCCCATAAAACAAAACAAGACTAAAGGGGAACACCAGCCTTGGGGCAAGGGCTATAGGGAAGGAGGGGACAGGAAAGCTGGTAATAGGGAACCCAAGGTTGAGAAGGAAGAGTGTTGACATGTTGTGGGGTTGTTAACCAATGTCATAAAACAATATGTGTACTAACTGTATAATGGTAAACTAGTTTGTTCTGTAAACCTTCCTTTAAAGTACAATAAAAATAATTAAATAACTAAATAAATTAAATAAACTGCCTTGCAGTGTTCTCATGAGAACTGTCAACAACCCATTATAAGTGTGCAACAGTGTTCCTAAAACACTCTGATTCCAGTAAAGAATGCTGTATTTTAACGTGCTAGAAAAAAATAATGCCAGTTTCAATGGTACAAATTGTTTTAGTCTTATACTATTAAATTTAATTTCTCCAGCTGTTAAAATGGAAAGGACTGTGAAAATACAGTTTGATTTGATTAATTATATGTTTCTCTAGGAGGTAATGTAAGGTTTTCCCCCCCCAAGAACAAATTTTTTCTTTCTCTCTCTCTCTCTCTTTTTTTTTTGTTTGAAGCCAGAAAGAAGGAGAAATAATGAGCTAATGGTGCTCTGTGTCCCTCACCCTGGATTTATTAGTTTCTCTTTTAGCCGTTTTGTATTATGGGCTTTGACATGAGATTTCGTTTGAAGAAAGAACTCTCTCAAAAAGGAAAAAATGAGAAACAACTTTTTGCCTAATCTTCTTACTTTATGGATACATAAAACTATGTCCTGAGAATAGAACATGGGTAAAGAAAATACAGTCCAGTGTCATACAGAATTAGGACTGAATGTCATACAAAATCACTGATGTCTACAAATTTTCAGTTAACGGTTAAGTTCAAATTTATAGCATAGAGAGAGGTCAGTTACTAAATAACAGACTTTAATGGAAAATAAGTTGGATCTCCTGCCCCTCCCCTTCCTCCCCCCCCAAAAAAACTTCTCTACATTAGCTGAAATTTCTGAAATTTAAGATTCATCCATGCTAACCATACCTCTTTGAAAATTCAAATCCTCTGGAAAGATAACCTAATTATTACTCATACAACTTCATGAAATTAATATTATCAGTTTGTTTCCCTCCTACTCTGAAGGAAATGGATCTTTGATGGAATAAAGCCATAAGCAGAGGAGGCAAATTTGAAGCATATGAAACTATAGTAGAAGATTGGTAGGGTCTTATCTTGAGAGGCAATTGAATAACAACCAAACCCATTGGTCTTGAGTAGATTTTGACTCTTGGTGACCCCATGTGTTACAAAGTAGAATTGCTCCATAGAATTTTCTTGACCGTAATCTTTATAGAAGCAGATCGCCAGGACTTTCTTCCACATACTGCTGGGTGGGTTTGAACTGCCAACCTTTCGGTTAGTTGTCAAGTGCAAAGTATTTGCAAGTACAAGGTCCCCCCAGGGACCAACAGAGATCAACAAATGACACTAGGCCTTATGTAGCTTTTGGGAAAGATGCTGAATGGCAGATGAAAAGTCAAAGGTGAGATTATTTTACTTACAGTTTTGCTTCAGGTATGCTGTGGTTGTAACGAATCAGAGCAGTGCTTCCTTGGAAAGCATGTCAAAACAGTTTCCTGGGCCCCACCTCCAGAAAATTTGATTGTGTAGATCTGGAATGGGCCGTGAGTCTGCAGTTCTAACAATCTTCTAGTTGATGCAGGTATTGTGAATGACTGTGTTTTGAGGACCAGTGAATTATACCATCGGCAGAAAACTCTAGAACAGAGGTTCTCAAACCTAGATATACATTAGAATGACCTGGGGAACTTAACATTCCAAGACCCCTTTCTCAGAAATGAAGGTCATGAAGGGCAAGGGCATCAATATTTTTAAAAGTATGGTGATTTTCATGTGCACTAAATTCAGAAGGGCAGCACAGATAATGTTGACAATGCATATAAATGACTGATGTCAGTCCTGTTAGAGCGAGCATACTAAGAAGACAGGCAGTCACTACCCTATTCCAGTTGATTATTTCCATGAAGGTAGACAGACCCCGAGCTACGAGATCTTAACATTGTTTTGAAATAAAATACAAATCCAATATCTTAAGAGAAATCTGTAAATATTCAAATATTGACAGCCATTTCAAATACATTTTAAAATACTGTGTTGGTAGAAGATAACATGTTTGGGGCCAAATATATCCCACAGGACACAGTTGGCACACTTTTATTTCAGAGAATTTCCAAGCAAATGGTATATCGGTCCTAAATAGTGTTCAAGATGGTGTGGGTTTTTCCGATAGAATAGTATCTAGTTCTAAAAAAAAAAAAAAAATTAGATATAACTAGGTTGGAAGATTGATCCATTCTGTACTTAATAGAAGGTAGTAACCCAGAGGAAAGTAGCCTGATAACTTTAAAAGCTACCCAAGTATGATGAATTCTTCTTCTCAAAGAACAAACTCTAAATTTTGCAAAGAAAAATACTGGAAAAAAAAGTCTCGTTGGCCTAAAGATTTGAGTTCTCACTGTTTTGTCTCACCGGTACAGGTAAAGCTTCATTATATCATCAGATCATTCAACATTTAAATTTTATCTGTATGTCTATCCCAAATTTTAGATTGTGTTCTAACCACAGGAAAATTACTATTCCTCAGCTAATCAATTTAAGGATAACTGTGGGCTGAAATGCTATGCATTTTATAACTACAAAATTTCATGCTGTGTGTGTGTTTAAAACTAAGTTTGTAGTGCTATAAATGATTAGAACTCAACTAAAATATTATTAAAATTAAATATGTAAAGTTAAAAAGAACTCTAAACAAAACATTTTGTTTATACTGTTAGAGCATCTGTTAGTTTAACAGACCCTTCTGTGTTAATTATTGATGAGGTCTCTACAACAGCTCTCTAACTAACTACTAAAGTAACTGAATTAAAAAAAAAATGCTGCAAATCTGCAATCGAAATATGTTTCAGAACTTTCGCACACATGTGGTACAAAACGAATGCATCTTCCAAACTTAAAGCATAAAAATGAAGATGGCTCAGGTGTCATTCTATTCCATGATAAATGCATCAAAAAATCTCTTCTTTCCTTATCACCCAGCATCACATTATGATGCTCATACTGCTGGTGTAATGAAGACTCAAGTATTTCCAAGGTGGAAGGGCTATACTATGATTTTACATAGCATTGACTTGCATTTCATGCTACGTGCCTTCCTCCAGGTCCCTTGGATTTAATAGGGATGAAATCACAGGGACTCCCTTTTGTCAGTCAGCAGTCACATGACAGCTTGCTATTCCACCTCGTTTGTACATTCTCAAAATGCAAATCAGAGTAAGCACAAAGCTACAACTGCCAAAAGGACTTGCAACAGGGGTCAAAAAGGCAAATGCCGGAGAGGCGGAGCCAAGATGGTGGAGTAGACATACACTTCCATCGAGCCCTCTTTACAACAAAGACCCAAAAAAAACCAAGTGAAACGCGTGTATTTGTGACAAGCTGGGAGCCCTGAGCATCAAAGGCAAGCTTAGACAATGAACTGAGGGGCAGGGGAAGGAAGAGACCATTCAGAAGCGGAGAGGAGTTGCCAGACCTGAATTGCGGGGAGCCCTCAGCCACCATTCCCAGAGTGGCTGTGGCGGCAGCGGCGGAGGCAGGCTGGTCCTAGCGTTCAGCCACAGTTTCCTCAGGGAGAAGCAGCCAGCCACACAGCCCACTCACACTTCCAGAACCTGAGGAGAAGGGCACTCTCGGCAAAAGCTAAGTACTTGCGTATATTTTACTGCGCCCCTCCCACCCCCAAGCCAGCTTCAGCTGCTGAATCCCTGGGCCTGAGATACACCCAGGTGAGCACCTGGAGCCATCTTCCCAGCCTTGCGGAAGGAAAAAATTTGCAACTGGGGGTGGGGGGAAGATAATTTGCTAGCTCCATTAACTGGGGGAGCTCAGGACAGAAGCGGCTTCTGCCCAGGCATAAACCGTCCATGGACCTTGAGCACCAACCACCTTTCCCTTCTTCATGGACCTGTGTGAGCCTATTTCGGGAGAATAGGCCCTTGTTGGCAAACTCCAATCATTTCAGTGGTGCGGTGTAGAGGTGGGTGTTTGATGTTTGATATTGATTTGCCTATTAAACAAGGTCGTCACCTACCCACAACAGGGACCAAAGGACTGGTGGCTCCACTTGGGTCGCCCAGCCACCCATGACAGGGGCCCAGGGATAACTGGTACCTCCCAGTCCTTACAACAAATCTTTGGGTGCCCATGGTCCCTCTGCAGAGCCCACCTACCAGCAGGCTCTAGGGAACAGAGACACATTTTCCTCAGAGACACTTGGGGGTTGGTTCTCAGCCCCCTGCCTCGTTCAGAGCATGACCCCCTGCTGCAATCAGATCGGGGTATATACGCCAATCACCCCTGCCCCTCTAAGACTGTAGGACAGAGCCTGTACCACACACTTGATGATCAGCTACCTGGAAACCTGAGCTGAATTCATACAAAAAAAGCTGAAAGGACTCCTAGACTGATACACCTGATAACAGCTCTAGCCAGCTGGGGACAGGACACCGGAGCTCCAAAGGTGAAAATAATCAAGCTAGCTCACTCAAGCACCCCATAGGGGTATACCAAAACAAAACAAAGCAAGCAGCTATGACACAGTAAGCAAGCATAAACTAATACAATAACTTATGGATGGCTCAGAGACAACAGTCAATATCAAGTCACATAAAGAAACAGGGCATGATCACCTCAACAGGCTCTCAAAACAAAGAATGCAGGGATCTTCCAGATGAAAGTGCATTCCTGGAATTACCAGATGCAGAATACAAAAGTTTAACATACAGAACCCTTCAAGACATCAGGAAGGAAATGAGACAATATGCAGAGCAAGCCAAGGAACACACAGATAAAACAACTGAAGAACTCAGAAAGATTATTCAGGAACATAATGAAAAGTTTAACAAGCTGGAAAAATCCATAGACAGACAACAATCAGAAATTCAGAAGATTAGCAATAAAATTACAGAATTAGATAACTCAGTAGAAAGTCAGAGGAGCAGAACTGAGCAAGTAGAACCTAGAATTTCTTGAACTTACAGATAAATCACTTGGAACTAATATATTTGAAGAAAAATCAGATAAAAGAATTAAAAAAAAAATGAAGAAACCTTAAGAATCATGTGGGACTCTATCAAGAGAAATAACCTACGAGTGACTGGAGTACCAGAACAGGGAGGGATAATAGAAAATACAGAGAAAATTGTTGAAGACTTGTTGGCAGAAAACTTCCCTGATATTGTGAAAGATGAGAAGATATCTATCCAAGATGCTCATCGAACTCCACATAAGGTAGATCTTAAAAGAAAGTCATCAAGACATATTATAATCAAGCTTGCCAAAACTGAAGATAAAGAGACAATTATAAGAGCAAGAGCAGTGAGGGATAAAAGAAAAGTAACCTACGAGAAAGCCAATTTAAGCTTATTTAAGCTCGGACTGCTTGGCAGAAACCATGCAGGCAAGAAGGCAATGGGGTGACATATTTAAAAAACTGAAGGAAAAAATTGCCTGCCAAGAATCATGTATCCATCAAAACTTCTCTTAAATATGAAGGTGAAATTAAGACATTTCCAGATAAACACAAGTTGAGGAAATTCATAAAAACCAAACCAAAACTACGAGAAATACTAAAGGGAGTTCTTTGGTTAGAAAATCAATAATATCAGGTATTAACCCAAGACTAGAACACTGGGCAGAGCAACCAGACAGGGAAATCCAAAAAAAAAAAAAAATCCCAAGACAGGTTAACGGCGATGTTATTATATAAAAGAAGACAACATTAAAATAATAAAAAATAATAAAGAGGGACTAAGAAATGTAATCATACACCTTCCATATGGAGAGAAAGATACGGCGATACAAAGAAATAAAAGTTAGTTATAAGTTTAGAAAAATGGGGATAAATAATAAGGTAATCACAAAGGAGGCAAACTATCCTACTCATCAAAATAAAATACGAGGGAAAAATACAGACTCAGCAGAAACAAAACGAACAGCAACAAATATGAGGAAAGGACAACATACAAAGAAAATCTACTCAGCACATAAAATCAAGTGGAAAAAAGAAGCTGTCAACACACAAAAAAAGACATCAAAATGATAGCACTAAATTCATACCTGTCCATAATTAACCTGAATGTTAATGGACTAAATGCACCAATAAAGAGGCAGAGATTGGCAGAATGGATTAAAAAACAAGATCCGTCTCTATGCTGCCTAGAAGAGACACACCTTAGACTTAGAGACACAAACAAACTAAAACTCAAAGGATGGAAAAAAATATATAGAGCAAACAACAATCAAAAAAGAGCAGGAGTGGCAATATTAATTTCTGACAAAATAGACTTTAAAGTTAAATCCATAGAAAAGATAAGGAAGGACACTATGTAATGATTAAAAGGACAATACACCAAGAAGATATAACCATATTAAATATTTATGCACCCAATGACAGGGCTCCAAGATACATAAAACAAACTCTATCAGCATTGAAAAGTGAGATAGACAGCTCCACAATAATAGTAGGAGACTTCAACACGCCATTTTCGGTGAAGGACAGGACATCCAGAAAGAAGCTCAATAAAGGCACAGAAGGTCTAAATGCCATAATCAACCAACTTGACCTCGTAGACATATACAGAACACTCCACCCAACAGCAACCAACTATACTTTCTTCTCTAGTGCACATGGAACATTCTCTAGAATAGACCACATATTAGGTCATAAAGCAAGCCTTAGCAGAATCCAAAACATTGAAATATTACAAAGGATCTTCTCTGACCATAAGGCCATAAAAGTAGAAATCAATAACAGGAAAAGCAGGGAAAAGAAATCAAACACTTGGAAACTGAACAATACCATGCTCAAAAAAGACTGGATTATAGAAGACATTAAGGATGGAATAATGAAATTCAGAGAATCCAACGAGAATGAAAAAACTTCCTATTAGAACCTTTGGGACACAGCAAAAGCGGTGCTCAGAGGCTAATTTTTATCAATAAATGCACACATCCAAAAAGAAGAAGGGCCAAAATCAAAGAACTGTCCCTACAACTCAAACAAATAGAAAGAGAGCAACAAAAGAAATCCACAGGCACCAGAAGAAAACAAATGATAAAAATTAGAGCTGAACTAAATGAAATAGAAAACAGAAAAACAACTGAATGAATTAACAAGACCAAAAGCTGTTTTTTTTTAAAACTCAACAAAATTGATAAACCATTGGCCAAACTGACAAAAGAAAAACAGGAGAGGGAGCAAATAACCCAAACAAGAAATGAGATGGGTGATATTACAACAGACCCAACTGAAATTAAAAGAATCATATCAGATTACTATGAAAAACTATACTCAAAGAAATTTGAAAACCTAGAAGAAATGGATGAATTCCTAGAAACACATTACCTACCTAAACTAACACAAGCAGAGGTAGAACTAAATAGACCCATAACAAAAGAAGAGATTGAAAAGGTAACCAAAAAACTCCCAACAAAAAAAGGCTCTGGTCTGGATGGCTTCACTGCAGAGTTCTACCAAACTTTCACAGAAGAGTTAACACCACTACTACTAAAGGTATTTCAGAGCATAGAAAAGGATGGAATACTACCAAACTCACTCTATGAATCCACCATATCCCTGATACCCAAACTAGGTAAAGACACCAAAAGAAAAGAAAATTACAGACCTATATCCCTCAGGAATGTCGATGCAAAAATTCTCAACAAAATTCTAGCCAATAGAATTCAACAATATATCAAAAAGTAATTCACCATGACCAAGTGGGATTCATACCAGGTATGCAGGGATGGTTAAACATTAGAAAAACAATTAATGTAATCCACTACATAAATAAAACAAAAGACAAAAATCACAGGATTCTATCAATTGATGCAGAGAAGGCATTTGACAAAGTTCAACACTCATTTATGATAAAAACTCTCAGCAAAATAGAAATAGAAGGAAAATTTCTCAACATAATAAAGGGCATTTATACAAAGCCAACAGCCAGCATCACCCTAAATGGAAAGAGCCTGAAAACATTGCCATTGAGATCGGGAACGAGACAAAGATGCCCTTTATCACCACTCTTATTCAACAATGTGCTGGGAGTCCTAGCCAGAGCAATTAGGCTAGGTAAAGAAATAAACGGCATCCAGATTGGCAAGGAAGAAGTAAAAGTATCTCTATTTGTAGATGACATGATCTTATACACAGAAAACCCTAAGGAATCCTCCAGAAAACTACTGAAACTAATACAAGAGTTCAACAGAGTATTGGGATACAAGATAAACATACAAAAATGAGTTAGATTCCTCTACAACAACAAAAAGAACATCAAAGAGGAAATCACCAAATCAATGCCATTTACAGTAGCCCCCAAGAAGATAAAATACTTAGGAATAAATCTTACCAGAGATGTAAAAGACTTATGCAAAGATAACTACAGTACACTTCTGCAAGAAACCAAAAGAGACTTACATAAGTGGAAGAACATACCTTGCTCGTGGATAGGAGGACTTAACATTATAAAAATGTCTATTCTACCAAAAGCGATCTATACATGTAAGCAATTCCGGTCCAAATCCCAAGGACATTCTTTAATGAGATGGAGAAACAAATCACCAATTTCATGTGGAAGGGAAAGAGGCCCTGGACAAGTAAGGCATTACTGAAAAAGAAGACCAAAGGGAGGCCTTACTTTACCTGATTTTAGAACCTATTATACCACCACAGTAGTCAAAACAGCCTGGTACTGGTACAACAGCAGATACATGGACCAATGGAACAGAATTGAGAATCCAGATATAAATCCATCCACATATGAGCAGTTGATATTTGACAAAGGCTCCAAAACTGTTAAATGGGGAAAAGACAGTCTTTTAAACAAATGGTGCTGGCATAACTGGATACCCATCTGCAAAAAAAGGAAACAAGACCCATATCTCACTCTATGCACAAAAACGAACTCAAAATGGATCAAAGACCTAAATATAAAATCTAAAACGATAAAGATCATGGAAGAAAAAATAGGGACAACCTTAGGAGCCCTAATACATGGCATAAACAGTATAAAAAAAATTTTTTTTTATACTGTTTACAAAACATTATAAAGAATGTAGAAGAAAAAGTAGATAACTGGGAGCTCCTAAAAATCAAACAATTATGCTCATCCAAAGACTTCACTAAAGAGTAAAAAGACTACCTACAGACTGGGAAAAAGTTTTTAGCTATGACATTTCTGATTAGAGCCTCATCTCTAAAATCTACACGATAGTGTAAAAACTCAACTGCAAAAAGACAAATAACCCAATTAAAAAATGGGCAAAAGATATGAATAGACACTTCACTAAAGAAGACATTCAGGTAGCTAACAGATACATGAGGAAAAGCTCACGATCATTGGCCATTAGAGAAATGCAGATCAAAACTACAGTGAGAGTTCATCTCACTCCAACGAGGCTAGCATTAGTCCAAAAAACACAAAATAATAAATGTTGGAGAGGCTGTGGAGAGATTGGAACACTTATACACTGCTGGTGGGAATGTCAAATGATACAACCACTTTGGAAATCGATTTGGCACTAAAAGTTAGAAATAGAACTACCATACGATCCAGCAATCCCACTCCTTGGGATATATCCTAGAAAAATAAGAGCCTTTACATGAACAGATATATGCACACCCATGTTTATTGCAGCACTGTTTACAATAGCAAAAACATGGAAGCAACCAAGGTGCCCATCAACATATGAATGGGTAAATAAATTGTGGTATATTCACACAATGGGATACTATACATTGATAAAGAACAGTGAGGAATCGGTGAAACATTTCATAATATGGAGGAAACTGGAAGGCATTATGCTGAGTGAAATTAGTTGCAAAAGGACAAATATTATATAAGACCACTATTATAAGAACTTGAGAAATCGTTGAAACTGAGAAGACAACATTCTTTTGTGGTTATGGGGAGGGGAGGGAAGGAGGGTAGGAAAGGGGTATCCACTAATTAGATAGTAGATAAGAACTACTTTAGGTGAAGGGAAAGACAGCACACAATACAGGGGAAGTCAGCACAATTGGACTAAACCAAAAGCAAAGAAGTTTCCTGAATAAACTGAATGTTTCCAAGGCCAGCATAGCAGGGGAAGGGGTCTGGGGACCATGGTTTCAGGGGATATCTAAGTCAATTTGCATAATAAAATCTATTAAGAAAACATTCTGCATCCCACTTTGAAGAGTGGCATCTGGGGTCTTAAACGCTAGCAAGCAGCCATCTAAGATGCGTCAATTGGTCTCAACCCACCTGGATCAAAGGAGAATGAAGAACGCCAAGGACACAAGGTAATTATGAGCCCAAAAGACAGAACCGGCCACATAAACCAGCAACTACATCATCCTGAGACCAGAAGAACTAGATGGTGCCCAGCTACAACCGATGACTGCCCTGACAGGGAACACAACAGAGAACCCCTGAGGGAGCAGGAGAGCAGTGGGATGCAGACCTCAAATTCTCATAAGACCAGACTTAATGGTCTGACTGAAACTGGAAGGACCCCAGTGGTTATGGTCCCCAGACCTTCTGTTGGCCCAGGACAGGAA
Organism: Elephas maximus indicus; assembly: GCF_024166365.1. Taxonomy (NCBI): domain Eukaryota; kingdom Metazoa; phylum Chordata; class Mammalia; order Proboscidea; family Elephantidae; genus Elephas; species Elephas maximus. Next base: position 90,080,353 of record NC_064827.1, on the reverse strand, counting down.
CCATTCCCGAAGCCAACTCTTCAGACATGGATTGGACCGGACAATGGGTTGGAAAGGGATGCTGGTGAGGAGTGAGCTTCTTGGAGTAGGTGGACACTTGAGACTCGGTTGGCATCTCCTGCCTGGAGGAGAGATGAGAGGGTGGAGGGGGTTAGAAGCTGGCGAAAAGGACAGGAAAAGAGAGAGTGGAGGGAGAGACCAGGCTGTCTCATTAAAAAAAAAATAGGGGGAGAGTAATTGGGAATGTGTAGCAAGGTGTATATGGGTTTTTGTGTGAGAGACTGACTTGATTTGTAAACTTTCACTTAAAGCACAATAAAAATTATTAAAAAAAAAAAAGGCAAATGCCTACAGGTGACAGGCAGGTGACATATATGAGGGAGGCAGGCCAGAAATACATGCTCAGCCTACGGGTTGAGAAGCTCTTCAGCTATAGCTGATGGTGGCCATGAAAGATTGTAAGTCCAGGGTTTTAATATCGGAATGTTCAACACAAGCCTGAAATTTGGATTTTTGGTTTAAATTTCCCGATTTTTAAATGTTTATGATCTATTGAAATGCTTCTAAGCTATTGCATATCATCAACCCCTGGCTTAAAGAGGCAGAAATGTCAACTAAGAAAGCTAGAGAAAATTTGTTCAGGTGCCTGTGTGCACAGGTATGACTTCATTACTCTAAACATGTCTGCAAATGTTGGTTAAGTGCATGTGTGTGTGTGAGTGTGGGAGAGTGGGGGATTGTGATAATGAGGAACTTTCCTTTTATTTAGTCAGCAAATATTTACCAGGTCCTGTTCTAGGTAGGGGCTGAGGATAAAATGTAAAAAAAAAAAAAAGCCTTCTGCCTCCAATTCGAAGTTACTGAAACAAAGAAACACATAATATGCGTTAAAGCCAAATAAGAATATAGTGACAAACAAAATACTCAATTATATAAAGTTCACATTGTGAGTAAATGAAAACCAATATTTCTTAGTTATTCTGTAAAGAAGGAAGGATTAAAAGAATTTTCATTTATTTGAGCTTTTTTTTTTTTTCTTTATTTTTTTCAGGTAAGCAATAGACTATTACTGACAAAAAACTGTATCACACCTGAAAGTGAAAAATTCTCAAATGATGGCAAGGCCCTGAAATCCTAGTCATTCTCTGCCTCACCTGGAACGTAAGACCTTTAGGTCACCTATTTTCAAAGATGAGATCCGATTACCAATTATTTTACATCTGAGTTTCTGTTATTTGCAGGCTTGTTGATGTAATATCAAGTATTCAAAAGTGCTGTGAAGAAAAACGGGGTAAGGAAATGGAGAGTAGCAAGCATCAGGAGCAGCTTTGCCACCTCAGATATAGGCCTGTCGCAGTGAGGCCTACTTAGTTTCCAGCAGACAATGTTCACTCAGAATTCAATTTACCAATAACTTTATACTCTCTTAGACTTTGTAGAACTGAAAAAAAAAAAAAAAAACATAACTAAAGGATGAGAAGCTTTTCAAAATCTTATGGAAATACAGAGCAGGATACACAGAGGAGGAATTCAAGGAGAACTATGGTTGAACGTTTTTTATCAGTGTTCAACTGGGTTCAACTTCAGAGAATACACTTCACTTTAGCTAGCTCACACAGAAAAGAATTGATGAAATGGAACTAAATGGCTTTCATATTTGCTGGGAGGACTGAAGAAGTGTGGAGGTTTGTTTCTCAAAGCTGCACAACATACCTGGAGTTCAAAGGGAGCTGGTGATCTTGCCAAAATCAAGAAGCCACCTCCCCAGTTGGGAAAACTCAGCTACAGCAGCTGCCAAAATTCAGTCCACAAAATGGAGGACTCAAGCCCTGTTTCTCTTTCCACTTAACTCAGGTCTTGATGTTGTTTGTAAGTGCACCTTATCAGTGTAGCCTAAATCTCAAATATAGCTATAAGGAAATTTGGGATATATACCCCTCGATGCCTCATCTCTGCAGTATAGGCAAAATTACTATTAGAAGGTTGGAAGATACTTTAAGTCACTTCATCTATCTGTCCACCACATCCCTTTCCCTTCAAATTATTGATTCAAAATAATGCTCATTCCATCTCCTCTCATTATCTAACCATTTTGGAAAACAAAGTGAATTCCTAAGGTTGATTTTAATGGGAATTGGGAGATTCCCATGCTCATGCCCCACTGCTTCCTGACTCTTTTAATGCAGTGTGTTTATTGTAGTTTGAGGTTTGTTCACCAATGATGAATAAAACTGATGTAAACATCCACATGATTTTGCTAGAACGTACGTTTTCATTTATCTTGAATAAATACTTAGGAGTGGGATGCTGGAATGTATGGAAAGTATGTGTTTAACTTTATTATGAAACTGCCAAACTCTTCCAAAGTGGCCGTACCACATGCCTTCCCAACAGCAGTGAACGAGAGTTCTAGTTATTCCACATCCTCGCCAGTGCTTAGTATTATCCTTTTTCTTTATAATATTTGTTTAAAACCCGCAGCCGTTGAGTAGATTCCGACTCATAGCAATCCTATAGGGCAGAGAAGAACCACCCCATAGAGTTTCCAAGGAGCACCTGGTGGATTTGAACTGCGGACCTTTTGGTTAGCAGCTGCAGCACTTAACCACTATGTCTCCACTATGCAGATAATTTCTTCCAGTCTGTGGTTTGTTTCATCTATATCTGTACCTATACCTGTCTCTATTTCTATTTATCTTTATACCTATACCTATATCTCTTTCTGTATCTGTATCTGTGTCTATATCTATGCCATGCCAACATACCCTTCCTTGTACATACTCACCTACCTGTAGATGGGCCTTCATGGGGGGGTGTTTTGAGTTACTGACATTTTGTAGTGAGAGCTGTAGGACTGGAAACGGTGTCTGTTTGGGGGTATACTGTGTCGTGTGCTCATCATGCAGTCCCCTTACCTTTTGCGCTTACACTGTGCGCATGACTTCAAGATGCACACCTCATGAATTAAATTAGTTTCTCAGGCAAAATTTCATTATGATGTACAGAAACGCTTCCTTTATCAGAAACTCAAGTATGCGCTCATGGAACTACAGCACAGATGTACCTCATTTTACCAAGTCGATAAAAAAAAAAAAAAACTACGATATTCTCCCTAAAATTATGTACAAATGAATTTCAAAAGGTCAAACTATTTTAAACATATTCTGGGAGTGTGCTATATAAAAAAGTCTTGTGTCAAAGCCTTCCAGTAATAAAGTGATCAGCCAGACAGTCATACTATCAGGTTCACTCATAGAGTAAATTCTCATATTACTGAGAATTTAATGTTGTATGTATTATGTTCAAAATAGTTATGTAAATTTTTTAAGCTATGGATTAAAATTTTTTCTCTCTTAAAAAAAATGATGGAATACCAATTGAGATGTTTCAACAAATGGATGCAGGGCTGGAAGTGCACACTCTTCTATGCCAAGAAATTTGGAAGACAGCTACCTGGCCAACTGACTGGAGAAAAGCGATCCAACCATAGGCAGGAATTATTGAACAATATCATTAATATCGTACACAAGTAAAATTTTGCTGAAGATCATTCAAAAGCAGCTGCAGCAGTATACTGACAGGGAACTGTCAGAAATTCAGGCAAGATTCAGAAGAGGGCGTGGAACCAGGGATAGCATAGTTGATGTCAGATGGATCCTGGTTGAAAGCAGGGAATGCCAGAAAGACATTTACTTGTGTTTTATTGACTATGTGAAGAGCACTTAATTGTGGTCATGAGGAACCTGTACATAGATCAAGAGGCAGTCGTTGGAACAGAACAAGGGGTTACTGCAAAGTTTTAATCAGCAAAAGTGTGCATCAGGGTTGTACCCTTTCACCACACCTATACAATCTGTATACTGAGCAAATAATCCAAGAGGCTGGACTATATGAAGAAGAATGGGGCATCAAGATTGGAGGAAGACTTATTAACAGCCTGCCTTATGCACATGACACAACCTTGCTTGCTGAAAGTGAAGAGGACTTGAAGCATTTACTGATGAAGATTACAGACCACAGCCTTCAATACGGATTACACCTCAACATAAAGAAAACAAAAATCATCACAACTGGGCCAATAAGCATCATCAAGAAAAATGGAGAAAAGATTGAAGTTGTAAAGGATTTCATTTTACTTGGATCCACAATCAATGCCCCTGGAAGAAGTAGTCAAAAAACCAAATGATGCATTTCGTTGAACAAATCTGCTACAAAAGACCTCTTTAAAATGTTAAAAAGCAAAGATGTCACCTTGAAGACTAAGGCATGCTTTACCCAAACCATGGTATTTTCAATCACCTAATATGTATGTGAAAGCTGGGCAACGAATAAGGAAGACTGAAGAAGAATTGACACCTTTGAATTGTGGTGCTGGTGAAGAATATTGACTATACCATGGACTGCCAAAAGAACAAACAAATCTGTCTTGGAAGAAGTACCACCAGAGTGCTCCTTAGAAACAAGGAAGTGAGGGTATGTCTTACCTACTTTGGACATGTCTCAGGAAGGACCGTCCCTGGAAAAGGACATCATGCTTGGTAGAGGGTCAGTGAAGAAGAAGGAGATCCTCAGCGAGTTGGATTGACACTATGGCCTCAACAGTGGGCTCAGGCATAGCAATGACTGTGAGGATGGCACAGGACCAGGTAGTGTTTCATTCTGTGTACCTAGGGTTGCTATGAGTCGGAACTGACTGGACTGCACTCAACAACGACAATGTATCTATATCTATATCATCTATATTTCTTGTTGTTGTGTGCTGTCAGGTCAATTCTAACTCATAGCCACTCTGTATGGCCAAGTAGAACTTCCCCATAAAGTTTCCTAGGCAGAAGCCCTGGGGGAGCTATGATCAAGCACTGGGCTGCTAACCAAAAGTCAGCAGTTTGAACCCAACAGCTGCTGTTCTAAAAAATTATATATAAAACTGTGCTAAAATTTATATATATATATATATAAACATCTTTTATGTATATTTTTGGAGCCCTTGTGGTGCAGTCGTTAAGAGTTAAAGGTTGGCAGTTTGAATCACCAGGTGCTCCTTGGAAACCCTATAGAGCAGGTTTTTTTATAGGGTCGCTATGAGTTGAAATCGACTTGATGGCAACAGGTGTACATAACTTTTAGCAGTGTTAGATTTACAGAAAAATTGAGCAGAGAGAGAATACAGAGAGTTCACCCTTCTCCACAGTTTATCCTATTAGTTTTCTCTATTATTTTTATTTTTTATTGTTTTTAGAAGTATACACAGCAAAACACACACCAATTCAACAATTTCTACATTTACAATTTAACGACATTGATTACATTCTTCAAGTTGTGCAACCATTCTCACCTTCCTTTTCAAAATCATTCTCTCTCCATCAACACAAACTTACTGCCCCCTAAACTTCCTATCTGACTTTTCATGCTACTGTTGTCAGCTTGATTCCATATAAATAGTTCTTCAAAAGAGCAAACATTCTTAACTAAGTAAGCTGATATTGTTTGGTTTAAAGACTTTTGGGGATTTTTTTAATTTAAAGTTTAAGGTTTAAAGATATTTTAGGACAACTTTTTCAGGGGTTTGTCTGGCCTCAATGGCTCCAGAAAGTTTGGATTTCATGACAATGTAAAATTCCGTTCCACAGTTCTCCCCACCTTTCATCAGGATTCTTCTATAGACTCTTTGATCAAAATATTCAGTAATGGTAGCCCGGCATCACCCTGTTTTTCTGTTCTTGTAGAAAAGGAGGCATTTGTTCATGGAAGCAATTAGACACACATTTTTCTCCACTATTAATATCTCATGTTAGCATGGAACATATATTACAATTTATGAACCAATATGGATATATTAGAGCCTTGGTGGTGCAGTGGTTAAAAGTTCGGTTGCTTACAGAAAGGTTGGCAGTTGGAATCCACCAGCCACTCCTTGAGACAGTTCTACTCTATCCTATAAGGTCGCTCTGAGTTGGAATTGATTTGATGGTAATGGGTTTTTGGTTTTTTGGTATTGATATATCAACTAAAGTCCATCATTTACATTAAGGTTCCTTTTTGTTATATAGTCCTATGGGTTTTGACAAATGCATAAGGTCCCATATTCACCATTACTTACCTTATAGAATTGTGTCATCACCCCAAAAATTCCCTGTGCTTCACATATTCATCCCATCCTCTCTCCCCCTGGACCTCTGGCAACCACTGACCTTTTTACTGTCTCTACAGTTTTGCCTTTTCCTGAATGCCATATAAATGGAATCATACCATGTATAGTCTTTTGAGACTTACATCCTTCACTTATCAGTATCTTCCTTTCTTGTACTATCTTTATCTTGTTTTGGAATTAGGGTAATGCCGGCCTCATAGAATCAGGAAATGATCCCTCATTTCTGTTATTTGGAAGAGATGATGGGGAAGTGTTATAATTATTTCATTAAATGTTTGCTAAAATTCACCAGTGAAAACATCTGGATCTAAAGTTTATCAGTTAATAATTAGAATTCTTTAATTGATATAGGACTATTTGAATTATCTATTTTTCCTTGTGTAGCTTTGATATTTTGGGTTTTTCAAGGAACTGGTCAATTTCATCTAAAAAAATTTGTGGGCATGAAGTGGTTCATAGCATTTTTTATTATCCTTGTAATGTCCCCGGAATCAGCAGTGATACTCCTACCTTCATTTCTGATATTAATAATTTCTTTCTTGTTTCTTTTTTCCTTGGTCAGGGGAATGGCCAAAATTTTTCTTTGCTTTTTATTAGAATTATTTTGTTATTCCTGAATAACTGATTTGTTATTATCCCTTACAGTATCTGAATCATGTACTAGTTCTGTTTCTCTCTGTTTTATTTTCTTTAAAATTTCTGTGTTAAATGTGCAACCGCTTTCTAGTAGGTGCATTGAGTTTTCTGGTATGGATTTTGTGTATTAACTTTACACCTTATTTTATATATTTTCTCTTTCCCATAAAGATGCTTGTGATAATCATGCTAATTATGTTGTACTGTATGTACTCTTTGGAGCCACTCTAAATAATTTTTGGAATTGTAAGATATTGTCAGTCACTAAATAAATCGATCTTTTGGCTTCCTCACATAGCTGTTACGAAAAGCAAATGAGTAGATGTCAGTGAAAATGTATTGTAAATTATTTAGACATTGGTTTATAAGAACTATTATTATTTGAGCACATAGTTGATTATTTCCAGCGATTTATATGCAAATTTGAGTCAAACAGGGATGTGTTTAACTAATAATATGTAGATATAATTTCTTTCAGAAACTAAGAAATTTTTGAGTAATTTTTAATTGGAAAAATTTTCAGAATGTTAAACATTGTTTTTTTATTAATAAAAAAGTTCTACCCACATTTAGGAGATTATTAGTCACACAAATCTTCAAATATAAGAAAAGTTTATGAATCACTTTTTAGAAATCCTCCACCTTCCCACCTTGAGAACTGTTCCTTACCATGTTATAGTAGTAAATAGCATAGATTATCATCTCCCTCAAATTATTTAAATTTTAAATCATAGTTTCCTCAACTATGTAATAAAGAAAATGCACCTACGAACTAGGCTGCAGGAAGCATTAGATTATGTGACATGTTCACATAAATCATTCATTAAATGTTAGTTATAATTTTTTCTTTCCTTAGCTAAATTAGGAATGACATGAATAAGTAAAGTTTGTGTGGGATACTCTCTTACCTTTTCTTTGTCTCTAAAGACTTTATTTCCTAATCCTAGGGACTGAGGACTCTCAAATATTTGGCTCAAAAATCTCTCATTTCATTTATTTGTGCAAGATTTCCAGTTCTTGATATGCTTAATTAAAATCTTTTTTTTTCCTTCTACCTTCTCTTAATTTCTCCCACATTGAAGAAAAAAGCGACTGACTGATTTTGTATTATGACGTAAAAGACTGTGATCCTTAACCTGCATAGGGATGTTTATATTTTTTAAAAGAGAAGATTTTCATTCTAAGAAGTTTTTAATACTTGTATCATAAAATGGGTTTGCTGACTTTGAGCTAGTGAGTTGACAATTAGGCCAGAAACCTGGAGAGAAACACTCCCTACCACACACACGTTATTTTTTCCAGTGGTAGGAGATCACATCAATGTCGAATGATAATAGAAATCAGGACAGATAAAAATGTATTTATTTGGAAAAAAAAAAAGTCACCAATGAAATTTTTTTCTTTTTTTTTTTCCTTCTGTAATTTTTAAAGAATTTTTTTTACAGCCCACGGAAATTTTATGGAAAATCAGACAGAAAAAAGAAATTCACTTATTTATATGAGAAAAAAAAAAATGCATATGCACCAATTAAATCATGCTTAAATCAGTTACACACTTAAATTACAGATATTTCCAGTAGCCACTCACGTTTTAGAGTGTTCACCTATAATCTTTAGATATGCTGAAATCAGTCCAATAAAACTGCACAGCTTTCTTTTATCAGAGATTTTCTATCTTTGCCTTCAGGCTAAATACAGACTAAATTAGGGTATTTCGTATTATACAATGGGTATTTGCACTTGTGGGATGAATAAAAATTTTGGCTATCCAAAAATCGGATATGAGATGTAGAATTTACATAAAATTATTCTGTTACTGCTTTCTGAATCTGATAGAATGGTATACAATCATTTCTAAAACTGTTCTATCTTAGTTATAAAAACCCACTGCCGTCAAGTCGATTCCTACTCATAGCGACCCTATAGAACAGAGTAGAACTGCCCCATAGAGTTTACAAGGAGCGCCTGGTGGATTTGAACTGTCAATCTCTTGGTTAGCAGCCTTAGCACTTAACCACCACACCACCAGGGTTACCTATTGCTATGCTACTTCTAAATATTATCTTTTCAGGTTTCTCTGTCAATTCAGCATTACTGTCTGTGCTTATCAATTTTAATGCCTAATTAAATTTCAATGTTCAAAGCTTTGTTATACAATTCTGAGATCATGACTCAATAAGAACCTGCTAACAATCCCAAAAAAGAAAATGTTAATATTAGTGGAATCACTAATAAGCTGTAAATGCTCGTTCATAAAAAACAAAAAAAAGCTGTAAATGCTCGTTCATACACATATGCAAATCAATTCCACCAATATTCCTTCTTGTAAGCCTCATACATCCAAGGTATTATGTTCCTCACTTTGGTGAATTACAGCATTGGTTCTCAACTGGGAGTGACTGCGTTCCCCCGGGGACTTTTCAAGATGCCTGGAAACATTTTTGGTTGTTCCAACTGGGTGGGGGGTGGGGCACTAATGGCATTAGTGGGCAGAGGCCAAGAATGACTCTGAACACCTTACAATGCACAGAAGACGCCTGCAACAAAGAATTCTCCAGTCAAATTCTCAATAATGCTAATGTTGAGAAACATGGCCTGATAGTCTATTAGAGTAAATAATATAGATACGCAGTAACTACAGTAAAATTAACAATAATTAGTAGGCAACATGAGGGGTATTCCACTTACCTCACCTAATCTAATCCTCATACAAGCCAAGGCAGGTATTGTTATAATCAATTCATAGATACGATGTGAGGAAGTCTAATATACCTCATCTAGACGTATTAACTATCCAACATTTTATTCACAACAAATATTATGTTATATAACAAAACTTTTGGACTTTTAGCCACATGCTATAGTGGGAGTAATGTCAATCTTATCTCAATTCTTCTGAAGTCATATAGGAAGAAGACAGGAGAGCCAATAACCCAACAGCTATCTCTTTTTGCTCCCTTCAAAGGGATAAATATCCCCAATGGGTCCCCAAGGGTCATTATCAGGCCAGAAACCAATGAACTTTTTTTGAGCACTTACTCAGTTCTGTGTACTTTGCTATCCATTTTATAAATATTATCTCATTTAATGATAGCTAAAAACCCAAACACCAAACCCATTGCTGTCTAGTCAATCCTGACTCTTAGCTACCCTATAGGGCAAAGTAGAACAGCCCCATAGAGTTCCCAAGGCTGTAAATCTTTATGGAATCAGATTGCCACATCTCTTTCCCACAGAATGCTAGATACCACCCTGTAAAAGAGATATTATACTGCCTGTATTTTATACTGGGGAAAAAAAAAAAAAAACTTAAGTAATATGTCAAAATATTACAGAGCTCATCAATAGCAGAACAGGTTTTATGCTCTAAATCTCTTGCTTCAAAGCAACCCTCTTTTGAACAATGCTTTCTCAGAGATGAGACATTTTACTGTCTGGGCCAGCAGGGAAAAAACCCAGAGTGATAATGATTGCAATCTTAAAAACATATATAAGTAATGCCCAGGGACTAGTATATAAATTATAAGCTATGAAAGCTAAGTGCTATTGTAATAAAAACGTAGTGTTGCAGTTACTAGGAAATCATACTGTAGAGGGTTGACAAACCACCCGTTGCCATCGAGCCTATGCCTCCTCAGGGTGACTCCGCATGTGTCAGACTGCAACTGTGTTCCCTACGGTTTTCTATGGCCGATTTTTCAGAAGTAGATGTCGAGGGTTTTCTTCTGAGGTGCCTCTGAGTAAACTTGAGCTTTTCAACTTTTCGGTTACCAGATGAGCATGTTAACCTTTTGCATGATGCAGGAACTCCAGAGGGTTGAATAGTGTCTTCCAAAAATCTTTATCCACTTGCAACCTCAGAATGTAACCTTATTTGGAAATACTATCTTTGCAAATGTAAATAGTTAAGATGGCGTCATAGTGGATTAGGGTGGGGCCTAAATTCAATGACTGGTGTCTTTATGAGAGAAAGGATAGGGGGATTCACACACAGACACAGAGTCAAACATAGCAAAGATGGCCGTGTGATGATTGGGGGAAGAGATTGGCACGATGCGGCTATAAGCCAAGGTATACCATGGATGGCAGGCAACCACCAGGAGCTAGTAAGAAGCATGGAAAAATTCTTTGCCAAACCCCTCAGAGGGAGCACGGTCCTGAGGACAAGTTCAATTTAGACTTCTAGCCTCTAGAATGGTAAAGGAATAAATTTCTCTTGTTTCAAGCCACTCAGTTTGTGATACTTTGTTATGGCAGCCATAAGAAAGGAATCCAGTGGTCTGACAAATAGGGATTCCCCATATAATGAGAAGACTGGAGATAAACGGTTGCAGGAGCATTTCCATGGTTTGGAGAAGTCAGAGTCCTTGGGCAGCATGTCTGTTATTCTCTTAGCTTTTTCTCCTGGTTGCAAGTTATTTGCATCGTATTCCAGCATTATATCCTCACACTGCAGAGAACAAGGAAGAGACAAGCAGCCAGGACTTTATTTCAGGATACTTTTTGGGGAACAAAAGAGAGGAAAGCTTTTCCAGAAGTCCCAAGAAGATTTCCCTTACATCCTACTGTTCAGAACTAGGTCACACTGTCATTCCTTGTTCCAAAGGAGGCTAATTTGTCTTTCATTGTCTCTAGAACCAGGTTGGGAAGACTCTTAATTAGCCAATGAAAAGTGTTACCACTAATTTTACAACTAACAAAGCAATTTTTATCACATTTGCCACATTTGGAGTAGAAATAACAGCCAAATATTATGTAAATATCCTAAGTGGCAAGGAGTTTATTAGGTAATAATAACAATAGCTAATTTTTGTTAAGCGTTTACTCTGTTCCAAATATCTTCTGTGTGTTTCTCTTAATGCTATGAACATGGTAAGTGTATTACACCTGTTTAATAGACATCCGTTTTACAGGTAAAGAAACTTAGGTTTACGAAGAACAAATAATTTGCTAAGGTCATAAGTTGTGACTACTAAGAGGCAGATTAGAATGAAAATCCAGGTCCGACCAACTCCAAAGGAGAAAAATGAATGATTATGTTTTATTATGACTTTTACATAGCTCTTTCTTTTTCCATATCCATCTATTAGTTCTACAGAAATAGATTTAATATTTAAATATCTTTCAGACTTTCTTCTTCAATCACAGACTCACGTTGACATCACATTAAAAGTCAGAGACTCTGTACTTTGTTTCCCAACATTGGTATTCTTTTGCCCTAACTCCTTTATTTTCATACTCAGTCTTCCATTCCTCTGCTCTACTACTTCTGATAACCACCTGTGTGGCCTTTCCTCCATTTGCCACTTTTCTGACCCTATTTCAAGCCCCTCAAAACCACACACACACACACAAACTTCTTTTATAGAATCTTTGTACATTAATTACCTTCCTCTTCTTAGAAGCTATGGGTGATCTGACACAAGTCATAGAGCAAAAACTCCAGTCAATGAGAATGTGAATTTCAAAATACATATTTGAATAAATTAAAATACTAAAAAAGATTAAATTAACAGAGGGTAAAAATGTCATACCTGATATTAAGCTTTTTATTTTTCAACAAATTTTGATCAATCAGCCAATATATGCCAAGCAGGTTTGTTTCAAGGAAACCAGAAGTCAAATTTTTTGGTAGAAAATGAAGGTCACCAGCATTCCCCAAATCTTTCTACAGGTTTCCTCAGACATGAAATTCATTTATCCAAGAAGAAAAGATGTTTGTTTATCAAAAAGATAAGCTGCATGTAAGAGGATAAGTTAGTATGTGATACAAATTAGTTGCAGATGAATGAGGACTCCAATTCTTTGAGCTTTCAAAGGGGACAGAGTTAGGAAGCTGAAGAGTAACCTATTACTAAAAATTAAGGGGCTCTGACACTGTGGGGGTAAAGACGCTTGTTGACAGAGGATAGAAAGCATTGAAGTTGAAATTGAAAGTCTTAACAACAGTATTCAAAGATGTCAACAGTACCTCGTCTTACCTTGATTTATGAGCTTAAAGACAGGTCTCATAGACAATATATCAACTGTGGATTCTACATATTTTAATGACAATTCTATTTCAAGCGATGAAGGCCATTCCTAATCCTTGCTTATTCAAAGCCTCCCTAATACTCCATAGTTCCTTCTGGGCTTCAGCATCTGAAGGTGCCTTTCACCTGAGATTCAATTCCAGAACCAGTCCATTCAAGTTTGGGGACTTGGCTCAGCAATCGAGGAGAACCTTCTCTCCTAGTGATACCTTTATGTGAGTCTTCATTTGGCTCAAATAACAATCCACAAACAATTACAAGGAGGAATAAGTGAGCCCACATGATATGGTGTATTTTCAGACCATCTCCTACTATCACTTTTGGTACATGAGTTGGTTTCTCTGAGAACTACCAGACAGAATTGAATCATGACATACACTACCACTTACCCTCCATTCCATAACAGTGGAAAGATTGTTCAGATAAAAGACACCTAAGGTCAATCCTTCTAATGGCTGGGCATACTGATTTCATAGTAATAAAAGAAGAAAACTCATCAGAGATATGTACTCCATACTGAAGGGAAGCAGACATCGGAATATGCAGAGAAAATGTAGACTTTAAATTTCAACAGAAATTTAAAATTATGATTAAGAGAGTATATTTTAAACTCTAATAAGAAGAATCTCCAAAAAAAAGCAAAGCACTGAAACTGTTAAACTCATTGAAGAACTAAAAAATATAGAATGGCAGAGGAGTAAGGATGTGGGGAAGACCTATACTCTAGAATTCTTTAGACAGTATGGCAAAAAGCCATTGCCAATGAGTTGATTTCAATGCATAGCAACCCTATAGGACAGAGCAGAACTGCCTCGTAGGGTTATAAGGCCGTGATCTTTATGGAAGCATATTGCCACATCTTTCTCCCAAGGAGCAGGGGGTGGGTTCTACCTTTTGGTTATCACCCTAGTGCTTAACCACTGTGCAAACAGGGCTCCTGAAAGAATGGCAAGAGGATATTAAACCATGTTGGTAAAGAAAGAGTCCATTTTCAGTTGAAAACTATATAATGCTGGTGATAGCAAGAGACATTTTAGAGCTCTATCTAGTAAGGAAAAGAAAAAAAAAAAAAAAACAAGAACACAGAAAATGCAGTCCAGCTTCTTGAGAAAGGCACTGCAATGATTACAGGCAAGAGAAGGAAGGCAGAACTATTTACTCCTATTTTGTTTCTAAACATTTTATAGACGATAATGCTACCCAGACTTTAAAGTTAAAGCCTGCATAGCTTAACCAGCATCCTTGGACCAAATAGAAGAGGTAAACATTTTCATAGTACAATATTCATCATTTATTTAGCATCTACTTTGTGTCAGGAATTGTCCTCTGCAGTTTATATAAACCTTTATCCTTCCTAACAAACCTATGAGACAGATATTACCATCCTGGTTTTACAACTGAATTAACTAAAACTTAAAGTCATATGCTCATGGTCAGACAACCCTAACTTGTAGAACCAAGAGATACCTGATTTAAAAATCCACACATGTCTATAATACCAGGGTGTAAAGATAGAGGTCTTGAGGCAACTAATAATATAGTTGCAAAAACACTGCTGGTAGTGGGTCAGATAACACTAAGAATGATAAATTTGCTAAACAATTGGATATGGGCTAACATAACCAGTTTTAAAGAGAAGACAAATCGATACTGGAAGCTTGTAATTGGTAAATTTGACATCTGTCAAAGGCACAAACACATGGCCTGTGAACAATTTGGGGTTGGCTTTAGAATCATTAAAGCCAAGTTTGCTTTCCCTTTGGTTTGTATCAAAAATGCACAAAGTTTCAAAAATGTAAGAAACGTTATTGTGAATGTGGCTGACAGAAAGACTTACACTCCGGTTTGCTATTTAACAACTTATCTCCTCATATTCTTATAGGCAGCATGACATTGACTGGACTCAATACGGATTCAGGGCTGATTTAACTGTAGTACGTAGCAGATATTGGGTGTAACCAATGAAAACAGAACATCATCTAAATGTGCCTTGTGTTTTGGTCCTTGGCCTTATTTTTTTAATTAGTTAAAAAAAACCCAAAAAATATACTCATTTTTTTTTTTTTAGTAATACATTCTCATTGTAAAGGGTTCAAGGAATACAGACAACATAGAAATAGAAACTAGCATATCCCAGAAATAACTATTATAAACAATTCTATAATTCTCCTTCAAATATTTTATGTATACACAAATGTGAGTATACTTTTCAGAAAACAGTGACATGTTAATCATACAGTTCGATATCCTACTTTTCCACTCAACAATTAATCATAGCCATCTCTCTTTGAGCAAATCTACCGCATCAGTTGTAATGTCTTTAAGGTAGTCCATTGTAGACAAACCACAACTGTACATAGCCGATAGCTTACTGATGAATATTGTTTTCATAGTTTGAGTTATATATATGACTTTATTAGCATAATTTTATCTTTAAATTAATTCATTTCTTTTAGGATGAATTACTAGATGTGGAATGGTTGGTGAAAAGTATACATACTTTTAAAACTTTTTAATAACTATTTCTTTCATATCACAATAGTTTACCCTTACCATTGATATTTACTATTCTTATGATTTCTTATTTTTTGAAATATAAGACTCTTTTTACTTTTTGCCAATCAAAACTAGAAAGTTTATACCTCATTTTGTTTTCATTTGTATATTTTTGGTTAATAGTGAGATTAAATATTTTTCACATTTATTTTTATTTCAATCCAAAACTTCATATTCATGTCTTTTGCCTTTTTTTTTTTTTCTAGTAGGATGTTCTCTACATTTAAAACCAAGACTAAGAGGGCCTCAAGTGAATGAAGAAATACAATAAATAATCATAGGTATAGGAAAGTGATATAAACACTTTGAAGAATGGAACCAAAAAGTTATATAAAAGCATAACTCAACAGAAAAAAATAAAATAACTCAGGCGAAAACACAGTTCCTAAAATTTGAGTCACAGAAACAAATTCAGACAAAATTGCCCTGAACTAGAAGGAGGAAACTGAATTAATTGCCCACCTGTAATTATATTTGTCAAATGTCTGTTTAAGAACAAATATATATATTACAATTACAACGTCAAACTTAGAACTAGTAATTTCTGTATTAGAATGTAGTTCATTTTTATTTAAATTGCTTTTTTCAGTTAGATATTGGTTGCTAGTTAAGTTGGTATATATTTTACTTTATGAGTCTTGAATATAGATGTCTTCAAGTTATCAAGTGTATTTCATCGATTCTTTGCATTTTAAAAAATACAATGATTTTTTGACAATTGGAAGTGTATTTTCAATTAGGAAGCCTGTAGAAATATCACTTTTCACTTTAGGGACTTAGATAGGAAAGAAACAAGAAATGGGATGTGTGTGTATGTGTGTGTGTGTGCGCGCACACACGTTTTATTTCGCCCATCAGTAGTTACCTGGCATCGCTTTGATTCTTTCTTCTTCATGTTGAAACACAGCTCAAAGCACCAAACCCATTCTCCAGTGATTGGGACAAAAGTAGGTTAGTAGTGTGTGTTGCTAGGAGACCAATGTCAGCGTCATCTATGACCTTGCAGGATGTAAAAAATAAGTATAGATTTATCGAGCTCGGTGGCCCATTGTCTACGTCCTCTGCTCTGGCTGTCTTATTTAATTTCTGTCTACCTCAGTATTTTTCTCTTTCTGTTTTCTCTCTCTCACACACAAATGTGAACACGTAGGTCTATACAACTCCCTTTCCTGATACCTCCTAATTCTTCAAAGTTATTACTATGCCGCATTTAACCACAGCATTGTCTCTGAGCTAACAAGGCACTCTAACAGCAGCGTCAGCAAACCCGATCCTGTTAAAAGCCTGTTCCTTCATACCAGCGCTGTGAGAAATCCAGAAATCAGTTCTACTGGGAACAACATTATGAAAAATGTATAAACAACACAAAGTAATTTTGCTGTCACATTCAAAATGTTTTCTCAAAGTTGCATTCAGTTTTCACAGTCGAGGTGGCTTAGATTAAATAATCTCGTGCAGGAGAAAGCTCTTAACATTCTTGTCATGTTACTGGAGTATTATTGTTTGAAAAATATTTACAATGTATATTTCATGGAGAGAGGGAGAAAAAAAAAATACCAACAGAAAAATTAAAAGAAAGTAATCCTTACATTGCAAATGATTTTTGTTTCTATTTTTTTAGATTTTCTTCTTCTCAAACAGGTTACCCATTGCACTGCAAATAAATGGCTTGTGTGTGCACCTGTATGCGTGTATGTGGGGGGGGCTACTATTATTCTTCAAAGATTGGAAGCATCATGGAAAAGTGTGTGAGGCTGCAGCTCTTTTCTTTGCTACTGTCTTTGTACAGTTTAATTGCAAAAAAAGGAAAAGAGATGGGTATTTATCAGTATATCACTAAAAAAAATTCAAACTGTTGCTTACTGACTGAATAAGAAAAATTATAATCTTAATTAAGTTAAGTGAAAATAATTTCTTTCTAAAATCAAACAGCTACTATCAAAATGGAGCCAGATTATTTCAATGAAAAACTGTTCCTTGTAAATTTTATGTCGGAGTGAGAATTTCTTGGGATTGTACAAAGAGAATTTTGTGCAAAGCTAAATATCTGGAACGGGCTGGGTAATGGAATTCAAGATAATTTTTTTTTTTTGTATTTCCTTTTCTATATGTCTTAAAATAGAATTAATAATCAAGAAAATAGAAAACTGTTAGTGAAAGTTGGTACATACATGCTTACTGAACTTCTAAGAAAGAAATTGTAATCCACCAAATTCCTAAAACTTGGGAAGGCAGAAAGATGTTCAGAGAGAATTAACTATTAATCTACCAGTTTATAAACTAGTCCTTGGAAATGTGTTAGTCTTATTGTCTCCATCCTTAAGGCTTTTTTTTTTCCATAAACACTGATACCGCTTAAATTAAAAAATAAAACAGCAAATTTTTACTGATATATATATATATATATATATGAGTACAAATATATATGATGATTCTCCATGAATTTGACATTGGGGTATTTGGAGATCTACAGAAGGAATGGATACTTAGAAAATATTAATAAACTAGAAGTAGTGAGCTCTAAGACAATTAAAACCAAAATCTTTATATGGTTTATACCTAGAAAAGGCTCCCTAAGACTTCCCTAGAATTGAGAAATTATCCTAAAAGACCTATGTATGTGTTAAAAATCATATCTAATCTGACAACTTTTTTTCATATTTCACTTATGGAAATTTAAACATAATTTGAATAATTACAAAATTGATCTGGTTTCCAATTGCCAGTTTTATTTCTGACCAGGACATTGACCAAAAAAAAAAAGAAAAAAAAGATCAATCAGACGTAATACTAAGAAAAAGAAAATGCCATAGAAGCAAAGTTCTATTAGCCAGAAGCACCCCTAATCATTTAGAGTATCGAGATTTTTCCTGAAGACGTATAGATAGTTTACACAAGGATTTAGTGACTCCCAAACTGTCCTCTAAACTAATACGCAACCTAAACTAAGATTATGTAAAGAATGATGTTAACGTCGCTTGACTCCCGTTAAAGTTTGGAAGGAATTTTTAGGAAAAATGCTGGATTGCCATGGGTGCACAGCGCTAAGCGGAGATTTTTTTCTTCCCTCTTAATATAGTTTCTCTAGCAACTGATCATTCAAATACATTTTTTCTGAGGTAAAATATGAGTATGAAATATCATGAAGGATCCTCTATCTTGGTGGCATTTTCTCTGTAAAATATCATTTATAAAGGCAGGATCTGAGAGAATAACTTTCTCCTGCATCCTCTCTGACTCACAGGTGCAGCTTCCTAGAAACTGGGCAAATAAAGTACCTGAGGAAGGAATGGATGCTACTAATGTCCTCTCTCATTGCCCTCTGCTTCAGTACTTGCTTAATATCTTCCAGTTACCAAAGGTTATACTTCTCTGGGAAGCCATTAAAAAGAAAAAAAAAAAAAAAAAAACCCTATAGGATGGGCATTCTAAAATGAAGCATCAGGGTTTTTCTTACAAACTAAAAGAGCATTTCGTAAAAGCATCACGGGCTAAGGTGGTTCCTTTGCCTGTTAAAGAAACCAGTTCATGGAGTCGATTCTGGTTCATGGCAACCCCATGTGTGTCAGAGGAGAACTGTCTCCATAGGATTTTCAATGGCTGATTTTTCAGAAATAAATCATCAGGCCTTCCTTCTGCGGTGCCTCTGGGTGAACTTGAACCTCCAACCTTTCAGTTGGCAGTCAAGGGCATTAACTGTTGTGCCCAGGGACTCTCCCTTTGCCCATCCATAGGGTTTACTAAATCTTAATTTAATGCTAAGAAAACTGGGGTAAGATGCTAAACTAAGCATCTTTGAATATGTCACACATAGAAAAGTACAATTCAAGCCAGTGAAATGGGGTGACCAGCATATTAAGAGAATAGCTCCTAGTTTTGTACAGTTGTTTCTTGCTGAATTAGCAGATCCGTGACTATTATCTCCTGTGACTTCCTGATTGGTCTCTAGGTATGTCAACTCTTGGAAAGGCTGAAGGTCTTGCAATCTCAGAGCTAAAGTGGGTCTTGTACGGAATTGAAACATTTAAGGATGTCTTAAATGGCTGCCTTTGAGCTTAAAGGGAAAGTGTCCAAGTATAGGAAGTTGTGGGATGGTCCCAGTGGCCTGGTTAATCAAATGAAGGACATTGCAGAAAGTTAGGTATCAGAGACCTTGGACGCTTTGTACAACATTGCAGTACATACAATAGCCATTTTAGCTTTAAAATTGCAGGATTAAGCAACCCTGGAAGGTTTAAGAAATTAAAAAAAAAAAAAAAAAACCCAAGGCAACAAGCAGAAATTCACAGGGGCCTCTTTGGGTGCCCTATTGATTCTGCTAATTTAACAAGGGATAATTACGGAAGTTATGGGAGATGTTTAAATCTCCCCAAAGCTCGAGGCTTCTATCAAATACTGGCCTATAGGTAGAAGGTCTACAAAAGACTCTTGAAGCTTGCACAGCAAAATGGGCTTTTGAGTTGTAACCCTTAAAGCACTTATATGCAGCACCTTTGATTCCCCAGAGGGGAAAATAATTGTACTTTAAACCAAGTATTTTTGCCTGTAACAAATCTACAAAGCGTCGGCGATCTTGCTTTGCCTGTACTAGTTCAAGGAGGAGATGATTCTCCCCCTTAGCAATTCTTTGGAACAGAAGCAATTGTAATTTTACCAATACATTCTAAAATTTAAAATCAAATAAAGGGGTTTGCTTTTTTAAAATTGTATGGCCCTGGCCCAGTAATGAAGACACATCTTTAAAAGGTTTTTTTTTTTTTTTCTCTTTGTGAGTTTGCAAAGGATCTTAGTCCATGCTGGCTTTTACAATTTTTTTTTTTTTTTTTTTTTTAATGATTGTTAGGGATTGGTAAAGTACTAATTTTTACTCCTGCTCCTGCCCTCTATATTCTAACTGAATTGAGAACAACCTCAAAATATTAGATGAGAATTACAATATAATCCCCCTCTCAGTATTGTTAATAGTATATTAGGTGAAGAGATTTGAACTTAAGGACATCTGCTTTCCCAGGTAGCCCTTCAGGCCTGTTTATTGAGAGTGCTGGGGTATTATAAGCAGAGGTTTACCTATTTAGCCACATGAGAAATGACTTTTCATATACTCCATGTCTTAGTCATCCACTGCTGCTATAACAGACATACCACAAGGGAATGATTTTAACAAAGAGAAGTTTATTCTCTCACAGTTTAGGAAGCTAGAAGTCCAAATTCAGGGCGCCAGCTCCAGGGGAAGCCTTTCTCTCTCTCTCTATGTTCTAGGGGAAGGTCCTTGTCATCAATCTTCCCCTGGTCAAGGAGCTTCTCAGCACAGGGGCTCCAGGTCCAAAGGACATGCTATTCTCCTAGTTTTTGTTTCTTGATGGTATGAGGTCCCCATGTCTCTCTGCTTGCTTCTCTCTTTTATATCTAAAAAGAGATTGACTTAAAACACAACCTAGTCTTGTAAACTGAGTCCTGCCCGAGCAACATTAACTGCCTCTAATCTCACTTCATTAGCATTATTGAGGTAGAATTTACAACACATAGGAAAATCCCATCAGATCACAAAATGGTGGACGACCACACAATACTGGGAATCATGGACTAGCTAAGCTGACGCACATTTTTAGGGATACAATTCAATCCATAACACTCCATAATACAGCAAGCCAGGGCAGAGACAGCCTTGATTGAGGAAGCAAGAATGGTGGACAGACTGATGAGAGTGAGCAAGGTGAAGTCAATTTGAGAGCAAGTTGAAAGGGTACAGGTCACATGTGAGCTGTAGTCTTTATTTTTTACTAATTAGAAAGTCACTCTTCTTCCTGTGGGGAGGAGGGAGTAAGAAGGATATAGAAAATGGTGGAAGCTTCCTTCCAGTATTTCCCTGATAGGGTGGAAGTGTTGGAAAAAGTTCCTATTTTATGAGGCAAGAAAAGAATGTGGGAAAAGAAAAGGGTTCTTGCAGCTCTAATAAATTTAGTCTTGCTTATAAGGAATTGGAATGGGCTATTTAAAATCAGGGAGGACTGAGGAATGTATCTTTGGTTTACTGTGAAAACTGGCAACCTGTGCCCACTTTGCAAATAACTCAAATAATGCAGTAATTGAAAAGGAATTATTTAGGAAAAATAAGTCTTAAGTTTTATGTAAAAGTCAGTTTAAATTATTGGGTACTTTATTGGCACATGGACCATTTTTTGTTTCATTTTGCCAGGATTCCTCACTTACGTGGGAAATATTTTTAATGGGGAAAGCAGATTAGCCTTAGGTATGACTTCAAAAGAATAAAAGGAAAAATGAATAAAATCTTAACCTAAGGGATATAATAACAAAAGGTGAACTTGAAAATTACCCTAGAATAGATATGAATTAATGCAAGTGAAAGCTAATTTTGTGAAACTATACGCAAATACACCTGTGGCCCTCTTTCTATTTAAAACACCTGGATGAACGCTTGAGAAAAATCACAGGGAACATTTTGGAGTCTTACTGAATGATTTAGGCAGAATTGCTATAAGAAGGAGCCCTGGTGGCACCGTGGTTAAAGCAATTGACTGCTAACATTTCTAGTAGTCCTTAAACTACCCCGAGCCAGATTTGGCCTACCCCAGCATGAGCAGAAGGGCCAGCTGTGACTGTTAATTGACCTCAACAGAGGGCGAAGCAACAGGAGAAATGAATCAGAAGGAAAATCATCACCCAAACCCTATTCTGAAGTGAGAGGTCCAACAAGAACCACGTTACCCTCCTGTTTCCTGGCCGCCCTCTAGAATTTTCCCTCCCCAGTACACCTGCATGGCCACCATCTTGCTGCCCAAATCACATATAATTCCTGTTTTCCCGTAGCTCAAGAAGTTGGACCTGAGGAACTTCCTTGCAGCTCCTTGCTCTGTGCATTGGAATAAATTACTTTCTCTTTTTCAAATAACAGTGCCCAGATAATTGGCAAGTTTGAGTGCAGGACAAGGACTCACCTTCTAGGGTTCGGTAACACTTTGAAACTACTAGCTGCCCTGTGGGAGGTGTGGCCATCTGCTTCCACAGAGATTTACAGCCTTGGAAACCCTGTGAGGTCACTATAAGTCAGAATTGACTCGATGGTAGTGGGATTGGTTTGGGTGAGGCCAGTTAAATGTATTCAGTTTTGAACATCTAAGTATTTGCTGTAGATCTTCAGAGGAATGTGGTCCACAGAACTACATTGCCTTTTTAGATAAAGTTTCTCATTGAGAAGGTAATGGTGTTGGCCCACTTAAATTTCTTATCTGCTATTAATCCTACTATATAAAAGTTTGTGACTAATTTACCTTACAAAGTGCATGACAACCAGTGGCACAGAAAAAAATTGTTGAAAAGTGCTGTGCAACATCACCCAGGCCAGCAATGACTCCTGTTGTTTTCCTGTGGTTCTTGCGAGGACCAAAACTTCTTGTGGACATTTTCTACTACAATGTATATTTGTAATTTTAAAGAATTTTGAGATTGTTTTCTAACCATTAAAAAATAGAAAATACCTTGATGTTATTTCTTGGAATTGAATTTACTTGCACATAGAATAACATGGGCCTTCCACAGTTTGCGTTCTCTCTCTCTTTGCCTTTTATTGAAGTTAGCTCAGAATTAATTGGAGGGCTGCCCAATGCATACAGGGAATACGGAGAAGGTAAACTCTCCCAATTACCCTCCTTGTTACCTAAATTCACAGAGCTGTGATTGCATTACTTGTCCTGACCTGAGTTAGAAACCAGAAAGATGCTATTTAAAGAGAGGGGCAGGCACATGGTGTGGATGATGGGCTTGTGGAGAGAGGAGTAGAGAATGCAACATAGAAAGAGAAATCAATAAAAGCAGCTCCAGAGCACTGCTCAGGGGCAAAGCACAACAGAGCCACCACCCAAGAGTGATGTCCTTCTTAACTCTAGGAATGGTGGAAACTCAGAGCCAGCTTGCTTTCTCTCAGCCCTTGCTCTATAAAGGGAAGCCTGAGGCACAGTGGGGATTACTCTCTTACCATGAAGACTTTTTTGTCTCCTGAGATATTTTGGGGAAAGAGATGAAAGAAAAAGGCCTAAGAAAATAAATAAAACAATTGACACTGGAGAAAATACTTATAATGAAAGAAACTAAAATAACTGATTACCAATTATAGTTAATATCCTAGAGAAAGGTAAGAGAACATTATATCCATAATATAAGACCAGGCTACTATGAACAAGGTTCAAGTGTATACCAAGAAGAATTAAAAAACAAAAACAAAACTTGCTAATTAAAAATATGATTGCCAAAATGAATAAAAATGAAATCGAAGGTGTGACTGATATAATAGATATGAAGGTCTATCATTGAATAAACAAAGAATAAATAAATCGTTGAATAAACAAAGGAATAAATAAATACATGAAGAAAAATCCGTAAGTCGACTCATTATTCGGAAATCTATGACTTCCAAGTATAAAGAGAAAATCCAAGATCTTCAAAGAAAGAAATGAAGATACCTAGAAAGACAAAATTTTCACATTGGCATCAAATTTCTCATGAGGGGCACTATGTGCTAGAAATTAATGAAGCAAAGGAAAAACTCAGAGTTCGAATCTAGAAACCTTAAATCAAGTAAGAAGACAAAAATAAGCGTACTTTTAACATAGAAAATATTAAGGTTGTGATCCAGCAAAACTACAATAAAAGGGGAACTCAACAAAAAAGATAATATTAGACCCTAAAACAGGAGAAGTAACCAAGAATTTAACTTGAAAGTATTCCAGAAAGACAGCTGTGCAACTGACATAGACTTTTACCTGTCCAATTTAGACCAGGAAGCAAAAAGGTTCTATTAAAAGATGACATTTTTGATCTGGGGGGAAAATATCAAGGGACTTAGAAACCCTTAATAATAAAATGAAGGTATAGTTTTCTTCTCTACAGAAGGAAATGACGAAGCAACTGGATCATCCAAGAAAAGAAAACTACAAGTAAATCATGATCTAAATATGAAGGAAACTAAAAGGCAACATGTGATGTAAAGACGAGGAATCTGTTTGGCCTTAATGCTTAGAAGATATTATAATAAATGGCATATACTTGTTTTTTTATGAGCTATTGAGTCAATCTTAACTCATACAACTCCGTGTGACAGAGTAGAACTACCCAATAGAGTTTTCTTGGCTGTAATCTTTACAGAAGCAAATTTCCAGGCCTTTCTCCCATGGAGCCACTAGGTGGGTTCGAACTGCCAATCTTTCAGTCAGCAGTCAGAGCTTAACCATTTCATCACCAGGGCTACTTGGCATATATTTAGAAGCCTAGAATTATACCTTAGTCTCTGAGTTCACTCTATCTAATTTATTCTTTACTAATCAGCTTTTATATTGTCACAATGTAAATGCACAATGATTTTCAATGTTTTTGAATGAACTGTACTTATTCTGAACTTTGACAAAAGTTGGGGCTCACAGAAATGGTGAGTGAGGGGGAAAGAGCTGGCAGAAAAGTATGCTTTTTTATCTAATATACAGGAAAATCAACATACATTATTTAAATTTTTTGCATTAAAGACTAGAGCATAAATTTTATTGACACAAAACGTAAAGCTAACTTCTGAAAGAACTAAAATACATATATAAACCAAACCACTGCCATCAAGTTGATTCCGATTCATAGCAACCCTGTAGGGTTTCCAAGGCTATAAACCTTTATGGGCGCAGACTGCCACATCTTTCTCCTGTGGAGTCACTATTGCTGTCAAACCACTGACATTTTGGTTAGCAGTCGAATACTTTAACCACTGCGCTATCAGGGCAAAATAAGTATAAAATAAATAAAAATTTGAGGGTGGGGGTAGATGAATGAAAAGGAAATTGAGGGTAGTCTAAGCAGGATAACAACTATGTTTTATAGCTGGAAATCAAAGGTATTGTTTAAATTTTATCAATCAATAATTATTAAGAATATTATTAGAATTATGATTACGGCCATCAAAGAAATTAAAACAGAAAGCATTAAAAGAATATTAAAAAAAGAGAACAGAAGGTGCATAAAAGAGATATTTACATTTTTCTTTTTTTTTTAAAAGGTACATTTATTTAGATTATGGTGTATAAATATGTGCTGAAAGGAAATACTAAGAAGTCCCAATAGTCCAGTTTTAAAACTCCTGTCTCAAAGATGTTTTTTGCTTTAAGCATCAGAAACTTTGATTCAAACTGACTTTAGCCCATAAAGACATTTATTATCTCAAATAACTCAAAGTGTTTAGGGAGGATGGGCAGCAGGATTGGTTGTTTCACCAGCTCAGTCATCTCATGAATATTAATCACATGGGTATTTAATTATTGTAATATATTCAGTATTTTGGATTGACACTTAGAAGTCATTCAGTTACAAAATGGCTCAGCAGTCCCAAGCATCCTATTTAGTGATGGAAGTGCCATCCTTAGCTCCAATACTTCTCAGGAGTGAGAAAGCCTTTCCCAGAAGTTTCCCTTTTATCTTATTGGCCAGAATTTGGTTACATACCCATTTCTACTTGAGTAAATAGCAAAGACACTGCTATTAACATTATTTCCTTAGAAAACTCATAATTTGCCACAGTAGCTAGAAATGAGGCCACTGCCTCTTAACACATATAAACAAAGATCAATACTTCGACGTAACTGTTGCATTAGAAATAAGAGCGACTAAACAGATACTGGGTAGGGCAAACACATGTGTCCATGAGAATACTCCAGGCAGAATTATTACAGTGGAGACTGGTGGCTAGCAAACCTTGGCTTTAATCCTTAATCTTAAATCACTTCCTGAGCTGGGTCTAAGCTCCCTCACCTACTGCGTTAGAATGATGAGCTAGGTGCATTGGAATACTCTAACATGCATTGGAATCACCTGGAGAGTTTATTAAAGCACAGAATACCAGCCTGGGTACCAACATCAGAGTTGCTGATTCAGTAGCTCCCAACTCAGATGCTGATGCTGCTGGGCTGGGAATTGTACATTGAGAACCACTGACCTAGACCTTCATGAAGGTCCATCTGGATATCCCTGGTGCCTGGGGTAGTAACTGGGAAATAGGTGCAGAATCACATGTTATTTCAAAAGAATTAAATAAATGTATTCTAGCTGTAACATTCAGTAAGTGTGAGTTTTTCTCTGGGTCTAGAATTACCACAACTACTAATTCTATTCTTCATTCCAATTAAGAATTTACCATTTTTTTGTATCTCTCTGGGAAACCCTGACAGCGTAGTGGTCAAGAGTTATGACTACTAACCAAAAGGTTGGCAGTTCAAATACACCAGGAACTCCCTGGAAATCCCACGGAGCAGTTCTCCTCTGTCCTCTAGGGTCACTCTGAGTCGGAATTGACTCGACGGCAGTGGATTTTTTTTTTTTTTTTGTATATCTCTCTGATTCAAATGCTTATTATTAGAAAAAATAACTTGATATTCATTAATTTCTTGGTTTGATGTCTCTATCTTCCTGCATCTATTAAGCACATATACATGCAAGAATATGTACGACTTGGTTTTTTAACATTTTGGAGATCAAGTGCTCATTACTGGTAAAATTCTACACCTGAGTTACTTTGATGCTGTTTTGTGGCGACCAATATGTAGCCAAAAGCCCATAACTATGCCTCAGGCTTCATGCTCTGGGGAATCATTTTCTAAGCTTATCTGACTGCAGAACACACTTGAACGCTGGCAGAATATCAAGCAAAGCTCATGAGATGGAATGTCCATTTGGATTAAAATGGACAACATAAATGATCTCACAGATGAATTATCTGCTATAAGAAATAACTGAACCTTGATTTATATGCTTTTAAAGAAACATTATAAAAAACAAATTAGAATGATTAAATCATTTTCATTATGAACAAAAAGAACAAAATGAAGTAAGGTAGTTCATTTTATATGTTTGATATAAAACATAACACAAGGAACATTTTAATGAGAGCAGCACTTTTGAGTCATTTCTTTTTATTTAACACTGAGAATAATTTTGCTAAGTTAAGTCTTTAAATTAGGTAGACCAGTTTTTTTGGTATGGTGCTTGATTCGATGCTATACGGCAATCCCATTCACAGAGATCTGTTACGTTAAAAATAAGAACACAACAGACTGTAGCTCAACAGTTAAGGACTCTTGGGTTAACCCCCTAATAAAAACCATTCATCGTTTTCTATTAGACCACTTACCTTCTGATATTTTATAAACAAAAGGCTTCACTTTTTTTTTATTATGCATTTTTAACTTCAAAAAGTTTTCTATTTAAAACTGAGAATTTCCCAAAGAACCAGGCTGAAGCCAACAGATATGCACCGGCTGACAGAACAAAGGCTGGTGCCAATAAGGTGGGTACCCTCCAGCAAAAAAAAACAAAAGTAAAAAGTATGTTTATCAGCTCCAGGAAAAGGACCAAAGTACCCATCTCTTAGGCAGCTCCTCATTTTCTTCTTTTTCAACCACAAATCCACGTGTCTTACAAAGGTTGGATTTTGAGTAGTATTGAATAATAAGTAGGTGTTGACATTGTAACCTGAGACATGCTATAGGCTAGCAAAACAGACAGTTACATTGTCAGTGAGCTTGGGATTTCAGGTTCAGATGAGAAATGACCATGGATGCATCAGCCAATTTCTACTATAATCTCTTTACATTTGGTATGCATGGTATAGTTAAACCCGGAGGTAGCTTTGACTTCTTTTTCTCAGTGTCAATTCATCTAAAAATTTTCTTGGGTTTACCTTTAAAATATATACCATTTCTACAACTATCACCTGTATTATTAAGGTAACAGAGCTGGCCATTCTCTTTTTTCCCTAGCGGCTCTACGACAATCCAGAGTGTTTTTTTAAAAGACAAATTCAGGACATGTCATTTTCTACTCAAAACTCTCCAGGGGCTTCCCCTTTCATGCAGGGTAAAATTTAAAGTACACTCCATGACCTGACAGGGTCTATATGATATGCCCTCCACCACCTCACTGGTAGCCTGACTTACTCCCTCCAGCCACACTTAACTTCTTTGCTGTTCCTCAAATATGCCTAAAACTCTCCTGTCTCAGGGCCTTTGATTATTCTCTTCCCTTTCCCTGGTATATTCTTCCTCAAAAGAATATTTACTTTAGGTTTCTTTTCAAGGGTACTTTATATAAATTACCCCATTTAAAATTACACCTTCTCCCCAATCTGATCACTCACAATTTTCCCACGCTTTCTTCTTTTTAATTACTTAGAATCACTCAAATCATATGTGTGTGTGTATACATACACATATACATGTTGGTGTTGTTAGGTGCTGTCGAGTCGATTTTAACTCCTAGCAATCTTAGGTACAACAGAACCAAACACTGTCCAGTCCTGCGTCATCCTCACAAATCATTGTTATGCTTGAGCCGACTGTTGCAGCCACTGTGTCAATCCATCTCCTTGAGGGTCTTCCGCTTTTTCTCTGACCCTCTGCTTTACTAAGCATGACATCCTTCTCCGGAGACTGGTCCCTCCTGATAACATGTCCAAGGTACTTGAGATGAAGTCTCACCATCTTTGCTTCTAAGGGGCATTCTGGTAGTACTTCTTCCAAGACAGATTAGTTTGTTCTTTTGGCAGTCCATGGTGTATTCAATATTCTTCGCCAACACAGCGATTCAAAGGCATCAAGTCTTCAGTCTTCCTTATTCATCGTCTAGCTTTCACATGCATATGAGGCAATTGAAAACACCATGGCTTGGGTCAGGCACACCTTATTCCTTAAAATGACATCTTTGCTTTCAACACTTTAAAGAAATCTTTTTCAGCAGTTTTGCTCAATGCAATGAGTAATTTGATTTCTTGACTGTTGCTTCCATGGGTGTTGATTGTGGATCCAAGTAAAATGAAATCCTTGACAATTTCAGTCTTTCCTCCATTTATCACGATGTTGGTTATTGGTCCAGTAGTGAGAATTTTTGTTTTCTTTATGTTGAGGTGCAATCCATACTGAAGGCTGTGGTCTTTTTTTTTTTTTTTTAAATTTTTATTAAGCTTCAAGTGAACATTTACCATTCCAATCAGTCTGTCACAGGTAGGTTTACATACATCTTTCTCCCTTCTCCCACTTGCTCTCCCCCTATTGAGTCAGCCCTTACAGTCTCTCGTTTCGTGCCAATTTTACCTTCTTCCCTCTCTATCTTCCCATCCCCCCTCCAGTCAAGAGTTGCCAACACACTCTCAAGTGTCCACCTGATTTAATTAGCTCACTCTTCATCAGTATCTCTCTCCCCCCCACTGACCAGTCCTTTTCATGCCTGATGATTTGTCTTCGGGGATGGTTCCTGTCCTGTGCCATCAGAAGTTCTGGGGAGCATTGTCTCTGGGATTCCTCTAGTCGCAATCATACCATTAGGTGTGGTCTTTTAATGAGAATTTGGGGTCTGCATCCCATTGGTCTCCTGCTCCCTCAGGAGTTGTCTGTTGTGTTCCCTGACAGGGCAGACATCGATTGTGGCCGGGCACCAACTAGTTCTTCTGGTCTCAGGATATTGTAGGTCTCTGGTTCAAGTGGCCCTTTCTGTCTCTTGGGTTCTTAGTTGTCGTGTGACCTTGGTGTTCTTCCTTTGCCTTTGCTCCAGGTGGGTTGAGACCAATTAATGTATTTTAGATGGCTGCTTGTTGGCATTTAGGACCCCAGGTGCCACAATTCAAAGTGGGATGCAGAGTGTTTTCATAATAGAATTGTTTTGCCCATTGATTTAGAAGTCCTCTCAAACCAAGTTCCCCAGACCCCAGCCCCTGCTTCGCTATCCTTTGAAGCTTTCATTTCATCTCGGAAACCTCTTTACTTTTAATCCTGTCCAATTAGGCTGACCTTCCTTGTTTTGAGTGTTGTCTTTCCCTTCTCCCAAAGCAGTTCGCATCTACAGATTGATCAATAAAAAGCCCTCTCCCTCCCTCCCTCCCTCCCTCCCCCCTTTGTAACCACAAAAGTATGTGTTCTTTTCCGTTTTTTCTATTTCTCAAGATCTTATAATAGTGGTCTTATACAATATTTGTCCTTTTGCAACTGACTCATTTCGCTCAGCATAATGCCTTCCAGATTCCTCCATGTTATGAAATGTTTCAGAGATTCGTCACTGTTCTTTATCGATGCGTAGTATTCCATTGTGTGAATATACCACAATTTATTTACCCATTCGTCCGTTGATGGACATCTTAGTTGCTTCCAGCTTTTTGCTATTGTAAACAGAGCTGCAATAAACATGGGTGTGCATATATCTGTTTGTGTGAAGGGTCTTGTATTTTTAGGGTATATTCTGAGGAGTGGGATTTCTGGGTTGTATGGTAGTTCTATTTCTAACTGTTTAAGATAACGCCAGATGGATTTCCAAAGTGGTTGTACCATTTTACAACCCCACCAGCAGTGTATGAGAGTTCCAGTCTCTCCGCAGCCTCTCCAACATTTATTATTTTGTGTTTTTTGAATTAATGCCAGTCTAGTTGGTGTCAGATGGAATCTCATCGTAGTTTTAATTTGCATTTCTCTAATGACTAATGATCGAGAGCATTTTCTCATGTATCTGTTGGCTGCCTGAATATCTTCCTTAGTGAAATGTGTGTTCATATCCTTTGCCCACTTCTTGATTGGGTTGTTTGTCTTTTTGTGGTTGAGTTTTGACAGAATCATGTAGATTTTAGAGATCAGGCGCTGGTCTGAGATGTCATAGCTGAATATTCTTTCCCAGTCTGTAGGTGGTCTTTTTACTCTTTTGGAGAAGTCTTTAGATGAGCATAGGTGTTTGATTTTTAGGAGCTCCCAGTTATCTGGTTTCTCGTCATCATTTTTGGTAATGTTTTGTATTCTGTTTATGCCCTGTATTAGGGCTCCTAGGGTAGATCCTATTTTTTCTTCCATGATTTTTATCGTTTTAGTCTTTATGTTTAGGTCTTTGATCCACTTGGAGTTAGTTTTTGTGCATGGTGTGAGGTATGGGTCCTGTTTCATTCTTTTGCAAATGGATATCCAGGTATGCCAGCACCATTTGTTAAAAAGACTATTATTTCCCCAATTTGACTGACACTGGTCCTTTGTCAAATATCAGCTGCTCATAAATGGATGGATTTATATCTGGATTCTCAATTCTGTTCCATTGGTCTATGTGCCTGTTGTTGTACCAATACCAGGCTGTTTTGACTACTGTAGCTATATAATAGGTTCTGAAATCAGGTAGGGTGAGGCCTCCCACTTTCTTCTTCTTTTTCAGTAATGTTTTGCTTATCCGGGGGTTCTTTCCTTTCCATATGAAATTAGTGATTTGTTTCTCTATTCCCTTAAAGTATGACATTGGTATTTGGATTGGAAGTGCGTTATATGTATAAATGGCTTTTGGTAGAATAGACATTTTTACTATGTTAAGTCTTCCTATCCATGAGCAGGGTATGTTTTTCCATTTAAGTGTGTCCTTTTGAATTTCTTGTAGCAGAGTTTTATAGTTTTCTTTGTATAGGTCTTTTACATCCTTGGTAAGATTTATTCCTAAGTATTTTATCTTCTTGGGGGCTACTGTGAATGGTATTGATTTGGTGATTTCCTCTTCGGTGTTCTTTTTGTTGATGTAGAGGAATCCAAGTGATTTTTGTATGTTTATTTTATATCCTGAGACTCTTCCAAACTCTTCTATTAGTTTCAGTAGTTTTCTGGAGGATTTCTTAGGGTTTTCCATGTATACGATCATGTCATCTGCAAATAGTGATAGCTTTACTTCCTCCTTACCAAGCTGGATACCCTTTATTTCTTTGTCTAGCCTAATTGCCCTGGCTAGGACTTCAAGTACGATGTTGAATAAGAGCGGTGATAAAGGGCATCCTTGTCTGGTTCCCGTTCTCAAGGGAAATGCTTTCAGGTTCTCTCCATTTAGAGTGATATTGGCCGTTGGCTTTGCATAGATGCCCTTTATTATGTTGAGGAATTTTCCTTCAATTCCTATTTTGGTGAGAGTTTTTATCATAAATGGGTGTTGGACTTTGTCAAATGCCTTTTCTGCATCAATTGATAAGATCATGTGGTTTTTGTCTTTTGTTTTATTTATGTGATGGATTACATTAATGGTTTTTCTGATATTAAACCAGCCTTGCATACCTGGTATAAATCCCACTTGATCAGGGTGAATTATTTTTTTGATGTGTTGTTGGATTCTATTGGCTAGAATTTTATTAAGGATTTTTGCATCTATGTTCATGAGGGATATAGGTCTAAAATTTTCTTTTTTTGTAATGTCTTTACCTGGTTTTGGTATCAGGGAGATGGTAGCTTCATAGAATGAGTTGGGTAGTATTCCGTCATTTTCTATACTTTGAAATACCTTCAATAGTAATGGTGTTAAGTCTTCTCTGAAGGTTTGGTAGAACTCTGCAGTGAAGCCATCTGGGCCAGGACTTTTTTTGTTGGGAGTTTTTTGATTACTGTTTCAATCTCTTTTTTTGTTATGGGTCTATTTAGTTGTTCTACTTCTGAATGTGTTAGTTTAGGTAAGTAGTATTGTTCCAAGAATTTATCCATTTCTTCTAGGTTTTCAAATTTGTTAGAGTACAATTTTATGTAGTAATCTGATATGATTCTTTTGATTTCATTTGGTTCTGTTGTGATGTGGTCCTTCTCGTTTCTTATTCGGGTTATTTGTTTCCTTTCCTGTTTTTCTTTAGTCAGTCTAGCCAATGGTTTATCAATTTTGTTAATTTTTTCAAAGAACCAGCTTTTGGCTTTGTTAATTCTTTCAATTGTTTTTCTGTTCTCTAATTCATTTAGTTCAGCTCTAATTTTTGTTATTTGTTTTCTTCGGGTGCCTGATGGATTCTTTTGTTGCTCACTTTCTATTTGCTCAAGTTGTCGGGACAGTTCTCTGATTTTGGCTCTTTCTTCTTTTTGTATGTGTGCATTTATCGATATAAATTGGCCTCTGAGCACCGCTTTTGCTGTGTCCCAGAGGTTTTGATAGGAAGTATTTTCATTCTCGTTGCTTTCTAAGAATTTCCTTATTCCCTCCTTGATGTCTTCTATAACCCAGTCTTTTTTCAGGAGGGTATTGTTCATTTTCCAAGTATTTGATTTCTTTTCCCTAGTTTTTCTGTTATTGATTTCTAGCTTCATTGCCTTGTGGTCTGAGAAGATGCTTTGTAATATTTCGATGTTTTGGATTCTGGAAAGATTTGTTTTATGCCCTAAAATGTGGTCTATTCTAGAGAATGTTCCATGTGCGCTAGAAAAAAAAGTATATTTTGCAGCAGTTGGGTGGAGAGTTCTGTATAAGTCAATGAGGTCAAGTTGGTTGATTGTTGTAAGTAGGTCTTCCGTGTCTCTATTGAGCTTCTTACTGGATGTCCTGTCCTTCTCCGAAAGTGGTGTGTTGAAGTCTCCTACTATATATGTGGAGGTGTCTATCTCACTTTTCAATTCTGTTAAAATTTGATTTATGTATCTTGCAGCCCTGTCATTAGGTGCGTAAATATTTAATATGGTTATGTCTTCCTGAACAATTGTCCCTTTTATCATTATATAGTGTCCTTCTTTATCCTTTGTGGCGGATTTAAGTCTAAAGTCTATTTTGTCAGAAATTAATATTGCTACTCCTCTTCTTTTTTGCTTATTGTTTGCTTGATATATTTTTTTCCATCCTTTGAGTTTTAGTTTGTTCGTGTCTCTAAGTCTAAGGTGTGTCTCTTGTAGGCAGCATATAGATGGATCGTGTTTTTTTATCCAGTCCGTGACTCTCTGTCTCTTTATTGGTGCATTTAGTCCATTTACATTCAGCGTAATTATAGATAAGTAAGTTTTTAGTGCTGTCATTTTGATGCCTTTTCATGTGTGTTGTTGGCCATTTCATTTTTCCACATGCTTTTTTGTGCTGAGACGTTTTTCTTAGTAGCTTGTGAGATCCTCATTTTCATAATGTTTAACTTTGTGTTTATTGAGTCGTTACGTTTTTCTTGGCTTTTTTCTTGAGTTATGGAATTGATATTCCTTTTTGTGGTTACCTTTTTATTTACCCCTATTTTTCTAAGTAAAAACCTAACTTGTATCCTTCTATTTCGCCTTGTATCACTCTCCATCTGGCAGTTCAATGCCTCCTATATTTAGTCACTCTTTTTGATTATTTTGATCGTTTATCTATTGATTTCCATGATTTCCTGTTGTGTGTATTATTTTGTTTATTTATTTATTTTTTAGAATTAGTCTTAATTTGTTTGTTTTTGTGCTTTCCCTGTTTGAGTTGCGTTGATATCAGGACGTTCTGTTTTGTGACCTTGTATTGTGCTGGTACCTGATATTATTGGTCATCCGGCCAAACAATCTCCTTTAGCATTTCTTGCAGTCTTGGTTTAGTTTTTGCAAATTCTCTAAACTTGTGTTTATCTGTAAATATCTTAATTTCTCCTTCATATTTCAGAGAGAGTTTTGCTGGATATATGATCCTTGGTTGGCAGTTTTTCTCTTTTAGTGCTCTGTATATGTCGTCCCATTCCCTTCTTGCCTGCATGGTTTCTGCTGAGTAGTCTGAACTTATTCTTATTGATTCTCCCTTGAAGGAAACCTTTCTTTTCTCCCTGGCTGCTTTTAAAATTTTCTGTTTGTCTTTGGTTTTGGCAAGTTTGATGATGATATGTCTTGGTGTTCTTCTTTTTGGATCAATCTTAAATGGGGTTTGATGAGCATCTTGGATAGATATCCTTTCTTCTTTCATGATGTCAGGGAAGTTTTGTGTCAGGAGTTCTTCAACTATTTTCTCTGTGTTTTCTGTCCCCCCTCCCTGTTCTGGGACTCCAATCACTCGCAAGTTATCCTTCTTGATAGAGTCCCACATGATTCTTAGGGTTTCTTCATTTTTTTTAATTCTTTTATCTGATTTTTTTTCAGCTCTGTTGGTGTTGTTTCCCTGGTCCTCCAGAAGTCCCAGTCTACATTCTAATTGCTCGAGTCTGCTCCTCTGACTTTCTATTGCGTTGTCAAATTCTGTAATTTTATTGTTAATCTTTTGGATTTCTACATGCTGTCTCTCTATGGATTCTTGCAACTTGTTAATTTTTCCACTATGTTCTTGAATAATCTTTTTGAGTTCTTCAACAGTTTTATCAGTGTGTTCCTTGGCTTTTTCTGCATTTATCCTAATTTCATTTGTGATATCTTTAAGCATTCTGTAAATTAGTTTTTTATATTCTGTATCTGATAATTCCAGGATTGTATCTTCATTTGGGAAAGATTTTGATTCTTTTGTTTGGGGGGTTGGAGAAGCTGTCATGGTCTGTTTCTTTATGTGGTTTGATATGGACTGCTGTCTCCGAGCCATCACTGGGAAACTAGATTTTCCAAGTAGTCAGCTAAAAAAAAATGCAGTCAGATCCCTATCTGAATTCTCTCTCTGGCTCCGGGTATTCGGATGTTAATGGGGTTGCCTGGGGAGGGTGGGGGAGGGATCTGAGAGCTAGGAGTGTAGCACCACAGAATATAGAGCTGAACACCACGTTCACGCTCCGCCCCCGTTCGCCAAAATCCGGGCTGGACGGGTCCCTGGCTAGGACACTGCTTTCCTTGCTCGGAAACCAGTCACTTCCTCCTGGGGACTTCCTCCGGTGCACGGCACCGCTCGTGGTCACTGGGTGGGCGTTTCCCGCACCAACGGGTGGGCCCGCCCCCAGGGTCTATTCAGGCGATTATAATTAGGTCCCGCGGTCACGCCCCGCCTGTGCACGCCCAAATCCCAGCGGGATGTCTTCCGGGTTGAGACGCTGTTTTCCCCGTTCCGGAACCAGTCACTTCCTCCCGGGGACTTCTCCTTCCGGAGCGCCACACCTCTCGCGCGAACTGATTTGGCGTCACCTGCACGGCCAGGTGGGCCCGCCCCCTGGGTCAATTCAGGGCAATAAAAATGGACTCCGCGCTCACGCCCCGCTCGTGCACGTGCCCAAGCCCCAGCAGGACGGCACCCCGTCTGGGACGCTACTTTCTGCGCTTCGGGACCAATCAGTTCCTCCGCACGGCCAGGTGGGCCTGCCCCCTGGGTCAATTCAGGGCAATAAAAATGGACTCCGCGCTCACGCCCCGCTCGTGCGCGCGCCCAAGCCCCAGCAGGACGGCACCCCGTCTGGGATGCTACTTTCTGCACTTCGGGACCAATCAGTTCCCCCCGGGGACTTCTCCTTTCGGTGTGCCACACCTCTCGTGCAAACTGGGAGGGCGTCACTCGCACGACCAGGTGGTCCCGCCCCCTGGGTCAATTCAGGGTAATAAAAATGGACCCCGCGCTCATGCCCCGCCCGTGCGCGTGCGCGCGCGTGCCCAGATCCCAGCGGAATGGCTCCCCGTCTGGGATGCTGCTTTCCCTGTTTTGAGACCAGACACTTCCGGGGATTTCTCCCTCTGGTGTGCCGTGCCACATGCGCGGACTGGGTGTGCGTCCTCCCGCACGAACGTGTGGGCCCCGCCCTGGGGTCACTTTAGGGAAATATAGTTGACCCCCCCCCGGCTCGCGCCCCGTCGGCTTCTCGCCTAACTCCCGGTGGGACGGCACCCCAGCTGGGACGCTGTTCTCCCCCCTCCCAGATCAGTCACTGCCTCCCGGGTGCTTCTCCCTCCGGCTGCGCCCCTACGCCGCCCGCGCCAATCTGCTAGGCTTCCTCCCGGGATGGGTTCGGGGGGGAAGGGGTGGGCCCCCTTTCTGTGCCGTCTGCCCCCCTGGGCTCTGCCCCAGATCGAGCTCCGAAGGTCACCTGCCTGGTGCGCTGGCTCCTAGTTCTGAAAACAGTCGCTGTCTGCCCGTATTTGTTCGTTTTCCGTCTCTAAGTCTGTGCTTGTTGTTCAGAGTTCGTAGATTGTTATGTATGTGATCGATTCCCTTGTTTTTCCGAGTCTTTGTTGCAAGAGGGATCCGCGGTAGCGTCCACCTAGTCCGCCATCTTGGCCCCCGCCCCAAGGCTGTGGTCTTTGATCTTCACCAGTAAGTGCTTCAAGTCCTCTTCACTTTCAGCAAGCAAGCTTGTGTCATCTGCATAACGCATATTGTTAATGAGTCTCCCTCCAATCCTGATGCCCTGTTCTTCTTCAAATAGTCTAGTTTCTCAGATTATTTGTTCAGTACACCGATTGAATAAGTATAGTGAAAGGATACAACACTGATGCACTCCTTTCCTGACTTTAAACCATGCAGTATCCCCTTCTTCTGTTCAAATGTCTGCCTCTTGATCTATGTGCAGTTTCCTCATGAGCACAGTGAAGTGGTCTGCAATTCCCATTCTTCACAATGTTATCCATAATTTGTTACAATCCACACAGTGGAATGCCTTTGCATAGTCAATAAAACTCAGGTAAATGTATATCTGATATTCTCTGCTTTCAGCCAAGATCCTTCTGATATTAGCAATGATATCCCTGGTTCCACGTCCTCTTCTGAATCCGGCTTGAATTTCTGGCAGTTCCCTGTCGACATACTGCTGCAGCTGCTTTAAAATGGTCTTCAGCAAAATTTTACTTTTAGCTGATATTAATGATATTGTTATATAATTTCTGCATTCGATTGGATCACCTTTCTTTGGAATAGGCATAAATATGGATCCTTTCCAAATTTCGCGGCATCCATGGGTGAGCACTTCCAGCACTGCATCCATTTGTTGAAACAACTTGCTTTAAAGCTCTCCAAAGAGAAATGATCTCTCTCTACATTTGTTTAGGAAGCAGTCATACATAGATGTATTTATACACACAAACACAGAAAATAGTTTTACTAAAGGGCTATCAAAAACATTTTCATACAGACCTATCACAAAAGCTCTTAGACAACTGTTTATCTTACAAACCACTTTGCTTCTGTATCTATGTTTCTGCTAATTCTTTAGTGTGTGTGTATGTGTGTGTAAAAACATGCACAAAATATAAATCTATTTATGTATGTAACATGCATAAGTGTGTTTATATATGTGTAAATATATTCTATTTTTAGGATGCAGATGACACAACCTTGTTTGCTGAAAGTGAAGAGGACTTGAAATACTGATGAAGATCAAAGACTACAGCCTTCAGGATGGATTCTACCTCAACATAAAGAAAACAAAAATTCTCACAACTGAACCAATAAGCAACATTATGGAAAATGGAAAATGGAAAAAATATTCAAATTGCCAAGAATTTCATTTTACTTGGATCTACAGTCAACACCTATGGTGGCAGCAGTCAAGAAATTCAACAATGCATTGCACTGGGCAAAGATGCTGAAAAGTCTTCTTTAAAGTCTTAAAAAACGAAGATGTCACTTTGAGGGCTAAGGTGCACCTGACCCAAGCCGTGGTGTTTCCAATTGCCTCATAGGTATGTGAAAGCCGAATGATGCATAAGGAAGACCAAAGGATTGATGCCTTTGAATTATGGTCTTGGGAAGAATATCAAATGTTTCACGGGCTGCCAGAGTAACAAAGGAATCTGTCTTGGAAGAAGTACAGCCAGAATGCTACTTAGAATCACGGTTGGCAAGGCTTCGTCTCACATACTTTGGACATGTTATCAGGAGGGACCAGTACCTGCAGAAGGACCTCATGTCTGGTAAGGTAGATGGTCAGCAAAAAAGAGGAAGACCCTCAACGAGATGGACTGACACAGCGGCTGCAACAATGGGCTCAAGTATAACAGTGATATGCTTGTCAAGTTAGAACGAGCTTGTGATGTGAGCTTGATGGAATTGCTGAAACTTTTATCTGGGAGTTAACAATATGCTTGAAAAATCTGTGGCCAGGTTGTACTTGAAACGTACCCACTTGCTAATTTTATTCCTCTTTCTAATTTCTTGAGATTTTCTTTCTGCCATATTTGCTCCAGAAACCCTGGTGGCGTAGTGGTTAAGTGCTACGGCTGCTAACCAAAAAGCCGGCAGTTCAAGTCCCCCAGGCACTCCTTGGAAACTCTATGGGGGCAGTTCTACTCTGCCCTATAGGGTCGCTATGAGTCGGAATTGACTCAATGGCAGTGGGTTTGGGTTTGGTTTTAATATTTGCTCCACTCAAGTTGGCCATTTCTTTTATTTTCTTGGTTTTACTTTTATGCTTTGTATATGCTTTTCCCTTCACCTGAAATGCTCTTCCCAAACCACTTGCCTTGAAAATTATTCTCTCTGTTCCCAAAATAATTAGAGCTGCACTGTCCAGTATGGGAACCATTAGCCACATGTGGCTATTTAAATTTAAATAAACTGAAAAAAAAAATTCAGTTCTTCAATCACACTAATTGCATAAAAAGTGTTCGATAGGCGTGAGACTAATGCCTATAGCATTGGTGAGCCCAGATACTGAATATTTCCATCATCACAGAAAGTTCTTTTGGAAAGCATGGACTTAGATCTTGGGACATGTAATCTAGCACTTCCTTTCATTTTATTACATTTCTTAATATCGTCTCTTCTACATCCCTTAGAAATTTGGAATAGCCCTCGTCACCTCATAGGTGCTTAGAATTTGGAATCCATTATATTTTGGCAAGTGCAGTTGAACATGATCTATTTGCCAAATTTGAATTATTCAATAAAAATATATTTTTTTGATTCTTCCTCTTCCAGAGGAAATTAGTCTTTCTAATTTCAACACAGCAAGAAATACTGCCATGTCAGAAAAAATGGCAGAATGTTAAATTCATTAAATTGCAATTCTATCCCTGTCTAATTCATCAATCTTATGTTTAACAGAGTTGATCTTATGCCTTGACAAGATTTTGATAGTTTTATATGAGCATGTGATATTTTCTATTGATGGTGAAAGTTTTTTGTCTTCTCAAATGCTCCTCTTACCATTGTAGATTGGCTTACACACCCAGGGAAACAGTAATATGCTAAGTTTTATAACAGTGTCTGATGAGGCAATTAAGCTTGCTTATATTTGCATCAGGGCTTCCAACTGGTTCAAACTGATGCAGTCTTGGCCAACAAAGTGATATTGGAACAGATTAAGATTTTTACAATTTGGGTGATCCGGAATGATAACTAAAATGGGAAAAATAACGTCAAAGCCCTCGAATGGGAGACTTGGAAGAGGTGTAGTGAGCCCTTTCAGGAGTCTGCTGCATAAGACTGGATTATTGGCAGGACTTTGGAGAGCGACACACATTCTAAGCCGTGCGGTCAGCAGCCATATTGGAGAGGGACACTGCTGTTTCTGACTGTGCACAAAATTTGTCAGGCAAAAGATTTGGTTGATATGCAATGGGTGCACTGCCCTTGTTTTCTAAGAAGTAAATTTAGTTTCTAGCAGGGCTTGGACTTGTAATGTTTTCTGCCCCCTTTACTCTTCCAGTTCACTCAACTTCTAAAAATCCAGGTTTGTTCGGGTCTTGCTTCCCTGGCCATGACTGAACCAGGAAGAATCAATTCAAAGATATGTACATATTTTTTCAAAATGGAGATTTCTTATCACAATGAGACATAGTGAGTACATTAGAGTGATTGTTCTTTTAATTTTCACTTCACAAAATAATAATAATAATTTATTTTAATTTGAGGACTAGCATTAACAGTACAGGATTTTCTAAGTGTGGATCTTATGAGGGAAACTTTTGTCTTGCTGGTGACAAATATTCCAAATGACAAACCGAGGGGATTTAAATCATTTAGCACTTATATTACTTAGCACGGTTTACTGTTTTGCTAAGAGGTTTTCCCCAAGAATGAAAAGAAATTTATAATTCTAGCAGGTAATGATACAAAGGAATGCAGAGTTTTGAAAAGATCTAGTGCATACTTTTGTTCTTATAGTTCAATATACACATGTGCAAAGCATCCCCCGCCCTTTTCCCTTTTTTCTTCCTCTCATTTGTTTGCATTCTAGAAATGCCAGCCTTTTTTTAGTGCCCTTCCTTAAGGGCCACTGCTGTGTTTCGTTGGTTTTAAAGAGAAATTGCAACCAAGCTGCACAGTCACATACAAACTAGCCCACACAGCTACCACATGGCAGGAAAAAAGTACCTTAGAAAAAAAGCCATCAAAATTTATATTAACTGTTATGTGAAAATATAAACTACGAAGTAAGCATCGGCACAGGGAAACTTTGCAACCGCTGATTTTTTTTTTCCCGATGAATGACAGATAGAGAAGTATTAACATACCTACTGTTTATATCTACTCATTAAGACACTGCTAGTCTAACCACATATGGTATCCTCCATAATTTATCATAATATTTAGAAGTGTTACCTCCAGGCAGCTGATATTATGGGAAACAATTAAAGAAAACACTATGGTGCTATCTCTGTGGGTAGAAAACAACTCAGGCATTGAAATATCTGCCCCACCCACAGGGGCAGCCTAAATCTGCAGACCCAGCATCCACACAGCTGAATTTAGAGGACTTGCCATTTAAATTGTAGATTTCATTTGCAATGGGATGAATGTGAAAGCAATGACCTAGCCCTCTGCTCATCAATAAAGATTTTTTTGCATCTTTTCTCTCACCGTAGCATTATTCCTATGGTTTATATTTCCATACGAATCAACCCTGTAAGGCTCTGGAACCAGGACACACACAGCAGGAAACATTTCTTTCCTCAAGTGCTTCCATTTTTGAAGCTGACATTAAATAACTCTGCCTGGAATGGCGAGGGAAGCTGCATTGGCTGTCCTGGCTCAAGGAAGTGACAATGGCAGGGAAGGGAAAAGTCACAGCGTGATGGTCATCACAAGGTAGATTTTAATTTAAAAAAAAAAAAAAAGATTAAGAATAGTGACCAGTTTTTTGAAGATCTAATGTGATGTCTGTTGTTTTAATCAAAAAGAGACAGATTTTTTTCCAGACACTTTGGCATTCAACTTCATGGTGTTTGCTCCGTGAAATTTGCCAGCCATCTTCTCAGGCGGCTGTTTTCTTATCCTCACCTTCTTTGGATTTCTCTCTTAAAGGAACCTTTGCAGAATTCTCTAACCTGTGGGTATTGAAGGACTTTAAGTCAAATTCCTTCTGCACATCAAAACATTTTCTCCAAACCTGGTCATTCAGGGGCCATTACTGCATCCCTGAAGTGCAACAGTGCTGAAGTTTCTCTTAGTCCATTCCTCTGCAGAACGATAAATGTCACAGGAAGATTGAAGCATTTGAGCTATGTTTTGAGAAATTCAGCCCAGCCCTGGAATCTAGGCCAGTGTATTTAATTGAGAACACATTTAAATTTCTTTGATATTTCTTTATAAAAAAGCATAGCACCCCAAGGGGAAAACATATTTCATCTTAGTTACATTAACTTTGTTAAACAAGCAAATAACCACTTACCTGTAAGCAAAGGAAATGGACAAAATGTAAGCTTCTAGCTTTGTCCCCTTTGCAACCAGAATAAGCAATTATTGAAGGATAGAGTTATTTTCAACCAGCGATTAGTCATGCTGAATAAATATTTCAAAAAGGGGCCATAAGAAACCATTCAGCCTTTCTATAAAATTAATAGACTCCTGCCTGTTTGCAACCCTTGACAAATTGTCCTTGGGTTCTCTTGATTGATCAGGATGGGTAAAGGTAAAAACGGCATGACTCCCACCATTTCCCATATTTCCTGAGTCATGGACATGTACGGTCATTAGTAGAGTTATAATAATTCTGAAGTTTATGACACGGGTTTTACAGTGAAGAGGACTTGTGAATTTCATGGCTAGATTTTCTGGGTCTAGAATTTTCAACACACAGTGACTGAATGTCATTTTCCTTTTTCTCTTGATAACCTTTTGCTTAGGAATGTAT
Organism: Elephas maximus indicus; assembly: GCF_024166365.1. Classification (NCBI taxonomy): domain Eukaryota; kingdom Metazoa; phylum Chordata; class Mammalia; order Proboscidea; family Elephantidae; genus Elephas; species Elephas maximus. Next base: position 90,037,278 of record NC_064827.1, on the reverse strand, counting down.
TCAGATACACATGAAGACCTACCTATAGGATACAGCTCTACAGAGTCTCAATCTCACAAAAACATCATCACTCTTATAGTCAGAAATTCACCAGTATTGAAGGAGGAAAACGATGAGTCATGAGAAAAAGTGATCATGACAAAAAAGATATAAAAATAAAAGCATAGTCCTACTCTAGTTTGTTCGGAAGAAATAATACTTATTAATTTTTCATCTACATTCTACGACAGACTTAAGTAATCTTCCTACAGCATTGGATAGACTAAATGATATAGCATTCATAAGTTCAACAGTATATGTGTATATTTATGTATTGTTTAATTGCCCAAGTTTATTTCAAAGAGTATTGATGATAATAAAACCAAAACTAACAGAACTTTTAAAGAAGTAAGTGAGAAGATTAGAGACTGAGGGCAGAAAAAGTAAGATGAAGCTAGGATAAGGTAAGCTGTAAAAAAGCAAACTATGACTAGATGATCACCAACTTATCTCTGAGATTTTTGGTAGTCAATGAAAAAAGTGAAAATAATGATAAGTTAATAATTCTTGTGAATCATACGTTAAAAATTCATAAGCTTACCTAAGATAAAGTTCAACCATCTTGTGAAGATTGAGACCTCAGAAAAATTGATCCTATGTATCATTATAAAGAAATAATTTGCCATCGAATCAACTCTAACTCATGGCAAGCCCACATGTGTCAGAGTAGAGCTCTGCTTCACAGAGCTTTCAATGGCTGATTGTTTGGATGTCGACCATGTCTTTTTTTTTCTGAGGAGCCCCTGGGTAGACCTGAACCTCCAACCTTTTGATTAGTAGTTGAAGGGATTAACCATTTGCAAGACCCAGGCATTCTACCATAAAGCTAGTCCTGGATAGTATATTATGGATTCCTTTAAGAGGGACTTTGCAGCTAATATAATAATGCCTTACATCAGGCTATGACCTATTAGGCTCCTAGGCTACGGGTGTCATGACTAAAACATAGCTCCTGAAACTAATTCTAATCATCAGTCAAAAAAAGAATAAAAGAGTAAGCCTATAAGGTATCATCTGCAATTCCAATTCTATACACTTTGAAAAGATTAAACATGTATATGCATCTGTGCACACGCAACTAATTATGAAAAATTAAAATGAATGACAATGTAGGAAATTTTGCTTAGAAGAAGATATCTAAAGTCCCTTCACCTTACAAGAGTATTTAGCCACTTTTTCCTTTATAAGATGGTAGGGCATGACCAAAGATACAGTAATTATAGAGAATGAAATAATCCAGATATTATTACAGAAAAACAAATGAACAAACAGATTTTTAACACCCAACAGTGCTTATGGAAGGCTGTCCTACATGGTTTTCTGCTACTCTGGCTCCATTTTACATACTGAAGATCCTAGAATCTTTGTGGTTGATAAGTGTTTTTGGCGATTTAGCACAGTTTCCAACGTAATATAGAAATTCTTTCTACAGCCTTCAACATCTTTTTCTTGAGCACATTCACTTCATCATTTGTTTTTGCTTGTTTGGTCCAGTTTTTGTTCTTTTTCTTGTATTTTATTCTCTTTCTCTTTTAGAATGTTCTCGAATTTGACACAAAATCCACTTTTCTCTAACATCCACCTGGTCTATCCATTGGTCCTGTCTTATGCCAGTTTCACAGATCGATTCTAATCTCTATCTGAGTCAATAGTTTCTTAAATATTTTAGAATACTGAACACATCCCTCTTCCATATGTTTTTGTTTTAGGGATTAAATATCTATATGTATATCAACTATTCTAAGGAGCTCAATAAGTACTCAGCTGATAATCAAAAGGTCTGTGGTTGGAACCCACCAGTGGCTTCGAGGGAGAAAAGAGTTCATGATCTGCTCCCACAAAGATTACAGCCTAGGAAACCCTATGAGGCTGTTGTACTTCATCTTTATAGGGTCTCTAGGAGTCAGAATCGACTTGACTGCACACAACAATGACGTACTATTATTCTGTTAAAATTGTTTTTAGACCCTTTACCACTCATTCCCAGTAATGTCATGAAAGAATGACCTGAAGATCTGCTTCCATAAAGAATATAGCTAAGAAAACTCAATAGAGCATTTCTACTGTGTAACACTTGAGGTAGACAGGAGTATAAATTGACTTGATGGTAAGGGGTTTTGGTAGAAATTATTCACTCTAGAATGAATTCTTATTTTTCCATATCCTTCTTACAGTACTTCGTCAAGAACTGGAGACAACATGGCCAAATTAAAACATCTGGTTCAGGGAATAACCAAGCCCAAGTTGGTTTGCCCTGTGTTCATGCTGGGTGAAAGCATAAATGCAAAGAAAAATATGGCCCTTTGAGTGAACTGAGCTGCTTCACACTGATTTCTCTAGCATCTTTACTTTACAATGTTGCCAACCAGCATGTTATCACATTATCTTGAAATTTCTTGAGAAATTATTTCACTTGGAAAAAGTGCCTCCCGCTTGTTCTTTCAACCCATCTCCCCCCATATTCTCTCCTTCCACCTATGCTATTGCCCAGAACTGGTTTTGTTGAGTAAAAAGCATAACTGTGATTACTTCTCTTCTTTTGGGGAGTATAATTACATTAGTGGTTACTAACAAAGTGTTGACTATTAAAATAGTTATAGTATCACTATCGATTACTACATGCTTAGTTCTACTAAAGAATTAGAAGTTATTTATATAAACTATGGTAAGGTTCACTTTCCATGGAATTTTTGTGTAGTGGATTGTAGAACCAATGTGAAAACTTACATATCTCTACTTTCAGCTCTTAGTTCGATCATACATTTCTGTGTAAGAAAATCTCCCAAAATTCTCACCGTAATTTGTTATATGCAGGCTTGAAAACTGTATTTATTCATGTCATTGATTATAATCTTCTGTAAAGGGTTAGAATATGTCCACAGGAAAATCCCTCCTAGCTGACGACATCTTTAAACAATTCTCCTTGGTTGCACAGTTGTAGAATAGATGTAGTTATTCTGTTAACTATAAATCAACTGAATATTTTGTTTCCTAGGAGCCCTGGTGGAGAAGTGGATAAGCACTCAGCTGCTAACCAAAAGGTCGGCAGTTTGAAACCCACCATCTGCTCTGAAGGAGAAAGATGGGGTAGTCTGCTTTCATAAAGATTATAACCTTGAAAACCCTGTGGGACCATTTTACTCGGTCCTATAGAATCAAAGAAAAAAAATTTCTTTTTTCTATAAAATCACTATGAGTAGAATTGACTCGAGGAAAATGGTTTTTTATTGCCTCACAAAAAGTCCTCATGAAGTTTATCCTAGATATAGATTACCATCTGAACTGTATTGAAAATGAAAATGATTGGATATAACTTAACCACTCCTCTTTAAATGCTGAAAATCCATCTCTATAATTCTGTGCTGTAAATAGACAGGGGAGTAAGTTTCAGTCTATTGGTCAGGAAGTCCACATTTCCTTCTTTTCCAAAACTGGGGTATTTGTTCATCTGTTTTTTGACATCTTTCCAGTCTTCATAATTTTTTTCAAACACTAGGATTTTTTTTTTAATGATAATATTGACAAAATTTCTTTTCACTACTCTGAATACAGTTTTGTTGATGGTAGAGATTTATCAGTTTGAAAGACACTGAGTTTCTTTGCTATTTGCTCAACTATCTTTGGTTCCATTTCTTTTTAATCCTTGTTGCTATAATTCTGTCATTTTGAAGATCATGACCTTTGATGGTGACTTCACTTTGTAGAAAAAAATGTGTAAAATGTTTAAGTTAAAAGAAAAATAAAAACTGGCGTAAGCCAGACATGAACTCAAATCTCAATCCCAATAGTCACTTGCTGTATTGTATCCATATTAAAGTCAGTTTCCTCATGTGAAAATGGCAAAAGTGTAGCTTTGCTTGTTTTGGTTGATCAATATAGTAGCATATTTAGAGTATCTGGCACATAGAGTGAAGTTAGGTGTACTAGCTTCTTTGTAAGTTGAGAAGGGCAAGGGATAACAACCCCCTGAATCTTCAATCATGTAGAATTATAGACTGCAAATGTTAATGAAATTCTATGTCTAAAGTCTTATTTCCCATTTTTGTGAGGAAGATTTTATTATCTCTAAAGATGAAGGAACAGAGTTCCAGAATAATGAAAAAAAAAAAAAACTTTAAGCAAGTTGTCCAGTGTGTACAGGTCATTAGCAATAAGGGAAAAATTAAACTAAGAGTTTGTATCTCCAATGCAATAATTTTCAGGTAACTTGTGGACCTCAGGATGAAAACATTCAGCGTTTTTTAAACATGAACAAAAGGATTAGTACATATCCACCTTGACTAATTGGTCCATTTTCATACCCAGAACCCTAAAATCCCTTCCTAAGTTGTAAGTAGTAGATTATTTTCAACAGGTAGCTGTAGCTTCAGACCTCAGATATTTGTATAAAGCTAAGTAGAAGGGAGTAGTTATTTATATATTCAAAGCATAAATATTTAGAAAATTTGATGACTCACTATCTGAACAATCCATAAAATATTAATTTGACATCCAAAGTATTTGGTAATTACTCAGTTTTCCATCTCAGTTTGTATATGCAGACAGAGCCTTGAGTAACAATTTTTGAAATTTTAACTCATCCATGTAACAAAATAAAATCCTGTGAAGGCTGCCTGAAGTTGAAATAAAAAAATGAAACTCTTTAATTGATTTTAGAAGAAAGGATCTTAGAAGGTCATGCACTGTCACAGAAGATGCTAACAGAACCTTGGCTTGGTATATGTTCAAAATGTGAAACATTGCATTAGAGTTGCAATAAATTCTCTAAGCCCAAAAATGTCATTAGGCTTTATTACTGAAAAGAGGAAATGTAAATAATTGGGGAAAAAATTACAAATGGATTGATGAAACCAGCTCACAATATGACCTTTTTGGTGAGAAGCTGAAGATAGGCAGTTCATATTTCTGATCGCAGGTAACAAGCATCTATGTTTTATTGCCTGCCCCCAATTGCCTGATGCATTTGCAATCAAGCCCCTTTAAAACATTATTCTCTTAAGACGTCCCTTATATTGACGAAGACTGTTTACTACTTGAAAGGTCCAAGCATAACGTGAAGTTTTCTCTTTAATCCTCAAGGTGAGTGTCTGCAAAGTTGTTGTCAGTTTTATTTAGGGAAAGAAATACCGTTTTAAGCAAATTATGTTGTACGCTGAGCTAATACACTACAGAAAAGAAGCTGGAGATGTCTGGTGGGAGGAAAACAAGTTTAGGCATAGGGATCTCCTTGATTTTAATGTGGCTGAAGTGGTCCTTCTTTTTAATGGTTTAAAATTAAGTTATTTTAGCTCTTTGGGATCTATTCTTTGGGTGTATGAATTTTCAAAAATGTTAGAATAAAAGGAAAAGCATTTAAATTCTCCAGGCAGCTTATGCAAACTATCTTTGTAAAAAAAATGATTGTGCTTGGAGATTTCAATCCAGCTACCAGGGGTAAAGTGACTTCTTCAGAGGCTTAGCTTATTTTGAGGAAATAGAATAGTTGTTAGGATGCTTTGACTCAGAATGTTTTAGCTGAAAGCTCATTTCTGTCTCTGCCCAGGTGAGGACATCTAGAGATATTTCACCAGACATACTACTTAAGTAATATTGCAGTTGCCAAAAGATAAAACATGAAGTTTATTAAAAGGTGCAATATGATGATGTTTGCATAAAATGCTTACATTCTAGCATATTCTCAAAAGTTCAGAGTTGCACAAAGAAGGTTTTGTGAAGGGAAAACTAAAAGCATTGTTCCCCAATTCATATAAAGTCTTAAAGTATGCATATATTATAATCAAAGCTGACAATGAGGACGTGACAGACAGTGCTTTGGTAAATAACTTGATGCGTCTCAAAAGCATCAATTTGGAGACCAAAAGCATATAGGAATACAAAATAATAACTGGAATAGAAAATAATAGCTATCGCCCTGGTTTTAAAATTTCTGAGTCTTGCTCATACAAAAAGATGTGTGGTCTGCCCAAGAGTTCTGTTAAAGAAAGTGGAAAAAGGAAAGGTGGTGAAATCTAGAAAAATTTTAGCCCTTTGGGGTTTATACACCAGAGTTGGCAGTACAGATGATAGTGATTGTGGAAAAAGAAATTGATATAACGGACAGTCTTTTTTTTTTTTTAAGTGAGATTTTAATTCAAATTGTCATCACAAGTGGCTTCTACAGAGATGACAGTTTAGGAAAAGAATAATGTATATTCCTTGGTTTGGACTCTTATGGTTGGGTTATATGCAGTATGGCATTTTTCTATTGCTTTAACATTTTACCCATTTAAAAAACAAACAAACAGACAAAACAAAAAAACACTATAAAATTTACACCTCTGAGCAATCGAGATCTTAGTTTGACGATCCCTCTTGGTTTTACTGAAAGATGAGTGACATGCAGGTAAAAGGAAATTTCAATTTCAGTAAACCCAAGTTTCATTTTTAAGGAACAAAACAATCATCGGACAGCTGCACATCCCTCACTTGGCAATGAACTTTGCTACTGATTATTCCAAGGCACATGGTCTCCCTCAGCCCTCTCTTCCATCAGCTTCTTCCCTGGGTGAGTGCATGAAAGTCTAAGGACTCAGGTGGCTTTATAGTATCACTCTCAACACACACACAGAGTGGCACCTGGGTCCTTCAATTGCCAAGAGCTCTTTACCCTTTTGCCTGTCTGAGTGACCGGAGAGTGGACTTGGCAACCCTTGCCCTCTATTGCCCTTTTGGAATGTCCTTCGGCAAGAAACATCTGTGACTGTGTCTGGCTCTTGCTGGCTCTGCTGCAGGCTATTCCACAACCAGAGCTGTGCTAAAGTCATCTAGTTGAACTGATTCAAAGTCACCAAAGGAGAAGAAACCTGAGTTAAGGCTTACATTTTGATATTAAATCCCTTCTGCTAGCTTTTGATGCGTCGTCACTCGAAAGGCACTCTCTTCCTTCTCCCAAGTCATTTTTCCTCTCAGTAATATTATTCACCATTGCAATTCACATTACTCTAGCCCAGGCATGTACTGGGCACTTATGTATATTATTTTTAATCCTTATAGTAAACACCCAAGTTAAACACGATTCTTCACAACTTCTTCACTTAACTGGAAGCAGTTAAATGTCTACTCTGTGACACAACCATTGCAATAAACAGTTTGATCTCAAACACAGGCCTCTCTGAACCTATTAGCTATGCTACTTCTAACTATCTGCCACTTGGTTTGCCTGTTTGTCATGCTATAGTGGCTTGCATGTTGCTGTGATGCTGGAAGATATGCCACTCATATTCCAAATATCAGCAGAATTACCCATGGTGTACATGCTTCAGCGCAGCTTCCAGACTAAGCCAGAATAGGAAGAAAACCTTGGTAATCTACTTTTGAAAATTAGCCAGTGAAAATCCTATGGGTCTTAATAAAATATTGTCCGATACAGAGTTGGAAGATGAGTAATTAATTCATATTACCTGTCTCACTCTGACATTCGAACATTGCTATCGCCGTCTTAAAGGCTAAGGATACGTGCAGCTGGTAATATTAAAACTGAATGAATACATTGGATGAGCAAATATAGTCCAATTTTCAATTTTTTTTTAGCATAAGAAAGCATTTGTTTAAATTGTGCTTGACATGAAAGTTTATGATTCAAATCAGTTTCTCGTACAAAAACTTAATACACACGTTTCTATGTGACCCTAGTTGCTATCCTTACAATGTGACAGCACACTTCCTCTCTCCATCCTGTATTTCCCATGTTCATTCAACTGGCTCCTGTCCCCCTCTGCCTTCTCATCTTGCCTCCAGACAGGAGCTGCCCACATAGTTTAATGTGTCTACTTGAGCTAAGAAGCACAGTCTACAAATATGAGTTTATGTCTTACAGTCCAGTCTAATCTTTGTCTGAAGAGTTGGCTTTGAGAATGGTTTTAGTTTTGAGCTAACAGAGAGTCTGGGGCCATGACTTCTGTGGTCCTTCCAGTCTCAGTCAGACCATTAAGTCTGGTCTTTTTACTAGAATTTGAGGTCTGCATCTTACTCTTCTTCTGTTCCATGAGGGATTCTCTATTGTGTTCCTTGTCAGGACAGTCATTGGTGATAGCCGGGCACCACCTAGATCTTCTGCTCTCAGGCTGAGGGAGTCTCTGGTTTATGTGGCCCTTTGTTTCTCTTTGGCTCATGTTTTCCTTGTCTTTGGTATTCTTCATTCTCCTTTGCTCCAGGTAGGTTGAGACCAATTGATGCATCTTAGATGGCTGCTTGCTAGCTTTTAAGACCCCAGATTCCAGTCACCAAAGTGGAATGCAGAATGTTTTCTTAATACACTTTATTATGCCAGTTGACTAGATGTCTCCTGAAACAATGGACCCCAGACCCCCACCCCTGCTACTCTGTCCCTCAAAGTGTTTAGTTGTATTCAGGAAACTTCTTAGCTTTTGGATTAGTCCAGTTGTTCTGACTTCCCCTGTATTGTCCTTTCCTTCACCTAAAATAATTCTTGTCTATTAACTAATTAGTGAATATCCTTCCTTCCCCAACCTTATAACTATCAAAGAATGTTTTCTCCTGTGTTTAAACCTTAAGAAAGCAGTTTTAAAAGCTGTTTTTTGCATTGCAATATTATATCATGTGACTGCTTCACATCATGATCAAGAAACCAACCCAAGCCCACTGAGTTGCATTGGAGTCAACTCGGACTCATAGTGACCCCATACATGACCAGTCATCCATATATAGTTTGGGATTTACTGCATGCAAAAGAGAAAATAGAAAAGTTCATTCATTATAAAAAAAAAAAAAAGCCAAAACAAAGACCTAGATCAAGACCTCCAATGCAAGTTCTTACTGAGTTATAGTTTAGTACCGTGGTAATTCCTTCAATGGCTGAAGTAAGTCATATGCAGAAATTAAAGATGCCATTTGAAAATATGCCTATTACTGCTCCTAACCTGCTTTGCTACATCCCTTATTAACACTGCTTTGAAGCAGGAAAAGGGCCTACTTTGAAGTAACTGATGTAAAAAGTCTCAGTGTTCTAAATTAAAACATTATTTTGTAGTCTGATCTGTCTCAATAAATCTCTCTAAGATCAAGTTCTTCCTCCTTAAAAAAGAGCCTTTAAAGAAGTTTCTAAATGAAATACCAAGCAGGATATGGTATTTTTATTGACTGGAATAAATGATTCTCTAACAATTATAAACCAGATGATTTAATAATGAAATTCTAACCTACAATTAAGAACACAAGACTTTTGGAAAATGTATACTCAAAGATACATACTGTTGAAAAAATTTTATTCAAAAAGATGTATATAGTAAGATACATCTGATGAAATCTCCTTACATTGTTGCAGATAGGAAAGTATTAGAATTTTTCTATTTTGGCAAACAGGCTGGACATTTTATTTAAAAAAAAATGAAATTTTATTACAATGTGTCCTTTTATCATTGAGTTATAATTTAAACAACATAGAAATATTACCTATATAATTTTATTAATTTTGAGAAATATATATTCATGGGAACTGGCATTCATTTTAAAATATAGAACACTTTCATCACTCCAGAATGTTCCCTTATGTCATGCTCTGTCAACTCCAACCCCCACTTCTCCCTATGTGCCAAAGGGAACCTGATTTCTATGACCATTTATTTGTTTTGCCTCTTCTAGATTTTCATATAAATGGAACCATGTGAATTGGCTTCTTTAGCTCAACATACTGGTTTTGACATTTACTCATGCTGTTGCATTTATTACTAATTTATTAATTTTTCTTGCTGAGTATTTTGCTATTTTATGGATACACCACAATTTGCCCATTTTGTTGATGGACAGTTTTTACATGATGTATTCACTAAATAGGAAATTACCAACTCTAAGTCTGTAGTGGTGGCCATAGTAAGTACAAGTTTGGTTTAAGAGAGGACCTCAGTGCCATGACTGCCAGAATGAAGGTCTTTTGCCCCAAGTTATTCCTCATACTAAAACTAAGGAGATGGCAGAGTTGAGAATCAAGTGGGTCTTAAACCAGAGACACATCATAACAAATTGAAGAGGAGGGCAACTAGTAGAGAGAACAATCCAGGCATCTTCAACCAGAAGCCAAGGAGTCAAGGGGTTACCATCAGAGAGTACCAGGCTTAAAACCAGTGGAAGATTACCACATTTTTATGCAAATAACGTATGCCTTTTATGTTTATTTGCTGACCGCTCCCTCCTCCTTCCAGGTATTTCTGTAAGCTTGCTGTGCTTTTTTTTTTCCCCACAGCAACATGTAAAAAAAGAAAAAAAAAATTGGCATAGCAGCACTTACAAAAATACCTCGCAGGGGGAAGATACAACTGGCAAACAAACATAGAAGGCCTGGAGTATTTGAATAAAAATACTATAAACCCACTGCTGTGGGATCGATTCCGACTCATGGAGCCCATATAGGCAGGTAGAACTGCCTCATAGGGTTTCCGGAGAGTGGTTGGTGGATTCGAACTGCCAACGTTTTGGTTAGCAGCCAAATGCTTAACCGCTGCACCACCAGGGCCCCCATAAAAATACTATAGTCCTGGACAAATGTTAGCATTAGGCAATATGGTCTAGAGTCTGGATTTTTTTTCCTCAACATTGTTTTCAAGGGAGGTGCAGTTATATATGTAATACCATGAATACATATCGAAGTGCTTTGATTGTCAAAGCAAAAAAGAAAACACAGGGAACTTACACATGACTAGGCAGGCTAAGGATAGAAGTAAAGGTCCTTAACATGCCTAGTTGTATGTAACTGGTGTAATTTAGAAAATAATATTTTAAATCCATTGTCGTATTCTAGAACAGATTATTATCATGAATTTGACTAGTGTCCCTAATTATGGATGTTATGACCATAATTATCTTCAATTTAAACACGCTTTTTATCTTTATAGTGAGGTTTTCAAATATAATAGTTTCAGAGAAAAAAAATTTAGGTTTGTTTGCTTGCAATGGGCAGAAGGCCAGTCATACTAGTTCAATTGAAAAAGGATTTTGGAGAGGGATACATGCAGAATGATAGGGAGTGCAGGAAATCAAAAAAAAGTCTAAACAACAGGAAGGACCTCCCAGAAACTAGAGCAGAACTTGAACTCCATAAACTTCCACAAAAGTATTTAGTTAACTTTCCCTCTAATATTCAACCGTTAATATGAGTTAACTACATCCACTCATTTATTTATGTAAGTAAGTCATGATCTGCTTTTGAGCCAAGTCTTCTGAGCCACTAACCAGTTTAGGAATGCTTAACCTTGGTCAGGTGCTCGTGTGATGGGAATCACATTTCAGAACATAGCAACTTGGCATCAGAATTGTCTTACTGGGATAGAGTCATTTAGTACATGTTAAACACCAAATGCATTTATCCAATAGCCAAAACATTGGACTCAAATACACCAAGAATCATGACAATGGTGCAGAACTAGACAATGCTTCATTCTGTTATACATAAAGTCCTCATGAGTTTGGGCCAAAACAATGGCAGCTGACAAAAACAACAAGCACAAAAAGATACCGTGCAAATAAGAAGCTGAAGAAAGTAAAATGTTAAACAACTAAAATTTTTGAGCATTGCATTTTATATCAGGTGTGTTTTCTAATTATTAACAATAGATTGATGTAAAATTGGACAGTAATTATTAGGTCCTGTTTACCTGGGGTCTGGAGTTTAAAAGGTTGAATCGAGAAAATGGTAAAGATATTAGTGAGCCAGAGATTATGGTGCAAGTAAAAACAAACAAACAAAAAACCCAGGATAAGACTGGGGGATTGACATCTGTGTAATTAATCAGCAATTAGACCATTGGTAGAAGCTGAAGGGACAGAACAAGGTAGGTGGTGAAATTGCAGGTCAGAAAAGTCAACAAACAAGAGTTATGGAGAAATGGAGGAGCATGGGAAGGTCTGCAGAAAAAAAAAAAAAGAATACTCTCAACTTCAAGGAAATGATCATAGGACTATTAAGTCTTGTTTTCTGAGTATGATCTACTTTCACTTCTCTCATTTTTATGAGAAATATTCCTAAATGAGCCTGCTGACAACCTAATGAAGCAGCATTATCCACATTGGCCCCAAGTTGACTAGAGCAGTAGAAGAGAAAGTCCCTGGCTTGGAGAACCAAGCAAGACCTGAGTGATATAAACTACTTATCAAGAGGCCAGGTCCCTGGGTGGCCCAAAAGGTTTGTCATTGACTACTAAGCTAAAGCTTGGTGGTTTGAACCCACCTAGTGGCATTGCATGGGGGATGTGTCTGTCATCTCCAGTTCATCTGTCAGTTTCTCCTACTGTGGTACCTTCTGTGTTGCTATGATGCTGGAAACTATGCTACCAGTATTCAAATACCAGCAGGGTCACCCTGAGCTTAGCTCCCAGACTAAGACAGACTAGGAAGAAGGACCTGGGGATCTACTTCTGAAAAGAATCAGCCAGTTAAACCTTGTGGATAGCAGCAGAACATTGTCTGATATAGTGCCAGAAGATGAGCCCTTCAGGATGGAAGGCATTCAAAATACAACTGTCTCCTCAAAGTAGAGTCAGCCTTAATTACGTGAATGGAGTCAAGCTTTAGGGACCTTCATTTGCTGATGTGGTATGACTCCAAATGAGAAGAAACAGCTGGAAACATCCATTAGTAATCAGAATATGGAATGTACGAAGTATGAACCTAGGAAAATTGGAAATAATCAAAAATGAAGTAGAATGCATAAACATCAATATCCTAGGCATTAGTGAGCTGAAATGGACTGGTATTGACCATTTTGAATCTGACAATCACATGGTCTACTTATGCCAAGAATGACAAATTGAAGGGGAATGACATTGCATTCATTGCCAAAAAGAACATTTCAAGATCTACCTTGAAGTACAATGCTGTCGGTGATAGGGTAATATTCATATGCCTACAAGAAAGACAAGTTAATATGACTATTGTTCAAATTTACTCAGCAACCACTAAGGTCAAAGATGAAGAAATCGAAGATATTCACCAACTTCTGCAGTCTGAAATTGATCAAACATGCAATCAGGATGCATTGATAATTACTAGTGATTGGAATGCAAAAGTTGGAAATGAAGAAGAAGGATTTGTGGTTGAAAAACATGGCCTTGGTGATAGAAACTATGCCAGAGATCATATGATAGAATTTTGTTAAGACCAACACTTCTTCATTGAAAATATCTTTTTTCAACAACATAAATGGCAACTATACACGAGGACCTCACCAGATGAAATACACAGGAATTGAATTGACTACATCTGTGGAAAGAGATGATGGAAAAGCTCAATGTCATCAGTCAGAACTAGCCCAGGGGCTAACTTGGGAACAGACCATCAATTGCTCATATGCGAGTTCAAGTTGAAGCTGAAAAAAATTAGAACAAGTCCACAAGAACCAAAGTATGACCTTGAGTACATCCCACCTGAATTTAGAGACCGTCTCCAGAATAGATGAGATGTGTTGAACACCAATGAACAAAGACCAGACGAACTGTGGAATGATATCAAGGACATCATACATGAAGAAAGCAAGAGGTCACTCAAAGGACAGGAAAGAAAGAAAAGACCAAAATGGATTTCAGAAAAGACTCTGAAACTTGCTTTTGAATGTCGAGTAGCTAAAGCAAAAGAAAGAAATGAGGAAAATAGAGCTGATCAGAAGATTTCAAAGGGCAACTCCAGAAGACAAAGTATTATAATGACATGTGCAAAGACCTGGAGTTAGAAAACCAAAAAGCAAGAACATGCTCGGCATTTCTCAAGCAGAAAGAACTGAAGAGAAATTTCAAACCTTGAGTTGCAAAATAGAAGGATTCTATGGGAAAAAAAATTAAACGACACAGGAAGCATAAAAAGGAGATGGTAGGAATACACAGAGCCACTGTACCAAAAAGAATTAGTCGGTGTTCAACCATTTCAGGAGGGTCAGCAAAAAAGAGGAAGACCCTTAATGAGATGGATTGACACAGTGGCTGCAACAATGCGCTCAAGCATAACAACAACTGTGAGGATGGCGCAGGATGAGGCAGTGTTTCGTTCTGTTGTACATAGAGTCGCTATGTGTCAGAACCAACTAGACTGCACCTAACAACAACAACAAGTGATATTGCAGAGGAAATGCCTGGAGATCTGCTTCCATAAAGACTGCAGCCAAGAAAACCCTAAGGAAAAGTTCTACTCGGTAATGTATGGGGTTGCCATGAGTCAAATCGACTTGATAACAGCAGGTTTGGTTTGGTTTATCAAGGGAACCTGGTCAAGCCACATAGGACACACAGGAAGTCTTTATATTTGAAAATTTTTGAAGGCATAATTTGAGTCTAGATATTGAATCGTGCTGTCAGGCTTGTGTCTTGGGGGCCTGAAAATTACTCTGTGGTCACTTGTTCACCTAGGTTTATAGGGAGCATAGGGCTCCTTAAACTGTACTATCGCTACTGGAGTCTAGATCTGTTTTATTCTATTTTCAAATCAGTTTGGGCACTCGTACCACCTGGGAACCTGAAGAAATGGACTTAGAAATAGAAAATGTAGTAAATCAAGAGTAAAACATTGGCAACAGCTGCCTATGCCTCCCCTTAACCTTTGCCCCAATCTAGAAAACATCTAGAGAGTGAATGTCTTCCATTGTGAGGGATGAGATCGGTGATGAATGTAAATATTAGAACACTTCCTCTTTTTTTTTTAAATAATTTTTATTGTGCTTTAAGTGAAAGTTTATAAATCAAGTCAGTCTGTTACATATAAGCTTATATACACCTTACTACATACTCCCACTTACTCTCCCCCTAATGAGTCAGCCCGCTCCCTCCTTCCAGTCTCTCTTTTCATGACCGTTTTGCAAGTTTCTAACCCTCTCTACCCTACCATCTCCCTTCCAGACAGGAGATGCCAACACAGTCTCAAGTGTCCACCTGATACAAGTAGCTCACTCTTCATCAGCATCTCTCTCCAACCCATTGTCTAGTCTCTTCCATGTCTGATGAGTTGTCTTCGGGAATGATTCTTGTCCTGGGCCAACAGAAGGTTTGGGGACCATGACCACCAGGATTCTTCTAGTCTCAGTCAGACCATTAAGTCTGGTCTTTTTATGAGAATTTGGGGTCTGCATCCCACTGTTCTTCTGCTCCCTCAGGGATTCTCTGTTGTGCTCCCTGTCAGGGCAGTCATCGGTTGTGGCTGGGCACCATCTAGTTCTTCTGGTCTCAGGATGATGTAAGTCTCTAGTTCATGTGGCCCTTTCTGTCTCTTGGACTCATAGTTATTGTGTGACCTTGGTGTTCTTCATTCTCCTTTGATCCAGTTGGGTTGAGACCAATTGATGCATCTTAGATGGCTGCTTGTTAGCGTTTAAGACCCCAGACGCCACACCTCAAAATGGTGTGTTTTCATAATAGAATTTATTATGCCAATTGACTTAGAAGTCCCCTTAAGCCATAGTCCCCAAGCCCCCGCCCTTGCTCCGCTGACCTTCGAAGCATTCAGTTTATCCCGGAAAGTTTTTTGCTTTTGGTCCAGTCCAGTTGAGCTGTCCTTCCCTGTATTGAGTATTGTCCTTCCCTTCACCTAAAGTAGTTTTTATCTACTAACTAATCAGTAAATAACCCTCTCCCACCCTCCCTCCCTCTCCCCCTCATCATCACAAAAATATGTGTTCTTCTCAGTTTATACTATTTCTCAAGATCTTATAATAGTGGTCTTATACAATATTTGTCCTTTTGCCTCTGACTTATTTCACTCAGCATAATGCCTTCCAGGTTCCTCCATGTTAGGAAATGTTTCACAGATTTGTCACTGTTCTTTATAGATGTGTAGTATTCTATTGTGTGAATATACCACAATGTATTTAACCATTCATCCTTTGATGGACACCTTGGTTGCTTCCAGCTTTTTGCTATTGTAAACAGAGCTGCAATAAACATGGGTGTGCATATATCTGTTCGTGTGAAGGCTCTTATTTCTCTAGGGTATATTCCGAGGAGTGGGATTTCTGGGTTGTATGGTAGTTCTATTTATAATTTTTTAAGAAAATCCCAGATGGATTTCCAAAGTGGTTGTACCATTTTACATTCCCACCAGCAGTGTATAAGAGTTCCAATCTCTCCGCAGCCTCTCCAACTTTTATTATTTTGTGTTTTTTGGATTAATACCAGCCTTGTTGGAGTGAGATGGAATCTCATCGTAGTTTTAATTTGCATTTCTCTAATGGCTAATGATCAAGAGCATTTTCACATGTATCTGTTAGCTGTCTGAATATCTTCTTTAGTGAAGTGCGAGAACACAAAGAGGTTTGAACATCATGTAACAGCCCCTGGTTTGTTGAAGTCAGTAGATTGGTTACAAAAAAAGAAAAGCACCATCTGAATTAATGGGATATGCATTTTTGCAGTATGCACTCTGGAGACCAACTTTCAATCTTTATAGTCTTCCCTTGTCCCTCCCATTATCACTATTCCTCTTCTTTTTTTTTTTTCCCAGAAGTCAAAATCTGTTCAACATTGATTCATTTCTCCTCAAGTTTCTGTAGAAGAAGTGAAGCTCTATTCCTATTTGTCTTATTTATGATCAAGACTGATAAATGGGGACCTATTTTGCAAACCCTGGTGATGTAGTGGTTAAGAGCTATAGCTGCTAACCAAAAGGTCAGCAGTTTGAATGTACCAGCAGCTCCTTGGAACTACATGGGGCAGTTCTACTCTGTCCTATAGGGTCACTCTTAGTCAGAATCAACTTGGCAGAAGAGGGTTTGGTTTCATTTTTTGTTTTGCATTAGTTCAACTGCTTTATTTTACTCACAGTATTTTAACTAACACAAAAGAATTGTGGGTTTGATCTTATTTTACACAAAAAGTAAACAACTTTAACATTCTTATAACCTTCACTTTCCTTTTTCCAAGGATAAAATAAAATTCTTCTTGTAGTAAATTCCTCTACAGAAGCATATTTTCTTTAAAGCCATTTTCCTCTCTGTAATACTATTCATTTACTCACAGAGTGAATATTTTTTACTCTTTACAATATAATTAAAATATGCCAGACATGACATATGTTGAATATGTTTGCCCTTAAGAAACTTTTAGTTAAGTAAGCAGCACAAATACATGCACAATTCATACTCTCATGGAATATGCATTTTTCCCCAGAGTTGAGACGTACTCATAAGCATAGACCCAAACTGATGCTGCATGCAACTAATATTAATGGATTTAAATAGTGATTTCAATCTAGTATCATTTTGTAGGCAAGTTGTATCATCAAATTTTTATAGATTAGATAGAAGATAAAAGAAGCAACTAAACACACATAATTTTCTCACTGTCCATTGCTAAAGATAAAGCTAAAACAAAATTATGTGTTAGGGTCTTGGTTTTTAAACTGGTGATTATGAGACTATATTCTTTAAAATTATAACGACTTCTGTTTTGGAATCCTTTGTCTCTGCACAGAGATCCAGTGCGTTAAAAAGTCAGTTTGATTCTGTACTTTAATTCCGCATGGAGCACCTTTCTCATAAAGGTGCCATTTTGGTACGTTAGTGCTTCAACTTTACTGAACCAAGTGTAACTCTATTATCCTCTGTTTGTAAAATTATTCTAAAGGTGCTATGAATTATACTTCTAATCTAAGATAAATTGCATTACTAAAACAATTAATAGGTCATTTCATCAATCTAGGTTTTCTTTTTCTAACTATATAAAAACAATCACATTATTTTTTAAAAATATATTGAGAACTTTTTATAATTCCTCATTTTAAACACCATATGACAATGATTTAACTTCAAGACAGGCTCTTTCCTACAAATCGTTGCAAACACCACTGGATATAGAGACTGTATTTTTGACCCAAATCGGAAGAAATGGAATAGATCCTATTCTTTTGTTTTTTTCACAATTTATGTGAAGAGAGAGAATAGATTTGAAGAGCATTATTGGTAAAGTGGAGCCCTGGTGATGCGGTGGTTAAGAGCTCCGCTGCTAACCAAAATGTTGGCAGTTCGAATCTACCAGTCACTCCCTGGAAACTTTATGGGGCAGTTCTACTCTGTCTTATAGGGTTGCTGTCAGTTGGAATTGACTTGACAGCAATGGGTTTGTTTTTCTTTTTGTTGTTGTTGATTTATTGGTAAATTTGGTGTCACTAGTTGGCATAAAACATTTATTCTCTTAAAAAACTCAAACTTCTTGATGAATAATGGCTGTTATATGCAGTATATATATGTCATATGCAGTATAATCTAACCTAACAGTTAACTTACAACATGAGTTTCTATATTATATCTTCATTCTTCTTTAGTACCTAAGAGCTCTTCCCATGTGACTTGTCTCTTTTTACCACTTAAAATGATTTCATGAGAGACCAAATCTTATTTAAAAGTAGCCAGTTACTAGAATAGGGAAGGTTATGCCCTCCTGAAGGCAAACATAGCTTTTCCCTTCTGTCTGCTACTTGTCAAGGGAGCAGCTAGATCTCTTCTCTGAGCTCACTACACATATCACTATCAAAATAGTTTTCATGAAATTGTTTACTCATTATCTACCCCAGTATACCATAAGATAATTAACATTAGTTATTGTATCTTGTTATTGTGTTTGAGTATTTATCAGAGTACCTGCTATCCAGTAAGCACTCTAAATTTGTTGAAGTGAGTTGACCTGTTGGCTCTTCCTGGATTTTTTTTTTTTTTTCCTCCCCATTTTGGTCTGGCTGTTGAACTCCAGTTGATTCTTGTCTCAGATCAAATATATCCTCCTCTGTGAAACCTTCAATGACTATTCGGAGCTCTTTTTCTGTGCCACACACTATATATTGCTCTTAAAACCACTCTCGTAACTATTTGTTTGCTTGCTTGTCTCCTGTAATAGACTGTGAGTCACCTTAAAAAAAGAGTGTTCTTTCCACTTTCCCTGCCATTTCTTCCCCATCACTAGAACAGAGTGGGTAGGTGTGTATTAAACACATTACTCAGTTCATCACTAAATACTTAACAAATTATCTATTTATTACTTTCTATATGCCACACAGTAACTTGATGGCACTGGGTTTGGGTTATATGCCACACAAAGGAGCCCTGGTGGTAGAGTGGTCAAAGCACTCAGCTGCTAACCAAAAGGTCAGTGGTATGAACCCACCAGCCATTGCTAGAGAAAGATGTGGCAGTCTGTTTTGGTAAAGATTTACAGCCTTGGAAATTCTATGGGGCACTTCTACTCTGTCCTATAGGTTTTTTTGTTTTTTGTATATGCTGCACAAGGAGACCTGGTAGTGTAGTGGTTAAGTGCTCAGCTGCTAACTGAAAGGTCAACGGTTCAATCCAACCACCTGCTCCATGGGAGAAAGACGTGATAGTCCGCTTCTGTAAAGATTTGTACCCTTGGAAATCCTATGGGGGCAGTTCTACTCTGTCCTATCAGGTCACTATGAGTCAGAATTTGACTCGATGGTGCTTTTTTTTTTATTTATATGCCACACACTGTTCTAGGCACTGTGGATTCAGTAATAAATGAAAGATATGAATTCCTTGTCCTCATGAACTTTGCATTCCAGTATAGGAGTCAGATTAAAAATAAATAAATAGACAATATTATACCAGGTGAAAGTAAGGGAAAAAAATAGAGATAAGAGGATGGAAGTATTTAGGTAGGGTGGTTGAGGAAAGCCTCTCTAATCAGATGAGAGTTGGTTAATGATCTGAGAATAGCGAGAAATCAAGCTATGAAAACATCTGTGGATAAAGTGCTCCATGAAACAGGAACAGAAGCCCAGAGAAGGGAGTGTGTTCAATGTGATTTTGAAAAAGGCCAGTGTATCTGGAGAACAGGGAGTGAGTAGAGGTCAGAGAAGGAAACAGAGGCCAGATCTTGTAGACCACGGTGAGGAATTTGGATTTTAAAATGTTCAGAGCAAATGAAGAAACGACAGTGTATTCACATGAGTTTGTGACTATTACATAATGTGGCTATTTTTCAAACATACCAGCTTTAAGATTTTCTAATAAACATTGACCTCATTAAAGCAGTTACTGTGGAATGTGGAGAAATATTTCAGTGGTAGTCTCAGTGCTCAAGACATTTTAGAAAACATCTCTTATGTTAATGCCTTCAAGATCCCATGTTACATTCTCTGAATATTTCAGATTGATGGAAAAATCAGGGTTTGAAATTGGATTTGGTTTTTGGAAACAGACATTAGTCATTGAGAGCCAAGTTTACTGAATAAAGTGGGTAAGAATTCAAGTGACATGGATTTGACTCCAAAGAAAAGTAGTTCTATAATGCAATGAGTCCACATGTGACTGTCTTTTAAACTGGCTCAAAAATAAATTCCAAAGGAAACTGTCCCTCCCCCAGCCTATTTTTTTTAAATAATAGTAGTATTGTTGCTTTGAAGATGAGAGCACTCACTGTGTAAAATCTCTAGAGCATCTGGTAAAGCACAATTTGATATTATAGTCACTTCTCTCATTGCCAGTACCTCCTTTAAAAAGCTGCATTAGTTAGATAAGTACATATGATGGGGTACAAGTCAATGGTTACACTCTACTTTTTAATGGAGAAATAATTAAATGTTTTAAATCAACCATTAACACAAAGGAAGAAAAAAATCATCGGCACAAAAAATCATTTTCTGTTTTCTTTTTTTGTCACTGTCTTTGACCCAACCTTAGATGTGGGGAAGTGTAATTTATTTTTACCTTGAAATTAGTCAAAGGTGAATTTAGGACTTAATTATTAATGAAAATGTTGCCATATTTTGAAAACATTTATAGGAGATCAGAAAAGAGTTGGATTGAATGATGGAATACATTTTAAACAATCAAATTGCCTTTAAGATTTTTTGCTCCTTGGAGAAGTCATATCTCTCCATTTTCTGAGCAAAGGCTGACTTTTTCCTTCTCTCTAAGTCAAATGTCTCTTCCAAAAGACAGGAAAAAGTTTCCCCGTCCACTATTAACATAATGACAATGTGAACTGACAGAAACAGCAAGCAGAGAAGGAAAGAACACTAAACTAACTCCCATTGTGTGAAAACAGTCCTAATTATCACTCTAAATGGCAATTCCTGTATTGACAACGCTTTTATATTATGAAGGAATGGTTTTTAAAATTACTTCTTGTTAACTTAATGTGACTCTTAACACAGAAGAAAAAGCTATTTTTATTTATTTCATTTCAAAATACTCAAACAAAAATGTATCTTTCTTCAGAGGAACCAAGCTGGGCCTCAGCATCCAAATTCACCAGCAAGTTCTTGATCACCAGGAGTATAGATATCCTAGATTATCTAACAAACCAAGGCAGAATCAAAACAAGACTACTCTATGGAACTAGTTCAGGTAGTTTTTCATGAATGGAGTAAATGTAGTATTCTAATGCCTCTTTGAGTGTTTCTGTAGAAGCTTCTAAATATGCCTATATTTAAGTTTATTACAAGTGGTATCTTCCTACCATGCATAAATACACTGGTCCTTTTCGATAGGTTGTTTGCTTTTGCAAGTCTCTAAATGATTTTCAGAGCCCGCACAGCAGATCAGAGCTCAGCTGCTAACCAAAAATGTGGGCAGTTCTAATCCACCAGCTTCTCCCTGGAAACCCAGTGGGTCACTTTTACTGTGTCCTATAGAGTCCCTATGAGTTGGAATCAACTCAATGGAAATGGGTTTTCAGAATGATTTTCAGGAGAGTTTCCTGTTAGCCATACTTTCTGATATAGTAAAGGTCAATACTTCCAAATTTTCATGCATATGCCATCTTGTCTAGGGTGCATTAGAAATCTTTGTTTGGATTATGAGGTAATTAGCATTCCCCTTCTGCCATTCTCTTTCTGAATGCACACATGGAATTTAACTTTGTATTGCCATGCTTGTTGGCTCTGGGGAAATGAATGTTACAAGAGTTCTTAATCTTTACTATAGGGCATGCTACTAAGTGTGATCTTGGCAATCACTGGATAATTTGACATATTTGAAAGTAAAAGCTAATTGCATATATGAAACTAAGCCAACTCAGTCATATTCGTATTTTAAAAATACTTCACATATAACCTGCTACATTCAAAAGTCTGCATTTTGCATTAAAACCCTTCTTTAGAAAATCAATATTCATTTTCAGTTATAGATTAGAACAAACACTTCTTACAGTCCCTTAAAATGTGTAGTCCACACCAGAATATTATCTATCATCCACCTGCTATTATCTATCATCTATCTATCTATCTATCTATCTATCTATCTATCTATCTATCTATCTATCTATCTATCTATCTATCTATCTATCTATCTATCTATCATCTATCTATCTATCTATCTATCTATCTATCTATCTATCTATCTATCTATCTACCTATCTATCTATCTATCATCTATCTATCTCTCTATCTATCTCTCTATCTCTCTATCATCTCTCTATCTATCTATCATCTATCTATCTATCTATCATCTATCTATCTATCTATCTATCATCTATCCATCAATCTATCATCTATCTATCTATATCTATCTATCATCTATCTTTCTATCATCTATCTATCATCTATCTTTCTATTTATCTATCATCTATCTTTCTATTTATCTATCAATCTATCTATATCTATCTATCTATCATCTATCTATCTATCTATCTATCATCTATCTTTCTATTTATCTATCATCTGTCTATTTATCTATCTTACTTTCTGTCTATGGTATCTAATTATTTACTTGGAAACCTAGCGGCTTAGTTGTTAAGAGGTATATCTGCTAACCAAAAAGTTGGCAGTTCAGATCCATCAGGCACTCCATGGAAACCCTATGGGGCAGTTCTACTCTGTCCTATAGGGTTGCTATGAGTCGTAATTGGCTCAAAGACAATGGGCTATCTAGTTATTGATCATCTATCCATCTATTAATCCTTATCCATTTAATAGACATTTATGTGGCAGACACTATATATGGTGCAGGGATATAAAAGTAAATAACATTCAATTTTTGTCTTGGTTTTTACCTGAAGTAAGACATATGGTAATGGGTGAAAAAAGAGGGAAAGAAGGCTTAGAGGAAGAAGGTCAGGAGAAGCTGGGTTTGGCTGGCATCCTGTACACAAATGGGATGATAAGGATTACAGAGGAGAAATACTTATTCTGCAGAGACAGAAAAGGGAGGAAGCTGAAGAGAGGTGCTGTTCTTAAGTCTACAGGTGCAACTGAAAATAGAAAGAGATGATATCTGAGGATTTTTATTTTCTCCATCCCCCACAAGTCTGTCAGTTTGTTGTACTGTGGGGGCTTGCGTGTTGCTGTGATGCTGGAAGCTATGCCACTGGTATTCAGATACAAGCAGGGTCATCCATGGAGGACAGGTTTCAGCTGGGCTTCCAGACTAGGAAGAAGGACGTGGCAATCTACTTCTGAAAACCATTATCTGGTGAAAACCTTATGAATAGCAGCAGAACATGATACAGTGCTGGAAGATGAGCCCCCCAGGTTGGAAGGCACTCAAAAGATGACTGGGCTGGGGTCTTAAATGCTAGCAAGCAGCCATCTAAGATGTATCAATTGGTCTCAACCCAACTGGATCAAAGGAGAATGAAGAACACCAAGGTCACATGATAACTATGGGCCCAAGAGATAGAAAGGGCCACATGAACTAGAGACTTACATCATCCTGAGACCAGAAGAACTAGATGGTGCCCGGCCACAACCGATGACTGCCCTGACAGGGAGCACAACAGAGAATCCCTGAGGGAGCAGAAGAACAGTGGGATGCAGATCCCAAATTCTCATAAAAAGACCAGACTTAATGGTCTGACTGAGACTAGAAGAATCCCTGAGGTCATGGTCCCCAAACCTTCTGTTGGTCCAGGACAGGAACCATTCCCGAAGACAACTCATCAGACATGGAAGAGACTAGACAATGGGTTGGAGAGAGATGCTGATGAAGAGTGAGCTACTTGTATCAGGTGGACACTTGAGACTGTGTTGGCGTGTCCTGTCTGGAGGGGAGATGGGAAGGTAGAGAGGGTTAGAAACTGGCAAAACCATCATGAAAGGAGAGACTGGAAGAAGGGAGCAGGCTGACTCATTAGGGGGAGAGTAAGTGGGAGTACGGAGTAAGGTGTATATAAGCTTATATGTGACAGACTGACTCGACTTGTAAACTTTCACTTAAAGCACAATAAAAATTATTTAAAAAAAAAAAAGATGACTGGGGAAGAGCTGCCTCCTCAGAGTAGAGTCAACCTTAATGACGTAGATGGAGTAAAGCTTTCAGGACCTTCATTTGCTGATGTAGCATGACTCAAAATGAGAAGAAACAGCTGCAAACATCCATTAATGATCGGAACCTGGAATGTACGAAGTATGAATCTAGAAAAATTGGAAATAGTCAAAAATGAAATGGAACACATAAACATCAATATCCTAAGCTTTAGTGAGCTGAAATGGACTGGTATTGGCCGTTTTGAATCGGACAATCTTATAGTCTACTATGCTGGGTATGACAACTTGAAGAGGAATGGTGTTGCATTCATCATCAAAAAGAACATTTCAAGGTCTATCCTGAAGTACAACACCATCAGTGATAGGATAATATCCATATGCCTACAAGGAAGACCAGTTAATACAACTATTATTCAAATTTAAGCACCAACCACTAGGGCCAAAGATGAAGAAAAAGAAGATTTTTGTCAGCTGCTGCAGTCTGAAAATGATCGAACATATGACCAAGATGCATTGATAATTACTGGCGATTGGAATGAGAAAGTTGGAAACAAAGAAGGATCGGTAGTTGGAAAATATGGCCTTGGTGATAGAAAACAATGCCAGAGATCAAATGATAGAATTTTGCAAGACGAACGACTTCTTCATTGCTAATACTTTCTTTCACCAATATAAATGGTGACTATAACACATGGACCTAGCCAGATGGAACACACCAAAATCAAATTGACTACATCTGTGGAAAGAGAAGATGGAAAAGCTCAAATCATCAGTCAGAACAAGGCCAGGGTCGACTGTGGAACAGACTATCAGTTGTTCATATGCAAGTTCAAGCTGAAACTAAAGAAAATCAGAGCAAGCCCATGAGAGCCGAAATATGACCTTGAGTATATCCTACCTGAATTTGGAGACCATCTGAAGAATAGATTTGACACATTGAACACTAGTGACCAAAGAGCAGACAAGTTGTGGAATGACATCGAGGACATCATCCATGAAGAAAGCAAGAGGTCATTGAAAAGACAGAAAAGAAAGAAAAGACCAAGATGAGTATCAGAGGAGACTCTAAAACTTGCTATTGAACATGGAGCAGCTAAAGCAAAAGGAAGAATTGATGAAGTAAAAGAACTGAACAGAAGATTTCAAAGGGCCTCTTGAGAAGACAAAGTAAAGTATTATAATGACATGTGCAAAGAGCTGGAGATGGAAAACCAAAAGGGAAGAACAGGCTTGGCGTTTCTCAAGCTGAAAGAACTGAAGAAAAAAATCAAGCCTCGAGTTGCAATCGTGAAGGATTCCATGGGGAAAATATTAAACGACCCAGGAAGCATCAAAAGAAGATGGAAGGAATACACAGAGTTATTATACCAAAGAGAATTAGTCAACGTTCAACCATTTCAAGCGGCAACATATGATCAGGGACCGATGGAACTGAAGGAAGAAGTCCAAGCTGCACTGAAAAAAAAGGCACTGGCAAAAACAAGGTTCCAGGAATTGATGGAATATCAATTGAGATGTTTCAACAAACAGTTGCAGCACTGGAGGTGCTCACTTGTCTACGCCAGGAAATCTGGAAGACGGCTTCCTGGGCAACTGACTGGAAGAGATCCATATTTATGCCTATTCCCAAGAAAGGTGATCCAACCAAATGTGGAAATTATAGAACAATATCATTAATATCACACGCAAGAAAAATTTTGCTGAAGATCATTCAAAAGCGGCCACAGCAGTATAGTATATCGACAGGGAACTGCCAGAAATTCAGGTCGGTTTCAGAAGAGGATGTGGAACCAGGGACATCATTGCTGATGTCAGATGGATCCTGGCTGAAAGCAGAGAATACCATAAGGATGTTTACCTGTGTTTTATTGACTATGAAAAGGCATTTGACTGTGTGGATCATAACAAATTATGAATAACATTGCGAAGAATGGGAATTCCAGAACACTTAATTGTGCTCATGAGGAAACTTTACATAGATCAGGAGGCAGTTGTTCAGACAGAACAAAGGGATACTGTTTGGTTTAAAGTCAGGAAAGGTATGCCCCAGGGTTGTATTCTTTCACCATACCTATTCAATCTGTATGCTGAGCAAATAATCCGAGAAGATGGACTATATGAAGAAGAACGCGGCATTAGGATTGGAGAAAGATTCATTAACAACCTGCATTACACAGATGACACAACCTTGCTTGCTGAAAATGAAGAGGACTTGAAGCACTTACTAAGGAAGATCAAAGACCACAGGCTTCAGTCTGGATTGCACCTCAATATGGAAAAAAAAAAAAAAAAAAAATCCTCACAACTCAACCAGTGAGCAACATCATGATA
Source organism: Elephas maximus indicus (assembly GCF_024166365.1). Lineage (NCBI taxonomy): Eukaryota > Metazoa > Chordata > Mammalia > Proboscidea > Elephantidae > Elephas > Elephas maximus. Next base: position 90,010,725 of record NC_064827.1, on the reverse strand, counting down.
AACAGAGAAAAGATTGAAGTTCTCAAGGATTTCATTTTACTTGGACCCACAGTCAATACCCTTGGAAGCAGCAGTCAAGAAATCAAAAGGCGCATTGCATTGGGTAAATCTGCTGCAACGGACCTCTTTAAAGTGTTGAAGAGAAAAGTTGTCACTTTGAAGACTAAGGTGCGCCTGACCCAAGCCATGGTATTTTCAATCTCGTCATATGCATGTGAAAGCTGGACGAATAAGGAAGACTGAAGAAGGATTGACGCCTTTGAATTGTGGTATTGGCGAAGAATATTGAATATACCATGGACTGCCAAAAGAACAAAACTATCTTGGAAGAAGTACAAGTAGAATGCTCCTTAGAAGCAAGGATGGCGAGACTGCGTCTTACATACTTTGGACATGTTGTCAGGAGGGATCAGTCCCTGGGGAGAAGGACATCATGCTTGGCAGAATACAGGGTTGGCAGAAAAGAGGAAGACCCTCAACGAGGTGGATTGACACAGTGGCTGCATCAATGAGCTCAAGCATAGCAACGATTGTAAGGATGGCGCAGGACTGGGCAATGTTTCGTTCTGTTGTGCGTAGGGTCGCTATGAGTCAGAACTGACTTGATGACACCTAACAACAACAACAGCAAGATCTCCTCCGTGATAAAGACAGAAAAAGTTTATTGGCCAACTGTGAGAGGGTAGGGAATTAGGTGAGGCTTAGAGGATAAATTTGAATGGGGAATTCTGCTATAGAATGAGACATTGCAGATGTGGTGATGGAGGTCAAGCCGGTTTATCTATTATTTGAGCTTTAGTAAATAATACATCTATCATTTTTTTTTATCACTTGCCTTTTTTTCTTACATTCCATGAGTTGACCTTGTCTTTATAAACCAGTCCTTCTACTTAATTTTTAATTGTGATCATCACACTCTTTTTAATTCCCAGGATCTCCCCCTGACAAGTGAGCAAAACTAAATTAATGTCTAGAAAACCCTATGGAATAGTTCTACTCTGTTCTATAGGATCGCTATGAGTCAGTATTGACTTGACGGCACACAACAGCAACAATGTAAATTAACTCATTCTCAAATGTTTTATTGGCTTTGCTTTTTAACGTGGTATAAATTTATTAACTAATTTTGATTTCATTAAAACATTTTATGTAAATAATTTAAAAAGGAAACAGTATTTAAGAATCTTATAAAAATATTCCCACAGACCAGAGGCAACCTGTTACAAATGTTTTAGTTATTTCTTCTGATTTTACCTTCATATTTCTAAACAATATATTTTAATCTATAGAATCCTTAATTATAAACATTATCTATTTACTTTATATTGTACATGAAGATATTAGCTTACTTACACACCTTCTTTCCTTACTTGCCAATACAATCATGTTCTGATTTTTTGGCTATAATCATGTATTAATTTTTTGATTCACTCATTTCATTGTATTATACTGAAAGTGTTGATTATTGTTGAGCTCTAGCTCTATACTATGTTGATATCTTCTATTTCCTTCCTTGAACAACTTTTCATTTTTTTCTGAAGTTAATTGCCTCAGCGTTTAACTGCAAATTTTTTTTTCTAGTAGATGATTAAATCTTCTAAACTCTCAAATAGCTCAGCAAAACATCTCTCAATTCAAATTTTCACATGGTCAACCCTGTTCTAGGAGTTATCCATCTAACTACTTACTCTAATGTGGGCCAGTTGGTCTGCAGATCAGCTGGACAGCTGCCATCCTGGACCTTATTTGCCTTTTGTTGATAATTCTTTTGCCATTTTCCTGTGTCAGATTTTCTGTTTTCTGGTCCCCATGCCTTCCCCTTTTTTAGTTTTCTACCCTGTTTCAGAGAGTACATTTCCCAAAAACTCTCTGAGAATCACGTGTGCAAAATACCTTTGTTCCGGCACTGGCCATAAATGAAAATGTCTTCATTTTAACCTCAAACTTGATTGGACAGAGGATTCTATTTTGACTCAACATTTAAAAGATGTTGCTTTAGTATTATCTATCTTCCAATTTGCTATTAATAAATTCATTATCATTTTCATTCTCATCCTTGTTGTTCCTTCTTGCATAGTGTCCTGTTGTAGTTTAATAGATGCAATATCTGTCCTAGCTCCTGGAGCATATTAAAGAACTAGATCTAGCTTCTATCTATTCCAGAATTGTTTAAGTTTTCACTGTTTTTTTAGGAGTGCAGTAGGGGTTTTTTTATTTTGGTCTCTGTCTTTAATTGTAAAAGCTTTTCTCAATGCCTTGTGTAGTGCTCCATTAATATTTCAGAGTGATGTAACAAATTCTGTGTGTGTTAGGACAGACTTGGGATAATGGCTTGCAGTCTGACCTACTAGTCTGAATACTGGCTGGGTAGTTAGCTATCTTTTGAGGGAACATTGAATTGTTAGTATTTGAAAATCTTTTTTTCTGAGGTGATTTATTTTTTCTTTTTTTCCAGAGAAGAATCCACAGGTCTCCTGCCTGGGAAGGCATTGGGGAGCTCTATAAAGGAAGAGAATGGTATATTGCATGTTTTAGTATATGTTGTTGTTGTTAGGTGCCGTTGAGTCGGCTCTGGCTCATAGTGACCCTATGCAAAACAGAACGAAACACTTCCCAGTGCTGTGCCATCCTTACAATCATTGTTATGCTTGAACCCATTGTTGTAGCCACTGGGTCAATTCATCTTGTTGAGGGTCTCCCTCTTTTCCGCTGACCCTGTACATTGCCAAGCATGATGTCCTTCTCCAGAGACTGATCTCTCCTGACAACATGTCCAAAGTATGTAAGACCAGTCTGGCCATCCGTGCATCTAAGGAGTATTCTACTTGTACTTCTTCCAAGACAGATTTATTTGTTCTAGCAGTCCATGGTATATTCAATATTCTTTGCCAACTCCACAATTCAAAGGCATCAATTCTTCTTCGGTCTTCTTTACTCACTGTCCAGCTTTCACATGCATATGATACGATTGAAAATACCATGGCTTGGGTCAGGCACACCTTAGGCTTCAAGGTGACCTCTTTGCTCTTCAACACTTTAAAGAGGTCCTTTGCAGCAGATTTACCCAATGCAATACGTCTTTTGATTTCTTGGCTGCTGCTTCCATGGCTGTTGATTGTGGTTTCAAGTAAAATGAAATCCTTGAGAACTTCAATCTTTTCTCTGTTTATCATGATGTTGCTCAATGGTCGAGTTGTGAGGATTTTTGTTTTCTTTATGTAGAGGTGTAATCCATACTGAAGGCTGTGGTCTTTGATCTTCATTAGTAAGTGCTTCAAGTCCTCTTCACTTTCAGCAAGCAATGTTGTGTCATTTGTATAACGCAGGTTGTTAATGAGTCTTCCTCCAATCCTGATGCCCCGTTCTTCTTATAGTCCAGCTTCTTGGATTATCTGCTCAGCATAAGATTAAATAGGTATGGTGAAAGAATACAACCCTGCTGGTATCTGAATACCAGTGGCATAGCTTCCAGTATCACGGCAATACATAAGCCCCCACAGTTTGACAAACTGACAGACACGTGGGGGGTTTTAATATATAGAATTTCTTTTAATCCCTTTTTTTTTTTTCTTCTTTTTTTGTACTATACCTTACCCTCAGCCTCCTCTGTGTCTGGAGTTCCAATGTTCAGAACTGTCTACTTCATTTTTAACCCAGATAATTAAATCAGTGCCCTCCAATCTAGATTGAGAATAAACATATCTCTAACTACGTATGATGGGGGGTGGAACTTGGAGGGCTATTTGAAGATATTGACAGACTTTAATACTACCCTTTTTTTCAGTCGTCTATCTTACCCCAACTTTCCTCTGCAGTTAGTGCCACAAATCCCTGGGGAGTTTTTAGGGACAAAGTATCCTTCATCTTGTCAGTCCCCTTTACCACCCAACTTCAAACACTAAGCTTAATCATTATTTCTTTCTTCAAAAAGTTATTTACATTTAACCTGCTGTTTTCAACATTATAAATAATTTTATCCACTCGTTGTCAATACCAAACAAAGACATATGATAATTACCATAGAAAGCTATACATAACACCCTCAAATGTGGTAGATGTGATGGACGGAGAAATTTTGGCATTAACAGGAAAAGAAATTCAGGTTTCAATTTCAAAGAGATATACTTGATAAGGGAATCATTCCGGGGCATGCATAGATGAAAAGAATGGTTTTCATGGCATATGCAGAGACTCTTTAGAAAGAGATTACAGTGTTTCAGGTGCGGGCTCCTCTATTTACTGGCCGTTTCCCTTTGTTTGGACTAGAATTTAAAATTACCTGATTGTTTTTACCAGGTGCATTGGGAGCACTAGCATAATGAAGATGCTATTCAGTATTTTCATTAGCATCCATTATTCGCCAAGTCACACAGTTCACGGTTTCATTAATTTTTGTCCAAATGAAATTTACAAATAAGATTGTGTTTTTTATTTGAATTCAGGATTGCTCATTCTATACACTAACCTAAATGAAAGATCGAGGAAGAATATGCTTCCTTTTCAAGGTTTCTTTTCTTTTCTCTTTCTAAAACCATGAAGCACTAACCAAAATAAAGAGATCACTGTCTTTCAAAAGAACATGTTAAGATTCAGTGTTTGGCTGAATCAATTAAAAAGATCCAGGTACTGAATATCAAATATTACCTAATATGTCTCCACCATACATACGTTTTGGCTTGTAAAGTTAGAAAAAGCTTTTTTTACAAGATTATTACATACTATAATAATATAATTACATGTATTTATAATAATTATGCACTTATATGTAATTATGCTAATTATGTAAATACATGACATTTAATAAAATATTACTTTGAAATTCACTCCATAAAAGAAGAATGAATTGGTTGGTAGACCCATGTGCCAAATATGAAGGAAGGGAACTGAAAAGCCTTAAATAAATGATCTTCTCACTTTATTTTCCTCTAAAATCCTCTGTTTCTAAAATGTAACAACACAGCAGAGAGCCACTGGTGATAAATCTGAAGATGAGATAATTATTTCTTGTTTAGGAAGATGTATTTTTCTCTCACAGTCTCTGAACGGGGATTTTATGAAAACAATGGTCATAATTAATTATTTCAAACTTAATTATAAATATATTTATAAATAAGAATATAAAAAAAAAAACCAGTTCTTATTCTAATTCAATGGAAATGACTGGACTGTGAAGTACAACATCCTAAAAGAAAGAATATTGTCTCACATATTAGCCATTCCCTGGTAACTAGTTAACTTGTCTACTCTAATTTTTACTACAGTGGAGGAAGGAAGAGACAGAGTATTAGACATTTTGGTTGCATTTCTGGTGGCTAGCATCAACCCAAGTTTGAAATAGCACATGCATACTTTATTTTGGCTTTTGGGTAATATGCCTACCATCTGCTTTTCAAAATTTGAGATTTAAAGTCAGTGATGAGAAGAAGACCAGCATCATGAGCCCCTTGTGGATAGCTTTAGATACTCAGAGCCCCTCTCTGTTCCCAGAAGAGCTATTCCCTCAAGATATTGTCAATTAAGAAGCTCTGCCTGAATCCAGGGAGAGTGTTGCAGGCTCAGAGTATGTGGCCATTCAAGGTTGGGATAAATATCTAGGTCCATCTCACTAGAGCCTAATTTCATTTTATTTGAAAAACTATTAATAAGTGTTTACTATGTGAAAAGTACAAGCTATACCCTCAGAGAACTTTCAGTATAACATAAATAGACAAAAGAAAAAAAAAATACAACCACAATTATAAGACAAATAAACTCAGATTAAAAACCATATGGGGAGGTAAAAGCAAACTGATAAAACCTAAGTTTCTCAAACTTTATTTTGCCCCAATGATCCGGAAAAAACAAAACAAAACAACCACTATTTATAAAAGTTTATCATTGATGTAGTTATTTTCAGAGGTGGGAAGGGGTAGGAGTCAGCTGCAGAACCATCTGGAACTGGAGGAGGGTTTCCCACTACTCTTTGAACACATTTATTTCCATTATTTTTAAAATTATTATTATTGTTATCATTATTATTGTTACAGTACAAAATATTTAACTTTGGAATTTGTTCTGAACTGAGAAAATTTCTCTGCCTTGGATTAATTGCACTGAAGGCAGAACAGTTACATTATAGACAAAAGAAATTGAGGGGAATGGCAGGCCAGTGGTGAATTTTGAAAAACCACCGTCATTGCTGCATAAACTTTTTGAACTTTTAACCGAGGGCATTTGAATATGTTGACCTCTTTTTAAACTTTATTTATTGAACCAAAAAAAAAAAAATCAAACCAAAAATGATAATGACTTGGATCTTTTTCTCCCTGGGAAAAGTCTGGCTAGGTTACATACGTTACAAATTTTTCACTTTAAGCTTTAAGGAAGGATATAAAAACTGATTTATCCCTGAATATAAGCATTATAAGCAAGCATTAAAAATAGCAGCCTCAATGTGTTTTTAATCAGTATGTTTAAGAACTATTCTAATATCTATTCATCAGATATTTGGAACAGCCGTTTGATAATCAAAATGCTAATCTGCACAGGCCATTTGTAATCTAGTTGTGCTTCTAATAAATAAATCTGGGCGGTTAATATGTATTCCTTATGTTGGTATTACTGGGATGGAAAGAAAAGAGCTTCTAAAATCTCTTCTAAAACCAAAGAATCCGTCTCCTCCTTGTTTGTATTCCTTTCTCATAAATCCTACCAAACAGATGTGTATGCTTGTTGTCAGCTGTATTTGTCACTGTACAGCCTGTCTCTTGCCAGCTTGTCAGCGTGTTGTTAGGCATAATTCATTGTGTGCTGTCAGTCCAGTAGTTTCTTTACAAAGAAGCAGATCTGACTTCCAGGCCTGAATAAAGATGTCATCAGGGTACTAATCAGTGATGTACAGGACTTATCCAGCCCAATGGAGCAAGAAGCCTTTTAGATTGGCCTTTGGTGAGTCAGTACTTCAGTCTTGAACAATATAGAATAAAAAGAAAAAAAAAGTATTGAAATATTTCTCAGATTAAAAAAAGAAAACTAAAATAAATGCACTGATATCCAGGTGCTCTTTAGTAAAATGGTTATGTTTTTAAATGTCTTTTATTAGATTGGAATTGAATCTCCGGGGGCTATCGAAATGCTGAACTGTTGCCCAATGACCACATCATAAAATTGTTCATAGAAGATAACACACAAGACTGGAATAAACTGAGATCTCAAACTTTCTATCACCTTGCGAATCTAGTTCAAGATGAACTTATTGATATAAACTACTTCACCTACTGAGGATAATTTATACTAAAGTCATGTTGGCTTCAGTGGTGATGGAAAAGGGTGGAGCAGAAAGACACTGGATGACAAAATATACAGCACACCTAAACCTCATTAATGAAGGCATTATCATTATGAGTTTGTGGACAGAAGATTAACCACTTGGTTAGACATTTTCAATCCTTCACTCAAGAGTTTGTTTGCTTGTCTCTGTTTGTTTTTCTTATTTACATAGCACTTAGCACACATAATGCCCCAAACCAAAAAACCAAACCCATTGCCGTCCAGCCGATTTCGACTCATAGCGAACCTAGAGGACAGAGTAGAACTGCCCCAAAGGGCTTCCAGAGAGCACCTGGTGGATTCAAACTGCCAACGTTTTGGTTAGCAGATGTATCTCTTAACCACTACGATACCAGGGTTTCCAAAACATATAATAAAGAACTAAAAAAAAAAAAAAAGAATTAAGGGCAATGTTCCTGAGTTCCTTTCTTTTTCTCCATGATCCTAAGCTGGCACTTGTTTTCTTGCCTGGAAAAGTCCTTGCTTGCACAAACTGCGTGGGGGAAACATCGGACCTCCTCTAATTTCACAAGGGGAAAGGAGAATCAAGACTAACAGCCCAAGCCTGATTCCCATAAGGTGAGGGTCAGACGTGCCAACTCTGTCTGCCATTTTGACCAATTCTGACACCAACAGTCCCTTCCACAGCAGTCTCTACTGCATTCGATAATTCACTGCAACGGCCACACAGAACTCACAGGCCACACTCACGATTATGGGGCTTATTAGGGAAGTAACGGGTTACAATTCAGGCTCAGGAACACTCAAAGAAAAAGTTCTCCCATCAGGACTGACTTTCCCCAGCCCCACTCACAGTCACATCTCTCTCTGGCCCTCAGTCTCTGCCCAAAGGCACTCATCTTTCTTGCTCTGTGGGCTGGGAAGCCCAACGTGCCGTCTCCTCAGGCTCTTTCCTGTGGGTCTCTGCTGCCAGTCTCTCCTTCTTTGGTGGTGGTGGGCTCTTCTCTTTCTGGCCTCTGGGATGGCTCATTTCAAACCCAGCAGGACGGCAAAACTGAGCAATCCCTTTGGTGGGCCACAATTACCCTATCACATAGTCCTACCCAATCACCTGAGTGATATTTATAAGACCATGTCTAGAAGGGCCATATTAAGTAATTCATTGCACTACATTCCTAATTTAAGAGAAAAATCACTCTAAAATAAATAAACTAACTCATGATGAAAAACTACCACTTGCAATAAGCACCACTTACGTACATTGTGTGTGTGTGTGTGTGTGTGTGTGTATGCACACATCTCACTTTTATTCATACATCTTTACTCTTGCACCTATCCTAAAATAATTATTTTCACTTACTTTGTGCCAGACAGAGCCTGGTGTCACAGCGGTTAAGAGCTTGGCTGCTAACCAAAAGGTCAGCAGTCTGAATCCACCAGCCACTCCTTAGAGACCTTATGGAGCAGTTCTACTCCGTCCTGTTAGGGTTGCTATGAGTTGGAATCGACTAAATGACTAGATTCAGTTCAGTTTTGGTTTTGTGCCAGACACTCCTCTAGGTGCTGAAAATATAGTAATAAACAAGATAGATAAGGTTTCCTCAAGGAACTTAAATATTAATAAAAGGACACTTACATGATATTTATTATTTGATATCATTTAAAACCCTGGTGGAAACCTGGGTGGCGTAGTGGTTAAGTGCTATGGCTGCAACCAAGAGGTCAGCAGTTCAAATCCACCAGGCTCTCCTTGGAAACTCTACGGGGCAGTTCTACTCTGTCCTATAGGGTCGCTATGAGTCAGAATCGACTCGACGGCAGTGGGTTTTTTTTTTTTAAACTCTGGTAGGTTAGTGGTTAATAGCTGTGGCTGCTAACCAAAAGGTTGGCAGTTTGAATTCACTAGACACTCCTTGGAAACCCTATGAGGCAGTTCTACTCTGTCCTACAGGGTCACTATGAGTCAGAATTGGCTCAATGGCAATGGGTTTTTAAACATCATGCATCATACTCTATACATATTGCATATAATATGGGTATGTGTCAGGCTCTTTGTATTATTTCTAGTTTAAATATACCATTGTTTTAAAATTCAGATGGTTATCTATCCCATAGTACTCAAGACATGTCATAGTACATATTTATATACCATGATTATCAAACAGAAGACAATGATTTATATGGAATGGATTTATAAAATAATAGCAATGGGATTTCAGAATTTAGATTGCCTTTCTTTCCATCAGGGCCTCATAAGCCAGCATTAGGTCTATATTTTGAATGTACAAAATATGCAAACTCTACAAATATGTAAAAGTTTCATTTTACTTTTATAAGTGTGTTAAAAACGATGGCTGAGAGGTGTTTTTAATCCGGCAAAGAGAATACAAAAAATCATTTAATCTTGTATCACGACCAGCTATTTTATTGAATTTCCCTCTAACATTCACTTTTAGACTGCAAACTAAAATCCATCATTGATTCCTCAGCTGTTCTCTTGTTTTCCTCTAATACATGAACTAGCATTACCATAATAAGTAGAGTTATAGACTCTAAAAACTTCAAAGGGACCCTAAAATTCATCTAGGCAACCAAGGCATAGTGCTTATGGATATAACAATAAATGATGTTGAGGAGTTACCATAAATATCTCCACTAAGGGGAGTCCTCATCTCCCATAGGAGCACTTTTTTGCCTCTGGGCAGTGCTGGCTGCTAAAACTTCCTTCTTATGATCAGCTGAAATTTATCTTAGCCCCCATCCGTTCCTCCTAGGTCTATCAATTGAAGGGTCTTAGAATAGGTTTAAACTTTTTATCTCTGAAGAATACCATTGAGAAAACGATATGTTCTTTTTCACAGCACTTATAATTAGCAACAAACAAATCCCATGTGAAGCTATTGGCTTAATGATTGTCTTCCTAGTTTCTTGTCTTTTTTACCACTTTATCCTCAGCATTAGCACAGTTTCCAGTGCATAGAAAGCTCTTGATAAATATCCGTTGAATGAATTAGTGAATGAATGTCTGTGAATGGCTTAATGAATATTTTAGCTTGTCCTGTCTCATGTCTTAGGTAGGGTAAATCAGAAGCAGCTCTGAACTGAAGATGGGCTGGTGAGTGATTTATTAGGGAGTAAATCCAGTGGAGAATGGTAGGAGTGAATAAAGTTGGACAAAGGTGGTAAGAAACCAAGAAAGGGCAAGATCTCAGGCAAAGTATTTCAGATGGGGAAGCATCAGCCTGATCCTGCAAGGGAACTGCAGAGCTTCTTACACCTAGAGTTGTTCCACCTTGAAGCAAGAGAACTGAGATTTTGTATCTCTTTGTGCATCAGTCACTGGTTAAAAGTCAACCCCTCCATGGTGGACACTTCCAGCTCTCTCTGTCTAAGAGGTAAGGGACAAATTAGCTTCAGCAGCTGGGGGACCATCTGCTGAAGAAAAACTACAGTCTTAGATATTAAAAACAAAAACAAACACAAAAAAGATAAAAATGATTCTAGAGGATCTAGGTGAGGACATTGTTATGATCTCCTCTTGAATATTCTCCTTCGTGGGCTCAACATTCCAGTACCCTTAATCATCTCATATTATATATTCAATTCACCTCATGCACACTCTCCTCTGAAGGAGCTTTGGTTTGTTAGATTTTAATCTTGGTCAAAAAGAAGAACAAAAGCATATGAATTCTTCATGATCTGATCAAATTGTAGGCAAAAGCCTGTTATCCTAAATCTCAAAGATTGCTTCACTCAAATTCAGTAATATATATGAAACTCAAACTCTAGCTTCTTCCCTAAAGAAATGTGGGGACTACATAGGGTTCTGGAAAAAAGACTCAAGACTGATACTCAAAGCACAACTGAGTAGAAACTAAGGACATGGAAATGTGCTGTATGAAACTTTTTAACAAAAACCCTGGGCTCCTGTGGAATGGACTCAAAGAGAAAATTTGGGAAACAAAAATGGTCTGATAAGTCATTTTCAGCTCCCACAATTATGTGATTCAGAAAGATGAAGTTTCAGTGTACCAATCCTGAGACCTCCTATGATAAATTTTAATACAAGTGCAGACATTGAAACATACCAAAAAACAACAAAATTAATAGCACTCATTAATCTGCTGCTTTTTTTTTTTTAATTAAGTAAAAGTTAGAATTGTCTAGTACTTCCAAAATACAGCGCTTCTGTTTCTAATATGGCGCTTCAGACAGCATGAATGGGGCTTCGATTCTACCTAAAACGTTCTCAATTCCATCCATATCATTCTTCAGACCGTGAAACAAAATTCTTCAAGGGACTAAAGAAGGCCAAGCGATAAAGAAACGGTGCAGGTGATTTTGAAGTGAGGATAGATGTAAGGATTTAGAGCTCCTTCTTATTCCCAACATCAAATCTGCTTCTTCTTGATGTATTTCTGGATTTAAGTTTAGAGGTCTGACTGGACTTGAAAAAAAGATAGGAAGACAGATATGAAAAAAAAAAAAAATGAAAGTAGCCTTCTAAATTTTTTATTCTCCCCCGGGGGAAAATTTTTTCCAGGATTTGGCAGTATTGAGGGCACAACAGCTACAAGAACAACAATTTTATTTTGTTTTTTCCTTTTCTTGACATTTTGATTCCAAAGGGGGCATGTTCTGTGAACTAAGAAAAAGATAGCCTAATGAAGATTACTGGAAATTTTACCCCAGTTACACATTTTTAGTGAAACTCTTTTAAGTAGCAATGCAGTTGGCAGCCATGTTGGATTTTCTCAAAAAATAAACAGGAATTTTCCAGTAGGAACAATTAATTTATTAAATATCATTTAAAAATAATACCAAGAAGTTGTTTTCACATGAATTATATGTTTATCAAATTGTATACATACTTTATATATATATTATGTATATAATTTTCCTTTTCAAATACTTTGTCAATGCTTTCATGTTGATTTCTACTTGTCTTACACAGTTCTGAGACTTTTACACATATTAACTTATTAAATGTTCATTGCTATTTTTGTTAGTTTTGTCTAGTCGATTTTCGACTCATAGCTACCCTATGTAACAGAGTAGGACTGCCCCATAGGGTTTTCTAGGCTGTAATCTGTACAGGAGGAGAAAGACAGGTCTTTCTCTCGCCAATCTATTGGGTGGGTTTGAACTGCCAACCTTTCGATTAGCAGTTGAGCACTTAACTATTGCGTGCCACCAGGGTAACAGGCATAGTCACACATTAGTAAGTGTAAAAGCCAAGATTTGAACCTGCCTGCACACATTAGTAAGTGTAAAAGCCAAGATTTGAACCTGCCTGGTCAGTCTGGTTCCAGAGTCAATGCTCTTAACTATCACACTATACTACATCTATATATTAAAAATTCCTGTAATAAACACATCACAATGTCAGTCAGTTCAGACACCACTGGATTTGGAAATTAACGACTCTCTTTTTGCTTGCTTCTTTGTTTTGCCCAAAGTAACATCTACTATTTTAAATTTAGATCTCTACACTCTAAAATAAATTGCAGGTGAGAAATGTGAAAATAATGCAGATACCAATTTTTGAAGCTAAAAAAAAAAAGATCTTGTAGAAAATTTCATTATATATGTATACCAGTAAGATGAAGACCTAGAGAGAAGAAACAACAAATTATTGACAGAACAAGCCCTAAGAACCTAGTCTTTTGGCTCCCAGGTGACTACTCTTTGGCTCCCTAATGCTGCCCTTCTCAAAAACTGCAAACTAGAAAAAAAAAAAAATAAAGTTGTAACCCAATCCCAATCCCTAGCTGTTCTAATTACCATCTTTATTCTTTAGTATTATTGTCTGGTATGGGTTATGCATTCTTCGTTATTTTCAAGTCAGAAGTTGAGTTAGTAATCCCAGTCTCTTACATATTTATTTATTTTCAGCCAGGATTTGAGGTTCTTAAATCAGGGGCCCGGTGGCACAGTGGTTAAGCCATCAGCTGCTAAACAGAAGAACAGCAGTCTGAACCCACCACCAGCAGCTCAAAGGGAGAAAGATGTGGCAGTCTGCTTCCGTAAAAGATTTACAGCCTTGGAAACCCTATGTGGCAGTTCTCTGTCCTACAGGGTTGCTATGAGTCAGAATTGACTCAACATCAATGGGTTTTATAATATAATCTGGTACATGGTACAGGCTTCCACTTTCAGATAGAATAATGTGGCCTCTGAAAGGTCAAAAGACCCATGAAGAGCAAATAGAAAACCTTGGAAAATGTTTTAAAAGATTAGGGCCTCAAAGAGGAGCTCAAGGAATGAGAACCAGAGGCTTTTCCAAAGCAGAGAGTCGCTGCTGATGGAGGGGGAGCTACGCGACATTGGTGGGTTCATGTAGGGTTGGAGTGATAAAACTGGTTACTTGCGGGACTCACACACATGGCAGGTTTTTGCCCTCAATGCCTTTGCCAAAGTTTAAAGCTGCGTGAGGTGAGAGCCTAGGAAGCTTAGCAGAAAGTCCTTGAAAAGTGGAAGGTGGGTGCTGGTAAATGTTGCTGGGTGGTGCACATGGTTTGCGCTCAACTACTAACCTAAAGTTTGACTTTCAAACCCACCCATCAGCACTGTAGAAAAAGGCCTGGTGACCGTCTTCTGTAAAGATGAGAGCCACAAAATCCTATGCAGCAGTTTTACTCTGCAGTACCTGGGGGGGTCACCGTGAATCATAATAAACTTGGCCACAATGAGTTTGGTTTTCTTTCTTTTTATTTTTGTCGAGGAAGGGGGCTGCTGGGATGGCAAAGCCACTATCAAGAGAGTAAAAGACACTACACAGAAATTGAGAAGGTATTTGCCATACATGTAATAGGAAACCCTGGTGGTGTAGTGGTTAAGTGCTACAGCTGCTAACCAAAGGGTCAGCAGTTTGAATCTGCCAGGCGCTCCTTGGAAACTCTATGGGGCAGTTTTACTCTGTCCTATGACTCGATGGCACCAGGGAGGGATAGGGTCGCTATGAGTAGGAATCGACTCGACGGCAGTAGGTTTTGGATAGATGACAAAGTACTTGTACCACACAACAAATTAAACTTCTATAAATCAATTAGTAAAAGACGGACAACCCAAAAATTAAAAACCATGAATAGGTACTTCACAAAAGAGAACATCCAAAGGCTGATAAATGCAAAAAGATTCTCAGTTTCATTAACTGTCAGGAAAACACAATTCAATGCTACCACACTTCACCAGAAAGGTTAAAATGTAAGAATATATCACATGTTAGTAAGGATATGACACAACCAAAATTCTCATCCTTTGCCGTGAGCAGTATAAATCTGTACATCTCAATGGCATTATCTACTAATGTGTGTTTATTTTGTAATATTAATTAACCCATATACTTACGATTCGTGCACTTCTTAGTATGTTATTCTTCAGCTGAATTTCACTGAAACGTAAGTATATAGAGAAAGCTGAATAAAAAACACAGAACTGTAAACCTATCATAATATATTACCTATTTACAAACCCTTTTCTACATGTAGTAATGAATTACTTGCCTGTAGTTCTTGGGATCTTTGGCCATATTTAGAGTGAGGATATGAGTATACAGTATTTGATTAATGATAATTTACTAAAAGTAGTCATTATTGTTGCTAAACTAATTAGACTCACTATCACATATGTCATTTTTTATTCAAAAGACCTAGCCTAGCGTAATTACGCAATGATTAAAGGTGATTTTATCTAAGATTGCCAATATCTCTTTAAAATTAAGCTTGGCAAAGCACAGTAGACTTTTGGCAGATGTGATTTTAACATGTATCTTTGTTATCTTTAAGAATTTTATCTGAAGGGCAATGACACACACACATTAATTTGTAATTTTGTTGAGGCACAAATTTGACCTTTTTGGCCTGGAATGTGGAAGCCAGTCTCTTAGTTAGAGAGTGTGCCTAGTACATATCTCAGTGTAGTTTGTTATCTACTTAATGTTCTCCAGGTTGGTAACACAAGGAGCTATGAGGGGTGTAAAACAAGTGTTCCCCCGACACTCCCTATCCCTGTAATAAGTGAACCTGTTTATAAATATTTCCTGTATCACATCACAATTTGTAATAATATACTTACTGAGTTAGTTGACTAATGTCCATTGCCTTAGTCATCTAGTGATACTATAACAGAAATACCACAAGTGGATGGCTTTAACAAAGAGAAATTTCTTCTTTCACAGTCTAGTAGGCTAGAAGTCCAAATTCGGGGAGTCGCCTCCAAGGAAATCTTTCTCTTTCTGTCAGCTCTGGAGGAAGGTCTTGTCATCAATCTTTCCTGCTCGAAGGGCTTCTTAGTGCAGGGACCCCAGTCCAAAGGACACTCTTGCTTCTTGGTGGTATGAGGTTCCCGTCTGTCTCTGCTTGCTTTTCTCTTTTATATCTCAAAAGAGATTGACTTAAGAAACAACTTAATCTTGTAGCTTGAGTTATGCCTCATTAACATAACTGAATCAAGTCGATTCCGACTCATGGGGCCCTGTAGGACAGAGCAGAACTGCCCCATAGAGTTTCCAAGGAGTGCCTGGCAGATTTGAACTGCCAACCTTTTGGTTAGCAGTCATAGCTCTTAACCACTATACCACCAGGGTTTCTCATTAACATCATAGAGGTAGGATTTATAACACATAGGAAAATCATATCAGATAAAAAAATGGTGAGGAATCACACAATACCAGGAATCGTGGACTAGCCAAGTTGTCAAACATTTTGGTGGGACAGAGTTCAATCCATAACACCCATCTTCCCCATTAATTTCCATGAAGACAGGCATAATACATTTTTTGATTACCGTTTTATCATAAATGCCTAGAATATTGTTTGTTTCACTGACTGAAGAATGGGTGAATTGTGTGCTATAAAGCAGTTCATAAGGAGCCCTGGTAGTGCAGTGGTTAAGCACTCACCCGCTAACTGAAAAGTCAGTAATTCAAACTCACCAGTGGCCCTGCGGGACAAAGATATAGCAGTTTGCCTCCATAAAGATTACAGCTTTGGAAACTCCATAGGGCTGTTCTATTCTGTCCTATAGAGTCGCTATGAGTCAGAACCGATGTGATGGCACACCACAACAACAGAATAATACACAGATTTGGGTTTTCTTAAAGATTTTAGCATATATTTATTGAAAAAGGTATTGATTTTTTTTATTAGATATTCAGTAAGATCTAATGCTACTTTGTTAACATGACCAATAGGTACTAGGAGTCTTCTCACCCTGTGGCTTGGAATTCAGATCCTTTTTGAAGATCTAAGGAAATGATCTTGATTAAATTAGAATTTATTTAATTATTCAATGCATATTATGTGTTGGGCACTCTTTTTTGTTCGAAGAATTTAAAAGAAAAACAAACTTAATATGTGATACATAACACTAAGTTTTCAATAAGCTCACAGTTAATACAGAATAAATGTACAATGTTTTTATCTTATGTACAGATATCCCATACATTCATAATGAATTCTGGTATGCATTGCTTCCAGATGGCTCTAGAAAAATTAATCTGAAACTAATTGGCTGAGATTTCCAAGAGAACTCATCTGTTTGACATATGTAGAACTGTCTTTATGTTGCTAGTCTTGCTGCAGTTTCTTATTCCCTAGAAGAATTCTTCTCAGATTGTGATCCCTGAACAACAGCATCATCACCTCCCGGGAACTTGTTAGAAACAGAAATGAAACTTACGGGCCTACTGGAAGCAGATCCCACCACTCATTGTTTTAATAAGTGCTCCAGGTGAAAGAACCACTGTCCTAAAAGAACTTTGTTGTATTAATTCCTGCTCAGATGATGATTCTATGTTTGGTTTTGCTAGATGCTATCAAGATGGAAAAATGCTACCAGCAGCCATTCTGTATGAAGAGTGTGTTCTCTTTTTTTGTGACCTTTATTGCCCTAAAAGACCCAGTACTGAGATGGAATGGCAATGACTGTCGTTGCAGTTCTGTCCCAGATTCTCCCACTCATATCCTCTCCCTCTTATTCAACTCAGGGTTGACCTCCTGATCTCTACCTAAAATAATCCTTTAGAAGAAGCTAATGGAGTTGATCACACTCTAATTAAATCAAAGTTTTCAAGGGTGGGGGATGGAGGAAGTGACTCTAAAACTCTCTCTGGGTGGATTTAATGCAAAGCTGTGGTGCAATGAATTACTTAATATGGCCCTTCCAGTCATAGTCCATCAATGAGATGGATAGACACAGTGGCTGCAACAATGGACTCGCATAACAGTGATGATAAGGATGGTGCAGGACTGGGCAGCCATATGTGTCGGAACCGACTTGACAGCATCTAATAGAAACAACAAGCCATAGTCTTTATAACTCCCATCAAATGACGGAGTGGGACTATGCAAGTGAAGTGCTTGTGGTCCACCAAAGGGATTGAATAGCTTGTTAATAATGTAAATAAGGTATGTGGCACCCTTTTGGGGGTGGGACCATGCAAATAAGGTATATGGAAACCTAACGAGGGGATTGATCAGGTTTGCCATCCAGCTAGGCTTAAAGTGAGACAGAGGGAGAGAATGAGAGAGATAGGAACTATAACATGGAAGACAGAGAGAAGACAGCAGAAGCAGCAGAACCAGGACAGAGAAGGAAAGCTGTAATACTGGAGATGGCAGGAAGCAGTGGCATAGAAATGGCAACAGTAGAGGCAGCAGAACTAGGAGACCGGCAGGAGACAATGCAGTGGGTGTGCCAACCCATAGAGCAAGACAGCTGAGAACCTTCAACTATGAGGCTTACTGGTGAAATGGGATGCCTCTGGACACTTAGTAGAGAAGCTAAAAGATCTTTGTAACACTTTCCCCAGGAAAGCAGAGGCCAGGCCAAGGGACTTAGGGGACAAGGGCCAGGGAGAGGCCTGTCTGTGGCGTGGGTGAAAAGAGGCTGTCCTGATCAAAGAACTGTACCCTGAGTGTTCCTGGATCTGAATTTTAACCTGTTACTTTCCTAATAAATCCCATGACTATGAGTATGGTCTGTGAGTTCTGTGTGGCCATAGCAATGAATTATCAAACCCAGCAGAGGAGTAGAGAGTGCTATGGGAGGGACACAGGGTGTCAGAATTGCTAAAAAGGGCTGGTAAGAGGAACCTGACCTCCATCTCACAGGAATCATCCTTGGGTTGTTGATCTTGATTCTCCTTCCCCAATGTGAAGTTAAAAGAGGTAGTCAGATGCCTCCAATACACCGTTTTTACAGCAGCCAAGTTGAGGACCAGAGAACTGGAAGGGTGGTTCTCATAGTGTGGCTCCTGCGCCGGCAGCATCAGTACCACATGAGAGTATGCTAAAAATGCAAATTATTGGATTCCACCACAGACCTACTGAATCGAAAACTCTGGAAGTACCCCTCCCTGTGTTTTAATTTAAAGTCATTACATTGCTCTCAGATCTCATCAAATGATTGTTGACTCAAAAGCCTCCCTAGAGGTGAACTCTTACGGAAGTTTCCTTCACAGTGGAGCTCCACAGGAAAGTACTGATCTGAAGTCTCTCTATTACATAACAACTAGTTTCTGAAGGAAACGTGCTGCTATTTATAGTTATGTGCATAATTAATTAACCTTTGGAAATTCATCTCAGCTGCAACATCTGGCATCAATGAGCTCTTACAACAGGATTTGCCACCTTGCTGCTAAGCGTCTCAGGAGGATCTTAAGACCACGTGTGAAAGCGTTCATGAAAGTCTTCATGCTTTTCTACTTGTGCTCACTGGAAGGCAGCGGGCTAACCCTGAGGAGTCTGCTAGGTTAAATAAATAGCAGTGTCTTCAAAAACAGGCTCCAGCCCTCAGCAATTGGGAAGCTATTGTAATTCTGCCAAAAACTTGGAATAACACTTTTTGGAAAAGTCAAATCTCTTTATAATAAATCATTTTAAAACTCAAATCCTTATACAATAAATACTTTTACATCCTACATGGGCATAGTCTGGCTAGTATTTTCTCCATTTCATTAACAAGTTAATAAAAGAAAGGCAAAGTAAAGGTCCAATAAAGAACTCATTAGATGTGAAAAAAATCCAGAAGTTTGGGACGTACTCTGTTGGAAAGATGGGGGTTGGAGGAGGAATTCTCAAACATTGCTGGTGGGAATGCAAAGTGATACCACCACTGTTGACTGTAATTTGAGCAGGTATTAAAGAAAGTTACATGTGCATTTAGACTTTGATCCACCTAAAAATCCCAGGTCAAGGAATCTATTCCAAAGGTATAGTGGCAAAAATATGAAATAATACATGAACAAGGAATTGTAACAGTAGTTGTAATAGCAAAAGAATGCTGATTTCCCAAATGTCAATCATTAGGGACGTGGTGGAGTGAACAATTCCACATTCACAGAAAAGAGTACTATTTGGCTACAAAAAGGAATGAGAAGCATTTCTGAATATAACTATGGAGTAATCTATGGGACACATATTTTGGTGAAAGTAGTAAGATGCCAAACTGTTTATACTTTGCTGTCTTTTATCTAAGAAATGAGTGGTATTAACACATATGCATATGTTTGCTTACATTAGAAAACAATAGGGTGATTAACAATGTGTTGATGAAGGGGGAGAGAGAAGGCAGAGTTGAACACTAGAATCTTTATTCATATAACTGATTTTGAAAATTTGGTTTGGGGCCTCTGTAAGTCTTTTACATGATTGTAAAACAAAATTAAATCAGAATGAAAATCCCAATTCCCCAAATTGAAAGCAAAGTAAAATACATGATTAAGTGACTGGCTTAATTAAACAGTGAAAAATTATTTCAAATAACTCTCAACTATAAATGTTGATTAAATGTTCCTAACAGAGTAAACTGAGGATATTCTAGGTCAAAGGAACTGCAAAGACGTGTTAACTTCTTTTCCATCATAAAGTATTTAATAAAGCTAGCTCTTGTTAAGAGATACCAGTAATAATAATAACAGCACCAATGTTGTTATTCTGAACTAGTATATGCAGTAACAAAATGGAATGAATAATTTTGTCAATGCCATACAGAACAAAGATTTTCAGGGTAAGAAAAATGGGTAGAAATATAGAATCATAAATTTAAGTGAAAATCTTGTAATCCTAAATTTAAACTGGAAGTGAAAACACAATGGTCAACTCAATAACAATGATTATCCTAGTGCCTTGACCATAATATTAATTTCCACTAAAGAAAACTGAAGCTTCTTGGAAAATTGGCTAGTTCCAGAGCTTGGGTAGGAAATGTACAAGATAACTCTGGGCTGTCTTATTGTACGAGAAAGCCAAGAAACTATGAAAATCACTTAGGTCATATAAAATATGACATAAAATTGAATTAGAGAGCACACCCACTGGCTAAAAGATGGGGTAATTTGCATTCTTACATAGTACCTGAAGACACCTCTATTATTTATTATAAAAATCAATACAAAGAAAACAGTGTCATTTAATTCAATTTTGTTTTTCATATATTTGAAATAAATTCTTTTCAAAGTGTCAGTGTGTTATATTCACAAATGTGTCTGCAAATGGAAGCTTGAAAAGTATGGTGTTATCTCATCATTTGGAAATAATACATGGAAATTTATAAAAATAAACCAAATTTTAAGTGTAAAAACAGAAGCATTCTAAACAACAGGGCATAAAAAAATTTTGCCAAGTCTTTCCTACCGTGATTGATAATTTCTAACCGAATTTCTATTCTTTGACCCCATAATAAAACCTCACACAGCATTTTATTTCAATCTTTATTGAAAAAATCATATTTTGTTGAATATGATTAATCCCAAGAAAAGTAAATTATGTATCTAAATTGTTAATGGAACAATAGAAATATGACTATATACATATCATGAATAATATTTAAAAATGTGGGCATGTAAACTTTAGTATGCATATTTATTATATTTATATGATTTTAAAAATTATTTATCAAATATTATGCAAGAAAGATGAAATTTTTCAATTCCTACAGTTTTCTGACATTGTAGCCTGAAAAAGAAACCAGAAATTAAAAAAATTGCCAAAACATGGCAATTAAAATAATGAGAGAAAGAAACAAATTAGAAAGAAGCATGTTTGAGACATTATTTTTCTGGTTTTCCATATTATATTAACTTTGGATATGTCTGTATGTACATTTATAGTACATTGTTATCTTTTATTTTTGAAAAAGATTATTATCTACTAATTTACATGATTTTGAAATATGTAAAAAAGTACATATAGTTATACTCCATGATACATCTATTTGAGTTTCAAAAGCTTGACTTAAGAAGTTTAATTTAACATTTGCACTTTCCACAAGGCTTTTCATCACATTTAATGAAGCAGCTAAAGACTTCAGGTCTAGAGCAGTGAAACAACCGTCTTGCTGTTGAATAACTTGCATATGTAGCATTAAATTCTCTTAGAGAACACATGGATGTCCTTTAATAGCAATGATGCTCTCTGCTATCATGCCTCGTAAGAGGTTAATTTGTGGATCTAATGTAACTTCATTTATATTGTCTTCATTATTTATTTTGTCTTTAAATGTTCTGTTTTTTTTCATTAAGATTGAAGCAAATATTATGCATGTTTTATTTGTGAGTCTAATCTTATGTGCAATAACCAACAAAGAACTTTAAGAGGTCCAATAAACAGACATGGTATATGAATATTAATGAGAGAAAAATGATTTCATTGGGGCATTAAAGTAAAAAAAAAAAATTTTTTTTAAAGTAGCCAATAAAAAAAATATTAATTATCAATTCTTCTCATGTATGTTGTGTAATAGATTCAAGGATACATTAAAAATTGTTTTCATGGAAATAAATGATAATTACATTTTTGACTCAAAAAATTTGTTGTTCAAGAGATTTTTCAGGGACAAATGGCTTTTTGAGATGAAGAAAAAAAAAAAACACATAGTTATCACCTTCAGTAAATTTAAACCTGATGCAATTCTGCTATCTAATGTATCACTTTTATTCCTGTTTTGTGTACTGACCCAGTGATGTCCTTCATAAAATATGTTTTCCTTCATTACAGCACCTCCTTTATGATTAACTATTGCATTTAGTTGTAACTTCCCTGATCCTTGTGAATTTGGTATTATTGTTTCTTAATATTTAAAAATCTCCTAAAGAAGATAGCAATAAAATAATTGTTATATTTTATGCAAATATGTCTTCTACTTTTGTTTCCCAGACACTCCCTCACCCCACGAGGTATTCTCATAAGTGCTTCTAAGCCAATTTTTTATTACGTGTTGCTGTAAAAAAAAAAAAAGTTAGTATAGCACGCTTGTGAAAATACCTCATGGGGGGAGGAAGCAGCTGGCAAACAGACTTAGAAGGTGCAGGTTAATTGCGTAAAACTATGGTAATATTTATTATTGATAGAACCAAATAATACAAAAAAATTTTCAAAGCACACAAAAACTCTTTCTTTTTTTATTCTCCACCAAATTTTTAAAAGCATATCATACATACCCACTTTTTCCTGACTTGTTTAACTTTCCGCCATTGTCTTCTGACTTCACTACTCTATGGAAACACTTTTTTGTTTTGTTTTGAAGTTTATCAATGACTTGAGAAACCCAGTGGTCTTTTTGTACTCTGCCTCCTCCTAAATGTTATCTTCAGCATTTTATCTTATTTACTATCTCTTTATATTAGAATGGAGCCCTGGTGGCCCAGAGGTTAAGAGCTTTTCTACTAACCAAAAGATCAGCAGTTTGAATCTAACAGCTGCTCCTTGGAAACCCTATGTGGCAGTTCTACACTGTCCTATAGGGTGCTATGAATTGGAATCCACTTGTTGGCAATGGATTTGGTTTTGGTTTATATTAGAATGGAGCCCTGGTTAAACATTCAGCTGGTAACCAAAAGGTGAGCAGTTTGAATCCCTCAGCTGCTTATTGGATACCCTGTGGGGTAGACCTACTCTGGCCTACAGGGTTGCTATGGTTCAGTTTCATATTAGAATCCTTCTCCCACTTTGTCGTACTCACCAGGGATTCTCTTATTTTATTCTCTACCTTTTTAGTCAGCTCTCACCTATCCCATTTTCTGTTTCATAACTTTCCAGTATCTTAAATATAGAACATTTTTAGAGATCAGTTATTGACTCTCTGGCGAACCCATGGGCTCAACAATTACCATTATGTAAATAAAATCTAAACAGATATCTCACATCTAATCCACGCTGAGTTTCAGCATCTCACTTCCCATTTGTTTTCCTGTCAGAATTTCAAATTCATTATCCAATAGCCTACCCTCTCAAACTGACTCTAACCTTCTTGAGAGTCTTTTAACTGTTTTGCTTGGCTAAAGAATATCTGAAACTGTCTATGCTGTCTTTCCCTTAAATCACCCAGATTTCCTATATCTAGCTTTCTCTGTCTTGTTAATACATTTAATACCCATTGTCATCATTCTAACCACTATTACCTAGATGGAGGGCCTGATTGCTTTTCAGTTTTTTTACTTCATATCCATGGATTATTTCTCTCTCCTTTCTAATCAGAATATTTTTTCCACTATAATTAAAAGATGCTTTTACAGTAATGTTCCTGAAAAACATTTATGATCATATTATTTGCTTGTTGAAAAAAGCTTAATGTCTCCTCTTTGCATAGAGAATTAAGTAAATAAATAACAAAGCCTTTGGTCTGGTCATTCAAAGGCTTCAATGATGTTGGCTCCAAATACTTTGCCAAACTCCCTTTTTTTTTGTTACTATCCCTATCCCTTAATGTACTCCATGTTGTTTTCTCTCCCTGTGTCTCACTTTATGATGTCTTCTCTCACTTTTCCCATATTATCACATGATTCAAAATTCAAAGCAAATGTCTTCCTTTTAAGTTGCCAAAAGGAGTTAATTTCGCCCTCCTGTGATATTTCATTTAAATTGCATATACAGTATATCTATATCTAGATATATACATACATATATACATACATATATACCACTGCCATTGAGTTGATTCCAACTCTTAGCAACCCTATAGGACAGAGTAGAACTGTCCCATAGATTTTCTAAAGCTGTAAATCTAATGGAAGCAGACTGACACAGCTTTCTTCCGTGGAGTGGCTGGAGGGTTTGAACAACCAACCTTTCAGTTAGCAGCCAAGTGCTTTAATCACTGCACCAGGGCTCCCGTATATGTATCTCTCTATATATTTATAAAATCTGTTGCTGTCGAGTCAATTCTGACTCATAGCAACACTACAGGACAGGTAGAACTGCCCCATAAGGTTTCTAAGGATATCACCCAGTGCCATCGAGTTGATTCCGACTCATAAGATGTTCTAAGGGTAGGCTGGTGGATTTGAACTGCTGACCTCTTGGCTAGCAGCAGTAGCTCTTAACTATATATATATGTGTATATATATATATATACACATATATATATACACATATATTTGTTCTTTATATATATATACGCCATGCTTTGCTTAAGGTCCACATTTGTAAAATAGTATGTTATGTGATTTGGACATTGTAGGAACACTGTATTATATACAGACAGTCCCCAGACTATGAATGAGTTCCATTCCTAAGTCTGTTTTTAAGTTGAATTTGTACGTAAGCTGGAAGAGTTAGGTACAGTTCATATCTAATGTCAGCTAGTCAAATGTTTGCCTGACTATATAGCAAGTCTTTCTATGCAGAAAAAGGTTAAAACACTTCCAGGTACACAAAAACACCTTTAACATAATAATACAGTAATAACAACAATAATAATGTTTTGATATGTGTCCCAAAGTGTACCTATTTGTTATTACGAACCATTACATGTACCTCAAATTTTTAATATAATAGGCTTTACAGGGCTTGGTTTGTAACTGTGGGCTGTACGTAAGTCAAACATTTGTAACCTGGGGATGATAGAAAGTACAGTACAGTATGTGCATAAGCCAATAACATAGGCATTTATTATGACTATCAAGACATAGGGTAGCTATGAGTTGGAATCGACTCAATGGCAACGGGTTTGGTTTTTTGGTTTTGATCAAGACACGTATACTATAAGTTATCTAGATACTGTACCATTATACACCTGGCAATGCAATCGCTTTGTATACAAGAGACACGAGGTACACATGCCGCATGAGGGAAGCTGTTGCATTCATTGCAGCTGGTTATGTCCCTTAGGTCCTGTGCTGTTCTATCGGGATTTCTGAACTCTATATAACCTTAGAGCATGTATGCGGTCACGTAGTGTCCAAAAGGACATTATGTGGCACATGACTCTGTGTGTGTGTGTGTGTGTATATATATAGTTACAGTCTAGGAAATTGTACTCACACACATATGTAAGTGTATGTTATTGTTGATAGGTGCCATCAAATTGATTTTGATTCATAGTGGTTCCACGTGACAGAGCTGAACTGCCTCATAAGGTTTCCTAGGCATTTTTTTTTTTTTTTAATCTTTAAGAAATGGATCACCAAGTCTTCTACCAGCAGAGCTGCTAGGTGGGTTTGAACCACCAATCTTCATTTAGCCACCAGGACTCCTTATGTAAGCATATACATAGAGAGAGAGAGAAAGAGAGAGAAAATGTTTGTGTGTGTGCGTACACAAATACGTATTTTCCTAGACTATAACCTCCTAATAGAAATGTCCTTGGCCTGGTTTTTCTTCGTGCCAAAAAAATTCCTTTTGTACAACTTTATAAATGTTTGGTTCTTAAGATCAGACTTTTTATATGGTTAATGGTGAATTGTGAAGTTGTAATGAGTAAGTTTTAAAAAAACTTTCTATTATTTTTAATATTGAAATTTATACCATGGGATTCCTTCACAAATTAACTCAGTAGAGTATCCTTATATAAATATGCAAAGCAATTTGATTTTGTATATTTGAAGGGTCCTATTTTTTTTTCTATTGTTATTACATAAGTGAACTCATAAATTTGTTAAGCTTGAGACTGCCAAGTTGCAACACAATACTAACAATGCTTTATTGAAATCCATCCATTGAATCCTGGCCCATGAAAAAGATGAGACGTATGTTGACAAGTGTTAAAGCACCTGCATAATCACACTGTGTAATTGTGAGCTGGTCTTGTCTCACTACTCAGTGTACACATGAGATTATGAGGGCCAGAGAAGACAAGTGACCTACACAGAGTGACATAGCTAGTAAACTGGGCTTGAACTTGGTTCGCTGCATCCCAGTTCTCCTATTGTCATTTTGGATTTCCCTCTTCACTAGAAAACCTTCTTAGTTATATTAATACCTTGCCACTGAAAAGGACATTTCTGATGTGTGCCTACTTCATTTTATAAATAGTTTCAAAAAGAAACCTGTTGCCGTGAAGTTGATCCCGACTCATAATGACCCTATGGGACACAGTGGAACTGCCTCATAAGGTTTTTAAGAAGAAGCTGGTAGATTCAAACTGCCAACCTTTTGGTTAGCAGCCTGAGCTCTTAACCTCTGTTCCACTAGGAGAGAAAGCTAAAATAACATTCTCACAAACACTTTAATGAAAAGAAAAGCCTGAGGGAGCCACAATAAAAATTTAGAATTTCTTTCTCTTTCCAATATCCTCCCATGGCTTCTGAACAGATCTGTTTCTGCAAGGTTCCTTGACCACTCCTGGACAATGCCATTCTAGTCTCAATGGCAACAAATTTATCTCCACCCATTTTCTCAGGTCTCTGTGAACTCCAGGGGGAAGAGAGGAAGGGGACAGTATTCGCAAACATATCGCATGTTTGCAGTCCTTAATCACAAAGTCCTTCTTTACAAATAAAGTAACAATTGGTTTTGAAAATTAGAGTTTAAACATATCCCTTCCTTATTCCAGATCAGACTTTTTATATGGTTAATGTTGAATTGTGAAGTTGTAATGGGTAAGTTTTAAAAAAGGAACAAAGCTTGTGTTCTCTCCTGTGTTATTAGACTTTTACTAAATGTTTATGAACTCTACCTGTCTTAGTCATCTCGTGCTGCTATAACAGAAATACCACAGGTGGATGGCTTTAACAAAGAGAAATTTATTTCCTTGCAGTAAAGTAGGCTAAAAGTCCAAATTCAGGGTGTCGTTTCCAGGCAAGGCTTTCTCTCTCTGTGGGCCCTGGAGGAAGGTCTTTGCCCTCACACTTCCTCTGATCCAGGAGCTTCTGGGCACAGGGACCCTGGGCCCAAAGGACCTGCTCTGCTCCTAGCGCTGCTTTGTTGGTGGTATGAAATTCCCTGTCTCTCTGCTGGCTCCTTTCAAGAAGAGATTGCCTCAAGACACAATCCAAACTTGTAGGTTGAGTCCTGCCTCACTAACACAACTGCCGCCCATCCTCCCTTATTAACATCATGGAGGTAGGACTTACAACGTATAGGAAAATCACACAATATGGGAAATCCTGGCCCAGCCCAACTGATACACACATTTTTGGAGGGACATACTTCAATCCATGACACTACCCAATATTTTTTGTTTGTTTGTTTTTTATTTTCACTTTGGTGAAATAGATTTCAAACTCCTCTCAAAACTTATGTATAATAAGTCCTAAGTTGATAATCCCCTTGTTTTCATTTCTTCATTTCAGATACATAGTTAGTCTACACTATACCTGTAGTAGAAACCCTAGTGGCATAGTGGTTAAGAGTTCAGCTGCTACTCAAAAGGTTGGCAGATCAAATCCACCAGGCACTGCTTGGAAACCCTCTGGGGCAGTTCTATTCTGTCCTGTAGGGTCACTATGAGTCAAGCATGGGGTACTCATTTTGCACAGTAGAATTAGATATTAAAAATGAACATCTAATCTAGATCTGTGCAAAATCTTCATAGCAAAAGGGAAACTTATTATTGTCCCATGACCTTTAAATTTATTTTCCTAACATTAAAAACTCCCTTACAGTAGGTTATACACATATAGGGAAGCAAACAAAAAACAGAGTATAAAATTAATAAGTATTTAATACTTTGTAATTTAAAGCATTAACATATTAAGAGTTCAAGTGTTATATATTTTTGTAAAAACTTATCAAGAGTGGGTGAACAGTGCTTACCTTCTTCTTGGAGTAAAATTTATGGTAGGAAACAAGCCTCTTATTTATGTGTTTGTAAATTGTCATAGTCCTTTTTCAGTACTGTTGAGCTTCCAACATTTTATACTTTCCTCTTTCAATATCATGCAATATTTCCAAGAGTTCCTTTAATGTGAAGTTTTATGTGTCATATCCTCTGGGACAGCTTCATAACTTTCTTTATGACAACTCCTCTTATTTATGTTGATAATTTCACCTAAGTTCCTCTGACTGCGTAGAGTCCCTTGAACGATATTCTAGTGGTCAGCTACTTCTTCTATAACTCCTTATGTTTCATCTAAGTTTCACTTCCAGCATGATCACTTTCCATTTTTTGTCTGCATTTTCATCTTTGTTGGTTCTCACATGGGTTTATTATTGGGAGAGAAAGAGGTAACACAACTCTATGCTTTGCTGTCTGTGTATGTGAACTGAATAGCAGACATGGAGTGACCAATCACTGACAGATTTTAAAAGAAGTAACAGGATTGGTCACAGACCATGATGTACAGCTGCTATTTACGTAGTGATTTGTGGACTAAAGGGCAAGAAATGAAGTTCATACTTTATGCAGTTGTAGTTAACATAGCATGGTTACTGAAATTTGAACCACAATATTGGGGGATTGGTGTCATTAACTAAACTATGATTGATGTGAGTTTTACCTGCCATCTTAAGTAGCCTGGTGTCCCAGTCATTCAATCAAATACTAATTTATATGTTGCTGTGAAGGTATTTTACAGATGTGATTAAAGTCATAAGCAGTTAACTTTAAGTAAGGGAGATTAGCCTAGATAACCTAGGTCGGCCTGATGCAATCAGTTTAAAGGCCTTAAAAGCAGAGTTGAGTCTTCCCTGGGTGTGAAGAAATTCTACCTGTGAATAGTAGCTTCTGCTTGTGCATGAGAAGTCCCAGCCTGCCCTTTCTGATGGCCTGCTCTACGGATTCCAGATTTGCCTAGCCAGCCGCCACGATTGCATAAGCATTTGTAAACTTGAAATAAATTACGTAATGTCACATAAAACATTGGCAACATTCTGCAACTTATTTTTTTTCACTCAGCATGTTTTGGAATTTTCCAAATTGTTAAGTGTAGACTTTGTTCTTTTTTTCAAACGTTACAGTGTTCCATTTCATAAATTGATCAATTGTAGTATTGATAGACATTTAAGTTGTTTCCTTATTTCACTATTGCAAGCAACATGGAAAAGTACATTTTGCATTTGTCTTCTTATGCACGCATGTGTCAGTATCTCTAGGGATGGAATTTCACAGGGATATGTATTTATAGTTTTATTGGATATTGCCAAATTACTTTCCAAAGTGGTTGTGCCAATTATGTCCTAATTGTTTGAGGGTTATCACTAGGAAGCATCCTCATCCATATTTGGCAATATTAGCTTTCTTAATTTTTAACATTCTAATGGAAGAGATGTCTTTGGAGGATTTAATTTGCATATTATCCTGATAGCTATTGAAGTTAAAGATGTTATCATGAGGGATGCCTCTTCTGTGTATTTCCTGTTTATGTTTTTGTACTTCTAACTCTATCAATAATGAATCATGAAGTTGTTTTTGGTATGGCATATACTTGATGAACTCATTTAAGTTCCTGGTCACCCTGCTTTCCCTGAATTCCCGTAAAATCTCTGGTTAATAATTTTTTTTTCCAAAAATTGGCAAGCAAATCTTGGAGGTTTTAGAGTTCATGTTTTCAAATCTGAAAAATGAGACTTTTGACTAACCCTAATTCAGATGATACTGTTCCCGTATTAAAATGCTGCACTTAGAATAAAATTCAAGCTGTTTTCCAATGTGTCCCTAAAAGGCTCTGCACTCTCTGTTCTTTCCCCACCATTCTCCAGGCCCACTGTTCTTTGTTTTCCTCAAACTAATCAAGCTTGAGCCCACATACGGATTTTTGTGCTTGCTCCTATCTCTGCATAAAACACCACATACCCCGATTTTATGTGACTGGATCCTTCTCATTCAGGTGTCAGCTCAAATGCAATCTATTTATGAAACCCCATCTAACATCATACCCACTGTTGCTACTACATTTCACTTCTCTATTGTTTTCTTTGCACTTATTATTTTAAATTATATATATGCATGCTTTTTCATCCAAAAGATGCCTGATTTAAAAAAAAAGTTGCAGAATGGTACCAATGTTTTATCTTGAATTACATCATTTATTTCAAGTTTACAAATGCTTATGCAATTGTGGGGGCTGACTAGGCAAATCTGAATAATGTGTGTATATGTATGTATGTTGTTGTTGTCGTCATTGTTAGCTGCTATCCAGTTGGTTCTGACTCATAGCGACCCTATGTACTACAGAACGAAACAGTGCCCAGCCCTGTGTGATCCTTACAATCCTTGTTATGCTTGAGTCCATTGTTGCAGCCACTGTGTCAGCCCATCTCCGCGAGGGTCTTCCTCTTTTCCGCTGACCATGTACTTTACCAAGCATGATGTCCTTCTCTGGTGAATGGCCCCTCCTGACAACATGTCTAAAGTATGTAAGATGCAGTCTTGCCATTCATGCTTCTAAGGAGCATTCTGGTTGTACTTCTTCCAAGACAGATTTGTTCGTTCTTTTGGCAGTCCATGGTATATTCAATATTCTTTGCCAACACCGCTATTCAAAGATGTCAGTTCTTTGGTCTTCCTTACTCATTGCCCAGATTTCACATGCATATGATGTGATTGAAAATACCATGGCTTGGGTCAGACACACATTAGTCTTCAAGGTGACATCTTTGCTTTTCAACACTTTAAAGAGATCCTTTGTAGCAGATTTGCCCAATGCAATGCATCTTTTGATCTCTTGACTGCTGTTTCCATGGCTGTTGATCGTGGATCCAAGTAAAATGAAATCCTTGACAACTTCAACCTTTTCTCCATTTATCATGATGTTGTTTATTGGTCCAGTTGTGAGGATTTTTACTTTCTTTATGTTGAAGTGTAATTCTTACTGAAGGCTGTGGTCTTTGATCTTCATCAGTAAGTGCTTCAAGTCTTCTCCACTTTCAGCAAGCAAGGTTGTATCATCTGCAAAATGCAGGTTGTTAATGAGTCTTCCTCCAATCCTGGTGTTCCACTCTTCTTCATACAGTCCAGCTTCTCAGATTATTTGCTTAGCATACAGATTGAGTAGATAGAGTGAAAGGGTACAACCCTGATGCACACTTTTCTTGACTTTAAGCCACTCAGTATCCCCTTGTTCTGTCAAAACAACTCTCCCTTGATCTATGTACAGTTTCCTCATGAGCACAATTAAGTGTTCTGGAATTCCCATTTTTCACAATGTTATCCATAATTTGTTATGATCCACCTGGTCAAATGCCTTTGCATAGTCAATAAAACACAGGTAAACATCCCCCTGGTATTCCTTGCTTTCAGCCAGGATCCATCTAACATCAGCAATGATATCCCTGGTTCCACGTCCTCTTCTGAAACTGCCCTGAATTTCTGGCAGTTCCCTGTCGATATACTGCTGCGGCTGCTTTGGAATGGTCTTCAGCACAATTTTGCTTGCGTGTGATATTAATGATATTGTTCTGTAATTTCCACATTCAGTTGGATCACCTTTCTTGGGAATAGGCATAAATATGGATTTCTTCCAGTCGATTGGGCACATAGCTGTCTTCCAAATTTCTTGGCATAGACTAGTAAGCGCTTCCAGTGCTGCATCCATTTGTTGAAACACCTCAGTTGATATTCTGTCAATTTCGGAAGCCTTGTTTTTTGCGGATGTCTTCAGTGCAGCTTGGATTTCTTCCTTCAGTACCATCGGATCCTGTTCATATGCTATCTCTTGAAATGTTTGAATGTTGACTAATTCCTTTCGGTATGATGACTCTGTGTATTCCTTCCATTTTCTTTTGATGATTCCTGTGTCATTTAATATTTTCCCCATAGAATCCTTCACTATTGCAACTAGAGGCTTGAATTTTTTCTTCAGTTCTTTCAGCTTGAGAAAGACAGAGTGTGTTCTTCCCTTCTGGTTTTCTATCTCCAGCCCCCACGTGTCTGTCAGTTTGTCACACTGTGGGGGCTTGCATGTTGCTGTGATGCTGGAAGCTATGCCACCGATGTTCAGATACCAGCAGGGTCACCCATGGAGGTCAGGTTTCAGCCAAACTTCCAGACTAAGACTAGGAAAAAGGACCGGCAGTCTGCTTCTGAAAAGAATTAGCCAGTGAAAATGTTGCGAATGGCAGCAGAACATTGTCTGACATAGTGCCGGAAGATATGCCCCCAGGTTGTAAGGCACACAAAATACGAAAAATGTACATGTATGCATGTATGTATGTGTGTATACAAAAACCCATATATATATATATGTATACCTACATACACATATACACATGCTGTAACGAAATGGGTTTCTCTTTATACATTGCCTTTTTGGCCCTGCATTTGTAGTTCTGCCAAAATGATTTGCTAGGACACAGTCTTAAAAAGGAATTGGACAGTTTACTGTGCAGATAAAGTATGCAAAACCCTTGCAGGAATTTGGACAGTTTACTATTCAAATAAGGGAATGTAAAACTCTTACAAGGATTGATTGATTACTAATTAAGAGACTGTGGTCTACTGAAGGGACTGGTAAGTTCACGGTCTTGGTGGGAGCAGTAAGCTTATAAAAGGGCTAATCTCACAGAGGTTGGGGGAGATCTCACCACCATCAAGATCTCACTACCGTACTATGGACCCAGGATTCCTGCACTGAGAACCTCTTAGACACTGGGAAGAGAGAGTTATAATACTGAAAATGACAAGAGACAGTGCAGCAATACAAGGACCGGCATGAGATGGCTGTGGTTGGCTCCCTGGCTTTTGAAGCAAAGCAGCTGCAGTGGGCTTACCAACACATGGGATAAGAGAGCTAAGTGCCGTGTGGCAGGAGGCTTGCTGGCAGAGTAGGGTGCCTCCTGGCACTTGTTGGTGGATCTAAAGAGACGGAACACTTGCCTGAACAGGCCAGAGGCCGAGAAAAGACTAACATGGCTAAAAGAAGGGCCTGCTAGCCCAGCCAAGAAGAGGCAAGCTCAGCCGAAAGAAGGCTAGCCCATCTGAGAAGCATGGTCTGCCTGCGAACATGGCTGAAAAGAAGCCAAGAGCTGTCTTGGTTGGAAGGTGTTCTGATTGATCAACTGTATCCTGCCTCCTTAGTTGTTGCTCTTACTTCCAATTTTATCCTGATCCTGAGCTGTAATGTGTTACTTCCCTAATAAATCCCATAATTGGGAGTATGATCTGTGAGTTCTCTGTGGCCATTGCAATGAATTATTGAACCTATCAGAGAAGTAGAGGGTGCTGTGGGGAGGATGGCTGGTGTCAGAATTGATTAAAAAAAGTTGGAAAGTAGAGGTATATCTGCCCTTCACCTCATAACAATCAGCGTTAGGCTGACGGTGATCCTATCCCCCCTTGTGAATTTAGAAGAGTTCAGATGCTATTATGTTTCACATATGTATATGTGTGTATATATATTTCTCTGTTT
The DNA here is from genome assembly GCF_024166365.1 of Elephas maximus indicus. NCBI lineage: Eukaryota > Metazoa > Chordata > Mammalia > Proboscidea > Elephantidae > Elephas > Elephas maximus. The sequence continues at coordinate 89,976,950 of NC_064827.1, read as the reverse complement.
ATTATCTGTCTCCTCTACTATATTGTAAGGTCTATGAGACCAAGGTTCTTGTCATTCATATTCACTGTAGTTTTTTTCCAGTACCTAGAATAAAGCCTTGCATATAATGGGTACTCAATAATTATTTGTTGAATGAATACAAAAATGTAAAAAAAAGTCAATGTTTCTTATAAAATTGATTTTCAAGCGTTATTTTCTTACATATGGGTCAAACTTGAAAAGATTGTATCTTTCACAGCAAAATGACTCGTAGATTACAGCACATATTCCTTGGCCCTAGAATATTTCTCAAAAAGTTTTTCCAATTAATTGCTATTAATTGATTGAAATGGGTTAAGAGTTGAAAATTGTGATATGTGTCGTTTGGTGGTTCACAAATAAACCTCTTGGAATTCTTTCTTTAAGTTTGCATTTTAGTAAGCTTCATTTTCATTTTCAGCAATTTTTTTTTTTAGATGCAGTGGCACGAGCATTATTCAAAATCATTGGTGATGATATCAAATGTATTTCATACTTTCCTTTTTCAAGTTTTTTTTTTTTTGTAAATATGATTTCTTGTTCCAATCCTTATTTCTCCTCACTGGCTGTTGTCCCTTAACTAAAGTCCCAATTGCAAATTAAACCGGACTAGCTTATCTGTCTGTATTTTCTTAATATTTTTAACTCCCTTTCCTCATCTTTGGATCCTGGTGGCATAGTTTTCTTTCTCATCTGTGCTTTCCTGGATTCTTCTTCTAAGATGGAATTATTTCTCAACTTTTCCACCCGGTAGTCTAAACCTTGAATCAACTCAATGGCAACTAACAACAGTGTAAACCTTAATAACAGAAGAAAGATAATTACTGATGACTAGGGTCTACCCACGTTGGTATCTTTCTGCCTATTTCTCCTAAGAAGAGCATTTTGTTGAGTGTATTGAATGGTACAGGAAAGACTCATTTGTGCATCTGTTATTATATAAAAGTTAAAAAATTATTTTGAATGTGTAATAATTATTCAATGAGAAGCTAGTTTGCTCTGTAAACCTTCAACTAAAGTACAATTAAAAAAAAAAAACAACGATAGAATGAGGGCATGGAAACTGGGCTAAATGCTTAAATTTTTTTTTTTTTAGTTTAAATAGATAACTAAATAATAAAAAGTTAAAAGTTAGTTATTTTGAAATGTCTATTGGAAATGCAATCAGAATGTTCCTTTAAGCAAGGGTGGCAAGACTACATCTCACATACTTTGGACATGTTATCAGGAAGAATCAGTCCCTGGAGAAGGTCTTCATGCTCGGTAAAGTAGAGTCAGAGAAAAAGAGGAAGGGATGGATGGACACAGTGGCTGCAACAATGGGCTCAAGCGTAACAATGATTGTGAGGATGGTGCAGGATGAAGGCAGTGTTTCCTTCAGTTGTACATAGGGTCACTATGAGTCAGAACTGACTTGATGGCACCTAACAACAACATCAACAATTGGAAAGGCAATTTGCAACCTTTGTGGTACTCAGAACTGATTTAAGGTAGATGGCTCCAGTGTCACATTTCAGGTAAAACTGCAAACATAATTGGTATGGAAGAAAATCTCCAAAGTCTCATGCTGGACAGAACTCAAAATTTTGTACAGAACCAAGAGAACTGACATTTTATGTGTTTTTTCACTATTGGTGTCTACTTTGGGGAATGGATATATATACAGAATATGCTTCAATTAGCAAATGATGGTAACTTCCATTATTTAGGCATCAGATTTTATCTGAGTCCTTCCAACGGCAGTAGATTATAAATTTTGAAACCACATCTCAAGGCTCTTTCTTCCCTATTTGATCTGTTCAATTTTAATGATATACTTTATCATACAGTTTATTTAAAATATTGCTTATACCTCTGGTGAAGGGACAGGAGAAGCGATCCTGTGGGAAGAGTATGGGTCAGGATGAGGAAAAAGAAATGGATAAAGTAATGTGGATGGATATTGATTAAAAAAGAAGAAGAAGAAGAAGAAAATGACTGATATTGTTCTGGAAAATTAATCTGAGCAGGATAAAAAAATAATAATTTCTTGTGAAGTTTTCTGGGCTACCTCTGTCCTTCTTCGGAGGGTAACTATCTTTCATTTCTGATTTAATTGTTCAGAACATAGCCGTGTGATGAAGGTTTTTTTTATGGAAATTTCTCACAGCAACACAATCAATCATATTTCCAACCCATGTGCTGTCTTGAGCCCCTGAGCCTCAAAGACTTTTTTTTTTTTCTGGAGAGCTTACTTGTTAAATTAGCACTGATCAAAGGCTAAAACATTTATCATGCTTATTAGTGAATAAACCTAGCAGCAGGTATCCCAAGTGAGGAAGCAAATCCTCATTTCCTGCAAGAATGAATTGGAAATTATCCAAACTGCTTGCAAACATTTTTCAGGAGTGACGAATTGTCAAAAAGAAAGCAGCTGCTAGATGTGGCAGCAACCAGGGTTGGGGGGGAAAAGAGCATCTTTCGAAGGTATGTTCAAACTAGCCCCTAAGGAGGTTCTGTAGTTTGATTTACTCTAACTGCCTTTGAAACCCTGCATCAGCTGACCTTACCAATGAGCTCTAAAATAAGACCCCAACTATAAGAATTTTTGGGCTAATTCTTCACCTTTGCTCTTCCTTTTCTTTTTTTGTCGTTGTTTATAAGAATGCAAATTGACATGTACCAAATTGATAGGCTTTTGTTTCCATTTATTGCAAAACGATGCCCAGTGCTGGTTTTACAGCAGCTACTGTCTCATTAGCATAGTTTAATCAGTTGTACAGATGTAACAAGGGAAGGAAACGAGCACTGGAAATACCTTTCTCCAATTTCAAAATTTGCTAATAAAAATTAAGAATTTTAATATCCTTGTACACTTGGCTTTACACCACATTATAATAAGTTAAAACCAAACCAAACTCATTATCATTGAGTGGATTTTTTTGGCTTATAAAGACTCTATAGGACAGAGTAGAACTGCCACATAGGGTTTCCAAGGTTGCCTAGTGGTTAAGTGCTATGGCTGCAAACCGAAAGGTCGGCAGTTTCAATCCACCAGGCGCTCCTTGGAAACTCTATGGGACAGTTCTACTCTATCCTATAGGGTCGCTATAAGTCGGAATTGACTCGGCAGTGGGTTTGGCTTTTTTTTTTTTTTTAAATCTTTACAAAAACAGACTGCCACATCTTTCTCCCATAGGATAGTTGATGCGTTTGAACCACCAACCTTTTGGTTAGCAGTCGAGCACTTTAACCGCTGTGTCACCAGGGCTCTTTCTATAATAAGATAAAAAACCAAAAAAAAAAAACCCCAAAAAACAACAAATCCGTTGCCGTCGAGTCAATTCCAATTCATAGCGACCTTATAGGACAGAGTAGAACTGCCCCACAGAGTTTCCCAGGAGCACCTGGTGGATTCAAACTGCTGACCTTTTGGTTAGCAGCTGTAGCTCTTAACTAGGACTCCGCCAGGGTTTCCTCTATGGGAGCACTTAACACATAGTGGTTACTCAGGCAATAGTGAATGAATGAATGAAGGTATTGTCCCAAGTAACTTTAAATTAATCAGAGAAATGTATATTGTGTGCATAGCTTTACAAAATTGTAGAAGGTTCAGGTCCAGAATTATTTCTTTTCTTTTAGAATTAATGGCTTTCCAGGTGCATTTCCCACCGGCTCTGAGAATATGATAAATCATATGGTACTTTTGAAGATTAGTCAAGAACAAGATCAAATCCTTCCTTTGCAAATACACCAAAGTTCCATTTAGAAACAGGAGGGAATCACTTGCAATAAATTTTTGGTTGCTGTCTTTAGCTGCCGTCGAGTTGGCTCCGAACTCAGGGCAACCCCATGCAAAACAGAAAGAACTGCTGACTGATACTGCACCATTCCTTTCTTCCTAGTCTGGCTTAGTCTGGAAGCTCTGCTGAAATCTGTTCAGCATCATAGCAACACACATTTCTATTACAATAGCAGCCTCAAAGTGAATATTTTGGGTCAGGTATGGGTGGTGGGTTTTATGGGTGGGGATAAGACAGGTTAGTATCCTAACGAATGTTGCTACATGATTACTAACAATGTGGTATTGTGAGAAAACCAAAACAAACAAACAAACAAATAAACTTGTTGCCATAAAGCCCATTCTGACTTACAGCAACCCTACAGTGGCCCTAAAGGAAAGAGCAGAACTGCCCTATACAGTTTCCAAGGCTTTGTAAATCTGAGGAAGCAATCTGCCATGTCTTCCTCCTGCAGGGTGGCTGGTGGTTTCAAACTGCCAAATTTTGGTTAGCAGCTGAGCACTGAACCACTGTACCACCAGGTCCTTATAAAGAATTATAAATAATCAGGCAATGTTTATACTTGCTTATTTAAGTTAAAATGAAAACATGTTTTATTGCTTCATATACTTTTTTCCCCCAGTGAAAAAGTCTAGTTATCCCTAGTTTACTGAGGTTTCATTCCCTATGAAAAGCCATTGAGAACCATCTGGTACTACTAGAACCTCTGATCCTTTTTCAGTTTGGAGTTGGGAGCATTGCAGGTCTGTCTTCCCTGTTTGGTTATAATTACACTCACACTACTGAAATTAGTAGGAAGTAAAAAGTTTTTTTTTTTTTTTAAAAAGAAGTCAGGAAATAATTGTTGCTCTGAATAAGAGAACACACACACACTGTCTCTCAACAATATTTCTTGCTTCATAGAAAAGATCAATATCCAGAAGTGCATTAAACAATTTAATATATACTGCATTTAGAATAGTGTCTGGCATATACCAAAAAAATAAAATTAAACAAACAAACCCATTGCTGTCAAGTCGATTTCGGCTCATAGCGACTCTATAGGACAGAATAGAGCTGCCCCATAAGGTTTCCAAGGATGGACTGGTGGAATCGAACTGCCAGGTTTTTGGTTAGCAGCTGTAGCTTTTAACCACTTCACCACCAGGACTCCATGTTTGGCAAGTATTAAACGCTACATAAATGTTGGCTCATATTATACATCCTTAATAAAGTTAAAGAGGTTTAGTACTTGATAACTGATTTTGCAGGTTACAAGTCAGCTAGAAATCATGTTTGGTTTATTATTTCCTTTATCATTTGGAAAAGATTCATACTTCGCTTCTGAGACATTTCTCCTGTTTATATGTACATACGCATGGGTATTTGAACTTTGAATTGTTACGTGTATGTATGTACGCACGTACATTTTTCAAAAAGAAGCATTAAGAGAAATTTTATCCTTCTTGTAATAACGAAGTCAAATAATGTTTTCTACTAATAAGAATGGTGTGTGTCCGAAATATAAACAAAATGTCAAAAGTAAATCACCCCAGTGGAAATTTCAGCAATACAAACAAAACCCAAAAAACCAAACCCAGTGCCATTGAGCCAATTCCAGCTCATTGTGACCCTATAGGACAGAGTAGAACTGCCCCATGGAGTTTCCAAGGAGTGCCTGGCAGATTTGAACTGCTGGCTCTTTGGTTAACAGCCATAGCACTTAACCACTACACCACCAGGGTTTCCATACAAGGTGGATGTGAAATACAGGTTGTGACATGTAGTAGAAAAGAGAATGCAGATCTTAACCTCTAAATTTATCAAATACTTTCTCTGTCCAAAGTTTAAATATGATGTTGGGGGTGGTAGGTGGATACAAGCTGAAAGGCAACATTGGTACAAGGAGAGGGTGGTGGGAGGGAGAGAAATAAGTCTGTCTTACAAGACAAAAATTGAAAGTCTACGGTAAAAGAAAGAAAGGCAGTTCCCTAGCTGCAAAATTGGTCCACTAGTGACCTCATATGAAACCAGCTCTGGATAATTAAATTCCTGTTGAAGGTGGAAAACATTTCTTCCTTTAAAGTCACACACACACATCCCCCTCAAAATCCCTGAGATCTTCTGCAATCTTTATTATTTTCTGATATTCTAACAATTGTCATTTATCATAAGGTCTGTTAATTAAATGTACTCACATTGGGGGATTTCAATATCTTCATTTTCAATATTCTTATTTAGAAATGACTCCAGCAAATTTTATTCTAATGTGAACTTTGAGTTATTAACCACATAGATCTGAAGATGAAAAGAGCAAGATAGCAGTGCTACGCATTCGCTGTCAATTTTAAGAGCATTTAAAAACATATTTGTTAAATGAATTTTGTGTATATTTGTATTACATTCTTTAAAATTTAATTCTAAATCTTTTATACCTGAGTGAAAGTGATTTCATTTTTTATTTTTTTTTATTTAAGAAAGCATGGCATGAATGATCCATTTAATATATCTCCCTTCCCAATAGGAAGCTCCGTACTACATTCAGCATGTGCTTAAGAGAAACACACCATGATTTCTCTTCCAGCCATTCACAGCCAGTAAATTATTCCTGTGCTAAAAGACAAACAAACCCAGGCTTTTAAAGTTTTCAGAAAATGGATTTTTGTCAATTGGTGGTGAGGAAATGAAAGCAGACTTAGATAAATAAAGTGAATTTGACACATGGACAGGTATATTAATTTGGAATACTAATAAACTAAAATGCAACTGTTCTGTTTCATGCTAGTGATTAGCAAATTCTGCACTTTGGCATGTTTATTTCCACACTAAAGCTTCAGATTTGGGTAAAAAATAAGACATATTGTGATTGAAATCTCTTTTAAATGACAAAAAACACATGAGTTACCCAGTTGCATGGGTAATTTAAATATTAGGAACTGGGGAAAAATCTATCAAAGTATAGGATATTTTTAAATAAAGTCAAACTGTGAGCTAAGTAACTTTAATATCAAAATGGGTCCAAATTTTAGATTTTGACTTATTGCTCAGTCACATATTTGTCTCCACAAAATTAAGTCTGAGGCATAACTGATTGAAAATCCACCATTATTTCATATACCACTAACAAGGAAAGAGCACTCCTAATTACACTTTGATATAACATTACTTGTTACTTAAAATTTTGAAGTATAAACAAAAATTGGACCTAAATGTTTATCTTGAGTATATACAAGGTTAACAAAATAAATTGGGTAAGGTACTTTTTAAATTTATTCACATTTAGTATCACTTTTCTGTTCAGAATTACAGCTGTCCACTTTTTTCCACACAATGTTGTTTTCTGTCCCATCAAGGACATTGTGTGATGCAAAATTTCTTTAAATATTTAATAAAAAATTAAGTGCCCCTCTCTTTTTTTTTGTCCTCTATTTCTTGCTCCTCTTTCTCTTCTTTCCCACACATACTTAGCTCCACACATCACAACCTCCCTGTTCTCTCCTGCCTCTCTGCACTGTGCACTGAGCACCACATCCTCAAGAGGCACAGGCATGGCCTACCAGAACTTGCCCTACACTGACCACCAGCCCTGCCCTGTCAGCCCAAGTATGTGCTACAAACAACCCATCCCATCCCCTCCCCTCCCCTTCTGCGGGACCTGACTTGTTGCACCATGGCTGAGCGACTGGCCCTGCCCATTGAACAAGGTGGTAAAAAGCATCATGCCCACATATGAGCAAACAACAAAGCAAGCCCAACCCACCTGCTCAAACATAACCAAATAAAACAAAAAAACAGGGTGAAACAAACACATATACAATCAGTAAGTAAAGAAAATAATTCCTGAGTGTTGCAAAGAGAGCAGACAATATCAAAACATTTTAAAAAACAGGATGGTTCAGTAGCCATCCAAAATAAAATGCCAGATGACCTCCCAGTAGAAGAAAAGGCACTGGAACTACCTGATAGGGAATTCAAATCTCTAATATTCACACCTATCCAAGAGTTGAAGGAAAAAGCAGACAAAAATGAGGAAAAAATAGACAAAATCATGGAAAAGACAGATAAAATCATGGCAAAGTCAGACAAAACAATGGAAGAATTCAGGAAAATAGTGCAAGAACAAAATGTCAAAATAAATTCACAACTAGAAATCACACAAAAACAGCAACTAGAGATCCAAAAGATAAACAACTAGATTTCAGAAATGGACAGTATCATAGAAGGTTTGAGGAACAGGATTGAAACAATGGAAGACAGGATCAGCAAGATTGCAGACAAATACTTGGATACCACTTTCTTTTAGGAAAAATTGGAGAAAAGAATGAAGAAAAATGTAGAAACCCTGAGAACTATGTGAGATACAATCAAAAGGAAAAAATTTGATCAGAGTTCCAAACAGGGGGAGAAAAAGGAAAACACAAACAGGATCATTGAAGAATTGCAGACAGAAAACTTCCCTAATATCATGAAAGATGAAAAGCTGACCATTCATGAAGCTCAATGAACCCCATATAGGATAGACTCAAAAGAAAATCACCAAGGCATATCATAATCATACTGGCTAAAACCAAAGACAAAGAAAGAATCCTGAGATCAGCTCAAGAAAAATGAAAAGTCACATACACAGGGGAAACAATAAGACTAAACTTTGATTACTTGGCAGAAACCCTGCAGCCAAGAAGGCAGTGGGATGGCATATATAAAACCTTAAAAAAAAAGAAATTGCAAACCAAGATTAATATATCCTGAAAAACTCTCACTCAAATATGATAATGAAATTAGGACATTTCCAGATAAAGAGAAATTGAGGGAATATGTGAAAACCAAAGCAAACTTATAAGAATTATGAAAAGAAGTCCTTTGGTTAGAGGACAAACAAACATCATCAGATAACAGCCTGAATCTAGGACACAAGACCACATCGGCCAGATACCAAACTAGATAATGAACTCTCAAGGATTAATCAAACTAAAAGATTTACAACAGGGAACCAGAGAGGTTAAACTGTGAATGACAACAACTTCAGAACAATAAAAGAGGGGATAAATGGTATAGGTATAAAACGTTCTAATGAAGAGGAAGGCAAGATGATACTGAGTAATAAAATACTGGTTCAAACTTGGAAAGATAGGAAAAAGTTCAAGGCAACCACAAAGAAAGTTAACAAATCTACTTAGCAAAATAAAGAAGAAAAACATAAAGTCTCAGTAAAAACAAAATCTACAAAAACAAAAGAAATGAAAAAAAAAATCCACGAACAAAAGGAATTCAGCATAGGAGAATAAGAGGAACAAAGAAAAAGTGAGCACCACAAAAAAAAAGCACTACAAAATGACAGCAATAAATTCACACCTATCAAAAATTACACTGAATGGAAATGGCTGATATGAACCCATAAAGTGACAGAGAGTGACAGAATGGATAAAAGAATAGGATCCATCAATTTGCTGTCTACAAGAGATATACCTTATAAACAAAGATATTAATTTATTAAAATCAAAGGATGGAAAAAATATATCAAATAAACAGCTACCAAAAAAGAGCAGGAGTGGCAATACTAGTCTCAGATAAAATAGACTTTAAAACAAAATTCACCATAAAATACAAAGAAGGGCAATATATAATGATTAAAGGAATACTCCGTCATGAAGATGTAACCATAATAAATATCTATGCACCAAATGACAGGGCTCCAAAATACATAAAATAAACTCTAACAGCACTGCAAAGAGAAATTGACGGTTTCACAATAATAACAGAAGACTTCAACACAACACTTTTGGTAAAGGACAGAACATCTAGAAAGAAACTCAACAAATATAAAGAAGATCTAAAGGCCACAATCAGCCAACTTGACCAACAGTGGCAAAATACACATTCTTTTCCAAGGCACATGGAATGAACTCCAGAAGAGACTACAAAGTATCTTCTCTGACCACAATGCCATTGAAGTAGAAATTAACAATAGGAAGTACAAGGAAAAAAAAAAAATCAATTACATGGAAACTGAATAGCACCCTGCTTAAAAACCACCGGGTAATAGGAGTCAAATATGGAATAAAAAAAAAAATCTCTAGAATCAAACAAGAATGAAAACACATCATACTGGAAGTCTTGGAACACAGCAAAAGCAATGCTCAGAGATCAATTTACAGCAATAGATGCACAAATCAAGAAAGAAGGGGCAATATCAAAATATTAGCTACACAACTTGAACAGAGAACAGCAAAAGAAGCACACAGGCACCAGAAGAAAGGAAATAATAAAAATCAGGGCAGATATAAATTAAATGGAGAATAGAAAAACAAAAAGAATCAATGAAAGTTGGTTCTTTGAATAGATGAGTAAAATTGACAAACCACTGGCCAAAATGACAAAAGAAAAGCAGGATACTATGCAAATAATCCAAATAAGAAATGAAATGGGGGACATTAAAACAGACCCAAATGAAATAAAAAGGATCATAACGGGGTAAGATGAAAAACTATATTCCAACAAATTTGAAAACCTAGAGGAAATGGACAAATTTCTAGAAACATACTACCTACCCAAACTAACACAAAATGATGTTCAAAATCAGAAGAGACTCATAAGAGAAATTGAAAAGGTAACAATAAAAAAAGAAGAAAAAAAAAAAACTCCCAACAAAAAAAAAAGCCCTGGCCCAGAGGGCTTCACTGGAGAATTCTACCAAACGTTCAAAGAGTTTACACCAATACTGCTCAAACTATTTCAGGACACTGAAAAGGAAGGGATATTTCCAAATTCATTCAATGAAACAAGCATAACCCTGATACCAAAACCAGGTAACGACACCACAAAAAAAGAAAATTACAGACCAATATGTCTTATGAATATTGATGTACAAATTCTCAACAAAATTCTAGCCAATGGAATTCAACATCATATAAAAAAACAGTACACCATGACAAAGTGAGATTCATACCAGGTATGCAAGAATGATTCAACATTAGAAAATCAATCAATGCAATCCACCACATAAATAAAAGAATCACACGATCCTCAATTGTTGCAGAAATGCGTTCGATGAAGTCCAACACCCATTCCTGATAAAAAACGCTCAATAAAAAAGATATACAAGGAAAATTTCCCAATATAACAAAGGACATCTTTACAAAACCAACAGCCAACATCATTCTTAATGGAGGCAGGCTAAAAATATTTCCCTTGAGAACAGGAACAGGACAAGGATGCCCTTTATCACCACCCTTGTTAGTTAACATTGTGCTGGAAGTACTAGCTAGAGCAATAAGGCAAGAAAAAGAAATAAAGGGCACCCAAATTGGTAATGAAGAAGTTAAACTGTCCCTATTTTTGGATAATATGATGCTGTACATAGAAAATCCAAAAGACTGTATGAGGAAACTACTGAAACAAAGAGAAAGATTCAGTAGAGTACCAGGATATAAGATAAACATACAAAAATCAGCTGGGTTCCTATACACCAATAAAGAGAACAACAAAAAGGAAATCAGGAAAATAAAACAGTTTATAATAGCCCCTAAAAAAATAAAATACTTAGGCATAAATCTAACCAGGGATGTAAAATACCTATACATAGAAAACTACAAAACACCACTGCAAGAAATCAAAAGAGATCTACAGAAACAGAAAAACATACCATGCTCATGGATAGGTAGGCTTAACATTGTGAAAATGTCAACTCAGCCTAAAGCAATCTACAAATACAATGCAATCCCAATCCAAATACCAACAACATTCTTTAAAGAGGTGGAAGAACTAATCCTTAACTTTATATGGAAAGGGAAGAGGTCCCAGATGAGTAAAACACTACTGAAGAAGTATAAAGTAGGAAGACTTGTGCTACCTGAACTCAGAACCTACTATTATTCAACTATGGTAGTCAAAACAGCCTGGTACTGGTACAATGACAGCTACATTGACCAATGGAAAAGAATTGAGAACCTGGATGTAAATCCATCCACCCGCAGTCACCTGATCTTTGACAAGTACCCAAAGTTCATCAAATGGGGAAAAGACAGGCTTTTTAACAAATGATGCTGGCAAAACTGGATGTCCATCTGCAAAAAAAAAAAAAAAAAAATGAAACAGGACCCATACCTCACACCATACACAAAAACTAATTCAAAATGGATCAAAGACCTAAACACAAAACCAAAATCCAAAAAGGTCATAGAAGAAAAAATAGGATCAATTCTAGAGGCCCTAATACAGGACATTAGAGGATACAAGCCATATCTAACAATGCACAAACTCCAGAAGATAAGCTAGATTACTGGGATCTTCTAAAAATTAAACATTTATGGTTATCAAAAGACTTCACCAGAAGAGTAAAAAGAGAACCTACACACTGGGAAAAAATTTTTGGGTATGACAAATCCAACAAAGGTCTAATCTGTAAAATCTACAGGAAAATCCAATACCTCTACAACAAAAAGACAAATAATCCAATTAAAAAATGGGCAAAGGAAATGAACAGACATTTCACCAAAGAAGACATTCAAGTGGCCAGCAGATACATGAGGAAATGCTCCCGATCACTAGACATTAAAAAAAAAAAAGCAAATCAAAACCACACTGAGATACCATCTCACCCTGGCATTAGAAGCAAGAAAAAAAAAAAATGTTGGAGAGGCTGCAAGGAGATTGGAACACTTATGTACTGCTGGTGGGATTGCAAAAAGATATTACCATTTTGGAAAGTGATATGGTGCTTCCTTAGAAAGCTAGAAATAGAAATACCATATGATCCAGCAATCCCACTCCTAGGAATATATCCTAGATAAATAAGAGTCATCACACGAATAGATATATTCATACCCAAGTTCATTGCAGCATTGTTCACAATAGCAAAAAGATGGAAATAACGTGGATGCTCATCAACAGATGAGAGGATAAAAAAAACTATGGCACATACACACAATGATAAAGAACAAAGATGAATCTGTGAAGTATTTCATAACATGGTTGAATCTGGAGGGCATTATGCTGAGTGAAATAAGTCAATCACAAAAGACAAATATATGAGATTACTACTATAAAAACTCATGAAAAGTTTACACAAAAAGAAACAATCTTTGATGGTTACGATTGAGGGAAGGGATGAGGATGGAAAAAAACTGAATAGAGAATAGACAAGTGGTAACTTTGGTGAACGGAAGACAGTATGCAACACTGGGAAAGACAGCACAACTTGTACAAGGCAAGGTCATGGAAGCTCCATAGACACATCTCAAATCCCCGAGAGGCCAAATTTCTGGGCTGAGAGTTGTAGGAACCACGGTCTCAGGGAACATTTAGCTCAACTGGTATCACATAGTTTATGAAGAAAATGTTCTACACTCTACTTTGGTGAGTTGCAACTGGGGTCTTAAAAGCTTGTGAGCAGCCGTCTAAGATACTCCACTGATCTCACCCTGTTTGGAGCAAGGGAGAATGAAGAAAACCAAGGACACAAGGGAAAGATCAGTCCAAAAGACTAAAGGACCACAGTACTACAGCCTCCACCAGGCTGAGTCCAGCTCAACTAAATGGTGCCCAGCTACAACCACTGACTGCTCTGACAGGGATCACAATACAGGGTCCTGGACAGAGCTGGAGAAAAACGTAGAAAAAATCCTAATATACAAAAAAAACCCCAGACTTACTGGCCTGACAGAGGCTGGAGAAACCCCAAGAGTATAGCCCCTGAACACCCTTTTAGCCCAGTAAGGAAGTCACTCCTAAGGTTCACCTTCAGCCAACGATTAGACAGGCCCACAAAACAAAATGAGAATCCAGAGAGCGTGCCAACTCAGGGGCAAGGACCAGAAGGCAGGAATGGACAGGAAGTGTGGTAATGGGGAAACCAAAGTTGAAAAGGAGAGAGTGTTGACATGTCCTGGGGTTGGTAACCAATGTCACAAAACAATATGTGTACTAATTGTTTAATGAGAAGCTAGTTTGTTCTGTAAACCTTCATCTCAAGTACAATAATTAAACAAAAAACAAAAAACTAAGTGCCCTTAAGCCAGCTTTGCAATAACCTGAAGCTGGGATGCTTTTGATTGTACCTTCAGTAATAATGACAGACAACTCTGATGCACTCATTCCAATCCCTCACCACAAGAAGCTGGTTTCTAGGGGTTAAAATGTGTTGTTAACTGCCTTCCAGTTGGCTCCCAACTCATGCCAACTCCATGCACAACAGGATCAGACTGTTGTTATCTATAGGGTTTTCATTGTCCGTTTTTTCAGAAGGTGATCGCCAGAGGCTTCTTCCTAGTCTATCCTAGTCTGGAGACTCTGTTGTTCAGCATCATAGCAACATGGAAGCTTCCACTGACAGATAGGTGGTGACCGTGCACAAACTGAATTGGCTGAGAAGCAAAACAGTCTCCCACATGCAAGGCAAGAATTCTACCACTGAACCACTACTGCCCTCTTGGGGTTAAAACAGTGGTTCAGAAATGCCTCTGAGATGTTCTTCCAAGCCATAACACCTATTTTGCAAGTTTCGATGTGGTCATTTTTTTGTTTTCATCAAAGGGTAGGCAATGGTAATCAATAACATGTTGCATCCAGATATCAGAAATGTAAAATGTGACAAAGATGTGCATCTTAGGAATGAGAGATGTGTGCTAATGTCTCAGTTGAAAATTGCTGCCATTCATACGGAATGGAAGTGATAAAGGCCCCATGAATCATCTACATTTTGGCCAAAGATCTTAACATTTTCAGAGTATCTAAATCCTTAGCTATTTCACTATTCATTTGTTCTGAGAATATTTACTGAACACCTACTATGCTCTCCATGAAAAAAAAAGTTTATGTAAACGCAGGTGGATCTGTGTTTTTACTATCTGCTTGTTTGTTTTTGGTGAATTTCCATGGTTTTTGGGCTACTATATAAGTGATCTAGATTTACCTTTTCGCATCGCTTCTTTCCATAGGCGTACAGGAGCGGACGCTTATGAAAGAGATAAATGGGCTACCAATTTCACCTATTTGATTTTCAAATGTAATTTACTGATCACATTCTAGCTTTGTAGAAATTTTTTAAACACAGTAATTTGTGTGTGTGTGTGTGCACATGCGTAGGTGCATGTCTATGCACCCAGGCACGTGTTGCCTATGTTTTTTTTATTGAATGGGAGTGGAGGTAAAGGAAATTGTTGGTGAGGAGATCAAAGAAAATTAATCTCTATTTTTTTTTTTCCACAGCACCTAAAATAAACACACTAACATGACTATATTGAGGAGCCCTTCATAATGGCTCAACTAAATAGGTCAGACCCCTGCCCCTAATTTAATAATTTTGGTATAGACATGACAGACATCCACTTGTAAATATTGATGGGGAATGAAGGAGTTTTTATTTACTCAAGTATTTCCTAATTTAAAGCATTTAAAAGTTAACATTAAAAGCCATGTGAACTTTTTGTGCGTGTGTTTTTAAAAAAGTAAGTCACACTTAAAATGGCTTGGTTTGTGTGAAGTTTGCCCTAGTACTACAGGAACTCTTAAATATATTTAGGTAAAACAGAATTACAATTGAAGACAAGCTGGAGGCAAAGAATTAATGAAAAAAAAAAAAAACCAAAAAAACTACCCTGTTGTGAGGCCCAGAAAATCAGGAGTTATAGAGTGAGCATCGTATTCAGCAGTGTTAAAACTAGGTGGAGTTTGTAGGTTTGGGGATTTCTGTAAGCCTTAATATATTCAACTTAATAAAACCTTAAAAAACAATTCCTGAGAAGAAAAATAGAGAGGGAGGAACTGTATACATTCTAACATTAAATTAAATAATGTGTGTAAAATATCTTGTTTTGTTACGTGTGTGAAAGGGAGAGGCCGATTTTAGTCACGGTAATCATTGTATCTTACGTTACAACCTTTTAAGCAGGGACATAGGTTAACAGCAATCTTAGGTAGATATCTAGTGAGAATGCATCCTATATTCAGCAAATACCCCTAAAGAGCTCACCTCTCCCCACAAAAAAAAGAGTAAGTTAAATTCAATAATGTTCCATTTTCAGTCATTTGTGTCTATTAAAAAGAAAACTGTCCCTTGCTGGTCATTTCTGGAAAAAAAATACATTTCCATAAAGGCATTGCCACAGCTGTTGATATTTTCAAGTATTCAGTATTTGAGTAGGCTGGAGTTCGACAGTAGCCTGATTTCTTCCAAGTTCCTACGCACGAAGCCCGTAGAGCCGCTTGTTCAGGAGAAGATAGGAGATTTTCTCTTTCTAGAGCTATCATCTCAGAAAACACCTGCAATCTTAAAAAAAAAAAAAAAAGGTTGCCGTCGAGCCGATTCCAACTCATAGCAACCCTATAGGACAGGGTAGAAATGCCCCATCGGGTTTCCAACGAGCGGCTGGTGGATTCAAACCACCGACTTTTTGTTTAGCAGCCATAGCTCTTAACCACTGTGCCACCAGGGCTCCTTTTGTCACCTTAGGACACAAAAATGACTCTTGGTGAAACTTTCAATTTTTTTTTTCCCAACTGTATGGACATAAAACCCATTGCTGTCCACAGTGACCCTACAGGATGTGGTAGAGCTGCTCCCACACGGTTTCCAAGGAGCAACCTGGTGGACTCGAACTGCCAACCTTTTGGTTAGCAGCCATAGCACTTAAACTTTGAAGAGAGCAGTATCTAAACATGATGTAACTGTTGTATATATGATGCGTGCATAAAATAGAACATTATACAGCTCTGAAAAAAAAGTGTTGAAGACACTCGTAAAGATACATTATCATGTGAAAAAAGCAAGGTGATAAACAAATCTATACATTTCTATGTGTAGCTTATGAAAGTAAAATGGTTTTATATAAGTGTTTGCTCCTATATGCAGAAAATATTCTGAACAGAAAAGGAACTGGGAGCACGCCCCTGCTCCCCACCATTGGAGGAGGACGAGTATTGTGTGACAGGAGCAGTAGGGAACATTTTGGTTTTTACCATATACTTTTCGATACGTTTAAACATTTTTCAACAATATGAATGTGTTACCTATGCAAATAATTAAATTCTGAAATGGCTGCCCACAACCGACAGAGATCGACTTTGAGCTTGATTATGACTTGTTTTCCTGAACCCCTTGCTTCCTCCAAGCACTAGTGTCTGCTAAGACATCAGACAACTTAATGTGTATTTAAAATAAATTTGCATTGGATCAGAATGTTTAATAGTTTGCAAGACAACAATGGTTACAGATGGAAGGGTAAGGATTGTCTGAGTCCCTGTTCTCTGGGAGTGGGACAAGTAGAAGGTCTTAGTTGGACTGAGGAGCATCGTATCTTACAAGCAGCTGAAAATGACAATGATATCAAAGAAATGTGTTGATCTGAGAAAGAAGAAAAGAAAGCCTGCAAGTCACACAGTTAAAAAAACAAAAACTCAGACCTACAGCTAAACAGAGAAAGGCCAGAATCAAGAATTAAGAGTGTGAGTGTATAGCTAAAAAATTGGAGAGCCAAAGGTAGACCCATAAGCAATGGAAAATAAGAATAGAGAGGGAAAAAGTGGTTCGGGGTTTCTTGTCTCTGTATTTTACGACTCTAACAAGAGAATTAAGAGCAATAACTAAAACATACATCTACTATGGACGATGCATTTTAAGTATTTGATTTCTCCTTCACGGCGATCCTTTGAAGTCATGTATTCAGTTTCCTTGGACATTGAGGGTATTTTGATAGAACAGTTTGAAAGTGTTTTTCTCCATCATCATGCCCAGGTTAAAAAACAAAACAAAAACAGAAAAACTCACCATCATCTTTAACCCTTCATTGCCATGGGCAAGAGATGATCAAGGCCTTGGCTCTACTGTTTATTATTGAATTCCCAGTTAGGTTCTGTGAACAATAAATGCTCCTTTTCTGATTTACTACCTTCAGATTTATCTTTTAAAAATATGCTTCTAATCATGGCATGCCTATATATAAAGGCTCTGTTACTTGGAGAATAAATAAAAATCTTAGCAAGGTATGCAGTTCAAACTCTTACTGCACAGAACTCACTTTCCCTGTCCCAATTTATTAATTATAATCATCATCATAACTCTACACCAAAAACTTCAAATTTCATCCAAGTTCAGGATATAAACTGGTCAGGATATAACCTGTTGTATCACTATGTATATTAACCAAAGGGTTGGCGGTTCGAATCCGCCAGACACTTATCACTATGTATATACCGGTTGCCTTTGAATTGATTCTGACTCATGGTGACCCCATGTGTTTCAGAATAGAACTGTACTCCATAGGATATTTCAATGTCTGCTATCTTGCGGAAGTAGATCACCAAGCCCTTCTTCCAAGGTGCCGCTGGGTAGGTTTGAACTTCCCATTTTTTAGTTAGCAGCAGAATACATTAACTGTGCTACTCAGGGACTCTGTCTTGCTCTCTTTATATATATGAAATCTTCTTACATCTCCTTATTATTAGTGCTGTGGCCTCCTTAGTGGAGAAATGTGGAGAATATCAGAGGGAGGAATAAAGCATAAGAGAGAGTGAATGTGTCCCATTAAAAAAAACATAGTAAGGGCTTATTGTGCAGGAAGGTGGGGAAAGAAACAAATGCAGAGAAACTCTCCCCTTCCGGCACTTCAGATTCTTAAGCATGTGTCTATCAAGAGGGTGCCTCAGTAGAAGAAGGAGGGCTTTATAAATTTGGAGAACCTAGTAAAGTATTCTGTTGTCTTGTTGTGAAGGTCTGTGAATAAACTTTGGAACAATCTTCTGTGAGCTTCTAGGTTTTATGGCTTTTTCTCTGAAACTCTGTAGCTTGAAGATCAGAGCTCATTCTCTTTTCGTTCAGCCTAGTTCATCCTATATGACCTCTGTTGGGCCACAGAGTCTGCTTTTGGCTGTGGATTCCTTTTTATTAGAACAGAAAGAGAAGACTACAAGAGGCTCAAAATATTTAAGTATATCCATCGCAAATAGGATGACCCAATAATTATTCACACATTTAAGCCCAACAAATTTAAATGCTTTCTTTGATTATTCCAGATATTGAAAGTGCCCTTCTCTTCCTTTCCTTTTCTTTATTTAAGAAGAAAATAAGAAAATGTGGGAGGAATTTTTAAATAAGCATTAGCATATTATTTATATATTTTATATTTCCTTAATGTTTCAGTTAGGTCCCAACATTAAAGAACCCATGACACTTGAACACCTTCAAGGGGGTAAAGTACCTCTGACAGGTAGGTGTCACAGTGGTATTGCTTTCATATACAATTAGAACTACAGAGCTGGGTTTTCATCAAGGATTCACAACCTGAAATGCATGGTTAAACTAAAATGTTTAAACAATAAAATATGAGAAACGTAATCTCTAGTTCCCGTGGATTTGACAGCATATAAAATCAGCCACAATTTTCTTAATGGTGCTATTGCTCCCTCTTTTCCTAATAATTGATTTTTAATGTCAAATTAAAGATCAATGCTTTGTCTGCCAGGACTTGAGGCTGCTTTGAGCTGAGGTGTAAATCTTAGATTGAGTTGAATGGTCATGTTTTCCAGATAGTCATGGACTGCAAGTCAAAGGCTTCACTTAGAAAAAGATTTATTTGAATGATGTCTTAAGTAGACATTGATAAATAAACTTGCCTTTCTAAGGGGAAATAATTGCTAGGAACATCAGTTTCTACATGAGGCATGGGCTCAATTACTCCATTTATTTATGTAATCAGGCAGTTTTTGATGTATTCCACTCAGAGACACCAACCTTGTGCTTTACCATCTTGAAGTGGCAATGGTGAGATTGTAACTAAGTACTAATGAACAAAGCTGACGATTTTGTATTTGAGTTTCCTTCCAAGGCTGTATTTAGTTTGTAGTTCTTCCCCTTGTGCATGAATTAGCATACAGTCCTCATGTTATAACCAGCAAATTTGGCCTCATACCATTATTCTAAAGCAAACTTTGCCTTCGTAAATGTGGGTGTATGTTTAGACGAGAGAGACATAGTACCCTACCTCATAATTTACATTTAAGCAGATTATTTATGCTTCCTGTATCACTAAATCCCCAAAAACTTGGGATAATAAGAGAAACTATCTTATATCTCATAGTGTCATTGTAATGATTAAGTGGGTTAATCTTAGAAGAATTTTTGACACATGCTAGGTGCTAGTGGTATGTATTACTGACTTTTATTTATCAAATTGCATATTTAGAAGGAAATAGAATTATGAGGTTTAGGTTCTCTCTAAAAAGTCAAAATTGTAAAATCAAGATAAAAAATTCACAAATTAACATGTAAAAATATTTCAAAATCATCAAGTGTAAAGTTAGGTAACTACTGAGTGACTATTATTTACTAGGTCTTATGCTATCAGTGAATAAACAACATAGAATTGTAATTTATGAACCAACCAAAAATTGAAAAGGTCAAAATATTTGGAGACTAATGTACATTCTATTATCAAATGATAATTGTTGTTGTTTTTATTTAAAGACAGTTAATTTGTACACAAGTCAAACCAACCTAAATATCTAAATAACAAAAATGGTAGAAGCTTCGAATTTCAGATTATCAAAATAAATCTCTAGGGCTTGAAATGTAGGAAATATTATTTCATTATTGTAGGTATGAATTGCATTTCAAGCTGAGTTTTAGTTCTAGTTTTCACCTGGTTCCTGTAAAATTGCAGAGAATGTTTTAAAACACGAAGCCTTTGAGAAAGGTTGCTGTTAGGACAAAACAACAAATAAAGAAACAGCAAAAACTTGGAATCTACATGAAGGGACAGGAAACTGGCATTTATTGAACACCAAATAAGTTTCGGAAATTATGCTAGCCTTTGTTTTTTATACTTCATCTCAATCATCACAAAAGTCATATAAGTAAGATATTATTTTTTTGTTATCATTTTATAGTGAGTACATTCAAGCATAGCAAGATTAAATAACTTCCCAAAATATATACAGTTCAGTAAGCAGAAGATTTAAACTATGATCCCCAAACTTATACTCTTTCCAGATATCACTTTCTATCCTAAGGGGAGAATGGGTGTAGACGGAAAAAGTCCCTGTCCTGCGCCATCCTCACAATTAGTGCTATGTTTGTGCCCGTTGTTGCAGCCATTGTGCCAATCCATCTCTCTGAGGGCCTTCCTCTTTTTCTCTGACCCTCTACTTTACCAACCATGATGTCCTTCTCCAGGGACTTCTTCCTCCTGATAACATGTCCAAAGTATGTGAGACATAGTCTCGCCATTCTTGCTTCTAAGGAGCATTCTGGTTGCTTCTTCCAAGATGGAACTGTTAGTTCTTTCAGCAGTCCACTATATAGTCAATATTCTTTGCCAATACTACAATTCAAAGATGTCAATTCTTCTTCGGTCTTCCTTACTCATTGTCCAGCTTCCGCGTGCATAGAAGGCAACTGAAAGCACCATGGCTTGGCTCAGGCACATCTTAATCCTAAAGGTGACATCTTTGCTTTTCAACACTTTGAAGAGGTCTTCTGCAGCTGATTTGATCAGGAACCAATGATACTGAAGGCAGAAGACCAAGTCGCGCTCAAGGCATTGGCAAAAAACAAGGCTCCAGGAATTGATAGACTACCAATTGAGGTGTTTCAACAAATGGATGCAGTGCTGGAAGGGCTCACTCGTCTATGTCAAGAAATTTGGAAGACAGCCACCTGGTCAACCAACTGGAAGAGAAGAAAAGTAGAAAGTTCAAACCCATGCAGAGGCACCTTGGAAGACAGGCCTGGCAATCTGATTCTGAAAGGTCACAGCCTTGAAAACACTATGGAACAGGTCTACTCTGTACACACTAGGTTGCTGTGAGACAGAATCGATTCTATAACAATTAGCAACAACAGGAAAAATTACTCACAATAACGTGATTTAAAAATATTAAAAGCAAAAGTATGGAAACAAATACTGGGTTAAAGAAAACAAGATCAGCAATTTTAATATTAGAGAAAGATTTCAAAGCAAGAAACCCTGCAAAGTCAGAGTAAATTTTTAACATGAAGTCATTAAAGACACAAAATTTTATGTATCTTGAAAATATACATTCATTTTGAAGGAATAATTTTATTTCTGGTAGTTTACACTAAAAGGAATAATAGCAGATATTATCTCTATGTGTACATTATGTCTTTATGTACACATCACAGTTTTATAATAGTGAAAATATGTTAGCGCCAGAAATATCTAGCAATAGAGAATTGCTTCGGTAAATTGTAGACTATCCATACCTTGGACTACTCTCTTGCTAATTAAAATCTGTAAAAGGTTAATATTTAATGATACATGAGAATATTTATACATTGTTTCTATCTGGGAAACTAAACTATTAGAAAGTATATATAGCATGATACATGTTGTTGTTAGGTGCTGTCCAGTAGATTTTTACTCATAGCAACCCCATGTGACAGAGCAGAACTGCCCCACAGAGTTTTGTAGGCTGTAATCTTTATGGGAACAGATTGCCAGGTCTTCCTCCTGCAGAACCACTTAAAAAAAAACCAAAAGGTTGGCTGCTTGAACCCACCCAAAGGCACTTTGGAAGACAAGCCTGGTGGTTGGCTTCTAAAATGTAACAGCCTTAAAAACTCTATGAAACACAATTCTACTCTGCACTCGTGGTGTCGCCAGGGGTCGGAATCAACTGGATGGCAACTTTTTTTTTTTTTTTGTCAGAATACTCTGACCGCCTGTGACCAAACTCTTACCTCAAAAGAATTTAAACAAAAATAATATTTAATTGTCCTTTATACATCTGCCTCCTGGCAAAGGCTGATCCAGATTATATCAAAAGGACTTCATTTCTCTCCATTATTTGGTTCTGCTTTTGTTGTGGGCTTTTTTTTTTCTGAAGTTACATGTGGTAGCCCCTGGTAGCTGAACCTGTGTTCTCATTTTCAAATCCAGGGATAAAGAAAATAAAATCATCTGAAAAACAAAATCATTTTCCAGTAGCTTTTTTTTTTTTTTCTACATAAGTTCCAGGGGTCACTCTGCTTGATTCACCATTTGCTGCCTTTGAATCCATCAGTGTGGCTTAGGGACCATGGGTTGAGTTAATTGGTCAGTTTGGGGTAACTTGTTCAACCCCTGAAGCAAAGCGTTGAGCCCCAGCTGAGACATAAGCACTAAGTCTTGCAAAAAGTCATTTGTCTCCAAAAAAATTAGAGTGATCTTCTAAAAATAAAGGTAGAAAAGAATGCTAAAGAGCCAAAATACCAGAATCTGCAACAGCTAATTAATTTTTTTCCTTCCTTAGTGTTTCCAGTGTTTTCCAAATGTTTTGCTTTGAGCATGGGCTGCTTTTGTAATTAAAAAAAGCAATAAATATTATTAAATATGTGCATGTACTTCAAATATTCCTTGACTGCTCCCAGAAATATATCCTAAGGAAACAATTTAAAATGAAGAAAAATCTTATATTCCAGTCAATATTGATTTCGACTCTCTCTTTTTTTTCTCTCTCAATATATATAATAGCAAACTTAATACTTTTAAATGTAAAATAATTAAAGAATGGTAAAAATCAATTATAGTAAGCCATTCATATAAATTTTTACAGCTACATAATTAATTTATTCCACAAACAAGTAACTGAATAAAAGATAGTTATAATCTAATACTAAATATGAAAGAGTGCAAATGTGAATGTTCTATTGTTCCAACATTGTAAAACTGTTAGGACAACTATTAAAAGAACATATTTAAAGGCGGGAAACCCTGATGGTGTAGTGGTTAAGAGCTATGGCTGCTAACCAAATAGTTGCAGTTCAAATCCCCCAGGTGCTTCTTGGAAATTGTATGAAGCAGTTCTACTCTGCCCTATAGGGTTACTATGAGTCTGAATTGACTCAAAGGCAGTGGGCTTTTTTTAGTTTATGTAAAGGCAAGAATGATTACCATGCTAAGAAGTTTATTTTTTGTCTTTTAGAATGTTTTGAACATTGTAAATGTTTCATTAAAAAGTAGTAAATAAAGGCATTACTTTATAGTATAAAAATTATAAAACCTTCAGAAGCTATTAAGCTTTCTCTATATATGCTTAGAATTTTGATATAAAGCACTACAGTCTGTGATATGAAGTCAATCACACTGAGAAATAATCACAATAATTTTTCTTTTCCATATATCAGAACATTTGGTTTATACTCTAAAATTATAGCATCTTTAAAGAAATAAACACAGCCAATTTTACTTCTTTTAAACTCAAAATTATAGCCTTACATTAATCTTCCATGATATCTAATATTAAAATTACAGATGGGAAATCCTTTAATTAGAAGTTTCCTCACCACCAGCTTTTCTGTATTTCTACTAACATTTGTAAACTGGAAATAGCCCACACTTTGTGCCAGACATTATGAGGTCTTAATATACTCCCACTCTTTACTGCTGATAGAGCCTTGGGAAACTTTCTAAATTTCTGTACATCTCAGGTTCATCATCTGCAACCTAGGGGCATTTTCCCACCGTGCTAGGTATTGTGAATATTGAATAAGTAATTTATGCAAAAATGTCTGGTACACTACTGGATCCGTGATGGCTCCCTTGAAAGGTAACAGCTTTGGTGGCCAAGCAGAAGCAAGATTTGCAGTTATCTTTGTCTGCCACTTTCTACTTTTTCCATTAAACTGTATGGGGATGAATTGAATCCTTGCTCTTCTGACAATATAGAAATGGCTGAGGAGGGAGATCATTGCTGGGAATAGACATATTTCTCTACTAGGATAAACTGACAAGGAGGATGAAAGGTCATTCTAGAAAAACAATGCAAATGAGTCCTTAGTATTTAAGATGTCCCAAAAGGCTCTATAGGAAATGAAAGTAAAAGTGACAGAAAGAGCAATGGTATTAATACGTTTCTGAAGTAAAATGCCTATGCATTTCGTAATGTGTGCAAAATGGATGCCCTCTGCGTAAAGTCTAGCCCACTGATGGCATTCAATAAGTGCTTAATAATGGCAAGGATAATGTGATTATTCTCCCTCTCCTGCCTGCTCTTTCAAGAGCTCTCTGAAGTGAGAGCAGTCCATAATCTCTTAATACATCCAGGTGACTGTGTTAAGTAGCATTACCTGGACTAAAGAAACACATACAAGCAAGAATATCAAGGTCATGGATGGTTACTGTTTGTGCTTAGACGTTTTGCCCAATTCTGAATTCAGTGAGGCCTCTTGTCACACAGTCACCTAGAGAGCAAGGCACTGGAGAAATAGAACTAAGCAATTAAAATTCCATTTGCTGCCCTAGGCTTCTTTTGAGTTTACTGTTCAGCAGATGAGCTAGCTCAAGAGTTTCACTTTCAGCAGTTCATTTGATTGAACTTGGGACCAATAAAAGAGAGAGACCAAATAAAGCAGTAGGAAATAGTCATGATTTGGGAACATAACTAAAAGAGAGCAGTAGAAAATAATCCATAAAGCCAGATGGTCTTATTTTCAAATTTCTCAGGTCATGGAGAAGTAGGAATGGCTAACTTCTGTCCCTCTTTATTGTCTGGGTAATTCGATAAGTCAATTCTCAGACATGGTGACACCAAAGAAGTAGCACTGGCTTTCTTCCTCTCTTGCATGCAGTGGTCTTGATCAATTGCCCTTAAATGAATCTCCTGACAACTCTTTGTGCTTAATATGGTGCCCTATAACCATGGTGAGCTCCTAATTTTCAGATGTGGCTTTGTTGAAATAAATAAATAAGCCTGATTTGAACACATCACAGTTTCTTTATGATGGTGCAGAAGACCTCTGTGACTTAAAAGTCTGGTGATAAAGACAATATGAGGAGAAGGGGTATAGAAAGAGAAGAAGGCTTTAAATATTTTTGACTTTATGTTATTGGGGAAGTTTGTGAGAATAGATATCCTTGTTAGATAACTCTTTTAGTATGATTCTTAGGTTGATTTCTTGGTTTCTTATAATAACGTATGCTTTTATTTTAAACACAAAAAATAGCTATGCTAGTAAGCTTCTAAAATGGCACCAATGATACTGTACCTCTTGGTATTCACGCTTTGGTATATTCCTCTCTCACAACGAATAGGGCTAACCTATGTAACCATTAGAGTGTTGAAGAAACGACAGTGGGTGATTTCCAGGCTAGGTCATAACAAACACTATGACTTTGGGTCACAGTGACTTTTGGGTCACTGACTCGGGGGGAAACCAGCTGCCATGTTGTGAGGACACTCAAGTGCACAACGCAAAGGTCCATGTGGGAAGGAATCGAGGCCTCCTGCTAACATAGGTGAATGAACCCGTTTGGCAGTGTATTCTCCAGGCCTAGTGAAGCCTTGGGAAGACTGTGCACAAGCCAACATGTTGATCACAATTTTATGAGAGATCCTGAGCCAAAACCACCCAACTATACTGCTCCCAAATTCCTGACCCACAGTAATTATGAAATAATAAGCCCTTACTGAGTTAGCCATTAATTTCTGGATTATGCAGCAAAAGATGACTCATACAATAGCTAATCAGAATTATACCATTATTTATTGAGAATAATTGTGGTCCCAGCTCCTTTGAAAACACTTTAATAAATTCAAGTCTCCTCACTTTATTTTATAATAGGTTCTGCAACTTTGCAATATCCTTTTCATGTTGATCCTTTTTGATAACTGGTCTCACTTCCTCAGCACCTGTCAAAATTCCACCTCTCCTTCTAAGCTTGCTAAAAATCAAAATTCCTTCTCCATAAAAGTACCTTCTCTACTCAGAGGCAAGTTTACTTCTCAGAACTCACAATGCTTTATTTGTACACCCCTAACATATTTTAACATATCATGTATTGTAATGTAGTTTTTCTTGTCTTAACAGCAACCAGAAAAAATATTTTTGAGACCCTGAAACTGTAACTTATTGTTTTTTTATGCATCATGGTTACTTGTACACTATTGCTGTTCTAGTGTAAAAGGTAAACTCTTGGATGAAAATAGCAAACTAGAAGAGGACACAATTCCTTGCTTACCACCTCAAAATGTGAGTTGGCTCATGCATTAAATGACTGTAATAACAACTAGGGCTCAGAGTTATCATGAAGATGTAATAGTGTGCTTAAAGAAAAGTACCTAGGAAAAGTATCTTGTTGCTATAAATAAGCAACAAGCTTCTAGAGTTGTTGATTCTATTTCCATAGTATTAATAGCTATATTTTTAGAGAGTAAGAATTTTTCTAAGTGATGTGCTAGGATATTGTAAATGCTAAAAATTGTAATGCTGTATTATTATTACTCTCCATGTATGCAGTATACCTAAGACGTACCTAACATATCTTGAACATTTACTATGTGTCAAGCCATTTTTTAAACTCTTCATATTGATTGCCTTATTTAATCTTCTTGCAAATGTTATACGCTCTATTTCCACCAAAAAATGAAGAAATCAAAACACAGAGAAGTTAAATACTTTGTCTGAAATCATCAAATTGGCAAGTTGTTAGGTGCTGTTGAGTTGGTTCCAACTCATAGCAACTCTAGGTACAACATGTGCAAAATGAAACACTGCTTGGTCCTGCGCATTCTCATAATCGTTTTTATGCTTAAGCCCATTGTTGCAGCCACTGTGTCAATCCATGTTGTTGAGGGTCCTCCTCTTTTTTGCTGACCTTCTACTTTACCAAGCATGAGGTCTTTCTCCAGAGACTGATCCCTCCTGATAACATGTCTAAAATATGTGAGATATAGTCTCGACATCCTTGCTGCTAAGGAGCATTCTGTTCGGAGTTCTTCCAAGACAGATTTGTTCATTGTTTTGGCAGTCCGTTCAATATTCTTCGCCAGCACCACAATTCAAGGGCATCAATTCTTCTTCCATCTTCCTTATTCATTGTCCAGCTTTCGCATGTATATGAGGTGAATGAAAACACCATGGATTGGGTCAGGCGCACCTTAATCTTCAAGGTGACATTTTTATAACACTTTAAGGAGGCCTTTTGCAGTAGATTTGCCCGATGCAACCTGTCTTTTGATTTCTTGACTGCTGCTTCCATGGCTGTTGATTGTGGATCCAAGTAAAATGAAACCCTTGACAACTTCAGTCTTTTCTCCATTTATCGTGATGTTGCTTAATAGTCTAGTTGTGAGGATTTTTGTTTTCTTTATGTTGAGGTGTAATCCATACTGAAAGCTGTGGTCTTTGATTTTCATCAATAAGTACTTCAAGTCCTCTTCACTTTCAGCAAGCAAGGTTTTATTATCTGCAAAACACAGTTTGTTAATGAGTTTTCCTCCAATCCTGATGCCCTGTTCTCTTCATATAGTCCAACTTCTTGGATTATTTGCTCAACATACAGGTTGAATAGGTATGGTGAAAGGATACAACCCTGACACATACCTTTTCTGACTTTAAAACATGCAGTATCCCCTTGTTCTGTTTGAACTGCGGCCTCTTGATCTATGTACAGGTTCTTCATGAGCACAAATAATTGTTCTGGAACTCTTATTCTTCACAATATTAACTATAATTTGTTATGATCCACACATCAAATGCCTTTGCATAGTCAATAAACCACAGGTAAACAACTTTCTGATATTCTCTGCTTTCAGCCAGGATCCATCTGACATCAGCAATGATATCCCTGGTTCCTCTTCTGAAGCCAGCTTGAATTTCTGGCAGTTCCCTGTTGACATACTGCTGCAGCCACTTTAGAATAATATTCAGCAAAATTTTACTTTCATGCGATAATATTGATATTTTTTGACAACTTCCATATCCTGTTGGATCACCTTTCTTTAGACTGGACGTAAACATGGGCCTGTTTTAGTTGGTTGGCCAGGCAGCTCTCTTCCAAATTTTTTGGCATAGAAGAGTTAGCACTTGCAACACTGCATTCATTTTTTGAAACTTCTCAATTGGTATTCTGTCAATTACTGGAGCCTTGTTTTTTGCCAACGCTTTCAATGCAGCTTGGACTTCTTCCTACAGTAACATCGGTTCCTGACATATGCTACCTCCTGAAATGGTTGAATGTAGACCAGTTCTTTTTGGTACAGGGACTCTGTGTATTCCTTCCATCTTCTTTTGATGTTTCCTGCATCATCTAGTATTTTCCCTTGTAGAATCCTTCAGTATTGCAACTCAAGGCTTGAATTTTTTCTTCAGTTCTTTCAGCTTGAGAAATGCTGAGCATGCTCTTCCCTTTTGGTGTTCTATCTCCAGGTCTTTGCACATGTCATCATGATAACTTGCCTTCTCGAGCACCCTTTGAAATCTTTCATTCAACTCTTTTACTTCATTATCTTTTTCCTTTTGCATTAGCTACTTGATATTCAAAAATAAGTTTCAGAGTCTTTTCTGACATCTGTTTGGTCTTTTCTTTCTTTCCTGGCTTTTTAGTGACATCTTGCATTCTTCATGCATGTTGTCCCTGATGTCATTCCCAAACTCATCTGGTCTTTGATCATTAGTGTTCAACTCGTCAAATCTATTTTTGAGACGGTCTCTAAATTCAGGTAGTATATACTCAAAGTTGTACTTTGGCTCTCATGGACTTGTTCCAGTTTTCTTCAGTTTCAACTTGAACTTGCATGTGAGCAATTGATGATCTGTCCTGCAAGACCCCCAACCTTGTTCTGACTGATGGTACTGAACTGCTCCATTATCTCTTCCCACCAGTAAAAACAAAAAACAAAAAACATTGCTGTTGAGTCGATTCTGACTCATAGCCACCCTATAGGACAGAGTAGAACTGTCCAATGGGGTTTCCAAGGAGGGCCTGGTGGATTTGAACTGCCGACCTTTTAGTTAACAGCGAAGCTCTTAACCACTACGCTACCAAATTCCTGTGTATTCCATCTGGCGAGGTCTATGTCTATTGTCACCATTTATGTGGGTGAAAAAAGGTATTTGCAATGAGGAAGTCATTGGTCTTGCAAAAATTCTATCATGCAATCTACAGCATGTTTTTTATCACCAAAGCCGCATTTTCCAACTACCGATCCTTCTCTTTTTCCTACTTTCTCATTCCAATCACCAGTAATTATCAATGCATCCTGATTGCATGTTTGATCAATTTCAGACTGCAGATGTTAGTAAAAATCTTCAATTTCTTCATCTTTGGCCTTAGTGGTTGGTGTGTAAATTTGAATAATATTTGCATTAACTAATCTTTCTTGTAGGTGTGTGGATATTATCCTGTCACTGACAGCAGTTGTCTTCAGGATAGAAGTAATTGGTAAGTGGCAGTCTGCCTTAGTAACAATAGAAGTAATTGGTAAGTGGCAGTCTGCATTAGTAACAGATGTTTTAAGTCCCTAGGCCAGTGCCTATTATATACCATATTGCCCTGCCCATATACATGAGTTGAATATTTGGGCTTACTGGCCAAATCCAGGAATTGTGACTTACTTGGATCTTTGTCATTGGGAATCATTTACATTTCTTGCTACTCTTATTAATTAGGAAAAAGTCCAAATAAAAATGAAAATTTGAGGACAGGAGGTATAGACTTCTTTTACACATTTTTATCAGGATAAATGACTCCTTTACAAATTTAAAACAGCAAAATAGAGTTGATAGAATCACAGGGAAAAGAGTAGTCCTTGATTGTGCAGATAATTGTTTCTCTTACAAAGTCTGCAATTGTATCGTTCTTCTCATTGGTGGAACTCATCAGAAAAATGGAATTGAGGACTGTGCTGTCTTAGCAATTAATAGCGCACACACACACACAACAAATCTTAATGGCTTTAAAACAACAAAGGCTTATTTCTGCCTCATAGAAAGTTTTCTATGAGTTTGGGTAACTCTGTTAGTTGTCTATGCGATTGCTTAGTATTGCCCTTCTTTTTTTTTTTTTTAACTTTTATTCTGCTTTAAGTGAAAGTTTTCAAATCAAGCCAGTGTCTCACACAAAAACTTATATACACCTTGCTACATACTCCCAGTTGCTCTCCCCCAATGAGACAGCCCACTCCCTCCCTCCATTCTCTCTTTTCTTGTCCATTTCATCAGCTTGTAACCCCCTCTACCCTCTTATCTTCCCTCCAGGGAGGAGATGCCAACGTAGTCTCAAGTGTCCACCTGATCCAAGATGCTCACTCCTCACCAACATCCCTCTCTAACCCATTGTCCAGTCCATTCCCTACCTGAAGAGTTGGCTTTGGGAATGGTTCCTGTCCTGGGTCAACAGAAAGTCTGGGGGCCATGACCACCGGGGTCCTTCTAGTCTTAGTCAGACCATTAAGTATTATTGCCCTTCTGTATCAACATATGCTTTTAAGATTGCTGAGCCGGAGGAAGAAAAAGAAAGTCCAGGACCAGCAAGTATATGCTTCAGCCTAGAAGAAACACTTGTTACTTCCATTTGCATTCCATTAGCCAAGACAAGGAATAAGATTGTGATTAGTTTATAAGGATAACGGAAGTGCAATACTTTCAAGTATCATGAAAGTAGAGAACCAAAAATGTTAGTGAACAGCCTAATCACTACCACATCATTACCATTTTATTTGTAGACTTATCCATGAAATGAATTGTTCTTTCATTGAGCAATAATGGTTAGGCTGTAGCTAATATTGATTTTAACACACTTTTTACCATTCAGAGAAAAGGCAGTTATTAATTGTGTGTTTAGTTAATTAAAAAAAAATTATCAGTTATAAATTAGTTGTTTTCCTGAGTGTACATTTACCCATTTTTGTGTGCAAATAAGTGTGTGTGCGTGTGTGTGTGTGTGCATGCAATCCTTTCTTATGCCATAGAAAAAGGTGTCAATGATGGGTGAGGTTCTAGGCATTCTACTTCTATCTTCTAAGCATTAATAGCTATACTTTTAGAGAGAAATAATTTTTCTAAGTGATGTACAGCGATTTTGTTGCCAAATACCTGTTAAAATCAGTTGGGGCATTGTAGTGAGTCTCTTGTACACTGAACAAATCTTGCCTCTCCTGCTTTGCTATGTCAGAGTGGATTTCACTTATGGATGAGAACTACCTAGAGAAGAAATTTGACATAGTATATGAATCTCACTTAAAATAATAATAAAAAAAAAAAACAGAACATGATCTTTATACAGCTTAACCTTACGAATGCAAGCTAGCTTCATTATGGCTTTAAAAAAGCAAAGAAACAAAGCAAAATAAAAAAAAAAAAACTCACAAACAATCCAATAAACAACTTCCCTCCCCCCCCCAAATATATTTTATTCCTGGACAAACCTCATTTTTATTATCTACATGTATATCAGTAAATTGACATCATTAGAATAATATTGTAATCTTTAATATCTTCTTTTGTCCCTCTAAGCCACAATATAATATCTGCATACCAAACCAAGCCTGTTGCTGTTGAGTCGATTCCGACTCATACCGACCCCATAGGACAGAGAAGAACTGCCCCATAGGGTTTCCAAGGAGTGGCTGGTAGATCTGAATTGTTGACCTTTTGGTTAACAGCCTGAGGCTTAACCACGGCACCACCAGGGCTCCTTATATCTGAATAAGCACTAAGAAAAGACTATTGTATAAGTCACCGATATATTTCCAACCAATGTTATTCTCTCTGTTCCCAAAGAAACACACTCCCAGCTCTTCAAAGACCACACAGTTCCTCATCCTTTATGTTCCTTTAACACTCGAATGATGATGTATAACTTGGATAAGATAAAGACAAATGAAAACACACGTTTAGATATATGAGGTGATTTCAATTTATCTATATTTTATTCAGAGAAAGAATTGCCTCTTATTTAGATAGATTATTTCTCTAAATCATATAAATTTGTCTTTTAGGAACCACAAGCAAAACATCTTTCATTTCTCAATAGGTATAATAAATATACTGTCGGTATATGCATATATATAAAATTATATCAACTAATTTCCTTATTACAAAAAAGTGGCTAAATTACAGTTATAAAAGAGACTAGCATACTGTATATCTGTTATGCATGAATTACTAACCTCTATGGCACTGGGTACTGGGTTAAATAAAATAGAGTCATTAAGAACCAATGTGAAAACTAGACAAATTAAATTCTACTAATAGATATTAATGGTGTTGCATAGTGAGCGACTGATGTTAATTTAAAAATGTTGTAGCTTTGGAACAGATTTTGTAAAAGAAGTATTTTCAACACCCTGGTGTAAAGCTTCTGTAAGGTTATTTGACAGATGTCCTGTGAGTTTCTTCAAAGCAGGGGATAAAAGTATAGTGCTCCAAACAAGAAAGTGTGAGCAGAATGGCTTTTGGGCATGTGGCTAGGGAGGCTGGCACTTTCTCAGTTCAATTAAATGGAATTTTAAATTGTGAATTTGCACAGAGCTGAGAAAAGACAGCCATGTGGAAGTTTGTTTTCATTCTTAAAGTGAATCCTGTTCTGCCCTTGATATATTCATGTAGTGCTCAGAGCTGCTAATGTAGAATCTTCCTGTAATGTGAGACATTGGGTCACATATGTTGCTAGAATCATGCTTCCTTCTCAAAAACTGAGGTATAGAGTATCTAAAATGGCTTTCCTCTCAACACAATGGGATGAACTTTCTAAAACCCATGAGAGATTTCTTGAGATACATGGGAATTAAAAGTAAATGGTTTGGGTTGATGATTTTGGTTCCAGTCAGGATGGAGTAAGCACATTCCACTAAACTCCCACAATTACAGCTAAATACCCTGA
Source organism: Elephas maximus indicus (assembly GCF_024166365.1). Classification (NCBI taxonomy): domain Eukaryota; kingdom Metazoa; phylum Chordata; class Mammalia; order Proboscidea; family Elephantidae; genus Elephas; species Elephas maximus. Next base: position 89,943,577 of record NC_064827.1, on the reverse strand, counting down.
AGAAAACGTATAAAACAATTATAGAAGTTATGTACAGGTGAAGAGAAAAAGGGATGTGTGTCCTGGGAGCCTTTTTTTTGGTCCCATATACACACTGGCCTGGGTTGCTAGAGAAGTCCACAACTCAAAGTGCCAGTGAGAACAACAACAAAGAAAAAATCCAAAGAAAAGCCTACTCTTTCTTGTTGGAGGACTGAAAACAGGGTAGTCCTGGAGAAGAGAACGCTTTTGATTATGCCTCCCTACTCTATGTGAACTCCTTGAAAGAAACAACACCCTCCCCCTGCTGTCTATCCTCACCCAGAACTAGATGAGCACCGGGAGAAGCAGATCACTTTCCTCTCCCCACCAGGATCAATGCTGCAGTATTTAAATAAAATAATTGCCAACCCCAAATTTTAAATCTACCCATAATATCCTTCAGGAATGGAGGTGAAATAAGAGACTTCTCAGTGAATGAAAACTAAAAGAATGTGTCACCAACAGACCTGCTGGAAAGAAATTGCTCAGTTCAGATCGAAAGGAAAGAACAAACAGAGGGAAATGTGTAATATCAGGAATGACAACTAAAACATCAGGAATGAGGAAAGAACAACATAAATGGAAATACCTATTTATAGTGTATATATAGTATATATACAAAAACAAAAAACCCATTGCTGTCGAGTGGATTCCGACCCATAGCTACCCTACAGGACAGAGTAGAACTGCCCCATAGAGTTTCCAAGGAGCACCTGGGGGATTTGAACTGCCAACCTTTTGGTTAGCAGCCATATAGCACTTAACCACTATGCTACCAGGGTTTCCATATAATATGTATACGTATAAATAATTGTTTGATAGAGGTATCATTGTATGAGGATGTAATAGTTAAGACAACAAACAGTTGTTGTAGAGTTGATTCTGACTCATTGACTCATGGAGACCCCACGTGTTGCACAGTAGAACTGCACTCCATTAGGGTTTCAAGGCTGTGACCTTTCAGAAGCAAATTACCAGGACTTTCTTCTGAGACACAACTGGATGGGTTCAAACTGCCAAGCTTTTGTTTAGTAGTTAAGTGCTTAACCATTTACACCACCCAGGGGCTCCCACCAACATAATCAACAACAACAAACCTGTCGCCATTGAGTTAATTCCACTCACAGAGACCCTATAGGACAGAGTAGAACTGCCCTCATAGGGTTTCCTAGTGTGTAACGTTTATGGAACTGAAGAACCGAAGAAAAAATTCAAGCCCTGAGTTGCAATAGTGAAGGATTTTATGGGCAAAATATTGAATGACAAAGGAAGCATCAGAAGAAGATGGAAGGAATACACAGAGTCACTGTACCAAAAAGAATTGGTCAACTCCAACCATTTCAGGAGGTAGCATATGTTCAAGAACACACAGTACTGAAGGAAGAAATTCAAGCTGCACTGAAATAAATGACAAAAAAACAAGGCTCCAGGAATTGTTAGACAACCAATTGAGATGCTTCAACAAACAGATATAATACAAACTGATCATTTGTCTATGTCAAGAAATTTGGAAGACAGCTACCTGGCCAACCAGCTGGAAAAGATTCATATTTGTACCCATTCCAAAGAAAGCTGATTTAAAAGAATGCAGAAATTATTGACAATGTCACACACAATTAAAATTTTGCTGAACATCATTCAAAAACAGTTGCAGTAATACATGGATAGGGAGCTGCCAGAAATTTAAGCTAGATTCAGAAGAGGATGTGGAACAAGGTGGTATCATTGCTGATGCCAGATGGATCTTGGCTGGAAGCAGAGAATTCCAGAAAGATTTTTATCTCTGTTTTGTTAACTATGCAACGGCTTCCAACTGGGTGTATCATAACAAATTAGGAACAACATTGCAAAGAATGAGAATTCCAGAATGCTTAATTGTACTCACATGGAAGCTGTACACAGGCCAAAGGATGTTCAAGATGTTCAATCAGGAAAGGTGTGCATCAGTGTTGTATCCTTTCACCATACTTATTCAGTGTGTTTAAGTACTTCCTTCAGTACTGTCGGTCCTTGAGCAAATAATCCAAGAAGCTAGACTAAATGAAGAAGAATTTAGCATTAGAATTGGAGGAAGACTCATTAACAACCTACAATATGCAGATGCCACAACCTTGCTTGCTGAATGTGAAGAAGACTTGAAGCACTTACTGACGAAGATCCAAGACCACAGCCTTCAGTATGGATTATACCTCAACATGAAGAAAACAGAAATGCTCACAACTGGGCCAGTAAGCAACATCAGGATAAACAGAAAATATTAAAATTTTCAAAGATTTCATTTAAATTAGATTCATAACCAATGCCCATGGAAGCAGCAGTCAAGAAATCAAACTACTTATAGCATTGGACGAATCTGCTGCAAAAAGCCTCTTAAAAGTGTTACAAAGCAAAGATGTCACTTTGAGGACTAAGGTGTGCCTGACCCAACTCATGGTGTTTTCAATCACCTCATATGTGTCAGAAAGCTAGAAAATAAATAAGGGAGACCAAAGAAGAAATGATGCCTTTGAATTATGGTGTTAGCAAAGAATATTGAATATACCATGGACTGCCAGAGGAGCCCTGGTGGCTCAGTGGTTAAGAGCTTGTCTGTCTGATAACCAAAACGTCAACAGTTTGAATCCACCTGCCACTCCTTGGAAACCTAGGGGACAGTTATACTCTGTCCTACAGGGCTGCTATGAGTCTGAATCAACTTGACAGCAACAGATGGCAACGGACTGCCAGAAGAACCAACTAATCTGTCTCTGAAGAAGTACAGCCAGGATGATCCTTAGAAGCAAGGCTTTATGTCATGCACTTTGAACATGTTATCAGGAGGGACCAATCCCTGGAGAAGGGCATCATGCTTGGTAAAATAGAGGGTCAGAGAAAAAGAGGAAGACCCTCAACAAGATGGGTTAACACAGTAGATGCAACAACAGGCTGAAGCATACCAAAGATTGTGAGGATGGTGCAGGATTGGGCAGTGTATCATTCCATTGTACGTATGTTCTCTGTGAGTCGAAACCAACTGGAGGGCACCTAACAATAACAGCACAGTATATATGGAAGCATCCTGCTGTATCTTTCTCCATGGAGCAGCTGATGGTTTCAAACCACTGACTTTTCAGTTAGCAGCTGAGCACTTAACCACTGCACCACCAGGGCTCCTTACCAACAAATATAGAAACCATGAAAGAAATCCACACAATACAGCCAACAGATTTTTGTTTGACAAATATGCAAAAGTTATTTAATGGAGAAATGATAGTCTTTTCAACACGTACTTGGAGAAATTGGACATTCACAGGCAAAAAAAAAAAAAAAAGATAAGCCTCAAGCTAAACTTCACTACCTATACAAAAAATAACTCCAAATGGACCATAGATCTAAATGTAAACTGTAAAACTTATAAAGAAAAAAAAAAACTGTATGCAAAAGTCTATGGACCTAGAGTTAAGCCGTGTAGACTGAATATTTACATGTATAATCCAGTGACATTGATTACATTCATTGTGTTGTCCAGTGTTGCTGGTTTTGAACTTATAAGATCAGGTACTCTATCAAGGGACAAGACTAGACCCTGCTAGACATATTAAGGAATAACAATCACTGTTGAGTCCCTCGAAGATTTTACATTTTAGATGGACAGGTGCCTGTATCAGGAAAAAATTACTGGCACTATGCAAATGCTTAAATCTGTATTATTTACCTTATACTCTTAGTATTTAAGAAGGAACTTGGGACACAATAACTGTTAAATATGTATTTTTACTGTATATTAAAACAGTGCTGTCCTATAATCAAAATAATTACATCAATGGAGGGTGGAATGATTTTAGGGTTTCGAGTCACAGTAACAACACTAATCAAAGATGTCTCCTGAAGGCAAAGGGTTTAAAAATTTCACCACTTTTATGAATGTGCAATATCTGGTTAGTTCGTTAAAGTAACAGCCTTATTACATTGTACTTATACCCTCTTTTATGAGCTGGTACATTTTTTGACTGTATTTTTTTTTTTTTTTAAACTATAGATCGTTTGTAACGTGAACTTGGAAGCTTTATCAACTTTTCCATCAAAGTTAAATAAAAAACAACTGTGGATAAAATGTTAGAGGTTTAAAAAATAAAGTCTTAGACTGGAGGCTTTCATAAATCTCCTCAAAATCTCAGTTTGGAAATAAAAAAAAAAAAAACGTACTTTTGTTACATTCTAAGAAAATATATTTTATATGCACAGAAAACTATCAGGATCCAGACAAGCTCAGAATCTTTGGGCTTTCCTCTCAGTGGAGATTTGTTCAGAATAAAGTTAGTTCGATGGGAAGGTAAATATAGCCAAGGGAATAGAAACGGTGCTGTAGAAATCATTGCTTTTATTTGAGAAAGTTATTATCTCCTGGCTCTTGTGCAAGACTATTGGAAAAGAACCACTAAATTGCAACTACAGATACATTTCAATTAATTTTAAAATAAGATGGGAAGGATAAAAAGAAATGTCAAAGGCTTCAACACTGGTTGGTGGGAGGAGAACCAACAAGCTGACTTTCATTTAATAATGCATTTGGTAAAATCTTATTTATCAGTACACACATACACCCTATTCATTACATAGAGTAAGTTCAATGTCACATAAAGAAAGAGTTACAAAATTCAGGCTAGAAACCACATCCCCTGATGTCTATCTAATCCAGGGCTCTTTACACAAAACGTGCCATTTGTTGGATTATTTCTTAGATACCCATATTGCATCATGTACATTTTATAAATAATTCTTATTTATTTATTTATTTCTCATAAGAATATGGTACTTGATCATGTCATCCATTTGAGGAACTCCCTCTAATGCCTCTCCTTCATATCTTTGGGAAAAATGTACCTTATGAACTAGACCTTGCATGCCCTGCCACCTCACCTCTCCTATCTCCTCCCAACTCATTTCCTATCGCTCTCTCCCATGCTTACTGCGCTCCAGCCACACTGGCCACTCAACAGTGTTCTTCAGATCTGCCAAACGTGCTCTTACTTGATGGCCTAGGCACTTGTCCCCCCACCTACCCCTACTCATTGACATAGATGCTCGTTCCCAGTTATCAACTTGTTTCAACCCTTGATTTCCATTATGTCTCTGTGTAAATGTCACCATATCAGAGGATGTTACCTGAACACAATATCATAAATAGTACCATGCGGCACTCTATTAGTTCTGCCATAGCATTTATAACCACTTAACATTTGCATATTTATTTGATTGTTTTAACCCGACACTTCTCATTCTTCTAGTAGAATCTTAACTCCATGAGGGCGGGCACTTAACCTCCTTTATTCACAGGTACATACCAAGATCCTGAAAAAGTGCCTAGAGTAAAACAGGTGATTAATGATGAATAGAAAATTCATTTAAATAGCACACCTTTGGAACAGAGTAGGCATCTGTATCAGCCAAAAATTGATCAAAGAAATAGAACCACTATAAAGGACATAAAATAGAGGAAATATAAGAGTTAGACTTTAAACAACTAGAGAGCTAGTGGAGTTAACTATACCAGCTGTGGCCTCTGTCTAATGGTGACCCTGAAGTTGCTGTAGCTCCACCAAACTGGCACCAAGAAGGAAAATCTGGAGGTAGGATAGAACATGCACCTATCTTTCACCAACCACATCCAGCCTTGAAGCTGTGGTCACCTGCAGAAGAATCTGGTACCTTCGCCACAGAGATGCATATGTATATAGATCAGAAATTGAAGAGGCTAAAGAGAAGATCAGCAGGGGCTGCAAGAGCTGTTGGGTACTGATGCTGGCCCTCACCAAGAAGGCTATCTAGTGGTTACCACCAATGTGAGCTGCCAGAGTGTCTGGCATCCTGCACTGACCTTCAGATCCTAAAGCATATGGCTTCTGTTTCAATTCACCCACCTAAATCTCACGCATAATGAGGCCAAGAATAAATAGGAACAAAACAAGGAAGAGATGCTAGGAAAGATAGTTTTAGCTTAGCTAAACTGACACTGTATAAGCCACCATGGTTTTCCAATTGTCAACTCTGTCTACATGCATACCCTTTAAGACCATACTTATCTTTCAAATAATGACAATAGTTGTCATGGCTTTAATTGTGTTCCCTCAAAATGTATGTCAACTTGACTAGGCCATGATTCCCTGTATTGTGCGGCTGTTCTCCATTTTGTGATCCGAAGTGATTATCCTATGTGTTGTAAATCCTAACCTCTATGATGTTAATGAGGCAGGATTAGAATGTTAATGAGGCAGGATATAATCTGTAGGATTAGGTTGTATCTTGAGTCAATCTCTTTTGAGATATAAAAGAGAGAAGTGAACAGAGAGAATAGGGACCTCATACCACCAAGAAAGAAGTGCCAGGAGCTGAGAACATCCTTTGGGCCTGGAATCTTTGAGCTGAAATGCTCCTAGACCAGGGAAAGATTGATGACAAGGAACTTCTCCCAGATCTGACAGAGAGAGGAAGTCTTCTTCTGAAGCTGGTGCCCTGAATTTGGACTTGTAGCCTCCTAGACTGTGAGAGAATAAATTTCTGTATGTTAAAGCCATCCACTTGTGGTATTTCTGTTATAGCAGCACTAGTAACTAACACAATAGTGAATCATGTTTCCACATAACATGATGCAACTCTTCCTCCTTAAACCAAAAATGCACTGAACTTCTTCTCAGAAGTAGACGTAAACCCCTTTTATGGGTAATGTTCGTACTTCTAGCTGAGTCACCTTTCCCTACTAATAGACAAACACCAGGAAATAAGCTTAATAATACCTATTACATCAGATGGTAGGTGAATAGGAAAGGGATATATAATTTGTTTAAGATTTATAAAATATTTTGATATCAAAATAAATAATAAATACTCATAACTCTACAGTCCTTTATTATGCAACTATTCGTGTCATCTTAGCCATTATTTGTGGTTATCTTTTCTTCCCCAGCCATCCCGTATGCCATTTGCCCTCAGGAAGCACCTCAACTTGTGGTTTATTGCCTGTTGGAGGGACCATATATTGGTCACTAATTTAGAGGATATATCACATCCTGAAGAACATTGCCCTAGACTCACAAGGTATTGCTGCTCAGATGGTGCCATAACAGAGTCTTCAAATGCCCATTCCACAATTTCAAAAGGCCGGCTGCTTCAGTTTGATAGAAACATGGCCTAATCATTGCCATTGAGTCTATTCCGATTCATGGTGACCTCATCTGTAACAAAGTAGAATTGTTCTATAGGATAATCTTTATGGAAGCAGATCACCAGTCCTTCCTTCCATGGGGCTGCTGGATGAGTTCAAACGACCAACCTTTAGGTTAACAGTCAATTGTAAACCTCCTGTACCACTCAGAATCCCAAAGAACATAGCAATACCAGTTTATCTTGTGAGCATAAGCCCATTGCTACACTTCATTTACTATAAAATGAGTACCTTTGTCCGAAGCAATCCTGCATGTACTAACATGACAATGAATATTCTGTAAGTCCAACTATGGTGGTTTTTCCAGAAAGCATATGGGAAATAAATGTAAATCTTCATCCAGAATAAGAGTCTGTTCCAGAGAGAATAAAGTGCTGCCCTTCTCATGACGGAAGTGGTCCAATGTAATCAGTATGCTGTCAGGTTCTTGGCTTATCCCTTGGGGAATAGTACGCTATCAGGGATTCAGTGTGGTTTTCTCCTGTTGGAAGTTTGTATATTCCACAGTGGCTCTTGAAACTCATTACCCACACTTGCTCACATGCCCCTCTCCCCCCGCCCCATGATGTACTGTGAGCTGGGCTTCTAAAATTCAAAATTATTTCTTTTTTTGTTTTTTTCATTTGAAAAGTCATTCTGGAAAAAAAAAAAATGTGTTTTTTTGCCTTGCAAAAGTTGGCTAGATTTATTGCATTACTGTGAGGTACATTCAGAGAAAAGATAATCTTGGTAAAAAGAAATAATAGATGTGAGGTTTTCAGTGTATTTACAGTGTTAGGTTTCCTTCATTGATTAAAAATAGGATAAAGTCCTCATGGGGGACAAATGCACTAACATTGAGACCACATCCATATTTTAAAACAAGGAAAGATGATGACCTCTTGTGAATTTGAAATCTTTAGTTTTATTTTGTACATTTTAATGACACCATGTATTACACTTGAGAAAAATAATGATACTATGGTTAAGGGAAAGGGAGCACTCTTTTGAAACACCGATATATCATTGACTCCTATATGAAAAGTCAACTTTCTTTGCAGTACATTGAAATAGATGCACCATTTGCTTTTGAAAAGACTGATATGTGGTAGCAGGAAAGGGATTAAAACTGACAGATGTTTTCATCTAGAACCTTTTGATTAGTAGCCGAGCTCTTAACCGCCATGCCACCAGGGCTCCAACGCATAATAGAAGTACACAAATCACTGGGACATTCTGCTAAGAAATGCCTCATGTTACCCTGCTCTTGCTTTACAAATTTTATTTTAATAAAGCATCCTAAGGAGCCCTGTTGGCGCAGTAATTAAGAGCTCCACTGGGAAACAAAAGGTTGGTGGTTGGAACGTATCAGCTACTGCGCAGAAGAAAGACTCAGCAGTCTGCTCCCTTAGAGATTTACAACCTTAGAAACCCTAAAGGGCAGTTCCACTCCCTCCTTTAGGGTTGCTATGAGACAAATTTGACTTAATGGCAATGAGTTTTGGGTTTTGTTTGGTTTTAATAGCATCGTATTACCTAGCTTTAGTACATCATTTTGTCAGATTCTAGGGAACTGTACTCTATATAAATAAACCAGTTTCCGTTGAGTCAGTTTTTATTCATGGATACCCCATTTGTGTCAGAGCAGAGCTGTGCTGCATAGGGTTTTCATTGGCTTTTTTTTTTTTTAACTAGATTGCCAGGACTTTCTTCTGAGGGGTCTCTGGGTGAATTTGAATCTCCAACCTTTCATTTAGCAGTCAAGCACACTAGCCATTTGTATCACTCAGGGACTCCAGTTTATATAAAGAAAATTTTTTTATAGAGGAAATATTTTATCTACTTTATACATCTTAACAAATAAGGATCAGTGAAGTCCTTTGAATTTCCCAAATTTACATGGCACATTAGTGCAAAACCAAGAAAGGCTTTTTGACTTAATATTCTTTTCTTTCAACTATACTCCCACTACCATAGTAGGTGCCTTTCACAACATCTTTATCTGTTGCTACCAGGGGACCATGAGTTGGAACTGACTTGAGTTCCCACTAACAACAACAACCAGGGAATGACCCATAATTCACAAACTTTGTGACTAGCCTGGTCCAGAAGAACTATGTTTTGCCACAGAACTTGTCAAGCATAAGATTAGTACAGCATAGTGGCTAAGAACCCGGGACTCTGGTTCATGGAGTCCTCAATTTGAATCCCAGTTCTGCCACCTACCTGCCACATAAAGTTGGATAAATTACTTAATATTGCTAAGCTTCATTTTGATGGTGGTACTTAAGTCACAGCACTGAGTTATGATGAGAGTTCAAGGATATGATGCATGAAAACACTTAGCACAGTGCCTGACATGTAATAAATGCTATTTTTATTATTATTTACTTCCGGAAATGGGTAGAGTAATTTAGTGAGTGAAATCTCTCTCAAAGAGATTTCAACATCCCAGAGGCTTCTGAATTTTTTAAATCGTGGATTACGCATAATACAATGGAAAAAATAAATAACGATGGAAATTTTAGACACTCTAATTATTTTTGATAAAATTGCCTTTCCGCTAACCTCAAATTCTATCACATTTTCATTGCACATTTTGATTGACAATGACATAATAAAGGCATCTGATTCAATTCAACTCATTAAGATCTGACCATGTGGTATGTAAAGTATTCAAGATATTCATGTGTATTATTTTATTTAACTCTTATAAGTCAGGGATTGGTATTCACGTATTATAGAAGTGGTACCAAGACCTAGAAAGTTGATGTGACTTGTTTGAAGGTCACACTATTGATAACTGGTACCTTTTTGTAACAATCTTTTTTCTGGTTCCTAGTTATTTTCCAACACGATTCCGATTCCTACCAATGCTTGCAATCTGCATCCAGAATTGAGAATTCAACTTGTAAAACTAACACATTTACAGTTAGTAGGATAGAATGAAAATACAATGGGAGACAGAGATCTAAGGCCTCAAACATTAAAAAAAAAAAAAAAAAAATCAGCCTTAACTACCTGAAGTTTAATGATGAAAAGCTATAGTAATTGAAACCAGAGGAAGATATATCAAGCAAAGCCTACTGGGCAATGAGCTCATATCAAGATATAAAATATAAAGACATGATCCGAAACAATTAGTGAAGAATGCTAAACAGAGTTCTCTCTTTCTCTCACCTGCTGTTTATTAGGTATTGGCATGGTGCATAGTGCTAGGTATTACCAGAAAGAAATCTATAGGAGAGTATCTGAGTCTAAGATATGTCTGTCACATGAGATGTGCTCAATATATTTTGCTGAATTAATGAGCCAAATGGTCTCAAATAAGCAAAGATCAAAAGAGACCTGAGCGCCAAAAACAGTGTCACCTCCTGAATCATAAGGATCAAGGGCAAACCCTATACAGGGACAAAAATAAGGCCAAGACTCTGGCTCTAAACTCAGAGGCCAGAAAGAATTTCTTTTAAGGTTTGGAGCCTATATCCCCATGACAACTAAAGGAGAAAGAAACTAGGAAAAGAAAAGGAGAATTTTCTAATTCTGTAAAGAAACCTTCTCTGCTCTGAACCAATTATGTCTGAAGGCAGCTTTTCTTATCACTTTATCAAGAGCCTCATTAGAAGGGGTACATGTGTCAAAATTAACTATTTCATTTTTTGGATATCTTGTATTTTTGTTTAATATCAGATTCTTTTCATCAATGCCTATAAGTTCAAATAAACTAATTTCACAGGTCAAGAAAATATGGCCTAATCATCAGCATCTTCCCAAAATAAAAGGAGATTAGTAAAAGTACTTAATTGAAATCTTAAGATTTAGCATATGACCCGTTTACAGCATCTCTATTTTTGAGTGAGTTTATTTAAGCTTTTTTTTTTTTTTCCCGTACCCTCCAGGGAGAAAGGCTTGAGTTCCTAAAGCTCAAATATTGCCAAGAGAAGTTCTCTTGACAATTTCAAGGATATATTGGGCTATTCTGATGACCTTTTTGAGTTTTATGTGGATACTCCCATTGACCAATTCATGCACCGATACTAAATCCAGATAAAACAGTTCAGGCAACGTGCCTTCCTGTTGCCTAAGGAGCTACGGGGACTTGGCTTGCCTGGGGAAGGAGTGGGAGCCTGGAACAAAGTGGTCAAAATCCTATCTCAAAACAGCCAAGAACATTCCATTCTTGGCAAATCTTGGCATTCAGGGTCCTATGCTGGGGTCGGGGGCAGGGTGGAGGGCTTTTATTTTAGTCCTTGTAAATTACCTTACATCACTGAAATTGTTTTTTACTTTTTTTTATTATTTAGTTATTAGGACACTGTGGTTGTTAGTTTATGATGCTTGTTTTTATGTCTTTCTTAAAATCAACAAACAATTCTGTCTTAAGATAACAGAAATACAACTAAAATTCTCAGAGACCTTTGTGTTGACTTTTCATATTGTGCCTCTATAAAATCTCCTTTGATGGCTACATTCATCTAAACTAATTTCTTTCTTACATATAAAATTATATCACTGTACATGGTGGAGAGTCCTTAAGTTTTGCCTTCCTTGTATTCAAAATGCATAATGTGTTAGTGATGTTTTCCTTGTTACATTGGTATTATCTGTGAATACATTTAGAAGACTTAGAAGTTGATTCTCAACCATTCTAGTTCCAAACATGATTTTTTTTTTTTTTTAATTACTGACAGATCAGTGATACCAGTATCGGAGGGGTTTTAATAATCACTTCTGGGTTTATATCAGAACCATGGGAGGTAGAAACTCTCCTGAAGATTTATGTGGTCATCCCTTCAAGGGAGGTCAGAAACAGTTTTAATGACCTGATAATATGAAAAGTCTTGGGAAGAGCTCTAAGGATAACTTGCAGGAATAAGAATATGAACTGTAAAAGTGTAATCCTTGGTCATAATTATGTTGTTGTGACAAGATAAACGGGTTTTATACGCCTAGGCATTTTTTTCCTTTTATGATGATCATGTCCAGGTACACAGTTCTACCTGGTGCACATGGGGTCAACATGAGTAGGAATCAACTTGACGGCAACTGGTGGAGACGGTGAGTGGTACAAAGGAAAGAGCCACCCACACTATTTATTACTTACCTGTTCTCCTAGGGCTAGGATGTCTTCTCTGGATATAAGGAGATAGCAAGAATGTAGGAAAAGGAAGAGCGAAAGCATGTAAAATGGATTTCAGTATGTATCATATTATTCATATACCTTGATAAATACCTAAATTATTATTCATATTATTCATATAGTACATGCTAAATGCCAAATTAGTGAAAGAGATAATAAATGAGGTCTGAAGTCTGTAGGAATCCAGAGGAAGAAATGGTTAGATTAAGCTGAGAGTGGTGGGGCTTCAGAGAGCAAGTTTCTCTTGAGATATTCATTGAAGATTAAGTAGAGTGTAGATAATTTTTAAAGTCTGTGATCACTTGAACGCACAAAAATATCCTACATTTTTTACTAAGCATTTTGATATAATTATTTTCTCCTCAAGTGAAAAAGAGGAAGACTTTTGATGAGATGTGGCTGCAACAATGGGCTCAAGCATAATAACAATTGTGAGGATGGTGCAGGACCGGACAGCGTTTCGTTCTATTGTACATATGGTCACTATGAGTTAGAACTGACCTGACGGCACCTAACAATAACAACAGATAGAATACCCAAAATTATGCTTCATCTTTGTAACTAATTTATATTCTAAATCTTTTGCAACTAAAACAATGATCTGGAAGTTATAAAAACGAGGATCAATTGAGTGTGTAACTTCTACGCTTACCGCTGCTGCACTGAGGGGTCCAGGTCGTGTTCCCTATAAATCAATCACTCTTTGCATGGTGTGTGATGCACGTGGGAGAATCTGTTTCACTGAACAGGCAAGTTTTTCCTCTGGTGCATTGTATCTAGCAAGCATTCTTGGCATAGAGCTTTATTAAAAAGCTTAATTAACAGAAGACAGAATATAACAAACAATAAATCATTAGCTGGAAAATGAAACTGAACCTATCCCTGAATCCACCAGATTGCTATTGTTTTGATTTTTTTTATGGGTTGCTTCCTCCCTCCTTAGCCGCACTGTAAGAGGATAGAGATATCCTCCTTCCTGTTCTGTGCAGTCTGTAACCAATTCTATAGTCTCTGCCATGATCCCAGCTGTGGATTTTTCTCTTCACTTCTGTGACTTGTGCCAACCACAGGTAAGACATGAACACTTCTGTGAAGGGAAAGCCTTCATTTCTTTCCTGCTGATACCCTCTCTGTCTCTATAGCGTCACTCCTAACCCTTACTAAAATCTCTTACCCCACAATTAAACCTCATGATTCCTTTCTCTATGGTACTTTTGGTGTCATATGAAGTCTACAACTACCAACTCTACCACAGCTAAACTCTATGATGAACCATACTAAGTATATGCACATTCGATATGAAGAAGCTGAATAAGATCTTTAAGGATTTCCAGTTTTACACCCTGGAAAACTAGAGATCTCTTTTTCGCAATAATAAATCTGGTCTAGGCAAACTTTAGATTCTCACAATGGATGTACCTGATTTGTTTAAATGGCAAAATGAAAAGTTTTTTTTTTTCTTCGAGACTGTGATGGTTAAGATTGTGTGTCAACTTGGCTGGGCCATGAATCTTGGTGTTTTGGCAGTTGTATAATGTTGTGATCACTTCTCTGTTGAGATTAAGTATGTGATCAACCCTATGATGGGATCTACTGTGAGTAACTAATCAGTTGAAAGGGAGTTTCCTTCCGCATGTGGCCTGCTTCTAACGTAAGTGGACATTCTGGCAAGGCTTGAGGGCTTTTTGCTAGTGCTGGTTCCTGTTCATCTTACCTCCAGCTCTTGGGACTTGAGCTAGCAGTTTACCTGAGGCCTTGCCTGCTGATCTTGGGATTCATCAATCTTCATAGCCTGTGAGCAACTGCTCTGCTCTCTGATCCGCTGATCTTGGTTTTGCTAGCCCCTGTCACTACACGAATCAGGAGAAGCCTCTATCCTGATCCACGGACTTGGGACCTTCCAGCCTCTACAACCACTTGAGGCATTTTCTTGATATAAATCTCTCTCTATGTGTTTATATGCATTATTCGTTTTGTTTTTCTGGAGAACTCAGCCTAAGACAGAGACATACCAAAACTTGTTGCTGTCAAGCTGATTCTGACTCATAGAGAACCTATAGGACAAAGTAGAACTACCGCATAGGGTTTCTGTGGACCAGATGAACTGCTGATCTTTTGGTTAGCAGCCAATATCTTAACCACCGTGCTACCAGGGCTCCTAGACACATACATACTACAACAATTCCAATATGTGAAATGTCTGACTGTATGGGAATATCTGGCAACACATAAACACAAGATTGCATTGGGAACTTTAAAACAGTATGTGGAGTATATTGAGCAGATGAAAGCAGTTGTGAATACTTATACTGGACTCCTGGTGGTGCAGCAGTTATGAGCCCAGGCTGCTAACAAAAAGGTCGACAGTTTGAATACACCAGTTATTTTTTGGAAACTCTATGGGGCAGTTCTACTGTCTTCTAGTGTCACTATGATTTGGAATCAACTAGACGGCGCACGACAACATAGCTGTCATAAAAATATAGCACATTTTTAACCAAGATAAGACAGGTTACTATTATTATTTATTTTTTTTAAAAAAAAAACCTGTTATATTTTATTAGAAATAATTCCCCCTTTAAGCATTCATTTGTAGTGTTAAATATGTAATCAATGCTCCGATATAAACTGTCTTTTGATGCCCTCCCAAGATGATGCATGTTTCTTCAGAGCACAAAATCATCGTTATTAAAAGCAAATCATTGTAGTAAAAGAAGGTTCCATCTAAATATTTAACCACTCAACAAGACTAAGTTTATGTAAATAAGGTACTGAAGTAAAAAGGAAACACCAGTATTTCAAGTATAATTTCAATGTTGAATTATACATTTGTATTTAATATTTTGAAATTCACATTGCTTGTTTTAGTCTATAAGCAAAACCATCTCTTTAAACAGCTGACTGACCTTACTAGCCTTCCTTTTTTAAATTTTAACTTTTTAGTTCAAAAAACACTTAATAAACCATGAACACAAAAAGGGAAAAAGAATTTGTGAGATATAATTAGACAGAAAGCAAACTAGAATAAGCAGATAAATGAAAGAACCAATTAGAAATCCTAAAAATTAAAAACTTATTTAATGGAATTTTAAAAAGACTATTAAATGGATATGTTTTTGATTGAAGAAGATAATTTTAAAAGTTCAAATAAAATTAAGCATAGAGAGAAGAAGCAAATACATACAAAATTGGAATAACAGTTAGGAACCAGAGATCGGAGGGTACAAAATATGTATAATAGATTGGAGATACAAAGTAAATAATGTAGGAAATGACAGGAGAGAAATATTTAAGGGATATATTAGATTTTTTTTTTCCAATTCTTTGGCATTAAAGGAACCCTGGTACTAATTTCAAAATCGCACAATCTCAGTTGAACTGAATTGAGTCCATAAATAAACTCTCACATATATGATCAACTGATTTTTGCTAAAGGTGGTAAAGTAGTTCTATAGAAAAAGGGTAGTCTTTTTAATAATTGGCACTGAAACAACAGGCTATTCATATGGAAAAAAAAAATTAACCTCTACCCTTACCTCATTCCACGTAAAAAATTAAGTTGAATCAAATCACAGCCATAAACATAATAAAAAGAAAGCTATAACAATTCAAGAAGAAAAAATAGCATTTTCATTCTTCTCCTCACATCAATGATCTTAATCTGCATTATATACCAGTTGAAAACGTGCCATCATATTAGTGTGGCTTAGACTTTCAGTTTTATATTTTACATTAACTATGCATGTATCAATGCTTTTACAATCAAAAATCAATTATTTTGTGTATATCAGAATTACATACTTATGAAAGAAAAAATAATATTTAAAAAAATTGGTCAGGAGTTAAAAATTGAGGTACAGCTTTAAAAACAACTAAGAAGAAGTAGATAAATAGCTAGACATTCCAAATATTTAGTAAAAGAATAACAGATAACTAATAAAACAATAAAGTGTGGAAAAGAGCAAAATAATACTTTTGAAAAATTGTAGATTTCAATAACAATAATTGGTAAGAGGACAGAAAACATTCTGAAACCCTCATCTTTCCTAGAAGTGACTCAAAATATACATTTAGTTGAGATTTTTGATAAGCATAAAATTATGGGTAAAACAATGTATAAAACTTTTAAGGACTTGAAGTAGAAGACTAATATCTTTGGATCTCTGAGATAATCAAGGACAAAAAAAAAATTAATAAGAAATCATTAAAAATAAAAGCATGGCAATATATGATAGAAATTGTCAGTTATGATAATAAACATAATTGGTTTAAACTTATCTCCTCAAACAGGATGCCTTACCAACTGTGTTACAAAACAAAATCTAATTACATGCTGATTGCAATAGATACCTGAAACAAAATGAAGTTGAAAATTAAAACCTAGGCAAAAAAAAAAAGATTTGAAAATAAAAGACTAGGCAAAATTAAATTAGTTAAAAGTATCCAGAAGTGGAGTATTAATAATATTTGAAATTAAAGCAAAATAGCCTCCAATAATATAAAGAAATCTACAATGTATTAATAAAATCTGTAGTTCACAATCAAGTTGTGGTAGTTTGTTCAACAAACATCTGTAAATATTCCACTATTTTATTTTTTTAGTTTTTGGCACTGGATAAGTTTGATAAAGTCCCTGTTCAAGGAAATTATATTCTAATAAGAGAAATAAAAACCAAACAAAACCAAACTCATTGCCACCAAGTTGAATTCTGACTCATACAGACCCTGTAGGACAAAGTAGAATGGTCCCATAGGGTTTCTAAGGCTGTGATCTTTACGGAAGCAGCCTGCCACATTGCTCTCCCACGGAACGGCTGGTGGATTTGAACCTCCGAGCTTTTGGTAAGCAGCTGAGCAGTTAACCACTGCTCCACCAGGGCCCCTTATATGAGAGATAACAAAATTAAAGTAACCAAGGAATGATTTTTTTTCCAATATTGATACTTTCTATAAGCAAAACAAAACAGGATAGTGAGGGGCAGAATAATAGGAGTGCGACATTAAAACGGGTTATCATATGGGCCACACTGGGAAAATAAAATTTGTGAGGAGACGTTAAGAGATGATAAAGAGCCGATTATGCGAAGTTGAGGAAAAGAACATTCCCAGTGGAGAAATTATAAAATGTGAGTATATTGAGGTCAAAGCAGAGAGAATAAGGAAGAAAAAGCTAGGAGACGAGGTGGATGAGCAGGTTCTCGATCACATAGCTTGGTCATGCAAGGAATTTGGATTTACCCTAAATGTAATGAGAAACCATTGGAGGGTGTTTGTCAGATGTGATTTGCGAAAAATTGACTGAAAATCTAAACACAAAGGAAGCCAAGAAATTATACAGGAGAATTCTGTAGAGCTGCAGAAAAGAGGTAATGGTAGCTTGATTAAAGGTCATATATAACGCCCGAGGAAGGAGACTATTAGAGAAGGATAGATGTAGACGGATTTGGGAAATATTCAGGTGGTAGAACTGATGATAAAAGCTGATGCATAGTGCGTGAGTGAGGACAAAGGAAGATAGAAAGGAATGATGACATTTAGTGTGAACAACCAGGAATTCTCTTCCAGGCACGTAAGCTTGAGCTTGCTAATAGATGACACTTAAATGGAGATGTCAAGTAGGTTTGGGAAGTTCAGTGGAGATACTACGTCTACCAATATAAATGTGGGAGTTATGCATACTGATTTTATTTGAAGTCATAGTACTGGATGGGATTCAGGTAGGAATGTAGAGAAAAAGAAAGGAATGATTAGGACTTTACCATGAAGTACTTTGATATTAACAGATTGGGTTGAGGATGAGAGGGCAGCGAATCAAGGGCATGTGGCCCAATGGGTGTATCAAGAAGGAAATTAATACTGTTGTGGAAAGTCAGTACTATAAAGTAAGTAAGGATGAATTTATTGGCAGAATATATTCAGAAAATATTTAGAGGAAAATGATCATTTTTGTATAAAAATCTCCATAGAAATAATTGTATAATCATGTTTTTCGGTCATAATTACCAGTTAGATATAGAAATGTATCAATAAAAAATTATCAAATTGCCTGAAAATACAAATAATCCTAAATATTTCTTATTGAGTGACATTGGGGATGACAAAAATTACTGAGTTTTTAATGAATTAGCAATGCAAGTATCCAATTTATTTAAAAACCCATGGACTGCCACAAAAGATGTACTCAGAATGTATAGATATTTTTAATAGAAAGAGTGAAAATATAGACTATGCTTTTGATTAAGTAATGAAGTAATAAAACAAACCCAAAGAAGCAGAGCAAAAAAGTATATATCGATGTTGCTAATTCTGCTAATAAGACTATCTAAAAGTAGTCCTTTCATTTAATTTTTTTAATATTGTAACCAAATTCCTCAGATTCTTGTCCTGTGCTATTAGCCAGTTGAAATAAGATGGACATCAATTGCAAGGGAAACAGAAGGTGCCAATTTATTTTCTTTGCAGACAAGGAGCAACATGGGGCATAGCAGCAGAAAGACCACATGCTCCCCAGCCCAGTGGATGGGGGACCTTTTATGTCCTTGAGTCCCCAGGGGGCAGGAATTGACGCCTGAAACCCTACACCCCAAGCCAACCCATGCCCAGATTTGGAGATCTGGAAGCTGAGTTGCTGCTAAAATGGAATTATATGTGATTGAATCAGTTGGCCTTGAGTAAAGCAGATTACCTTCCATAATGTGGGTGGGCCTCAATCAATCCCTTGAAGACTTTAGGAGCAAAGAGGAAGTTTCCCTAGGGTGTGTTCTGGCTCTAGACTATAAATAGACATTTTTCCAGAACACTCTTACTCTTCATTCTTCTCATCACCTGATCTGCAGATTTTGGGACACAAGCCTGCAGGTGTCTCCAGCCTATCACCTGATACATATATCATACAGGAGAATTTTGTAGAGACGAATTTTGTACAGAATTTTGTAGGAGTCTACAGCCTATCAGCCAATATATATAAATATATATATATATCATATAAATATATATCTATCTCTAGAGATATAGATATGTATGTATGTATATATATATTTATAGAATATTGTATATAAAATATTAACTCAGTCGTGTAGAGTGCACACACTGGATATATACACTACACCCACTGGAAAGCTATCACATATCCTAACTAAAGGCAATATATCAAAAAGTTAGTAATGGTTATCTCTGGGTAATAAGATTATGCATGGTTTTTATATAGTTGTTTCTATCACTCTGCATTTTCTAAATATTTCACAAAGAGCATATATTATCTTTAAATTTAGAATGAATAACAAATACCATGCTTACGCATTTTAGACAGAAGAGATGTGAGTTGGATTTGGGAAGACTGAATCAGTATGTGAAGTTCACTAACTTCGCAAGGAAGAACAGAAATTTAACATGATCTATGTAAGCTTTTAAACAAGTTGTAGTTCAATTCCAAGGACCTTTGAAAGTAGAACATTGGAACCATGTTTTACCATTTTCTTCCATGACACTGATAATAATCTCACAAAGTTGTTTATAATCACTTTATTGCATTCATCAGCTGAGACTAATTATAACTCAGTTGAAAATTATCCTTGCAGAGTGCATTCTAAATATTAATAAACATAAATAATGCAAGTTTAGTATTAAAACAATTCAAAACAACAAACAAAACCCTCAGGGAGTTCCATAAAATTAATCTGGTTCCACATAAATTTTGTCTTAAAATGTTCAAAGCAATAATGTCCCGTATCACAGGATATATTAAGTTCCTCCTTTCTTTTTGTTCTGTTTTCTAATTTTATAGGATAAAATAATAGATGTGAACAGTTGGCAGGTCAGGAAAAGTTTAACGGTAACTTTTAATAAGGAAAATGGAACTAATTTGAACTTAAATTGGCTAAGAAAAGCTGAGGACCAACTGCTCTTAATGTTGATTTTCTATTATTCTGGAATGTTCTTATTCTTCCCTTTTATTTCCTGAGCTAACAAAAATGGATAACTTTCAAGGATGTGCAAACACAGTTTTCTAACTTAAAAGTCTATACTTAGAATTAATGGGCTTCAAATATCAGATAAATTGATATATTTTTATATTCAAAATTTTAGTTTTTAACACCACCTCCTATGAAATTTTGAAGAGTCTTCCTTTTGATTGTTCCGGAGTTTAAAATCTTACATTGTACATCCAAAATGGTTGGCTCTATGACCTTGGGCAAATTAATTAACATTGTGAAGTTGCATGTAATAATCAGTGATACGTTTTTCTTCCTTACAAAGTTGTTATTTGTATATGGTTCTACTAGGACACAATATGCAAAATATAGAATACAAATTTCGTGAACATCTATTCCCATTGTTATACTCATATTTTTCTTTCCGGCTCTGAATGTGTTACATTCTGCTGCCATCAGAGGAAGGGAATTTGAAGGGATACGAGGATACCAGTATCAACTCTGCTACCTAATATGTGACTGAACTTCTCTCAACCTCATTCCCGTTATTTGTTAATTCCATTGTAACACCAACGGTAGCTACTGTAAGTACATTTTCAAGGGCCAAATGAAATAAGTGTTGTAAAAAACTTGTAAACTCTAAAATACTATTCAAAGGATAAATCAGATTATAAATTCCACTTTGTCATGCTACTTTTAAAGTCATGCAACACCAAAAACTTAGTCACAATCTGACATGCAACGAGCAAATGCTTTCAAACATTTGAATATTGGAATATTTCCTAATGCTTAACATATTCTTTATGAATTTCCGTGAAGTTGATTCCAATTCATGGGGCCCCCGTGTGAGTCAAAATAGAACTGTGCTCCATTGGGTTTTTAATGGCTGATATTTTGGAATCACCAGGCCTTTCTTCCCAGGAGCCTCTGGGTGTACTTGAACCTCCAACCTTTCTGGTTAATAGTCAATAATATTAACAATTTGCACCTCCAGGAACTCCAACATATTCTAGAGATTACTTTTTAGAATTTTGTAGTGATTGATCATATATACATAAAGAGACACTAATGAAAAAAAAGAAAACCATAATGCCTGAAAAAATTTTCCTCTGTCAGTGAGAAGTTTCGGTATTATTTATACAAACTTATCTTTCCTTGGATAACTCACGAATGTCTAAATGTTCGTTTCCATTAGGAAATTTCTAATCAACAAAATACAAGAAATCTTACACTCTCCTCTTTGATTTTTTTTTTTTTTTTTTTTGCTATAAACCTTTCTATTATAACTTCTAAAGTGACTTAAGGCAAGATCTTTCATTTTTTTCCATCTTTATAAAAAGTGGTATGTTTTATCTTAAAAATGAAAAAGTTATTTAATAAATATGACTAAAATTAATACCATGTGAAAGTTAAAAGCATTTCAAGTTCAATAAAGGCAATAAAGAAAGAAAATCCCAAAACAGAAAGCCTAACTTAAAACATTTGCTGCATTTTAATGTGTTAAAGACTGCACACGGCAATCTCTTAATAAACTTCACAATCGTAATGTAGGTGAGAGCTAAATTGCTAAGCAAGGTCATATTTCTAGTGAAGAGGAAAATTGTGTGGATTCAGGGCTTAAATCCCACAAATATTTGCAGAGTAATACACACATGATTTCATTTATCCATTGATATTACTAAGATTGTAACATTGCCTCACTCTCCTTCATATTTTGCAGATTGTTTTTCTGCTGACCATCTGGTTAGTTATGGTAGAATCAATGGGCTCATAAATGTTTTCATTCATTGACAGCAAGTCTTAAGAAAGTTGTGAAATTGAAAAATTTCATCTTTAGCTCTCTCAGATCAAGAAAATTGTGTAGGTGACTTTTACCAAAACTTAAAGAAACAGTTAAACTCTGTTCTATACAAACTCTTCCACTGAATAGAAAACTCCAAACTCATAAATAAGGCTAAAGTAATTTTAGTGATCAAAACTGGACATGAATGATATGAGAAAAAAATCAATCTCATTTATTAACATAATTATAAAGATCCTAAATGATGAAAAATAATACATGATGATGAAGAAAGTTTTATCATAGGAATGCAAGGTTTAATTGATTTATTTGGTTCACCACATTAAGAGCTTCAAAGAGAATAACTAAAGCTCTTATCAATATATTGTATGCCCTTGTTAAACACTACCTTTCTTTTATTCCCTTTTGCCTTTTTTTCTCTTTCCCCCTAATCCTGCTCTCTCCCCAGATCCCTAACAAATTCTGTGGAGCTCTCATACAACTAAATGAAGAGTCTCCTGTCCTAGAGTAAAGAGGTCTTGAAAACTTATTCAGAATGTATGTATTACATTCATAGGGACATTTTATATTTTAGAGATGAATATAAGATTAAAGCAATAAGTACTACACATTAAAGAGTTTTGGGCAGCAATACAAGAGCCATTTTGGAGTTGGAATGGGAGTAGCTTTCTTTATACCTATAAAATTCACCAAAGAGTTAACCAACAACTCTTTCCGCAGGAAGGTTTGCTATCACAAAAAAACTGAATTGCTCTTTGCTGCTATTTCCCTTTGATTCCAGAGCTATACTGTATCTTCCCTTCTTTAACTCCGCACCCCCATTTCATTTAATGCTGATGTGTAGTTTTCACCCTTAGCTAGCAATGGTTGGTCACTTTACCTACTGCTTAAATCTTCCCATAGAGTATTTGTTTCAATTATCATTATTGCAAGAGGCTGTTTTTCAGTACAACTCAAAGGATTCTACTTGCCATAATGTGGCTCAAATTACAATAAAAAATATCCAGAGATAAATGCTTCTGATAATTAGGGTCCTAATCTTCATTCAAATAGAGTTGCCAAAAACATATTAGACATTTGAGTATTATTATGTTTATGTAATAATTCTATTTCACTCTTTTATACCTAATAAAACTATGTACTTCTATACAGTTAAAATACAATAAAGAATAAGACATTTAGAAATCTAAAAATGTGTCATTGAGAGTTGACAAGTATTTGGAGTGACTAACAATGGGTATTGAATTTAGCAACTGTGATTTTTAAGGTTGTGTGTCACCTTAGTTGGGCCATGATTTTCAGTGGTTTGGCAGTTATGATGTAGTTTGGCAGTTGTATAATGATGTAATCACTTACATGATAAAAAAAAAAAAAAAAACATGATGGGATCTGATATATTGTAATATCTTCCATGATTAGATCTGCTATGGGTACCCAGTCAGTTGAAAGGGAGTTTCCTTGGGTGTATGGTCTGCATCCAATATAGGTGGACTTTCTGGCAGAGTTCACTGGCTTTTGCTGGACTCTGGATCCTGCATTTGGCTTGTTAGCATCTGACCCCCAGTTTTTGGGACTTGGACAGCAGCCTGTTGCCTTACCTACGAATCTTGGATTTATCAACCTTCACAGTCCTGAGCCAGCAGCCTACTGTCTTGAGTTCATCAGCCCCTGCAGCAACTTGAGACAAGGAGAAGCCTCCAGCCTGACACCTAACACCTGATTCCTGACCCACTGATGTGGACTTACCAGCCTTTACAATCACAGGAGCCATTTCCTTGAGATAAATCTCTCTCAAGTTGCCTAAGACAGCAACCAGGGAAAAATGGAAACTTAGACTACAGGTTTTAATTTTCTAAAATCTCCACCCCCTAAGAGTCTAAGAAAGTCTCAGCAGAGCTTAATTTTTTTTTTTTTCCGTATATGAAGGGTGCAATTATGCAGAAGACACGGAACAGGAAAGGAATCATAAAGTAAGTTATTTCTGTTGTTCTCATCTTTAAGAAAGCCTTTTGAAACATGGATATATGCTGAGAATATGTGAGAGTAATTTCCCTCTAAGTAGAGGAAATAGGGAAAAGTAGTGAAACCGTTTCTGCATTTCCATCACCCTGACCCATCCAACAATGAGAAAGTACTGAGTTGAAGTTAAATTTGCAATTTTACAATATTTTGATCTTAGCTGTCAGTATGCAATATTTTCCTAAAATTTCTTAACACAAAAACAATAAAACTAGAAGAAATTCTATAATTTTCTTTGGTATTGAACCATTCAAAACAGATGATTATCTTTTTTTTTTTTTTGAAGAATTTACATTGCCACCAATGATGTGATTTTGTAACCTGGGTGGTCAAGAATGAGCTAAACCCTCTCCATTCTCCTCAGTCAACAAATAAAAGTGCAGGAATAAAAAGTACTAAAATATCAAAATGTTCTGTCAGAGAGTATTTGCAACAGAGTTTCAGCAGAGGATTTTGGAAGTGATTGTGTGTAAATATGGTGAAAAGCATCATTTTCTCAAATACATTCAGATGTTTTAGTTTTCTTCACATAATCCCATAGATTTTTACTAAAATACATAGAAGAAATTTATAACTTAAGAAAATTAATCACTTTTCTTTAAAGTCTTCACAGAGCCATTAATTTGCAAATATACTCATTTTGATTCTCCAAAGGGAGAATAACTGAATAAGCATATAATAGACATCTTTGATCACAGACTTTTTTTTTCCCATTATGAAATTTGGAGTTCATAACATCCTATAGGGTAGAGATTTGGAATTCTTGGTTTAAAATATTGAAAAGGTATGTGAATCCATAAAGGAACAAGGAAAATTACTAAATTACTAAAGTAATCAAATACACCAAGAGAACAAACCCACATAGAATTAATAAGGTTCGTACCAATTTTGCCAAGATAGTTGTGACTTATCTCCACGTGCCAATTTATCACTTCCATAGATCGAAAATCAGATTGGAAACTGGAAGTCATTTGAATGAATTCCACATGTAATTGCGTAGAAAGTTAAGCGTGATAATACAAGTGTTTTAATATGGCACTGATTAGTTCCATATTTGACAAATATAAAACCTGATTAACCACCGGACCCCTTTCAGCTCCATGATCTTATGGTACTTATAAAACAAACAGACAAACAAACAACACAAAAAGCACTTTTTTAAATATAATTTGTCAAATATTTGCCATGTGGACAACTACAAAAGGACACTTCCCAGATATTACTGCAATGGTTGGTCTCATGTAGGAGGCTACACCGGAAAGACAGAATGTTAGTACTACTTAAAAGTGAAGATATAATGATGTTTAATCAAGAAAAGGGATATGGGTAATGAACAAAAAAGAAGAGAAAACTTCTTTTAGATCTCGAACATTCATAAACTTAAGACTCTTGAAATTACTCCCATCATTGAACTCTTCTTTCTGGGTGAAATAAACGTAATATCTAATTAGATATTTGACTATACTCAGTGAACCTTAGTAAGCCTCAGTTAAAATTTCAGAGCATATGACTATGCTCAGTGCACTTTAACACACTTTGAGATTTTAATTGACTCTTACTGAAGAGGAGCCCTGATAGTGTAGTGGTTAAGAGCTCAGCTGCTTACCAAAAGTTGGCAGTTCAAATCCACCAGCTGCTCCTTGGAAATCCTATGGGGCAGTCCTACTCTGTCTTATAGGGTCACTATGAGTTGTAATCGACAGAGAGGCAACAGTTTTGGTTTGGTTTTGGTTTCTCACTAAAAAAACAGTAAATCGCCCAAAGTTTTATGGTGAAAATGTCATTGAAATCTTGGTCTCGTAGCAGATCTTTTAAAGAATTACTCAAGTTTGTAAGAATTATTCATGTTTCTAAGCTCTGATTCTCAGACTTTAATCAAACTTCAAATTGAAAATGGAAACGAAATTTGTAAATTACTGAACTGGTATTGAATGGCTAGATAGATGGGAGAATAGCTGATGGATGAATAGATGATGAACAAAAACTGAATGAATGACTCCTTTGGTGTATATTAGTATATGTTTGTAAGAGATTCAAAAAGAAGATTGAAAAATCAATGGATTTGCAGAACAGTGCCATTTAACTTAAAATTTATTTTTCCTCTTGTTTCTGATTGGGGCCATAGGTGTGACTAAGAAAAAAAAAAGTTGATGTTGAGTCAATTCCTATGGGGGAAAAAAAAAGAGGATTTAGGCAATTGGTTTCTACTAGTTCTGGTTTTCTTTCATGTCTTCAGGGCACATTAAAAACTTGTATTGATAGCAGTGTTTGTTTCCTTAGATTTTCTTTTTTGGTTGTATTTGACCAATTTATTTTCGGTTAATCTTTGTGTGTTAACAAATTGAGAAGGTGACAGACATGAGCAGGAAAGAAAAAAGAATGCAGAAATGTTATTCTCTCTAACCCCAAGCAGTAGAAAGGAACAGGGTTCTACTTTCATCTCTTTTATATGAATTCTTTTTCCAGTATCGGAATAAGAGAGTACCTCTGCTTTATTTGAAAAATGTTTCCCATAGAAATTAAAGAATTTTAGATAAAGTAAAACACGTTCAACTCCATATTGTGTTTCGCTAGATCACTCTACCTCTTAAAAAACTGTTTGATCTTCTTAAAATCTGAAACAACTTTTACTAGGTAGCTGTGGATGTTCTTTTGCTACAGGAAAAAAAAATGCCTTAAATTTTTCTCACATTATTATTTCGTAATATTGACAATCAATGTCAAAAGCAGCTTATGTGGGGATTATAAAATTCATCAACCTACCCTGTGAGTATATAGTTCTTGTTGAGTTTGTATTATTATAAAGTATATTTTTTATATTGCAATATTTTAAAGCATTGGAATTGTGAAATTTGTGTTAAAGTGATGTATAACATAAATCTTTATCTCTTCACTCTAATTTTCAAGATATCAGAGTGGTTCAAATTCATGATTATTTTTCTGTTTTGTCTGGCCACCTGTCTTAGTTATCTAGAGCTCCTATAACAGAAATACCACAACTGGATGACTTCAACAAACAGAAATTTATTCTCTCAGTCTAGCAGGCTAGAAGTCCAAATTCAGGGCATCAGCTCAAGGGGAAGGCTTTCCCTTTCTGTCAGCTCTGGAGGAAGGTTTTTGTCATCAATCTTCCCCAGGACTAAGAGCTTCACGGGGACCCCAGGTCCGAAGAATACTCACTCTCTTTCCATACCACTACTTTCTTGGTGGTAGGAGGTCCCCCTGTCTCTCTGCTCACTTTTCTCTTTTATATCTCAGAAGAGATTGACTCAAAACATAACTTAATCTTGTAGATTGAGCCCAGCTTCTTCATTCACATAACTGCCTCTAATCCAGCCTCATTAACATCATAAAGGTAGCATTTACAACACATAGGAAAATCCCATCAGATGACAAAATGGTGGACAATCGCACAAACTGGGACTCATGGCCTACCCAAATTGACACACATTTCTGGGGAACACAATTCAATCTGTGACACCACCTAACTATGGTTATGACTGAGGTAACATAAAATGATTATATAAAGACAACAGAAATTCATAACTAAATTAACCATCAGTTTTCCACTTTCCCCTTAAGAAGACACCTTGCCCAAAGAGATTTTAGAAAGTGATTCTAAACTTGCCTCTCAACTGTTGCTCTGAGTAGAGTATCCTTCCTTACTCTGCCACACGCCACACATTTCTTCACGTTAAACCTGGTCTGAAATTCTTGTGCTGCAGGATCTCTCTCATTATGATGCTGCTACTTCCCTTGCGTTTTTGTTCTTTCACAGAAATACTCCTTTTCCTAACCTTCCTTCGCTGTCATCAAGCTCATGCTTTCCTTTGAGGAGTGTCATTCTTATACATAGCATTAACATTTCTGTGTACTTCTCTGGAAGCCACCCCTCTTCTCCACATAATTTGTCCATCCAAGAATCCAGTCTAAAGGGTGCATTTACCAAAACATTTGTCACTCAGTCTAGAATAATAATACCCACAGGGCTCCACAGGGATATTTGATATCCAAAGTTCCACACAGAAGTCCAGGAAGAGCGAAGGCATAATAATTCTGGCCATGTTTAGAGTTTCCCTGTGGCATGAGTGAGTGGTGGACAAACTCCCTGCCTCCCATTGTCATATGGGGCCCTTTCTTTTTCTGAGTGCCTAGTTAACAATTACTGAAAAACATTTATATGTACCACACACACACATAAATACATAAATCTCCAGGGTAAAAATTAATAATCATAGACACTGAAATCTAAATCAGAGTACAATGTAGCAGGCTACTTAATACCTATAGACATTTTATTCAACATCATATGGTTTTTAAAGTATTATATTAAAGTTCTCACATTGGAAAACTTCACATAAAATTCAGGCTATTGATATTTCTTGAAATTCCAGTGATCTTGTTGTATCAGGTGGCATCCCCATGAAGTAAAAATTAGATGAATCTGGGCAGTGGTACACCCTTTTGACTAAGCTTTAGCTTTCCATTTTGACACTCTCTCTGTTTCTCACACAATGTATGTGTGTACCCTTCCAACCAGTTACTTGCCACTTTACTTTCCTGGTCCTTGAAACATTTGTTTGCAATCAAGTCTAAACCATAGGAGAAACTAAAACATTTCTTTCTACATCATAATTGGAATGGCTCACCTTTCCGCAGTGAAATTGAATCTACGCATTATCCCATCATTAGTTCTTCTCCTTCTTTTTCCTGTCCATCTATGACTAGAAAAAAAGATAATGACCCCTTCACTATAGGAGTCCTCTCTTAATGGATACTCCCTAAAACTATAAGACCAAGCTAAAGCTTTGAAACGACTTCTTTTAAAAATTGAATCTTTAAAAACATGAAAACATTCTCTTCAAGCTTTGGGGAAGAGAGAGACAAAGTTATTTACTTCCTATTTATAGGTACTCATAAAGGATGATTCATAAATTAAACTCAGTTTACTTACTTTAACAGTTGCAATTATGAATAATATGTTTTAAAGTCCATTAAGTTTTATCCAAATTTAATATATATTCTCTGTAGAGAGATAACAGGACTAACAGTACTTTTGTTTTCATACGGTGCTTTCAAAATTTTAGTGCCAGTCAGAATAAAAGGTACATATAATTGCTCATGTTTGAGTTGAATTTTGAAGGCTGAACACATGGATGCTTAGTCTGACACTTGAACACTTCGATTCACCTTTGTTGACAGAAAAAAATGGCCCACGTCCCAGTTCAAAGAGATACTGGGAAGGTGTCTCAGAATACAGAATAAGTTAAGAATGTAGATGAATGCTTCCCTTTAAAATACAGGTTTAGCCAATTGCTGCCTTTGCCTCCAATCTTGCCCACCTTGCTCATTATCTATTAAAGCCTAGATCGAATTACAAGTTTTCATTGCCAGATGAATAAATAACCAGGAATTCTGAGTAGTATCCTTTCAACTCTATAGAAATATAAATCAAAGCCAAACAAAGCATCGTTTTGAATCAAAGTCACTAACAATGTATCCACATGCCATCTCATGATTTAAAAAAAAAAAAAAAGGTCTTTTGGTTCTCTTTAGTTGACGACATTCCACATATCAGAGGTACAATTCACTGGTGACTATGGAGCAAAGATTAAGATGAAAATGATGTCTTCCACAGGACAAACATATATTATGTCCACAAAAAGATATCTAGATGATAATCAAAATAATACAAGTTCAAGGTCAAAAACAACAAAAAGAATCACATTTGAAAATAGAGATCTGAGAATCATAATCAAATGGATGACATTTAAAGGCAGAGCTGTGCTTGGGATTTTCCAAAGAGATCATTGAGAGGAAGAGAAAGACAGAGAGAGAGAGACCTAAGCTGTATAATTCAAACATTTTAAAGAGCATACAAGAAAGTGAGAAAAATTTTGAGGAGTTTGAAGAAGGAAGGATAGCAGATGTCCTAAAAGTCTAAGAAAAAGAGAATTCCAAGGAATCAAGGATACATGAAGTTAAAAGAATAATAATTCTTTAAAAGACATACCAAACGCTGTAACAGTGGATCACTGGTGGTTTTATCAAGAGGATGTGGAGTGTAGAGAAAACCATATGAATATGTCTGGGGGAGTGATTTTTTTTTTTAAATATATGTTCTGATAATTATTAATGGAAGAGGACTATACAGATCACAAAACTTAAAAGTTAATGTGAAGTAACCTTGACAGCTTTTTTACAAAGTTTAAAGCGTACCTTGCCCTGATCCAGTAATTTTACTTCTATGTATTTACGTAAGAAAACTAAAAACATATTTTGACAAAAAAAAAAAAAAGAACCAGAATGTTTATGGCAACTTTGTTTATAATACCTAAAAACTAAAAACAGCTCAGGTTGCTATCAACCAGAGAATATAGCACAGAGAAGTAACTGTGATATGTTCACACGACAAAGCACTAAACAAACCAAAAACCAAACCCACTGCCATCGAGTCGATTCTGACTCATAGCGACCCTGTAGGACAGAGTAGAACTGCCCCATAGAGTTTCCAAGGAGCACCTGGAGGATTCGAACTGCCAACCCTTTGGTTAGCAGCTGTAGCACTTAACCACTACACCACCAGGGTTTCCAATGAAGCACTAGTTGGCAATAAAAAGGGATGAAGTACTGATACATGCAACAGCAGGGCTAAATATCAAAAACGTTATGCTGAGTAAATATACCCAGACACAGAAAGAACAGTTATTTTATGATCCCATTTACATGAATTTTGTAACTGATAAAATTAAACAGCAGTGGTAGAAGTCAGAACAGTATTTGCTTTGGGAGAGGTGAGGGATTGACTTGAAACAGGTACAAGGGAGCTTTTTGGGGATGGACTAGTTCTATATTTTGATAGGTATGTGGATTATACAGTTGTATGGCTTTATGAAAACTCATCAAAGTGCACATTTAACATGTCACCATATATAAATTATTTTTAATGCATAGGAAAAAGATAAAGTTTATGGCAAGAATGCATGTGAAAAATGAAATTATAGAAGTTTATTTGGGTTGTGAGGAGCCACGGGAAAGATACAGGGGAAAAAAGACAGGGCTGAGGAATAATTGTTTTTAAGTAGTGTGAGACTTAAGCATGTCTATTAAAAAAAAAAAAAAAACTATAGAGAGAAATGTTAGCTTTAAAGAGAGGATATAGATAGAGCAGTATCCTAGGGTAGCCTGAAGTGAACTGAATTAAAGTTACCAAACATGTTTTAATTTTCTGCTCTATCAAGGCCACAAAAGATACAGAGCAGGCTCAGGAGGCTTAGGGACTTGGTCCAATTAACTTATAGTGGGTTACATAATCAATCATGAGAAGAGACTAAATATAAAAATTCAGTTATTTGGGCTCCACACTGTCCTCACAAGGATAAGAGTACCTCTGGGGCCTCTGTAATTGACTTCTAACAAGCTAGATAATTTTGATCAAGTAAGAGAGTTATATCAGAAATGGACTCTGCCCTGTGCTACTGCTTTGGTCAGGACTAAGCCACGGGAATGGTCATCTATGAGTGTTTTCATGGAAGAAAAGTCCAGCACTGCCAGAAACTTTAGATAGGAATTAGAACTAGGAAGACTGATGGAAACCAAAATTGGCAGATGCTTCTAGAAACAGCTAAAAGATCAGAATATGAAATGTTAACTCAACCATGAGTACTTTCAACTTATTGAGTTTAATAGTAGAATGCTTATGTTTCTGTAAAAGAATAGAAAAAATGGGAAGTATCTAGACAATCATTGTGCAATTTTGGCAAAGTCATACCACAGCCCCACAAACTTGGGAGCACATAGAAGACATTTGACAAAAATTATTAGGGACAAATGAACAGATAGAGAGCACTCCATGTGTGCTTATGCAATGCTATCCAAAATTTGAGAATACCCAAGAATGGCCAGAAAAACCTCAAAAAATAACCACTGATTTAAATAATGAGGATAGCTCCAACACTCCGAAAGCAAAGCTCTGAAGAGGCTTCATTGAAAACTACTTTCATTTCGAACTATGGACTAGAAAACTTCAGGAAATAGACTAAATGGAAACCATCTAAAAGGAGAATAATAGAAATTGAAACTATGTTAAAAATCTACAGCGGGAACAAAACTGACATGCTTGTATTGAACATGGGTTCTCATTTGGAACACATCTTACATTGCCATTTAAAATGTTCGCCTGTGTTTTACTGTGAAAATTCTTCTAACAATTACTCATTTTAATTTTATTATTTAAAAGAAATTCATATCCATTTAGTAAAACACACTTATTAAAATTCAGTAGAATCTTTTACTCTTCAGTTTTTCATACTACTGGTGACATATCAAGCTGTTCTTAAAATATAAACACAAATAATAGAATGCCACAGGATTTTTATTAATTTTATTGTAGAGGGGACTATGATATATAAAAAGCCATTTTTTCCAAGCCACTGTGGATCTAGGGATTCATCAGGTTTAATATTTGAGGCACCCTGTAAGACTAACAATTGGGCAGTGATGGAGGGAGAGTTAGGGGATAGTTTATTAATATTGTTAATATTAAGCTAATATTAAGAAAACACCTGCATTTCTAGACATGTAAGATTAGCTAATGTGTTTTTGTCATGATCCTCTCTTACCCCTGTACCTGGAAAATAAACCGTGTAGGATTATCTATGTCCCTGTTCCACGTGAGGGCAGAGGGTCCTTGCGATTCTCCAGATGAAATCATGTGAAAATAAACTTCACAACTTAAACTTCCTTCTAGTTAGAGAGGAAGGTCCTCATAAAATGGGAAAGCCAGTTCTACAGATTTTGCCTTGGTGTCTTTGGATGGTGGGTCCTGATGGAATTGTAAGTGCTTTGTGACTGCGATATGATGAAGTTACAGAAGAGTAAATCAGGTTGATTTTACTAGATTTAGTTATTTTTAGCACCAGCTGGTAGGTCCATGTACTCTACCTGTTCCATCCTCCCAAACAGCCCTTACTAGCAAGGCCAAAATAGTTGAATAAGGGCACAGAGGAAGGAAAAATTCAGACTTCCCTGACTTTAGAAGGTAAGTAAGTGCATCCTACTTTTTGAGACTTGGGCTCTGAAGCACGTTTCCTCAGTCTTGACACAGAGGTATTTTGGGTCAGATAATTCTTCACTGTGGAAACTCTGGTAGCATAGTGGTTAAGAAGCATGGCTGCTAACCAAAAGGTTGGCAGTTTGAATCCACCAGGCATTCCTTAGAAACCCTATGGGACAGTTCTATCCTGTCCTGCAGGGTCTCTATGAGTCAGAATTGACTCGATGACGACAGGTTTGGTTTTTTTGTTTGTTTTTAAATTCTGCGTTGTCAGGAGCGTCATGTGCATTTCAGGATGTTTAGCAGCATCCCTGGCATCTACTCATTAAATGCTAGTAATGGTTCCCCATTTGTAACCACCAAAATTGTCTCTAGACATTGCCAAATGCCCCTATATGCTACCAGATATATTTTGATCAATGAGAGACAAGGCTGACAGGGACGTTCCAGGGCCTTCCTGCACTGAGGGCATGTGGTTTTTACATGGCTCCTCCAGAGGTGTGTTGTATGACTCAGAAACAACTGTGATTTTAGTGAGATTATACTAAGTTTGGTAATTCACCATCTTTTAGTTTGTTGTCATTGCTTCCCTGCTTCACTTCCTTTTGTCCTTTGCTCTTGCTGCCCTGGGACTGTACCACGCAAATAAAGGGACTCATAAGTAGTTATTGCTTTAGGTTCTGTTTTGAAGAAACAGAAGTCAAATTATTTCATTTTATTTTGTTTTCATGTGTGACCAGAAATTGCCAGAGGGATTGATTTTGGTGTGCCACTCAGTAGTGTTAAAACAAAACAAAACAAAACACCAAACCCATTGCTGTTGAGTAGATTCTAACTCATAACGACCCTATAGGACAGAGTAGAACTGCCCCATATGGTTTCCAAGGGGTGCTTGGTAGATTCAAACTGCTGACCTTTTTGGTTAGCAGCCAAAGCTCTCAACCACTATGCCACCAGAAGTCCCATAGCCACCATATTTGGCACTCTGTGCTCATCAAAGATGTTTCTCTGTTGTACTCAATGTTCTTATCTGCATTCCAAAGCAAGAGAACAATACACTGCTTTTATTGCATTTTGATTGTGAACCACACTGAATCCACCTCACGGTAAGTTTTATTTTTAGCTCATTGACAGGTGGAGGAGATATCTTTAGAAAAGACTATTGATAATCATTCTGGGATCAAAGTCAGGTCTGTAGTGTTTGGATGCCAAGCAACGTTAGCTGCATTTGTCAGAGTTTCGTGAATGATCCCTAATATAACCCATTCCCAATTTAGTGTTAATGACAATGGGATAAAGTGGACTCTATATGTAGAGTTCATTTTTCATGGGTAAGTTGACCCAGTTGCAATTAAACTGCTGATATGTAGACATCAAAAGGGTCTCTGCGGATTAAAGATAGGAGCTTAGGAATTGCCTTAAACTTCCTGGATGGAAAAAAAATATACATATATGTAACCTATAGGGTCGCTATGAGTCGGAATCGACTAGATGGCACTTGTTTTTTTTTTTTTTTTTTAACCCAGTAGTAAACATTACTCCACATAAATTGTAGAAAATATCCTGGCTTTTGTAATGCATGGGATTCCTCAAGTATAAGTTAAGCCATCTAAATCTATACAGATATTTGGTGGCAAAAAAAAAAACAAAACAGGATGCTCAAAATTTAACAATTCTACTTTTTTTCAGCCTGCAAATGTTACGCCACTGAACATAGAGCCAACGCAGCACATGATTGAATGTACTTGAGCAAAAAGAGCTTTTAAATGAATTTCATGTGTTTAGCTAGACCTTTTTGGTTTGAAGAACTCAGAAAATTACAGATAATTTTCAGGACCTCTATTGTATTGTTTATTCCATAGACAATAACAGTGGAACTAAATTCATAATAGAGCTAACACATGTGTGTAAATAATAATACAATTTTGGCTAGTGTCTAGATTTTTGGCATCAGATTAATAGAGGCTGAAGATCAGAAGAATAAGGAAGCATTAAACTGAGTTTTGGTTATAATGTTCGATCCATTCTAAATAATTTATAATTCAATTTTATTTAAACAAAATAATATTTACATCTTGTCATTCGCAAGAAAAATTGGCAAATATACCCTGGAATGGTGTTGGTATTGATGTAATTCTGGATATTAGTTAACAAACATGTTTAGCATTCTCAATTACACAAGTATTAGAATTATAGAAGAAATAGAAATCACAGAGAAGAAATATATGTACAAAATGATTCAAATCTCTCCACCTGGCTAACATTTTGGTGTAGAGCATTTGTGATATTTTCTCCATACCTTTTCTCTCTGTCTCCAAAATATGACTGTATTATACCTACTCTTCTATAATTGCCATTTCCACTTTCATGATATTAAACTAATGTTTTTATTTTTATAATGCACTCCTACAATACATTTGTATCTGGAGTATACTATTAACATCATTTACCCACCTTTTTAAAATTTCTCCCGACAAACTTTGTCATTATTAATTGTAATAATATATAAAATTATCATAATATTTAACATGCCACAAGTATTTGGGATAATGTTATCCAAGCAAGAAATTATAATCTAAGAACAGTTTTCATGAAATTATGTAGTTTACATACAGCTTTATTTTCTTACAGAATGAAGTAGGATTCATTTTAGGGAGACTATAGACTTTATAGACAGGAAACTCTGGTGGCGTAGTGGTTAGTTGCTACAGCTGCCATCCAAAAGGTCAGCAGTTCAAATCCACCAGGTGCTCCTTGGAAACTCTGTGGGGCGGTTCTACTCTGTCCTATAGTGTCACTGTGAGTCAAAATCGACTCAACAGCAGTGGGTTTTTTGTTTTTATAGACAGGAGGACATTTCATGCAGTACTGGCAGGTCATTTAATACAGTCCACTTGAAAGGCATGTTTAATGCATCTCCCAACATCCAATTGTGAATAATGAGAAGTGGTAGCGTCTTCCTTTGTCAGAAATCCTCCTTATTTTGGTTGTAAAATATCACCTCACTAAACAATGCACTAAAAATTTCACTAGTAAAATAGGCTACTAGAAGCGTAAGCAAAGAGTGAGCAGGATTTCTTCTTTGGGCTAAACCTCCCCTTAAATTTATTTTCATAAGGGTAGGTGTTAGTTAAGTGCTCTCAGGTTTAGCTGCTCTTTTATCTTTGCAATAAAACACGTTCAACTGTTTGGAGATGCTTGCGGAGAGAAGAGTAGCATTGTAAACACTAGGAAGGTTGCAAGTTTAAATGGTCAGTGCAGTGGCTCTTCACATTGGCGGTACATTAGAATTGGTTGCACCTGGTGTGCTTTGTAAAGCCTAATTTACCTAGGCTTCACCCCTGGGGATTTTGATTTAATTGAATTGGGAACTGGCCAAAGCATAGACAGGTTTTGAGTGCTGGGCTAGTCACTGGCAAACAGCTACTTTTAATAAACTTGTTTTTTTAAATTAAAAAAAAAGAAAAACCTTAAATCATATGGAATTAGGAAACTCACAGCATAGTTCAATAAGAGTAAACAGAGTTTAAAATACAGATCTATTTTTTTTTATTTAGATAGAGACTTAAATTGCTAAAAAGATAACCATAGAAGTCTCTTTTTTAACTGTCAGCTAAAATGATTACCTCTAATTTCTCCCAATATGTTTGTCAGACATGTATGTAGAAGTCAAATTCAAAACTTCTCAAAATGTCCCTTTGCAAAGATATGGCTGTGAGTGTATTTTGCTTCCTTAAATACTTTACCTGCTCCAAAAATCAACAACTTGAACTGACCCAATTCTCTTGCCATAATTTTACCTTGCTCCATGTAAAGTTATCTTTGAAGTTAACTGTAGAGATGAGTCCCAGAAGGTTTACTGAACTGTTTCCCCACTTTGCCCATCAAATGAGGTTCAATTATACTCAACAGGAGAAATAGGTATGTGTGTGGTTTGGTACCCAAGCAGACAATACTTAAGACATCAATTGCTCCCTTGGCTTGGGCAAATGATTGGCAAAAGCATGCAAAATAGCTATCAGGTTCCAGTGAACTGGGAGGTCTTACATTTGCTCAGTCACCTTGTCATTTACCTATTTCCAGAGTCACTAGATGATGATAATGTGTTTAAAGAGCCATGCCTCTAACCTTTTTCTGTGAAATAAAGGTTATTGACAGGGTAGAGGTGGGGTGGGTCTATCAGAATCACCCAAAGAGCTTTTTTTTTTTTTTTTTAATTATCAACCCTGCTACCCACATTAGAGAACAACTGCTTTATACTTAAATATGCCACTAATGGTTTTTTTAGGCAGCTAAATCCTATTTTTAAATCCTAAGGGTAGAAAGGTAACAACTGTGTCATGTCATTTAAGTCACTCTACGAATTTTGGTGGCCAGGATTTTGAATGTGAACTCAGAAAGCACTCTCCTGTACAATACACTAGGGAGTTAGAAAAGATTTTTATTGTAATCATGACTTGTTCTTTATTGAATAATGGAGAAAATTGTATACACTTTTTTGGATTGTTTTGAGAACTAAATAAATAACACATAAAATGTTGAGACCAGAGAATTATTTAGAATAGATTAGTTCTCATCTCCTGCACTTCTCATCAAACTCTAGGGAGATTTAGAGGAAGTCCCTAAATCTAGACGTGGGAGGAATGGGATATATGACTGGTAAACCATTGTATTTGAGTCTTACAGGAAACCAGAATCACATAGTTTTGAAGGACTGCTTTGTAGATCATCAGTTGTTGTTGTTGCTATTTGCTATTGAGTTGCTTCCAACTCATACAGAGTAGAACCACTTCATAGGGTCTTCTTGTCTGTAATCTCAAGAGAAGCAGATCGGCAGGCCTTTACTTCCGTGGTACCACTGGGTGGGTTCAAATCACCAACCTTTAGGTTAGAGCTGACAGCAGTCCATTTGTTTGAGTGGAGCTCAGGACTTCTCTTAGGCCACGTTAAAGGTTTTTCTTAACACTGATATATTTTCATCTTTTATAAATAGTTAGGGATTTATCTAGTGACAGGAAAAGCATTACCTTACCTGAGTCTAACACCTCTACTCCGTAAAGCCAAAACATTGTATTACAAGAATTGGTCTGGACATAGATTATTGGCACAAGACATTTTCATGCCATAGATTTAAGCTATGACTAAACTGTGACTGGCTCTTTTTTTTTTTTTTTTTTAGTCTAAGCGTAAAGAAAAGTTGCCTAGACATAATAATACTGAAGTCTCTAAAACTTTATTTTTTTAGGATTATAAAAGTACAAAACAAAAAATATTACAAAGATACATCCCCATGACCAAGAATTAACTTGGTCGTTATCATATTTATACAGATGTTTCTAGTTTTTAAATTCTAACTTGGTTATATATAAAGAGATTTTTAAAGTTCCCTTTTATTAACATGGAAACCCTGGTGGCATAGTGGTTAAGTGCTATGGCTGCTAACCAAAGGGTCAGCAGTTTGAATCCACCAAGTGCTCCTTGGAAACTCTACGGGGTAGTTCTACTCTGTCCTACGGGATCACTATGAGTCGGAATCGACTCGATGGCACTGGGTTTGGTTAATTAACACTCTTAATCCAAATCTCCTTCCCTCTTCCTTCTTTCCAAAGAAACCTTGTTGTGAGTATAATACATGCCCTTATGATCTGTTTTTGAATGTTATATACCCAAAAAAACCAAGCCACTGCTGTTGAGTTGATTCTGACTTATAGTGACCCCATAGGATTTCCAAGAGTATAAATCTTTATGGAAGCAGACTTGCACATCTTTCTCCCACACAGTGGCTGATGGGTTTGAACCATCACCTTTTGGTTAGCAGCTGAGCACTTTAACCATTGCACTGCCAGGGCTCCTGAATGTTATATAAATGTATAGAGATAGATAAATAGATCTATAGAGAGAATTTATATATAAAATTTGTCCCTTTGAATTATGGTATTGTTGAAGAGTACTAAATGTACCATGGACTACCAGAAAAAGGAACAAGTCCATCTTGGATGAAGTACAGTCAGACTACTACTTGAAAGTGAGTATAATGAGACTTCATCTCACATTCTTTGGGCATGTTATCAGGAGGGACCAGTCCTTGAAGAAAGGTATCATGCTTGGTAAAGTGGAGGGTCAGTGAAAGAGAGGAAGGCCTTCTATGAGATGGGTAGGCACAGTGCCTGCAACAATGGGGTCAACCATAGCAACAATCGTGAGGATGGTACATGATCTGGCAGGGTTTCCTTCTGATTGTACATAGGGTCGCTATGAGGCGGAACCAACTCGATGGCACCTAACAACAACAATATATATATATGAAAAGAAATATATTATTTGGTGTGTTTGCATGTTTACTTCACATAAATAGCTTCCAACTTCATCTATCGTTCCACATCTCATTTTTTCCACTCAGTATTATGTTTTGAAGCCTTTTGTTAATATAGATTACTTTTTATCTGTATACTTTTCCTTTCTGCATTATTTATTTTATTTATATATTTCCCTAATGACGTTAATTTAAATTGTTTAGTTTTAAGATTGTATTCCAGGAAAGACCCTCACACAGTTCTTCTTGTGCACATGTGGAAGAATTTCTCAATCATATAAAGCCTGGAATAGAATTAGGTCATTTAAAGAGTGTGAACTCTATGTTAATATTTAGTTGCCCTTGAAGATTTGTTGCAAATAAATTTGAATTACACTTCTTCGTAAGATGTAAATATTTTTATTTTACCGGATTGTGTAAAATGCCACCCAAGGATTCCTGCAGATATTAGCATGTGCTTTGGAAGTAATTAGAATCATCTTGAATCTATACTAACTTTTCTAGTACCATTTACAAGATCATGTATAATTGCTTGACTTTATTTTTCACAACTACGTACATCATTATACCCTGACTTTGTAAAGTAATACACATAACTAGGTTTCAAGGTTAAGTATATGTGACTCTCCAGCCTTTTCGAACTAAAGACTTGAAATATAAGAGCAGATTAGTGTTTCTAATTATTCACGTAAGCCTAGAACATTGAAGGAAATTAGGTTTCCACATTTATTTATTTTAGAAATCATTAGGCTTTATGTCTTATCTGTATTATTAAAGTAAAATTATTCTTATATAAAATACCTAAAATATACAAATGTATAGAGACCAGGATTTATTAGTGGTTACCAGGGGTGGGAGAGAGAGGGGGAGGGGAATTTATTGTTTAGGAGGTGTTGAGTTTCTGTTTATGGTGATGGGAAATTTGAAAATGGATATTGGTGATGGTTGTTCAACATGATTAATGTCATTGGTGTCACGAAATAGTACATGTGAAAAATGGTGAATTAGTAAATGATGTCATATATATTTTTATGACAATAAAAAATAAGAAAAATATTCTGAGTCCAGTTTGTTCCTAATATTTAATATTTTAGGGAATCGACTTGATGGCACTGGGTTTTTTTTATTCTGTTTGGTCTTCAAATCACTGGGCACACACCACATTCAAGTACAATTCAAGGCAAAACAAATACTAAGAGGTCACGGTCACTGACATTAAGGAAGCTTAATTTCATAGGGTGAGGAAGATATAAATAAAACCAGTTAGTAAAGGAGGATATCTTAAGGATATTGATTATGGATGAAAGACAAAATCACCCCACAACAAGCATAGGCTATGGGGGTCATGCAATTACCTCTCCCACACTCTTGTTTTACAGATGAAACTCTTGGTTTTTGACAAATGAAAAAAAAAAGGTATACAGGTCTCCTATGATGAGTGATAGTGATAATGTAAAAAGGTATTCTTTCTGAAAGTATGTGGTGATTTTTTTGAGGAAAAAAAAACGAAGAAGAAAGAAACAGCTCTAGGCTGCCAATTTCCAGGTTCGGCTTTTGTGGAGAAAAGTCAAAACAATGGTGATAGAAAACTGAATGTGGCTTTGTGGATTTCCTCCTTGGGATCTGGAGGAGATTAAAGAATGGCCGTAGTGGTTAAGTGCTATGGCTGATAGCCAAGAGGTCGGCAGTTCGAATCTGCCAGGCGCTCCTTGGAAACTCTGTAGGGCAGTTCTACTTTGTCCTGTAGGGTCACTATGAGTTGGGATTGACTCGATGGCAGTGGGTTTGGTTTTTGGGTTTTTGGTGTTTTAGCTGCTTAATTTTTAGGATTTTAACTTAAAACAACCCAATCCTGTGTTTTTGTGTCTTGTGTGGTTGAAAAGGTTTTCTCTAACCCCTATCTCCAGATTTCACTTTCATGAAAAATCATGACTCTTTAATATTTCGGATGCTATAGAATGGTGTTTGTCCGCATGTACCAGGTAGTTGGCAATATGCCGTTAGTACAAACGTATTTTACTTTAAAGTATCATCAAAGAGAGGAAAAGAATATTTAAGAGTCCATGAATACCTTTGGAGAATCACATGACATATTTGAATACCAAATAAAGTAGTTATGAACCAAAATAGACACACACACACACACACACACATAGTGCTTTAGGTGTAAGTTTACAGTTCAAGTTAGTTTCTCACAAAAAATTTATACACACATTGTTTTGTGACCCTAGTTGCTATTCCTATAATGTGACAGCACACTCCCCCTCTCCCCCCCAGAATTCCCATGTCCATTCAACCAGCAAGTGTCCCTTTCTGCCTTCTCATCTCGCTTCCTGACAGGAGCTGCTCATTTAGTTTCACGTATCCACTTGAGCTAAGAAGCACAACCTCCATGTCTTATAGTCCAGTCTAATCTTTGTCTGAAGAGTTGGCTTTGGGAATGGCTTTAGTTCTGGGTTAACAGAGAGTCCAAAGACCGTGTTTCATAGGGTTCCTCTAGTCTCAGTCAGACTATAACGTCTGGTTTTTTTACATGAATTTGAGTTCTGTACCTTACTTTTCTCCTGCTCCATTAGGGACTCTGTTGCATTCTCTGTCAGGGTGGTCATTGGTGGCAACGAAGCACCATTTAGTTCTTCTGGTCTCAGGCTGATGTAGTCTCTGGTTTATGTTGCTCTTTCTGTCTCTTAGGCTAATATTTTCCTTGTGTCTTCAGTGTTCTTCACTCTCTTTGCTCCACATGGGTTAGGACAAATTGATGCATGTTAGGTGGCCACTTGCTAGCTTTTAAGACCCCAGATACCACTCACTGAAGTGGGATGCAGAACACTTTCTTAATATGCTTTGTTATGCCAATTGACCTAGATGTCCCCTGAAACCATGGTCCCCAGACCCTCACCCCTGCCACCCTGTCCCTCAGAGTGTTTTGCTGTACTCAGGAAACTTCTTAGCTTTTGGTTTAGTCCAGTTGTGCTGACTTCCCCTGTATTGTGTATTGTCCTTCCCTTCACCTAAGATAATTCTTGTTTACTGTCTAGTTGGTGAATTCCCCCCCTTCTCCCTCTTCACCCTCATAACCATTAAAGAATGTTTTCTTCTGTGTTTAAACCTTTTCTTGAGTTCTTATAATAGCGGTCTCATACAATATTTGTCCCTTTGTGACTAATTTCACTAAGCATAATGCCTTCCAGTTTCATCCATGTCATGAGACTTTTCTCAGATTCACCTTTGTGCTTTATTGTTGCATAGAGTTCCATTGTGTAAATACACCATAAATTGTTTATTCATTTGTCCAGCGACCATGTGCGTGCATATATCTATTCATGTGATGGCTCTTATTTTTCTAGGATATATTCCAAGACTGGGCTTGTTTGATCACATGACACTTCTATTTCTAGCTTTTTTTTTAATTAACTTTTATTAAGCTTCCAGTGAACATTTACAAATCCAATCAGTCTGTCACATGTAAGTTTACATACATCTTACTCCCTTCTCCCACTTGCTCTCCCCCTATTGAGTCAGCCCTTTCAGTCTCTCCTTTCCTGACAATTTTGCCAGCTTCCCTCTCTCTCTATCCTCCCATCCCCCCTCCAGTCAAGAGTGGCCAACACACTCTCAAGTGTCCACCTGATTTAATTAGCTCACTCTTCATCAGCATCTCTCTCCCCCCCACTGACCAGTCCTTTTCATGCCTGATGACTTGTCTTCGGGGATGGTTCCTGTCCTGTGCCATCAGAAGTTCTGGGGAGCATTGTCTCTGGGATTCCTCTAGTCGCAATCATACCATTAGGTGTGGTCTTTTAATGAGAATTTGGGGTCTGTATCCCATTGGTCTCCTGCTCCCTCAGGAGTTGTCTGTTGTGCTCCCTGACAGGGTAGACATCGATTGTGGCCGGGCACCAACTAGTTCTTCTGGTCTCAGGATAATGTAGGTCTCTGGTTCATGTGGCCCTTTCTGTCTCTTGGGTTCTTAGTTGTCGTGTGACCTTGGTATTCTTCATTTTCCTTTGCTCCAGGTGGGTTGAGACCAATTGATGCACCTTAGATGGCCGCTTGTTAGCATTTAAGACCCCAGACGCCACATTTCAAAGTGGGATGCAGAATGTTTTCATAATAGAATTATTTTGCCAATTGACTTAGAAATCCCCTCAAACCATGTTCCCCAGACCCCCGCCCCTGCTCCGCTGACCTTTGAAGCATTCATTTTATCCCGGAAACCTCTTTGGTCTTAGTCCAGTCCAATTGGGCTGACCTTCCATGTATTCAGTGTTGTCTTTCCCTTCACCCAAAGCAGTTCTTATCTACTGATTGATCAATAAAAAAACCCTCTCCCTCCCTCCCTCCCTCCCCCCTTCGTAACCACAAAAGTATGTGTTCTTCTCAGTTTTTTCTATTTCTCAAGATCTTATAATAGTGGTCTTATACAATATTTGTCCTTTTGCCTCTGACTCATTTCGCTCAGCATAATGCCTTCCAGATTCCTCCATGTTATGAAATGTTTCAGAGATTCGTCACTGTTCTTTATCGATGCGTAGTATTCCATTGTGTGAATATACCACAATATATTTACCCATTCATCCGTTGATGGACACCTTGGTTGCTTCCAGCTTTTTGCTATTGTAAACAGAGCTGCAATAAACATGGGTGTGCATATATCTGTTTGTGTGAAGGCTCTTGTATCTTTAGGGTATATTCCGAGGAGTGGGATTTCTGGGTTGTATGGTAGTTCTATTTCTAACTGTTTAAGATAACGCCAGATGGATTTCCAAAGTGGTTGTACCATTTTACAATCCCACCAGCAGTGTATGAGAGTTCCAATCTCTCCGCAGCCTCTCCAACATTTATTATTTTGTGTTTTTTGGATTAATGCCAGCCTAGTTGGTGTGAGATGAAATCTCATTGTAGTTTTAATTTGCATTTCTCTAATGGCTAATGATCGAGAGCATTTTCTCATGTATCTGTTGGCTGCCTGAATATCTTCTTTAGTGAAATGTGTGTTCAAATCCTTTGCCCACTTCTTGATTGGGTTGTTTGTCTTTTTGTGGTTGAGTTTTGACAGAATCGTGTAGATTTTAGAGATCAGGCGCTGGTCTGAGATGTCATAGCTGAATATTCTTTCCCAGTCTGTAGGTGGTCTTTTTACTCTTTTGGTGAAGTCTTTAGATGAGCATAGGTGTTTGATTTTTAGGAGCTCCCAGTTATCTGGTTTCTCTTCATCATTTTTGGTCATGTTTTGTATTCTGTTTATGCCCTGTATTAGGGCT
This sequence comes from Elephas maximus indicus, assembly GCF_024166365.1. Lineage (NCBI taxonomy): Eukaryota > Metazoa > Chordata > Mammalia > Proboscidea > Elephantidae > Elephas > Elephas maximus. The sequence goes on along the minus strand of NC_064827.1, from coordinate 89,898,853 downwards.
CCTAGTGTTGTCCTTATTTTTTCTTCCATGATCTTTATCGTTTTAGTCTTTATGTTTAGGTCTTTGATCCACTTGGAGTTAGTTTTTGTGCATGGTGTGAGGTATGGATCCTGTTTCATTCTTTTGCAAATGGATATCCAGGTATGCCAGCACCATTTGTTAAAAAGACTATCTTTTCCCCAATTAACTGACACTGGTACTTTGTCAAATATCAGCTGCTCATACGTGGATGGATTTATATCTGGATTCTCAATTCTGTTCCATTGGTCTATGTGCCTGTTGTTGTACCAGTACCAGGCTGTTTTGACTACTGTGGCTGTATAATAGGTTCTGAAATCAGGTAGAGTGAGGCCTCCCACTTTCTTCTTCTTTTTCAGTAATGCTTTGCTTATCCGGGGGTTCTTTCCCTTCCATATGAAATTAGTGATTTGTTTCTCTATCCCCTTAAAATATGACATTGGAATTTGGATCGGAAGTGCCTTATATGTATAGATGGCTTTTGGTAGAATAGACATTTTTACTATGTTAAGTCTTCCTATCCATGAGCAAGGTATGTTTTTCCACTTAAGTATGTCCTTTTGAATTTCTTGGAGTAGAGCTTTGTAGTTTTCTTTGTATAGGTCTTTTACATCCTTGGTAAGATTTATTCCTAAGTATTTTATCTTCTTGGGGGCTACTGTGAATAGTATTGATTTGGTTATTTCCTCTTCGGTGTTCTTTTTGTTGATGTAGAGGAATCCAAGTGATTTTTGTATGTTTATTTTACAACCTGAGACTCTGCCCAACTCTTCTATTAGTTTCAGTAGTTTTCTGGAGGATTCCTTAGGGTTTTCTGTGTATACGATCATGTCATCTGCAAATAGTGATAGCTTTACTTCCTCCTTGCCAATCTGGATACCCTTTATTTCTTTGTCTAGCCTAATTGCCCTGGCTAGGACTTCCAGCACAATGTTGAATAAGAGCAGTGATAAAGGGCATCCTTGTCTGGTTCCCGTTCTCAAGGGAAATGCTTTCAGCTTCTCTCCATTTAGAGTGATATTGGCTATTGGCTTTGCATAGATGCCCTTTATTATGTTGAGGAATTTTCCTTCAATTCCTATTTTGGTTAGAGTTTTTATCATAAATGGGTGTTGAACTTTGTCAAATGCCTTTTCTGCGTCAATTGATAAGATCATGTGGTTTTTATCTTTTGTTTTATTTATGTGGTGGATTACATTAATGGTTTTTCTGATATGAAACCAGCCTTGCATACCTGGTATAAATCCCACTTGATCAGGGTGAATTATTTTTTTGATGTGTTGTTGGATTCTATTGGCTAGAATTTTGTTGAGGATTTTTGCATCTATGTTCATGAGGGATATAGGTCTATAATTTTCTTTTTTTGTAATGTCTTTACCTGGTTTTGGTATCAGGGAGATGGTAGCTTCATAGAATGAGTTGGGTAGTATTCCGTCTTTTTCTATGCTTTGAAATACCTTCAATAGTAATGGTGTTAAGTCTTCTCTGAAGGTGTGGTAGAACTCTGCACTGAAGCCGTCCAGGCCAGGACTTTTTTTTGTTGGAAGTTTTTTGATTACCGTTTCAATCTCTTTTTTTGTTATGGGTCTATTTAGTTGCTCTACTTCTGAATGTGTTAGTTTAGGTAGGTAGTGTTTTTCCAAGAATTCATCCATTTCTTCTAGGTTTTCAAATTTGTTAGAGTACAATTTTTCGTAGTAATCTGAAATGATTCTTTTAATTTCATTTGGTTCTGTTGTGATGTGGTCCTTCTCGTTTCTTATTTGGGTTATTTGTTTCCTTTCCTGTATTTCTTTAGTCAGTCTAGCCAATGGTTTATCAATTTTGTTAATTTTTTCAAAGAACCAGCTTTTGGCTTTGTTAATTCTGTCAATTGTTTTTCTGTTCTGTAATTCATTTAGTTCAGCTCTAATTTTTATTATTTGTTTTCTTCTGGTGCCTGTTGGGTTCTTTTGTTGCTCACTTTCTATTTGTTCAAGTTGTCGGGACAGTTCTCTGATTTTGGCTCTTTCTTCTTTTTGGATGTGTGCATTTATCGATATAAATTGGCCTCTGAGCACTGCTTTTGCTGTGTCCCAGAGGTTTTGATAGGAAGTATTTTCATTCTCGTTGCATTCTATGAATTTCCTTATTCCCTCCTTGATGTCTTCTATAACCCAGTCTTTTTTCAGGAGGGTATTGTTCATTTTCCAAGTATTTGATTTCTTTTCCCTAGTTTTTCTGTTATTGATTTCTAGGTTCATTGCCTTGTGGTCTGAGAAGATGCTTTGTAATATTTTAATGTTTTGGACTCTGCAAAGGTTTGTTTTATGACCTAATATGTGGTCTATTCTGGAGAATGTTCCATGTGCACTAGAAAAAAAAGTACATTTTGCAGCAGTTGGGTGGAGAGTTCTGTATAAGTCAATGAGGTCAAGTTGGTTGATTGTTGTAATTAGATCTTCCGTGTCTCTATTGAGCTTCTTACTGGATGTCCTGTCCTTCTCTGAAAGTGGTGTGTTGAAGTCTCCTACTATAAATGTGGAGGTGTCTATCTCACTTTTCAATTCTGTTAAAATTTGATTTATGTATCTTGCAGCCCTGTCATCGGGTGCATAAATATTTAATATGGTTATGTCTTCCTGATCAATTGTCCCTTTTATCATTATATAGTGTCCTTCTTTATCCTTTGTGGTGGATTTAAGTCTAAAGTCTATTTTGTCAGAAATTAATACTGCTACTCCTCTTCTTTTTTGCTTATTATTTGCTTGATATATTTTTTTCCATCCTTTGAGTTTTAGTTTGTTTGTGTCTCTAAGTCTAAGGTGTGTCTCTTGTAGGCAGCATATAGATGGATCGTGTTTCTTTATCCAGTCTGTGACTCTCTGTCTCTTTATTGGTGCATTTAGTCCATTTACATTCAGCGTAATTATAGATAAATAAGTTTTTAGTGCTGTCATTTTGATGCCTTTTCATGTGTGTTGTTGGCCATTTCATTTTTCCACATACTTTTTTGTGCTGAGATGTTTTTCTTAGTAAATTGTGAGATCCTCATTTTCATAATGTTTAACTTTATGTTAGTTGAGTCGTTACGTTTTTCTTGGCTTTTATCTTGAGTTATGGAGTTGATATTCCTTTTTGTGGTTACCTTATTATTTAACCCTATTTTTCTAAGTAAAAACCTAACTTGTGTCGTTCTATATCGCTTGTATCCCTCTCCATCTGGCAGTTCAATGCCTCCTGTATTTAGTCCCTCTTTTTGATTATTGTGATCTTTTACCTATTGACTTCCATGATTCCCTGTTATGTGTATTATTTTATTTATTATTTTTTAGAATTAATCTCAATTTGTTTGTTTTTGTGATTTCCCTATTTGAGTTGATATCAGGACGTTCTGTTTTGTGACCTTGTATTGTGCTGGTACCTGATATTATTGGTCATCTGACCAAACAATCTCCTTTAGCATTTCTTGTAGCCTTGGTTTGGTTTTTGCAAATTCTCTAAACTTGTGTTTATCTGTAAATATCTTAATTTCGCCTTCATATTTCAGAGAGAGTTTTGCTGAATATATGATCCTTGGTTGGCAGTTTTTCTCCTTCAGTGCTCTGTATACGTCGTCCCATTCCCTTCTTGTCTGAATGGTTTCTGGTGAGTAGTCTGAACTTATTCTTATTGATTCTCCCTTGAAGGAAACTTTTCTTTTTTCCCTGGCTGCTTTTAAAATTTTCTGTTTATCTTTGGTTTTGGCAAGTTTGGTGATAATATGTCTTGGTGTTTTTCTTTTTGGATCAATCTTAAATGGGGTTCGATGAGCATCTTGGATAGATATCCTTTCGTTTTTCATGATGTCAGGGAAGTTTTCTGTCAGGAGTTCTTCAACTATTTTCTCTGTGTTTTCTGTCCCCCCTCCCTGTTCTGGGACTCCAATCACTCGCAAGTTATCCTTCTTGATAGAGTCCCACATGATTCTTAGGGTTTCTTCATTTTTTTTAATTGTTTTATCTGATTTTTTTTCAGCTATGTTGGTGTTCATTCCCTGGTCCTCCAGATGTTCCAGTCTACATTCTAATTGCTCGAGTCTGCTCCTCTGACTTCCTAGTGCGTTGTCTAATTCTGTAATTTTATTGTTAATCTATTGGATTTCTACATGCTGTCTCTCTATGGATTCTTGCAACTTATTAATTTTTCCACTATGTTCTTGAATAATCTTTTTGAGTTCTTCAACAGTTTTATCAGTGTGTTCCTTGGCTTTTTCTGCAGTTTGCCCAATTTCATTTGTGATGTCTTGAAGCATTCTGTTAATTAGTTTTTTATATTCTGTATCTGATAATTCCAGGATTGTATCTTCATTTGGGAAAGATTTTGATTCTTTTGTTTGGGGGGTTGGAGAAGCTGTCATGGTCTGTTTCTTTATGTGGTTTGATATGGACTGCTGTCTCCGAGCCATCACTGGGAAACTAGTTTTTCCAGAGAATCCGCTAAAAAAAAATGCAGTCAGATCCCTATCAGAGTTCTCCCTTTGGCTCAGGCTATTCGGATGTTAATGGAGCCACCTGGGGAGGGTGGGGGAGGGATCAGAGAGCTAGGAGTGTAGCACCTCAGAATATAGCCAGAGTTGCTTGTCTTACTTGGAATGACTCTTATATCTGAGATTTCTGTGGGGCGTGTTGCCTACATGTACTGGCTGTGTGGAGATTGCCCCCGGGGGGGGTGTGGCCCCCTGGCGTCACGGTCAGATCCTCCGCTGTCAGCCCCACCTCCAAGGTTAAGGCTCCCCTACTGGGACGGTGCACTCCCGACTCCAAAATCAGTCACTGCCTCCCGGGGACTCCCTGTCCCGCCAGCCGCGTCGCGCGCTGCCTCCGCGAACCGGGTGGGCTCCCCGCCCCGGGGTCAGCTCAGGAGAGTGGAGCAGCTCCCCGCGCCTGCGCCGTGACTGCGAGTCCCAGCTGGGATGCCGCTCTCCCCGCTGCAAGACCAGCCACTGCCTCCCAGGGACTTCTTCCACCAGCTGCACCGCCACGTCACCTGCTCAAACCGGCTGGGACCGCCCCGGGGTCAATTCAGGGGGATGGAGCTGCACCCCGTGCTCACGCCCCGCCCGTGCCCGCCAAAATCCCGGCGGGATGGCTCCCCGGCTGGGACGCTGCTCTCCCCGCTCCAAGACCAGTCACTGCCTTCCGGGGACTTCTTCCACCGGCTGCGTCTCCGCGCTGCTCGCGCGAACTGGGTGGGCGAAGCCCGCACGAACGGCTGGGCCCCCCCCAGGGTCAACTCAGGGGAATGTAGCTGCTCCCCGCACTCTCGCCACGCCTGCTCCCCTCCAAAATCCTGGGGGACGGCTCCCCGGCTGGGACTCTGCTCTCCCCGCTCCAAGACCAGTCACTGCCTCCTGGGGACTTCTCCCACTGGCTGCGCCGCCACGCCGCCCACGCAAACCGGCTGGGCTCCCTCCCGGGATGAGTTCGGGGGCTAGGGCTGGGCCCCTTGTCTCTACCGTCTGGCCCCCTGCGCTCTGCCCCAAATCGGGCTCCAAAGATCACCTGACTGGTACGCCGGCTCCTGGCTCTGAAAACAATCGCTGTCTCCCCGTATTTGTTCATTCTCCGCCTCTAAATCTGTGTTTGTTGTTCAGAGTTCATAGATTGTTATGTATGTGATCGATTCACTTGTTTTTCCGAGTCTTTGTTGCAAGAGGGATCTGCGGTAGCGTCCACCTAGTCCGCCATCTTGGCCCCGCCTCCTATTTCTAGCTTTTTAAGGAAACACCAAATTGATTTCCAAAGTCTTTATACCATTTTATATTTCCACCAGCAGTGTGTAAGTGTTGCAATCTCTCCACAACCTCTCCATTTATTATTTTGTGTTTCTTTGATTAATTCTAGCCATGTTGGGGTGAGATGGTATCTCATTGCAGCTTTGATTTGCATTTCTCTAATGGCTAATGATCGTGAGCATTTCCTCATCTATCTGTTAGCTACCTGAATGTCTTCTTTGGTGAAGCGCCTGTTTATATGCTTTGCCCATTTTTTAACTGGGTTATTTGTCTTTTTGTGGTTGAAGTTTTGCAGTATCTTACACATTTCAGAGATTAGGCCCTGATCAGATGTATTGTAACCAAAGGTTTTTTCCCAGTATGTAGGTTGTCTTTTTACTCTTTTCATGAAATCTTTGGATGAGTATAAGTGTTTGATTTTTAGGCTTCCAGTTATCTTGTTCCCCTTCTGATGTTTGTGAATTGTTTGTTATGTTTTATATTCTGTTTTTGCCATGTATTAGGGCTCCCAGCGTTGTTCCTGTTTTTTCTTTTGTGATTTTTATCATTTTAGATTTTATATTCAGGTCTTTGATCCATTTTGAGTTTGTTTCTGTGCATGGTGTGAGGTATGGGTCTTGTTTCATTTTTTTGCAGATGGATATCCAGTTATGCCAGCACCGTTTGTTAAAGAGGTGGTCTTTTCCTCATTTAACGGACTTTGTGAAATATCAGCTGGTCTTAGGTGGGTAAATTTATCTCTGAAATCCCAATCTGTTCCATTAGTCTAGGTATCTGTTATTATACCAGTACCAGGCTGTTTTGACTACTGTGGCAGTGTAAAATATGCTAAAATCAGGTAGAGTTAGGCCTCCCACTTTGTTCTTCTTCAGTAATGCTTTACTTACCTGGAACGTCTTCTCTTTCATATGAAGTTGATGATTTGTTTCTTCATCTTATTCAAAAATGTCATTGGAATTTCGATCAGGATTGCATTGCATCTGTAGATCACTTTGGGTAGAATTGACATTTTCACAATGTTGAGCCTTTCTTTTCATAAGCAAGGTATGTTTTTCTACTTATGTAGGTCTCTTTGGCTTCTTGCAGTAGTGTCTTGTAGTTTTCTTTGCATAGGTCTTTCACGTCTCAGGTTAGATTTATTCCGAAGTATTTTATCCTCTTGGGTGCTACTGTAAATGATATTGATTTGGTGATTTCTTCTTCAATGTTCTCTTTGTTGGTGTAGAGGAATCCAACAAATTTTTGTATATTTATCTTGTATCCTGATACTTTACTGACATCTTTCATTTGTTCCAGTAGTTTCTTGTGGATTCTTTAGGGTTTTCTGTGTATAAGATCGTATCTTCTGCAAATAGGGATACTTTTACTTCTTCCTTACCAATTTGGATGTCTTTTATTTCTTTTTCTAGCCTAATTGCCCTGGCTGGGATCTCCATGACAATGTTGAATAAAAATGGTGATAAAGGGCATCCTTGTCTGGTTCCCGTTCTCAAGAGGAATGCTTTCAGGCTCTCTCCATTTAGAATGATGTTGGCTGTTGGCTTTGTATAAATGCTCTTTATTATGTTGAGAAATTTCACTTTTGTTCCTATTTTGCTGAGAGTTTTTATCATGGATGGATGTTGGACTTTGTCAAATGCCTTTTCTGCAACAATTGATAAGATCATGTGGTTCTTGTCTTTTGTTTTACTTATATGATTGATTACATTGATTGTTTTTCTAATGTTGAACCATCCCTGAATAAAAAAAGATACCTGGTATGAATCCCACTTGGTCATGGTGAATTATCTTTTTGGTATGTTGTTGAATTCTATTGGCTAGAATTTTGTTGAGGATTTTTGTGCCTATGTTCATGAGGGATATTGGTCTGTAATTTTCTTTTTTTGTGGTGCCTTTACCTGGTTTTGTTATCAGTGTTATGCTGCCTTCATAGAAATAGGGAGTATTCCATCATTTTCTATGCTCCGAAGCACCTTTAGTAGTAGTGGTATTAACTCTTCTCTGAAAGTTTGGTAGAACTCTCCAGTGAAGCCATCAGGGCCAGAGCTTTCTTTTTTGTTGGATTTTTTAATCAACTTTTCAATCTCTTCTTTTGTTTTAGGTTTATTTAGTTGTTCTATCTCTGTGTTAGTGTAGTTAGGTAATGTGTTTCTAGAAATTTTTCCATTCCCCCTAGGTTTTCAAATTTGTTGGAGTACAATTTTTCATAGTATTCTGTTATGATTCTTTTAATTTCAGTTGGATCTGTTGTGGTATTGCCCATCCCATTTCTTATTCAAGTTATTTTCTTCCTCTCCTGTTTTTCGTTTGTCAATTTGGTCGGTGGTTTATGGATTTTGTTGATATTTTCGAAGAAACAGCTTTTGATCTTGTTAACTCTTTCAATTGTTTTTCTGTTCTCTCTTTTATTTAATTCTGCTCTAATTTTTATTATTTCTTTACTTCTGGTTCCTGAGGGCTTCTTTTGATGCTCTCTTTCTACTTATTCAAGTTGTAGCATTAATATTTTGATTTGGGCCCTTTCTTCTTTTTGGATGTGTGCATTTATTAGTATAAATTGATCTCTGAGCACTGCTTTTGCTGTGTCCCAAAGGTTCTGGTAGGTGTGTTTTCATTCTCATCTGATTCTGTGAATTTCTTTATTCTGTCCTTAATTCTTCTATAACCCAGTAGTTTTTGAGCAAGGTGTTGTTCAGTTTCCATGCATTTGATTTTTTTTTTCCTTGCATTTTCTGTTATTGATTTCTACTTTTATGGCTTTATGGTCAGAAAAGATGTTTTGTAATATTTTGATGTTTTGGATTCTGTTAAGGCTTGCTTTGTGGCCTAATATGTGGTCTATTCTGGAGAATGTTCCACTTGCATTGGAAAGGAAAGTATACTTGGCTGCTTTGTATATGTCTATGAGATCAAATTAGTTGCTTGTGGCATTTAAATCTTCTGTGTCTTTATTGAGTTTCTTTCTGGATGTTCTGTCCTTCACCAAAAGTGGTATGTTGAAGTCCTCTACTATTATTGTGGATCTGTCTATTTCTCTTTTCAGCGCTATTAGAGTTTGTTTCATGTATTTTAGAGACCTGTTGTTGGTTGGGTAAATATTTATTATGCTTATGTCCTCCTAGTGTATTAATGCTTTAATAATTATATAGTATCCTCCCTTATCCTTTGTGGTGGATTTTGCCTTAAAGTGTATTTTGTCAGAGATTCATATTGTCACTCCTGCTCTTTTTTGATTATTGTTTGCTTGATATATATTTTTTTCCATCCTTTGAATTTTAGTTTGTTTCTAAAGTATGTCCCTTGTAGGTGGCATATAGACAGTGTTTTTTTAAATTCATTCTGCCACTTTCTGTCTCTTTATTGGTGCATTTAGTCCACTTACATTCAGGGTAATTATCGATAAAAATAAAAAAAAAATTTTTTTTGATAGGTATGAGTTTTTTTTATGAGTTTAAGGCTATCATTTTGACGTATTTGTGTGTGTGTGTGTGTTGTGGACAGTGTCTTTGTCCCACTTAATTTTCTGTATTGAGTTGCTTTTCTTTATGTATTTTCTTTTCAGCTTTTCCATTGTTGTCAATTTTGTATTTGTCAAGTCTTTATGTTTTTCATGTTTTTAATTTTGATGTGTAGGATTGTTAGTTTCCTTTGTGGTTTCCTTAATATTTACCTCTATTTTTCTGCGTTTCAACCAATCTTTTATTTCTTGATATTGCCTTGACTTCCTGTCCATATGTAAGTTCTATGACTACATTATTTAGTCCCTCTTTTTTTGTTTTGATGTTGTCATCTTTTACATATTGACATCTCTGTTTCCCTATTTTCAGTTTTTTAGCTTTGATTTATTTTTGTGACTTCCCTATCTGAGTTGATATCTGGCTGTTCTGTCCTGTGTTCCAGTCTTGGGTTGTTATCTGATGTTATTGATTTTCTAATGGGAAACCCCCCTTTAATATTTCTTGTAATCTTGGTTTGGTTTTTGCCAATTCCTAAACTTCTGTTTATCTGGAAATGTCCTAATTTCACCATCATATTTGAGAGACAGTTTTGCTGAATATATAATTCTTGGCTAACATTTTTTTTTTTTCTTCAAGGCTTTATATATGTCATCCCATTGCCTTCTTGCCTGAATGGTTTCTGCTGAGTAGTCAGAGCTTAGTCTTACTGATTCTTCTTTGTAGATGACTTTTCATTTCTCCCTGGCCACTCTTAAAATTCTTTCTTTGTCTTGGTTTTGGCAAGTTTGATTGTAGTACATTTTGGTGACTTTCTTTTGGAATCTACCCTGTGTGGGGTTTGATGAGCATCTTGAATAGATATCTTCTCATCTTTCATAGTATCAAGGAATTTTTCTGCCAACAAATCTTCAACAATTTTCTCTATTTTCCATTGTTCCCCCCGTTCTTGTACTCCAACAAATGGTATTCCTCTTGACAGAGTCCCGTATAACTCATAGGGTTTCTTCACTTTTTTAAAAATTAAATTATCTAATTTTTCCTCAAATAAGTTGGCGTGAAGTGCTTTATCCTCAGTCTCACTAATTCTGACTTACATTGCCTCAATTTTGCTCCTATAACTTTCTATTGAGCTGTCTATTCTGAAATTTTCTTGTGAATTTTTTTGATTTCTGCTTGCTGACTCTCTGTGGATTTTTGTGGCCTGTTAAATTTGTCATTATGCTCTTGTATAACCTTCTTAAGTTCCTCTGTTACTTTGTCTGTGTGTTCCTTTCCTTGGTCTGTGTTTTGCCTGATCTGTTGAAGAGCTCTGTACATTAATCTTTTGAATTCTACCTCTAGTAATTCCAAGAAGTTATCTTCCTCTAGGAGTTTTCTTGGTTCTTCCTTTTGGTCACTTGTTGAAGCCATCATGGTCTGCCTCTTTCTGTGACTTGATACTGACTGTTTTCTCCTAGCCGTCAATAAATTATTATACTTATTCATTTATGTTTGCTTACTGTCTCCTAGTTTCTTGTTTTGTTTGGATATGCCGATATAGGCTGGTCATGTGAGCCTCTTTGATTATTGGTGTCTTTGAAGCTCTCATGTTCTGTCACCAGGTGGTAAGAGCTATTAACAGGTATGTGAGCCCAGGAATCTATTTACTTTTCTTGTGTGGTTTCAGCTCAGGTGTCCATGTTGTAGGTCACCAAGTGTGTGGTGTAGGTTCTCACTTACAGTCCTAGATGGGCAGGGGTGATTGGAGTAGGCACAGATATCTGGCTGCAGTAGGGGTTCATGTGCTGAGCAAGGCAAAGGGCTGACATCTCTTCATGGGCGTCTGCGTGAAAGACATGTCCCTGTTTCCTAGAGTGGGTAAGCTGGTCTGTTTTGCAGCCAGACTATGGGCACCCAAAGCTGTTGGTATAAGGCCTGGGAGGCACCAATTATTTTTTAACCCTGTCATGAGTGGCAAGGTGTAGTGGATGGAGCCACCAGTCCTCAGGCCCCTGATGTGGATAGGTGAGGATCCTGCTTAATGGTCACGGCAGTATCAAATGTCATGAATATGTCACTCCCCTTTATAGCTGTTGCAATTGAAAATAGGTTTCAAGTACATACCCTGTTGTACTGTGCTAATGAGGGCCTACACTGTTGAAATAGGCCCACACAGGTCTATGCAGGGGTGAAAGGCATTCAATGTCTGTGGACCCCTTATACCTATGCTTAGGCAAAGGGGCTGTGCCTGCCCTGAGATCCTGGCTTGGGAGACCGGGCAGTTTTGTTTTTTTTTTTTCCCTTGTTTGTTTGTTCCTTCTCCAAAGCTGGGAGAATGACTCAGAGCGTGCATCGAACCCTACTTCTGTCCCAGGGGCTGCAGCAATTGCTGAAGCTGGACTGGGATCCCAGAGCAGAGGTGGCAAGGGGAAGCTAAATGGAAGAGAGGTACTTCCCAAAGGGGGGAAGGGTTTTTTGATCTGCACAGTAGTTTAGATGCTTGTACTTATGTTTTGCCAATTGAACACAACTTCTCCCTGGTTCTGGAGGCTTGAGCAGACTCTTCACCACTCAGTTTCTCCTGATGTGGAGAAGCTGTCCTGATCACTGCTGCTGGCCTTAGCCCATGGGCGCCAGCCAATCCAGCCTGCATGGTGCCTGCTGCGTCAGGTCTGTCAAATCCTCACTGCTTCTGAACTGCCTCTCCCTCCCTCTGTCACTCAGCCTAACTCCTCAACTTTGTCTTTGATGTTCAGGGCTCCTAGATTGTCATATATAGTTGATTCACTTGTTTTTTCAGGCCTTTGTTGTAAGAGAGACAACAGGAAGTGTCTGACTACACCACCATCTTGGCCCTGCCTCTGAACTATAATATTTCAATGAACAGGAAATGTTTTCGTAGTGAGCATACTCTAAGCATTATTTTGACTAGTTTTGTCATAGTGGCATGAGTTTTTATCAGCAATAGCTGCCAATTGTATACCATATAGCAAATTTTTTTCATTCACAAATTAGATTATGAGGTATGGTTCTTAACTATGAGCTTGCAGTTGCAAAGTCAGTATTTTTTTTGTACATTTGATTTCTACCCTAGGAAAGTACACTTATATATCAAGATTTAGTAGAACGAGTGTATCTCAACATTTTCATAGCTATGTCAACAGAGCAATGAGATTTTATATTGCTTAATGCCTACACTCTTAAACCATTCTGTACCATTTTTTCATTATTTTCTTTTTCTGTTTTTTACCTTATTTTATATGAAGGTTTTTTAGAACAAAAAATTCTCTCATTAAACAATTAATACACATATTTTTTGTGACATTTGTTGCCAACCCCATGACATTTCAACACTCTGCTCTTCTCAACCTTGGGTCCCCATTCTGTACTATTATTTTATTTTGATAAACATTTCTTCCATTTTATCTATTATTAACTTCAAACAAATTTGAATTAAAAACAGTGAAGTGAATATTTTGATGAATTGAGAAAATTGAGGGCATAAAGTTAACTGAATATTTGAGGAATTGTCTAAAATAATGAGAAAAATAATCATAAAACATTTTCTAGAGAAGCAGATAATTAGTGGAGCTGGAAACCCTGGTGACGTAATGGTTAAGAGCTACAGCTGCTAACTAAAAGGTCGGCAGTTTGAGTCCAGCAGGTGCTCCTTGGAAACCCTGCATGGCAGTTCCACTCTATCCTATAGGGTCGCTGTGAGTCAGAATCGACTTGACAAAAGTGAGTTTGGCTTTTTGGATTTTTTAAGTAGAGAAGCTGATAAGAAAAGGATAAAGGGATGGAGCTCTAAAGAACAACCTCTTTGGTCTGAACAGAGAAGACAGAGAGGTACTGTAACTGGCTCAGTTTTTTAACACTTTATCATCAAAGCAAATCAGCTCATGGATGTTAAGACAATGTGATAAATAGAAGCAATAATTTTCTGTATGTTATAATTATATGATTATTACCAGACTCTGCTCTGGAATCAGAGTTGAATAATTCAATCTGTGGGAATTATATTACTCTTTCACCTAAGGAGCATATTAGAGCTGATCCTAAGCTTTAAACCTATCAAATTCCTTACTTTGTTCTTAACATTCTTCTTTTTCCTTTGCTGCCTCACAATGTACAAGGGTTTGATTTTCAGATTTTCCTTCTGGTATCAAATTGCTGATTGGGAGGTCATGCTCAGGAACTGGGCACCATGTATATAAAAGGTACTTAACCCACACACACGGATGAGCGCACACACACACGAGTCGGGTTGATTAAAACTAAGCTAAATAATATCATGAAATGCTATGGTAAGAATAATGAAGTGATATGAGTAAAAAAAAAAAAAAAAATACACCCCATTGCTGTTGAGTCAATTCTGACTCATAGCAACTCTACAGAACAGAGTAGAACTACCCCATAGGGTTTCCAAGGAGAGCCTGATGGATTCGAACTACCACCCTTTTGGTTAGCAGCTGTAGGTTTCCAAGATAGTCATTTGGGATAACCAAAGTTTACATTATGTAACTTCATTGCTTTAAGCAAGTTAATGAGTTTCTTTGTGCATCGGTAATCTCGTATGTAATATTAACATGTTACTCTAAAAAGGGTGACTAACTGGCAGCCTATAAGCTTTATCAGTCCCTGGGTTGTGCACATGGTTTGCTTTCTCCACTACTCACCTAAAGTTTGTCATCTCAAACCCACCCAGAAATACTGCTTAGGAAAGGATTGCAGCCAAAAGGAAAAACAAACAAACAAAAAAAAAAACATGAAGTGGTTTTACTCTGTAACACATGGCAATGCGTTTTTAGTTTATAAGCTTTATCATCTATCTATCTATCTATCTATATATATATATGTATGTATATATATATCTTAAAAAAAAAAGTTGCTGTTGAGTCAATTCTGAGTCATCGCAACCCTATAGGACAGAATAGAACTGCCCCATAGGGTTTCCAAGGAGCAGCTAGTGCATTTGAATTGCTGACCTTTTGGTTAGCAGCTGAACAGTTAACCACTGTGCCACCAAGGCTCCATGTATACATACATACGCATGTGTGTGTATGTATATATATGTGTGTATATATATATATACACACATATATATATGTATAGCATTCATAATGCTTAATTTTTAATTAATTACCCATTTTAAGAATATAAATGATTTCACACATAATCCAAATCCTTAGCTTCTATAAAAAAATGGACAAGCTGGTCACATTGAGCTAGCATTTCTGCATGATAACAACTAACGAGAACTGAATAAAAGCTGACCATTTATATTGGGCATGAACTCTCCTATTCGCCATAGTCCCCAATTCAGTAGGGCCCATTGCCTCACATCTAACTGCTATCAGTCATTTTTATTACTTGTCTGGCCCTCTGGATCTTTGAATTTGCTTCTCTTGGTCTAAATGACATCTGAAGCTTCTACGAATGCTAGCAGTCTAATAATTGCCTACTAACTTCCTACTAAAAGGCTATTTAATGTTTAGCTATTTATATCAATGAAAAATCTTGATCTTATTATTTTAGTGGTCTATTTATTTTTCTAATCAAGCATGGATGGAGAACTGCTATAATAAATTTGGTAGTAAGTGCCCTGACAAAAATTCAGCTTTTTAAAAACTACTTAGAATATACCATGAAGTGCCAGAAGAAAGAACAAAACTGTCTTGGAAAATGTACAGTCAGAATGTTTCTTAGAAGCAAGACTGGTGAGATTTCATCTCACTTTCTTTCGACACGTTATCAGGAGGTACCAGTACCTGGAGAAAAATATCATGCTACATATCTGAAATGTTGAAAGAATTACCAGTAAAACGTTAGTATTTCAAAATGAATTTTCATGAACAGATGGCAATCATCCATAGTGTTATCATAGTAAAGGTCAGAACTTTGCTGGAATCTCTCATGATTTGATTCAGCATGTATACCATCTCTGGACGGCCCTTTTGGTTCCCTATTCATTAACCACTCCCTTCTTTCTTGTTAACAGAAGGGAAAAGAAGGTTCAACTGTTGGACAGCAATGTATTCAGGTAAGGAGGACCCCTACAGAAATATGATTGTTCTAAATTAATCAAGGTTATCCCACCTCAGTTTGGCAGTGATTAGTTTAAGGGTATGCCTGTAACCTGATTTTGGACAATGAGATCTAAGGAAAAATCCAAGGGGTTAGGGGGCAATTGAGGTTCTGGAAAAGATTTTGTCCCAGGAAAAAAGACCTCCTTTCCTCTTGTTTTTAGCATTAATGAGAGCAATAATCTTTTCTAAAACACTGAGGATGGCAAAGCAGAAAATGTAAAGATCCGGCTACCACCTGAGCCACTGAACTAACCCTACAGACACAAGCCCTTAGACTTGTTACTTAGTGGGAAAACAAACGCCCTTTTTGTTTACATGAAATTACTTGGCTGAAATAATATATTCAGTGAAAACCATTTAGTAATGACTTTTCAACCTGGCAAATCTCAGTTCAGCCTAGAAAAATCCCATTATAACTTTACCTTTAAGAATTCTGTACCATGGTGTATATAAAACAATGATAAAAGTATCATGAAATACCAATCTTTGGTACTAGAGGAAAAAAAATGATTAAAAATAAATACACTAAAATCAAATAAATACAAAAAATTATGACGTTGCACATCAGTTCAATTTTATTAGTTGTGTCTTGATATCTATCTTAGCACTAGAATACCAAGCCATAGAATTTTGGTGTCTTGGTTTGGCTGGGATAGTACACAGTAGAATAATATTAGAATAATGACTTTTTAATTTTACCATACGCACACAAAAAGATATCTTAGTTAAAACATAGACAAACAACCTGTCTGAGAAATTACATTCATAATTGATCACATCAATATGTGAAAGTAGAGCACTAAAAGGACTGACATACACAGGTGAGGTATTTGTTTGGGATAAACCCATGGGGATGTTGGTTTTGTTTCAAACTAGTGTTCTATGGTTTTTATTCAAACAGGTAAAGAAAAGCAGAATCAACCATCCTGCTGAGTAGGGACAAAGTGAAAATCAAGGTCATTTTTTTGGCCTGTGTTAACTAGCATGTCAATTACTCTTTGGCTTTGACATAAAGCAGTCATAGAGAGTTAGTGCAGAGCCCGGAATCATGGGCACCCGCTCACAATAGCCTGAAGATATATTCAGGCTGCTGTCTGGAAAGCGGTCTCTCTTTACTCTGTTTGCAGTCGATATAACCCTGGAGGGATTTATAATTTAACAATTAAATCATAAAATTTAACTCATTCTCAACTGTATTTTATTATAAACAATAATGCTTTCTCTAAAAGTCTCGAAATCTAAAAGATACATTTTCATTCTTTCCAAAAGTTTGGATAACTAAATATATAAGTAAATGAACAAGGTCCTGGGTTCTTGATTGCTGACACTAACAATTTTTTTTTTAAGGTCAAAGGATAATAACAGTGTTGTTGTTTTTGGCTGCCATCAAGTCGGCTCTGGCTCATGGTGACCTTACATACAACAAAATGAAATGTTGCCCAGTCCTGCACCATCTCCATAATCGCCAGCATGTTTGAGTCCATCGTTGGGGCTATTGTGCCAATTTACCTCACTGAGGGTCTCCCGCACCCTATTTGACCTCTGCTTCACCAAAGGTGATGTCCTTCTCTAGTTACTGTTCCCTCCTGATGAAATGGACAAAGCAAGCAAAGCAAACAATGATCAGTTGTGAGCCATAGGTTTTCTTTTTTCCTTTCTCTAAATTTTATTTATTTTGTTGTTATTGTTGACAGTACACACAACAGAATATAAACATACACCAGTTCAACAGTTTCTACATGTACAACTTAGTGACATAGGTTTTCATAGGCTGATTTTCAGAAGTAGATCTCTAGGCCTTTCTTCTCAGTCTGTCTTAGTCTGGAAGCTTTGCTGAAACCTGTTTACAGTGGTTGATCATGCTGGTATTTGAAATACACGGAATTGCAGAAACACACAAGCCACAACAGCAGGACAAACTGCAGACAGATTATGGATAATAGTAATAAAAAAAAAATAGGTAACATATATTGAGCATTTATTATGTGTGTAGTAGGCTCTGTTTTAAGATTTTATATATATACATACATTTTTTTTTAAAAAAAAACAGCCCTGGTGGTGGAATGGTTAAGAGCTATGGTTGCTAACCAAAAGGTTAGCAGTTCAAATCCACCAGCCACTCCTTGGAAACTATATGGGGCAGTTCTACTCTCTCCTATAGGGTCACTATGAGTCAGAATTGACTCAAGGGTAATGGGTTATATACATATATGTGTGTGTATATATATATATATACATATACACACATGCATATATGGAAACCCTGGTGGTGTAGTGGTTAAGTGCTATGGCTGCTAACCAAGAGGTCAGCAGTTCAAATCTGCCTGGTGCTCCTTGGATACTCTATGGGGCAATTCTACTCTGTCCTATAGGGTCGCTATGAGTCAGAATTGACTCGACGGCAGTGGCTTTGGTTTTGGGTTTTATACACACACACACACACCCATATATAATGATTTTTTAAATATATATATATATAAATTTATTTATTCTTCACAACAATGCTTGAATATAGTCACAATTAAAATTTCCATTTCACACATGAGGTGGAAAAGAACTGAGAGGTTACGATATCTTGTCCAAGTCATATAGCTGCTAATTGGTGGATGGAGTTGGGCTTCCCATACCGTCTGTGCCTAGGGCCCTGGCTTCTCCCACCACACCAAAATGCATCTACTTTTCCCAGAAACAAACAAGCAAAAACTACAGAGAAGCTAATTAATGAGCTCAGGTTAGCAGCTTAATGAAGACTAGCCCAAAGCCAGCTTTGAGAATAAGTTACACCGACGACCTTGCCACAATTTGCATCTTTTTGTTCTTTTCCAGAGGAAAAGTCATTTGTAGATTCTCCTCTCAGCGTGATTGTGTGTTTCAGTGCATAGCGCACAGTGTACCACAGAGATAAAAAGCCAACTCTAAATTTCCAATTACTGTGTTTAAATATATCTGTTCTGGAGTCTGCCAGAATCCCTGCCTGGTAATGAATTATAGAGGTGTTTTTTACTAGACCGGACCAAAATAAAAAAAAAAAAACACAAGCTTCCATTAGTATAGTGTTTCTTGTTTACTTTTTTCAGGGTAGAAAGAATGCTGTTTTTCTCCTTCTCATTTCCGTTCAAAACTTCTAACACATAATACTAATAAATTCTATAATAAAATTACCACTAAGAGGAATCGTAGTGGATCAAAACACGGATTCTTAAATTAGGCTGCTTAGGTTCAAGACTTTGCTCTCCTGCATAAGCTGTGTGACCCTAGGAAAACTGCTTAATGTCTCTGTGCTTCAGACTGTTCATCTGCAAAAAGGGGATAACTATAGTACCTGCCTCTTAGGATCCTTGTGAAGATTAATGAGCTAATCCGTATACCTGTATTCTGGTGCTTACTACACTCCTTATTATCGTTCATTGTTCTTTTTATCAGCATCGATATCATCATGGTTACTAGTTTTCTCTTTCTAATTTTACTTCAAATCATCCATTCTTTTCCTGCAAAAATCAAGAATAGTAATGATTGTATTCGGCTTCTTTACTATAAAAGAGCAGTGTGATACCAAAACATCAATTATTTTTCAAAATGTTTTCAAAACAATGTAATAGACATTTACAAAATTTTTAACATAGATATAGCTAATTTATAAAAAAAAATTTTTTTATTTTTTTAGGATGCCTTTAATTCTGCTTTTGGGATTTAAGTCTGTCTTCTAAACTGTCTATTCATTTTTAAGAACTGCAGAGTGGGAATCATTCATTTTAGCTGCTTTTATGATTAACACTAATATTGACTTCCTAGAAGCAAAACATACCTCTTAAAACCATCATTTGAGAGGCCTGAAATGCCTTAATAAGACCTGATATACTAATTAATTCAAACCTTGGCTATTTCTTATACCTCCTGGCAGACGAAGTTCAAGAGATTTGTTTGTCTCTATACTGTCAGTCTTGCTCAAGAGTTCTGTGCTTAACAATCCAACTCCTGTCATCATCTTCTGTACACTTTACCTTATCATATCAAACCAGTGAATTGCTGATGGGGTTGTGGGCTTAGCTCAGAAACCAAATGGTGATAGACTACTTGTCTATTACTCTTTCATGTAAACATGTTTCATTAGTGCTTTCTGATGTTTTAGAGCATATTGATTTATTTTCTTATGTCAAATCAGAGTAATAAAATTAAATTAATATTATGCATTTAATATGTGCAAATCTGGTCTGGAGCCTATTTGTCATTTGATAAAAAAGGAAGAGAGAAAGGAAGGACAGAAGGAAGGAAGGGAGGGAGGGAGGAAAGAAGGAAAGAGAAAGAAAGACAGAAAGAAAGAAAGAAAAAGAAAGGAAACAAAAAGAAGGAAAGAAAGAGAAAAACAAGAGAAAAGTCTGGTAGATGTATCATGAATTATACTGTTTACATACACTGATCCCTACCTCAGTGAATTAGGAGCCCTGGGTGGTGCAAAGGTTGAGCACCTGGCTGCTCCATGAGGGAAAGATGTGGCAGTCTGCTTCTAGCCACTCCATGGGGGAAAGATGTGGCAGTCTGCTTCCACAAAGATTATAGCTTTGGAAATCCTATGAGGCAGTTCTACTCTGTTCTGTAGGGTTACTATGAGTCAGAATTCACTTAACAACAATGGGGTACTTCAGTGAATGGCAACACTATTTATCTAAACCCAAACTAAACCCATTGCTGTTGATTCCCTTCCAGTGCATATCAACCCTATAGGATAAAGTAGAAATGCCTATAGAGTTTCCAAGGCTGTAAATCTTTTTTTTTTTTAATCGTATAAAGGATTATTAAAATATATTTTTTCATTATCATTATATTGCACATGTTTCAATGTTGTTAAATGTTTTCACAATCAATAATAACATACTTTTTTTTAAATTAGAAAATCAGCACTTTTTTGGTTTTTTATTTTAATTTTTTAATTGTACTTTTTTGTTATCTTTTTCTTGTATTGTTTTTCTGAATTCTTCTAGTATTTTCCTTGATCCTTTGTGGACCCTATATATTAAAGTCTTTTGAATTCTTTACTAGATAATCTTTTGAAATCCTTATCTATTACCATTTCTTCCTCTTGCGGGTTTTCTGCCCCTTTATTTTGCTCACTTGTTTGAGTCATCTTATCCTATTTCTTTATATGATTTCTTATTGTCTGCTGTCTCTGAGGCATTAAGGTATTAACTGATTCATTGATTGATTGTGTGTATGTTTGTTTTCTGCTGATTTCTTTTTTTAAAATTTGTTTTGATGCATCCAGAGCTTTGTTTCATCTCTTTCTCTTTAGAATGTCTTTCTTTTTTTGTGTTATTTTAATTGGTGTTGATTTGTGATTCTGGCCTATGGGTGACTTTGGTGGTATCTGTTGGTTGGGTATGATTTCCTCTCACTGGTGGTTATGGTGGGTCATACCTGCATGCAAGTCCACTGTGGTTAGGTTCATATGTCTTCCCTTACCAGATTGAGTAGAAGTGGGAGAGCAGGTTCTTTCCCTGATACTGAGCGTTAAGAGTTGGGTGGTCAGGGTCTCTCCACAGCCCTTGTAGGATCTTAGGGTCCTTTCAAGTTGTTGGTAGCAGTTACTGCATTCTCTGAAAACCAGGGCAGGATGTCTCCATATCCACCGTGAGGGAGTGCTACCCAAAAGAACGGGGTAGGCCGGCTGTGCATGCACAAATTGACATCCCAGTAGGTGGTGAATTATCAAGGAGTTTCCGTGCATGTGCAGACGGCATGAAAGAGCTATTTGCATGTGGAATGTGTAACATTGCAGCAAGGTGGACGTTAGATGAGTGCACTAGGATTGCCTGCTCATCGTTTGGCAGAGGTGCAGATAGTGTCTGTCAGGATGTGACTGGTGTTGCTGATGAGGTGATGAGTCTGTCAGGCCAGTCATCAGGGCATAGGTGCAGGGAGCATTCTCACCAGTGGCTGTGTTGGGTACTATGGGTGCACACTGCTGTTTGCCAGGTGGTTGGGAAAAGGGTGCATGAGTCAGTGGTCACCAGTGGGTAGCATAGGAACTCACACCACTGGTCACTGGCAGGTGGGGTGGAGGGGGTGGGAGAGGTGGATATCATGCCTCTAATCACTGGTCTGGTGGCAGGAGTGCACACTACCAATCGCCAGGCAGTCAGGGTGGCGTAGGGGTGGATGGTGTGGACATAAGCCTCTGGTTGTAGGCCCAACAGTGTGGGAGTGCCTGCTGCAGATCAGGAGTGGGGATCATACTTCTGATCACCAGGAGGGTGGGCGAGGAGGAGGGAGTATGATCCGCAGTCCCTGCTGTGGGTGCTGGGGCACTTCCTGCAGAGTGAAGCTGGCAATCAGGTCCTGGCTCTGATCAAATGTGAGGAGTGGGGAGCTGTCTGAAGTCTGGTTGAGTAGGGGGTCTCTAGCTGCCACTCTAAGGATGCTCCTCTCTGACAGCACCATCTACTCAAATGATCAGAGACCACTGCTGGCAGGTAGATCTGTCCCTATTTCTTGCTCCCTCCCTCCTCTATGTTTTCCTGGATCCCTAGGTTAGTCCACCTTCTTGTACTTTCCCTCCTTAGATCCAGTTCGTGTTCTTCTCACCTTTCTTTGCTTTGGGTTTGTCTACACGGTATCTCCGTCTCCTATTGGTGAGTCCATGAAGTTGCCTTCCTCTGTTCCTCACTTGGGAATGCTGCTTGCTTTGTCTCAAGATGGCCATACTGTGTTGGGCCAGCTTGCAGGGCACCTACACTTTGTAAGACTTCTCATTCACAGTTTTTATTCAGTTTCTCCCTCCCTTTAGTGTTCCATCTAATTCTTCATCTTTCTGTTTGCTGTTCTGAGTTTCCAGGTTGTAACCTGTACCTGCTTCACTTGGTTTCTCAGTTCTTTGCTATAGGGGGATGGCATGATATGTGTGACTAAGCCACCATCTTGGACTGTGTCCTTCATAATTTTTTAAGAGCAACATTAAAATAGGACTTTATAATTGTTCCTGTGAGTAACTGCAACATAACATGAACTCTTTTGCTGTTAGGTTTATCTCTAAGAGAAGTCCTGAGCACTCCCTGGAAGGATATACCCTCCAGGACTGGTTATGCTGATCCCAGGAAAGCAAGCCATGTAAAACAAAGGCTCAAGTCCAAGTTTGTGGTGGTTCTAATTGCACCCCATAATAGTTCAATTACATAACTATTAAGACATGCCATGTTTCTAAATCTGTAATTTAATGAATACAGGATCCAGAGGATTTGAAACTCCAGTGCTATTTATTGACAGACAGAAATTATAAGAAAAATTATCTGGCACATTCTTTAAAGGTCAGTATTGCTTTACATGTGTTCTAAAGTTCAATTCTCAATCAGATTATGGCATGATAATAAGAACTGAGGGTCCACATAGAAGTATGATTAAAGGTGAGGTAGATTTTTACCCTGAAGGCATTGGGGAGTTATGGAAGGAGAAAACAGGTGTGTGGCATGTTTGGATTTACCTTGTAAAGAGACAGTTCTGCTGTGTTGGTAGAGAAGGCATCAGAAGAAGCCCAACTTGAAGGTAAACAGGTCTAGTTTTATTAATACAGACAGAAAAAATGAGGGAAAAATTAAGGTTTTCGTGTTGGTGTGAGTGGAATAAAATAATCTGTAAGTAATAGAATTGATAAAAAAAAAATATGGTTTATGATTGAATGTGAAGGTTTCTGGGCAGCTGGGTGGATGGTGGCACCCTTCACTTTGGAGTAGAAGATGGCACCCTTCACTGGGATGTAAGAGTGAGAAGGCTAAGAACTTCAACAGGAATTGTGTGTTTTGACCTCTTCTGTTTCAGATGGCTGTGTAGCAAGGTCCTTCCTGTGTGCTCCTCCAGCAACCCAATGCCTATTTTTGCTGTAACAGCTATTCACATATTTGTCTGTTTCACTAAACTGTGAATTCCTAAGGAATATCACCCCTAGTTTCCCAAGTGTATAACAAGTTCCTGGCACATAGTGGTCAGTCAGTAAATATTTTTTGAAGAGCTTAATAAATCACACTCTTTGAATGAATGGATAGATGATATGGCATGCAGAGATGAGGTTTTCAAGTTTGAAAGAGAGATTAGGGCTGGAAATGTCCTTAGTTTTGCTTGTTTTTGTAATCCATCAACAAATAGATGTTTTATTAGAGGCAAATATTAAAGTTTAGGTCATATTTCAGAAGTGGAAGAGGAAATTAGAGAAACAAAGAGCAAACAAACAAAAAAAGACTTTAATAAATGACAAACCTTAGACCTAGTGGTCTTATCTGACAATATCAGGACCAATAATGAAAATGCTAACTAGAAACGTATATTCTTTCCAGTCTTTTTTTTTTTTTTTTTCCCAGTGCAGAAATCATCACCTGGCATACTATACATTTATATCTCTGTAGGTATATTTTATTTTCCCCTTATGTAAAGTTTTTGAAAGCAGAAGCGTTGTTTTGCTCACTGTTTGTTCACTGATGTTATAACAGTGACTGCCACGGACTCCCAGCATAAATTTGATGAAAGCCAAAACAAATACCATATTTTTATGCAAATAATGCACACCTTCTATGTTTGTTTGCCAACCCAGCCCTCTCCCCTTGAGATATTTTCACAAGCGCTGCTATGCCAATTTTTTAACATGCTGCTGTAAAAGAAATTAGCATAGTGCCCTTACGAAAATACCTCATGGAAGGAGGGTGTGGATGGCAAACAAACATAGAAAACTTGCATTAGTTGTGTAAAAATACAGTAATAGAGGCTATGTTGAGCAGCATAAAAAACCCATTGCCATCAAGTCGATTCCGACTCATAAGCGACCCTATAGGACAGAGTAGAATTGCCCCATATGGTTTCCAAGGAGAGCCTATTTTTCTATTCCAAAAAGAAGTTGTTAGAAAAGTACCATAGACTTTTTTGGTTAGGATCTGTAGCTCTTAACCACCACACCACCAGGGTTTCCTATCTATGTTGAGCAGCATAGATAGAGTTAATTTTGGCTGGGAAATAGAATAGGTAATGAAAGTTCAGCATTGAGTACATTGACCTTGTAGTTAATAACTGCTCTTCTGACCCATTTCTAAGTCTTCTGGCAGCAAACTCAAAGTTATCTAATAGTGGGCTCAAGAATATACACCCAGAAAAACAGGGGTTAGGATTATAGGAACAATCTCATGGAACGGACACATACAGCATGTCTAGATTTAGCCCTAATAGACTGATAATGTTCTCCTTTAAAGGTGATGTTCAAACTCTTGAATTAAAAGGTAAAAATAACATAAAGCTAAAGAATTTTGGAACAGGGAATCTACTTTACCCTGGATTCATATTTCCATGTAGAAACAAAGCCTCTTTGGTGCTCTCTGGCTCTTGCACCTCCCCAGGAGAGAAGTAAATTATCTGATTGGTGTAGTTTTGACAATTTCCTGTTGTCTTTCTTTGGAAGCTCAGAAAGCCTGAGCTTTAGGCTTTTCTAGACCTTATAGTGAGCTCCAAAGATGAAGCAGTAAAAGCTCTGCCTTTACCAGGAAAGTATGGTGATTTTTGAGGGTAGATAATATCTATTTCAAAAATGTTCTATCGGACCCATAATTAGTTTTTCTGAAGACTCAAGGCCTCTGATGAAGTAATGACAATCAGGAACATTTTATCTACCTCTTAAATGTTCTGTAAGGCTTATTAAGCTCCAAAATTTAGAACCCCCTCAGCGGCTGTGTAAGATTGTTATCAATTCAACATCACCTCATCCTCTGTTAAACATTCTCCCTTGTGTTCCAGGGAACCATGTTTCCCAGAATCCTTGGCCAGCATGGTGTGGATTTGACTTTGCCAATCTCAGATACTCATAGGAGATTAGGAAGACTGAAGAGAATTATCCGTTGACAAATAGGTGTTTCCCAGCAACTTGCAGGCCTCCTGCTCCTCCTTTTGATGCTGTAGGCAGCTGAAGTCTTTGAGGACCAAAGCCTGTTGCCATCGAGTCAATTCCAAATCATAACAACCCTATAGGACTAAGTGGAACCGTCCTATAGGGTTTCCAGTGAGTGGCTGGTGGATTCAAACTGCCGACCTTTTGGTTAGCGGCCATAGTTCTTAGCCACTGTGCCACCAGGGCTCCAGCTTCCAGGTAATCACTGCCTTTCCAAATTGGTGAAATCCATTCGTGGCCTTCTTGGACATCATTCTCCCAGACATTTCAAGAGTTGTGAAGTCTGTTAATTCTACTAAATCTCTGTTTACTACAAATTCCTAGAGTGACATTTTTTTTTTTTCCTTTCCTGCAGAAATATGTCTGATGCAGCGTTTCTCTTTAAAATGTAGAAACATTTATTTGCTATTATTCTCTGTTTAGGAACTAAAACTGAAATTCTCAGAGAATGGTATCTGGGTATATCACCTGAGGGAAAAATCAAAACCCTATAACCCTGATCTTCAGTTATGTGGCAGCAAAGATTGGCAAAAAGTGTTGATGGTGTCAGGCCAGTGTCCTGTGTGTGCTGATGTGCCCTGGCCTGAATATATCACAATAAAAGAACGATTTGTTTAGGGTTTGAGGAGTTGATAAAAACTCTTGGGCACACAGGTGTTGAGTTATGCTTGTTAATAGTACTATTTACTCAACTTTTCTTCTACTGGAGCCATAACTAGACAGCACAGGTAATTTGACTTGAGCTTAGGGATAAATAATAATGTGAAGGGAGAATATTTTTAGAAGCCCTCATGGGAACCAAAAGCATTATTCAGAATATTGGAACATTCACATAGTTAGGAATAATACAAAACTAGAAAGCCATTCAGGACACTTTTCACTACTCTGGCAGTCCAACAGCAGACAATAACCCAGCATGTATACTAGCAGTTGTCTCCTCAGAAACAGGCTTCTGTTGTTATAACTTTCAGATTTAGCTACTCTCTGGAAGCAGCAGTCAAGAAATTGGGGATACTGAGCTTCTGTTAAGGGTGCTGGTGTAATTGGAGAAGGGTGATGTTTAGAAAGCTTGATGACCATTGTCTTAGCTGGGATCTCTAAAAAAAAAGCAAAATCAGTAAAGCATATACATCTATATATATATAGATATATAAAAATTTTTTTAGATGGATTTATATCAAGGAAATAGCTCATGCAGTTGTAGAGGCTGGAAAGTCCCAAATCTGTAGGTCAGGCTGGAGATTTCTTCTGACTCATGTAGCCACAGGGACTGGTGAATCCAAGACTGGCAGGTCAGCCAACAGGCCTCTGACTCACAGGCTGTGGAGACTGACAAATCATTAGAATGGCAGGTAAGCTGCTAGCTCAAGTCCCAAGAACCAGAGGTCAGATGAACAGGAGCCAGGTACAGGATCTGGAGTGAGCAACAGCCAGCCAGGTTTGCCAGAAAATCCACCTATGTTGGATACAGGCCATACCCCCAAGGAAACTCTTTCAACTGATTGGCTGCTAATAACAGATCTCATCATGGAGGTGACTACAATATATCAGATCTTTTATTATGATGCTCATTACATCATTACATAGCTACCAAACTACATCATAACTGCCAGACCACTGAGAATCATGGCATAACCAAGTTGACACACAACCTTAACTATCACAAACATAATTGTCACTGAGCTGCACATGTGAAGATTATTGAAATTTCAAATGTTTTGTTACATGTATATTCACTATGATTTAAAAAAGAAAGAAATCAAAACTCTTGCACTGGGCAAATATGCTACAAAAGACTGAGTTTTAAAAAGCAAAAATGTCATTTTGATGACAAAGGTGCATCTGACCCAAGCCATTGTCTTTTGTGCTGCTTCTTAAAGCATGTAAAAGTTTGATAATGAGAAAGGAAGGCAGAAAAAGAGTTGATGAATTTGAACTGAGTGTTGTCAGAGAACACTGAATATACCTGGACTGTAAAATGGACAAATAAATCAATCTTAGATGAAATAGAACAAGAATGTTCCTCAGATGCAAGGTTGGGAAGACTTTAACTCTCTTTCTTTGGATGTGTCATCAGGGAAGACCAATAGCTAGAACAGGACGTTGTGTTTGATAAAGTAGAGGATCGGCAAAAGTGATAGATAGTGAGATGGATCAACACAATAGCTGAAATAATTTAAACACTAAATCATTTTTTAGGTTAACCAGATATAAATAATTGAAGCAGAATCTTTTTGTTTTTAGTAAGTAGAGAACAAAATATTGAGTATTCATTTGCTTGCTTCCAAAACACACACTGAAAATAATATTTCGATGTAGATGGTTCAGGGCTGGACAATGTTTTATTCTGTAATACATAAGGTCTCTGTGAGTCAGAGCCAACTTGAAGGCAAACAACCACAACAACAACCATAGAAACCAAGAGTTTTAAGTCATAGTTCCTGGAGATTTAGGAAACATACATTTAATGGTATCATATAGATTTATTAATGGCTTTTTAGAAAAAAAGAAAGTGGGTAACGTTCATTTGACAAGGATTTGAATTTGTTGGCTGAGTTCAGAAATATTAATCGATTAAAAAACAAGATTTTAGGATTGAATAAATCTGCTTATCATGTGCTGGATCTGGATAAAACAACGTGACCCACAAGAAGGAGAAACCCTATGGGAAACTGGAGCAATGTTCTTCCCATCGCAGCTCCAGTTCTTCCCACTGAATCTGAGAGGGCAAATGAGCAAAATGTGTTCAAGGATATTTTTAAAGTTCCAGGTCAATTAATAGTTTTATACATGCAAAACAATAAGGTCGTGGCTAATTTTTCTCTGTATCAAGTCAGAAAACCTAGCAAAAAGGTAAGTGATTTCAGCAGATAAATTCTTGCCTATTGTAGATCCTGAGGAGATGGAAGACCATCCCACGAGCCAGCTCAACATGGATTTTTCCCTAGTTGTTTTTCTATACAAACAGACATCATCTAAACAAAAGGGGACAGATGGCTCTCTAAGATAATTAAATATAAGAACAAATACAATATTGAATTTAAGAAACTATAAACCACTAATTTAAATAATTTTAACAAAAGCTTGGCTTACTTTTTGTGGGTTCTGTATTGTCAAAATAAATAAATAACAGCCTAATGAAAGGGTCTGGAATTTCCTCATGGAACATAGGGAGCCTTGGGCAGTTTTCTTTTACTACCACATAAAAGGATGGGCATTAATAGGTCATGCTCCTCTCTGTGCTGTCAAGTATTGAACTGAAAGTAAGCTTTCTGTGTGTGGTTAAAATGGCCATATATGTTTCATGATTTCTACTTTTCATCTATGGTTCCTTCTCTTCTTTGGTAATCATAATGGAATAACCCAAAGGACGTTTGATTCCAGCTTTTAGATCTTGCTGTATTAGGAAGTGTTTACGTTAATAAGTGAAAAGTGTTTACTTTGGCAGTTCAGACACTAATTAGTTTTATATTGTCTCCTTTGAAATTATTCTTATTTACATTTTGATATACCAATTAAAGAATGCTTTTTAACAAGAATAGCAAGAATAAGTAATACA
Source organism: Elephas maximus indicus (assembly GCF_024166365.1). Lineage (NCBI taxonomy): Eukaryota > Metazoa > Chordata > Mammalia > Proboscidea > Elephantidae > Elephas > Elephas maximus. The sequence continues at coordinate 89,870,085 of NC_064827.1, read as the reverse complement.
AGTGAATGCTTATGGAGTGCTTCTTATCTGCTACATGCTATGATAAGAAATACACAATTATCATCTCATTCCATTTCACAGATGAGGAAACTAAGGCGGACAGGTATTAAGAAAATTGTGTGTAATCACACAGCTAAAGAAGGAGAGATGTAGGATCTGAATGCAAAAAGACTGACTTGGAAGCTGGCATTGTTAATTTCATATACATTTTCTAACAAAGTACCAATCAATTTGGTTATTTCTTTTGATTTGATGCTTGTTAAAAGTTACTGTTATTTGTTAGTAATTGTATTTTAGAAAATATTCCAACCAAATACATCTAATTTTTCATAATAGTTCTAATTTAAACACTACTGATCATGTTTTAGGCTAACCAAATATAAAGTATTGAAGCAGAATCTTTTTGTTTTTAGTAAGTGGAGAACAAAATATTGACTATTCATTTGCTTGCTTCCAAAACACATACTGAAAATAATATTTAAGGAACATTAATGGCATATAATTTTTCATTACCTGCATTTGTCTCTCATATGACAGATGTTCAAGAAACGTTTGTCAAAATAAATCTTAATATTTTTCTGAAGGTTTTACATTTCTTAATGAAGCTGTCAATAACGAGGATTAAAATCTTATCATTGGAACAGCAATTTTAACAAGAGAATGATGCCATTCAGAGAAATTGCACAATTTATGTTCTTTGTTATCTTGAAAAGCACACCTATTGTTTCATTCAGTTAATATATTTATCAATATCTCTCTCCCCAATGGTCTTCACCACCCATATATCTCCCTGAAATAAAATACAATTTTAATTGTTCATATGATTTTCTTCCACTTAACTTCCAATGAGAGTCTTAATGAGCCACACCAATTTGAAATTGTACTTATAAATGATAATAGCAACACAAGGTTTATGTTGTACTTCTTACTATGGTATATCGAGAGATCCAAGAAGCTAGGAAGATACACATTATTTTTATGTATCAAATATATTTTTCTTTTCCAAAAAGAAGTTGTTAGAAAAGTACCACAGAAACATATTTATCCTTTAAACCTATTCATCTACGATTACAGTATAGTCACACCGGCTCCTGTGTTTCTATTTTTTTTTTTTTGCACCCACCACCCTCCCCCCCAGCACATACACAGACACATTTTCTTTATGCCAAGCCACAAAATTGTGATAGCTGAGACACTATAACACTCTACCTCTAAATACTTCAACAAGCTTCTTCCAAAAGTGAGGACATTCTTCTACAAAACCATATCACAATTACTGTTTCTAAGAAAATCCACATGAATTTGATAACATGAGCCAACTTACAGACTGTACTCAGTTGTCCTCAATTGTCCCCAAGTGTCCTTTATAGAGTTTAGGTATTTGTTGTTGTTGTTTTGATTCAGGGACAATGAGAGTTCATGTAGTCCATTTGGCTACTGCATCTCTTTAGTCTACAGCAATGTGAAAAAGTTTCCATACCTTCCTCATTCCTTCATAATGTTTAACCATTTGAAGAGTCTAGGCAAATTGCCCTACATATCATCTTATAGGCTGGTGCAATGGTTTATTTCATGTGTCAACCTGGCTAGGCTAGGTTCCTAGTAGTTTGGCCAAACACTAGTATAGCTGCTGTTCTATAATGTAATCTGATGCAATGTAATGTAATCACTTTCTATAATGTAATCTAACGAGATCAATCTATCAGTTGGAAGGGGATTTTTCTTAGGGTGTGGTCTGCTTCCAGATTATAAATAGATATTTTGGCAGAACCTTGTTCTCTTTCTTGACTCTGCACTCTGCCTGTCACTGACCTCCATATTTTGGAGCACAAGGCAGGAGGAATCTTCAGTCTGTCACCTGACCTATGAATTTTGGACTTTCCAGTCCCCACAATCACATGAGCCAAAACTTTGCATTAAATCTCTCACTCTTTCTATTGTTGTGTGCCATCAAGTCTATTCCAGCTCTTGGCAATCCTCTATAGAGACCCTATAGGACAGGAGAGAAGTACCCCATAGGGTTTGCTAGGCTGTAACCTTCATGCGAGCAGATCACCAGGTCTTTTCTCCCATGGAGCTGCTTGTGGGTTTGAACTACCAATCTTTCAGTTAATGCTGAGTGTTTAATCACTGCATTACCAGGGCTTTTCTCTCTATATAAATACATATAAATATTTACATTATGTATGGAAGAAGCATGCGGAACTATTTAGAGGTAAAGTGTTATGGTGTCTCAGCCACCACTATTTTGTGGTTTATATATATGAAAAACCTACCTGAAGTATTTACAGGTAAACAAAATATATATGTATATATATATATATATACGTGTATATATAATGTATATGTATTTACAACATATAAAAATGTATATGTATTTACAACATATAAATGTATATATATACATATATATGTGTGTGTGTATATATATACATATATGTTGTTTTTGTTATTAGATGCCATTGAGTAGGTTTTGGCTCATAGTGACCCTATGTACAACAGAACGAAACACTGTCTGGTCCTGTACCATCCTCACAATCATTGTTATGTTTGAGCCCATTTTTGCAGTCACTGTGTCAGTACATCTCATTAAGAGTCTTCCGCCTTTCACTGACCCACTTCTTCACCAAATGTTATGTCCTTCTCCAGGGATTGGTTCCTGCTGGTCACATGTTCAGTATGTGAGACAAAATCTAGCCATCCTTGCTTCTTATGAGCATTCTGGCTGTACTTCTTCTGAGACAGATTTATTCATTCTTCTTGCAGTCCATGGTATATTCAATATTTTTTGACAGCATGATAATTCAAAGGCACCAACTCTTCTTCAGTCTTCCTTATTCTTTGTCCAGCTTTCACATGCATTAGAGGTGATCGAAAATACCATGGCTTGGGTTAGGTACACCCTAGTCTTCAAAGTGAAATATTTCCTTTTGAACACTTTAAAGAGGTCTTTTGCAGCAGATTTGCCCAATGCAGTGGGTCTTTTGATTTCTTGATAGCTGCTTCCATGGGAATTGATTGTGGATCCAAGTAAAATGAAATCCTTAACAACTTCAGTATTTTCTCAGTTCATCCTGGTGTTGCTTATTGGTCCAGTTATGAGGATTTTTGTTTTCTTTATGTTGAGATATAATCCTTACTGAAGCCTATGCTCTTTGAATGTCATCAGTTAAGTGCTTCAAGTTCACTTCACTTTCATCAGGCAAGGTTGTGTTATCTGCATATTGCAGGTTGTTATGAGTCTTCCTCCAATCCTGATGTCCCATTCTTCTTCATACAGTCCAGTTTCTCAGATTATTTGCTCACCATACAGACTGCACAAACATGGTGAAAGGCTACAACCGTGCTTGACTTTCAGCCATGCAGTTTCCCCTTGTTCTGTTTGAACTGTTTGCCTCTTTGTCTATGTACAGGATTCACATGGGCACAATTAAGTGCTCTGGAATTCATAGTCTTCACAATGTTATCCATAATTTGTTATGATTCACACAGTTGAATACCTTTTCATAGTCAATAAAACACAGGTAAACATCTTTCTGGTATTTTCTGCTTTCAGCCAGGATCCATCTGACATCAGCAGTGATAATCCTTGCTCCACATCCTCTCCCGAATCCAGCTTGAATTTCTGGCAGTTTCCCTGTAGATGTAGTGCTGCAAACGTTTTTGAATGGTCTTCAGGAAAATTTTACTTGTGTGTGATATTAACGATATTGTTTGATAACCTCTGCATTCTGTTGGATCATCTTTCTTTGGAACGGGTGTAAATATGACTGGAAGTCAGTTGGACAGGTAGCTGTCTTCATAATTTCTTGGCATTAAGGACTGAGTGCTTCCAGCACTGCATTCATTTGTTGAAACATCTCAATTAGTATTCCTTCAATCCCTGGAGCCTTGTTTTTTTGCCAGTGCCTTCAGTGCACCTTGGACCTCTACCTTCAGTACTGTTGATTCTTGATCATATGCTACCTCCTGACTGAAATGATTGAACGTCAACCAATTCTTTTTGGTAGAGTGACTATGTGTGTTCCTTCCAATTGCTTTTGTTGCTTTATGTGTCGTTAGTTTTTTTTTTTTTTTTTCCTAGTAGAATCCTTCAGTAGTGCAACTCGAGGCTTGATTTTTTTTTTTTTTTTCAGTTCCTTCAGCTTGAAAATGTTGAGCGTGTTTCCCTTTTGGTGTCTATCTCCAGGTAGTTGCACATTTCATTATAATATTTTACTTTGTCTTCTAGAGCTGCCCCTTTGAAATCTTCTGTTCAGCTCCTTTATTTCATCATTTCCTTCTTTTGCTTTAGCTACTCTATGTTCAACTTTCAGAATCTCTTCTAATGTCCATTCTGGTCTTTTCTTTCTTCCTCATCTTTTTAACGACCTCTTGCTTTCTTCGTGTGTGATGTCTTTGATGTCATTCCACAACTTGTTATTAATGTGTTAAATGTGTCAAATCTATTCTTGAGATGGTCTTTAAATTCAGGTGGGATATACTCAAGGTCATTCTTTGGCTCTTGTGGACTTGTTCAAGTTGAACTTGTGTATGAGCGATTGATGGTCTGCTCTGTAGGCAGCCCCGACCTTATTCTGACTGATGATACTGAGCATTTCTATTATCTCTTTCCACAGATGTAGTCAATTTGATTCCAATGTATTCCATCTGGCGAGTTCCACATGTATAGTCACTGTTTATGTTGTGGAGAAAAAGTATTTGCAATGAAGAAACCATTGGTCTTGAAAAATTCTGTCATGCGGTATCCTGCAAAGTTTCTATCAAACAAGGCTGTATTTTCCAACTACCAGTCCTTCTTCTTTGTTTCCGACTTTTGAATTCCAATAGCCAGTAATTATTCATGCATGTTGATTGCATGTTTGATCAATTTCAGGCTACAGGTGTTGGTAAAAATCTTTAATTTCTCCATTTCTGGTAGTAGACGTTTTTGCATAAATTCAAATAATAGTCATATTAACCAGTCTTCTTTGTAGGTGTATGGATATTATCCTATCACCAACGGCATTGTACTTCAGGATAGATCTTGCAAGGTTCTTTTGGACAATGAATGTAACACCATTCCTCTTCAAATTTTCATTCCCGGCATAGTACTGTCTGATTCAAAATGCAATACCAGTCCATTTCAGCTCACTAATGCCTAGGATACCTATCTTTACATATTAAATTTCATTTTTGACAACCTCCAATTTTCCTAGATTCATACTTCTTACATTTCACGTTCTAATTATTAATGAATGCTTGAAGCTATTTCTTCTCATTTTGAGTCGTTCCTCATAGTAAATGAAGATCCTTAAAGCTTGACTCTATCCATGTCATTAAAGTTGACTTTACTTTGAGGGGGCAGCTTTTCACCAGTCATGTTTTGAATGCCTTCCAACCTGCGGGGCTCATCTTCCAGTACTATATCAGACAACATTCTGTGGCTATTCATAAGGTTTTTGCTGGTCAATTTTTTCAGAAGTAGACTGCCAGGTCCTTCTTCCTTATCTGTCTTAATCTGGAGGCTCCACTGAAACCTGTCCACCATGGGTGACTCTGCTGGTATTTGAAATACTGGTGCCAAGGCTTCCAGTATCACAGCAACACACAAGCCACTATATTACAACAAACTGACAGACATCTTGTGATATATATATATATTATATATATATAGAGAGAGAGAGAGACAGAGAAGCCCTGGTGGTTCAGTGGTTTTATATATATTTTTATATATATATGTATATATATGTATATATACATATATATACATATATATACATATATATATATATATATATATATATATATCTCACTGGTTCTGCTTCTCTAAAGAACCCTGACCAAGACAACTGGATTCATCTGACTGCAGTCCTCAGGATAAGAGTCAGGGAAACTTATAAGAGGACTATCACATGGTTGATGTTGTATCCCTCCCCCTGCATCACATCAGAGTCACATCATCAGGCTATTGCATTATTGTCAAAGCTAAGTTTGACCATTTGATTAAGATGGTGACAGCCAGACCTCTCCATTTTAAAAGCATAACTTCTGATTCAATCTTTCCCTGACAATCTTCCTTGAAATTACTTTCCATCCACTGTTAATATGTGGCTGAATCAATTGTTATACTGGGGATAACAAAAAGGTAGTACACTGTTTCTATTATTCCCTAGGTTCTTATTAACTGGCATTCTTCTGCAAAGGAGAGTTTTGGTTGTTCTCGTTAAATCTTTCTGTCCCGTACTTATTTCACTTTATTATTAATATTATTTATTTGGTATAATTATGAACCCATAAATCTTTTCACTCAAATTCACAGTACCATAATCAATTTTTATTTTCGATAATCATATTATCCCAAATTTGGCCAATAGGAACTCTTTAAAACTGATTCCTCCTTGCTTTTGACATGACTTACTTTTGCTTTTGAACGCTTTTTGTTTTCTGACCAAAAAGATGTCCCAGGTTAACTTTACATTTTCTTTGTCCTAGACATGAAATCCGCCATTTCTCTTTGACCGCTGCCTTGTTTTTAGAGGGAAATAGTATTTCACCACACAAATTAGATGTACTCGTTGCTTTTGGGCTGTCATTGTTCCTATGCTGTTTCAGTGAACTGGGTAAGAAAAAGTGTGTGTGTGGGTACATATGTGTATATACACACACATTAAATCTCAAGTTCATGTGGATATTTTCAGATCAGATTTAACATCACAGGGTTCTTCTGTTTGCATTCATTTTCCATTCTATGTCCGTATTTCCCATTCCCCATAGTTTCCCAACAACATCGATATATTTATTCATTTTCTTTTGCCTACAGTGGAAACCCTGGCGGCGTAGTGGTGAAGTGCTATAGCTGCTAACCAAAAGGTTGGCAGTTTGAACCCACTGCCTTTGGAAACTGTATGGAATAGTTCTACTCTGTCCTATAGGGTTGCAATGAATTGGAATTGACTCGATGGCAATGGGTTTGCTTTGGTTTTGGTCTTGCCCACAATACATTCAAAACAGCTTTAGAATTAAAACAAAATACTACTCTGCCAACTAAGTAGACCTCAAGATTTATTTATTTGCATTTTGTGTATATATTTCTTTTTCTTTCTTTCACAGAAGATAACATACAAATACCTTGTTTTTCTCACTTAACAAGATAGTCTGAAATTTTCTCTATGTTAGCTGGTAGAGGTAGTCTTCACCTTTCCTATGCTTGTTAATACCCCATTTTTTGGATAGTCTCTAATTGATTCAGCCAGATTCCAGTGAATGGACACTTAGGTTGTTGTCAACATTTTGCTAGTACAAATAATGCCACAATAGATAACTTTGTGCATATGTGGTTTCACATTTGGAGAGGTATATCTTCAGGATAAATTCCTAGAAGTGGGACTATGGGATCAAAGGGCGAACACATGTGTGATTATGTCATAAAAAAAATATTTCTGTAGGGGTTGAACCATTCTGAACTCCCTATAACCATAAGTTTTTAAATTTTTGGGGGGGAAACTGAAAAGTGAGAAATGATATCTCATTTAGATTCAAATTTGCATTTCTTTAATCATGAATTTGATGTCTTTTTCTTTTTTTTTTTTAATATACAAGTAGGGTTTTGGTCTCTTAAGGTTCTTTTCCTTTTTTCCGTTTTAATACAGTAAATGCTTTTGTGAGAACAATATGACACTATTGGTACAAAGCTTTTTAGAACTTCCTTTACACAGAGATGGTGCATTTAAAGAGCTATCTCCCCTATGTGTTATGAATTAACTAATAGCATTAGCCAAAAAAAAAGATAAATCCATGACCAATAACAGAATCTAAATGGTAACATTATTCATTTGAACTCTAAATGGTTATGATTTCTTGTCAATGACAAATAATTTAATATAAAATGCACCCTTCCATTAAGAATTTGTCTTTAAAAGCAAGTTTATGCTCACTGCATCTTCTCTCATTCTCTGCTCTAATTTAATACAGGCTACTTATGATTTTTTTTTTTTTTTTTTTTACTTATGATTATTGTGAGCAATTACTTTTAACAATTTTTTTTACTAAATCCCATATGGTAGTGATTAAAACTTGAAAGCTTTAAAAGAAAGAAAATGCAAAAAGAAATATTTTAAATAAGTTTAAGAAGTCTGCTTTGGGCTCTGGTTGTCTTTTCATCCCCCTTCAAACCCCCATGCTAAGTTCCCCGAAGGACTCATTTCTTTCTCAAATGAATGAAAAAGCTGTCTTATTCCCTTCAGCTTCTTTTGAAAAGAGCAGCCTTATTTAAAATAGTTGGTTTATTTTTGAGACCATGAAATTCTAACATTTAGGCACTCAGTCAACAGAATGAGGGGTAACTAGATAGTAGACAAGAATTATTTTAGGTGCAGGAAAGGGCAACACACAATACAGGGACGTCAATACAACTGGACTAAACCAAAAGCTAAGAAGTTTCCTGAATACGACCAAACACTTCAAGGGACAGAGTAGCAGGGGTGGGGGTTTAGGGGCCATGTTTAGGGTTTTACTTTATGTTCTTATAGTATAAAATGGTCAACTTTTGTAAATATTTGATGATCATTTGAAAATAAATGTTTTTCTTTTTTTTCAGTATAGTATAAAATGGTCAACTTTTGTAAATATTTGATGATCATTTGAAAATAAATGTTTTTCTTTTTTTTCAGTATAGTATAAAATGGTCAACTTTTGTAAATATTTGATGATCATTTGAAAATAAATGTTTTCCTTTTTTTTTTTCAGTATATGGATTTCAATACATGGCGATTAGTATGCTTTTACTAATTTCATTATTTAAGGCCTTCTTCCATTGTATCTATTTGATATGCCAAGATGTGAGTTATGGAATAAGTCTCTATTTCTAAAGACTTCACTTTTTAGCACCAATATATAAATAAATTGGAAGTCATCAATCTGTTCCTCAAAACAAGAAAAAAAAAAAAAAACCTAGTTAAAATGAAAGTCAGGGACTTTTTTTTTTATATCAGAAAATTGAGGTTGCAGGGCAAACTAAAAACCTAAAATTTAGAGACAGGTGTCGTAAGGCCAGTTCACCGCCTACAGAGTTTCCTGCCTCGGCATCAGTTAAAACCTCCTAGTTGCCCTTTCACCTGGATATGCCCCATATGGTTTCCTGTGATAGGAACTCATTGCTATTTTATAACCCAGTCTCTCAGAGGCTGTAGTTACTTCTTGCTTCTCCTGGCCATGCCACTTATTGGCTCCTGTGATAAAAAAAACAAACAAAAAAACTGCGTTCTCCCATGCTAATAATGCACTAGAAACTTTTAAACTTACCAATAAGACTTCAGCATGCTTTAACTCTGAGATCCCACTCTGCTTACCATATAGAAGTCCTATCCTACAATTCCAGCTTCTTGTTGCCTGGCCCAAGGGTGCAAAAACCTATATGGCCCTGCAGCAAGATGTGCCGTAGTTTCCTCTCTGGAACCAGTGAGCAATAAATTCTGTTGTTTTCTGGCCTGCCTGAATGAGTCTCACTTTCTTGTGCCACACCTGGAAAGACCATCCAAGAGACCCGCAGACCCATTTTGGGTCAAATACAACAGGCACATCTAGAATGATACAACTCCCGAGGCTTGCTTACTGGAGCAGACACTGCAGGATTCTTTGAGCTGCAAGGAACACTTAAATGCTAATTTTGATGAACTGTTAGAGGCCCACTGAAGAGAAACTCTAGGGAACTGCACTCATAGTGGGGCTCCCACACTTACAAAGACTTTTATTCCAGGAACACCACCAGATTCTCATGGTGAAAATTTTAGAGAGATCCCCTGATAGTGCTATCTTAAAAGCAACCCAGGACCTTCTCTCTAAAAAATGCTTAATCTCCAGAGGGAAGAAATTCCTCAGAGGACGTCCTGAAAACTTTTCCCAGCTGGGGGAAGGGAATTTGGCACCAGCTCAACTTCCTTGTTTTTCTAAGGGAAAAAACTAAAAAGTCAACAGGGGTAAGGCTTCAAGGAAACTGATTGGGTACATTGCTGCCAGAAACGAGAGCAGGGGACAGGGGCAAAAAAAAAAAAAAAAAAAAACAGAAACACTTGTGAAAGCCACACCCTGAGACAGAGGCCCATTAAACCATTTAGATTTAATGGGGAGATTTTGAAATGCTCCCTCTTCTCCATATTCTACCACCCCATCAACCAAGCCAAAAAACTCATTGCTATCTAGTTAATTTTGACTCACAGTGATCCTACTGGACAGGGTAGAACTGCCCCATAGGGTTTCCTAGGCTGCAATCTTTATGGAAGTGGATTGCCACATCCTTCTCCCATGGAGAGGCTGATAGGTTAACCAAGCATTTAACCACTGTGCCACCAGGGCTCCTGCCCCATCAACCAGCCTCCAACATACTAACTGGATCATAGACAGAAGATCTACAAGATACAGTACAAAAAATCAAACCCCTTTTCATCCAGTCAATTTTGACTTATAGTACAAGGGGAAGCCCTAAAATAAATAGGGGAAGGGGAACAAACCCAGTAAAGTAATTTGAAGCCTCTGGTGCTATTGATAAAACAGTCATTAAACACAGCCCAACTCCTAGCCTGATTAACATAAATACTCACATTAAAGGTCTATTTACCTCAGTACCTATTACCCAAAACAACATGTATGAATTTTAACAAAAAATTATAAGACATGTTATAAGACAAGAAAAAACAGTTCCTGAAGAGACAAAGCACTCAGATACTACATAGTTGTTGCAATTATCAGATTGGGTATATGAAACAATCATGATTAATATGTTATGGCTCTAGTAGAAAAAAGATATCATGGAACAGAAAATGGACAATGTAAGCAGAGAGATAGAAACTATAAGAATGAATCAAAAGGAAATGCTAGAAATCAAAAACATTGTAACACAAATGAAAGATGCCTTCGATAAGCTCATCAGTAGACTCAATGCAGCTGAGGTAGGAATCAATGAAATTGAAAATATGACAGTAGAAATTTCCTAACAAAAATGCAAAGAGAAAAACAAACAAAACAAAGAAACAAAAACAGAACATTCAAGGACTGTGGGACAATATCAAAAATGCAACACACTCAAAATTGGAATATCAGAAGAGGAACAAAGGGAGAACAGAGCAGTAGAAATATTGACTGAGAATTTTCCAAAATTAATGACAGACAAAAAATCACAGATCTAACAATTTCAAAGAATACTAAGCAAAATATATTTTAAAAAAGGAAGAGCAAACAAAACAAAAGAAACAAAAAAATAGTAAACATAACATAATCAAACTCCAAAAAAAATCAAAGACACAGAAAACCTTGAAGGAAGTCAGAAGAGAAAACACACACACACACATAAACACACACACACACACACACCTAGAGAGTGAGTAACAAGAATAAGAATTATCCATCAGCCACTTCCGGGAAGTCCTATGGGGCAGTTCTACTCTCTCCTATAACCCAACCATAGGGTCACTATTTATTGAAATTGACTCAACGGCAGGGCTTGGTTTTGGTTTTGGTTTCTCATTACAAACCATGTGAGCAAGAGAGGGGATGGAATTTTTAGTGTTGAGTGAATAAAAACCTATCAACCTAGAATTCTGTTTCCAGCAAAATTATCATTGAAAAGTGAAGGAAAAATAAAGATGTTCTCAGACAAAAAAAGAGGGAATTCTTTTTCCAGCAGAAGTACACAACTTTTTTTTTTTTTTTTAAAGTTCCTCAGGGAGAAATTAAATGACAATGGTCTGAAACAAGCATCTATTAAAAGAATTAGAGAAGGAATAAACGAAGGTAAAATAAAATCTTTTATCTTTTTATTCCTATTTGTTTTAAAATATAACATTTTTGAAGCAATAACAATAAAAACATGGAAAAGTGCAATGGATGATGATAAGATCTTGAAGAACTGGGGATATTTTGTGTATATGTGAAGTAGCCCGTGTTATAGTGTTATGTGACTGTGAAAGTAAGTTATTTAAAACTTGTATTGTAAATCTTAGGGAAACTACAAAAACAGTTAAAAAAAAGTATTAATGATACACTAAGAGAGGTGTGACAACCTGAAATCACAGAAAATGCTTAATTAAACAGAGGAGCCAAGTAAGGAGAGAGAAAAGAAAGAGAACAAGAACAAATGAAATGAATTTAAAAAAACTATTAAAAAGTAGTATATTTTAATTCAATGACATAAATAATCATTTATATTTGAAAGGTCTAGTAATATTAGTTAAAAAGCTGATATTGTCAGATTAGAAAAGAAAAAAAAGATCCAAGTATATGTTGTATCCAAGGAACCTACTTAAAATGGAATCAGATGAGTTAAAATTCTCAAAACTGCCAAGCTCATCAAGAGCAATGGAAGCCTGAGAAACTGTCACAACCAAGAGGAACCTAAGGAGACATAACTAGTAAATACAGTGTGGTACTTTGGTTGGGATCTTGAACAGAAAAATTTCTTTGGGAGAAAACAGCACATCTGAAAACAGACTTTAGTTAGTAGTAATATATGAAAGTTGGTTCATTGAATGTGACAAATGTACCATACTAATGTAATATATTAATAATAGGAATAAATGGGTGTGGTATACATGGGAACTCTCTGTGCTACCTTTGCAATAATTCTATAAATCCAAAACTGTTCCCAAAAGAGTATATTTAAAAAGAATAAAGGCATGGAAAAAGTATGCCATATTAACACTGAACAAAAAAAAAGCTAAAGTAACTGTGTTAAATTCAGACAAAGCATACTTTAAAACAAGGAAGATTATAAGGGACAAAGAGGAGCATTACATTATGATAAAGGGGTCCTAAATATTTATCCTCCTAACAACACAGTATCAAAATACAAAGGCAAACACAAATCTTGAAGGAGAAATACGTAAAACCGGTACTATAGTTGGAGACGTTATATTCCTCTATCAGTAACTATTAGATCAAACAAGCAGATCAGAAAGGGTCTTGATGACCTAAATATCACTGTCAATTAACTATACAGGCAGTCCCCAGGTTATGAATGAGATCCATTCCTAAATCTGTCTTTAAGTCAAATTTGCAGGTAAGTGGAACATGTATATACGGTTCTTGTTTAGCATCTGTTACTCAAATGTTTGTCTTACTATACGGCATGTATTTTACCTTTCTATGCATATTAAACAATTAACAAACACTTCCAAACCGCACAATGTTTTTATGAGTGCACAAAATACAGTGTGCATTCACTATTATGAAACATTGTGTGCATTTAACCTAAAATTTTAATATAACAAGTTTTACGGCAGTCCATTCTTAAGTATGAGTTATCTCGTAAATTAGACATGCATAACCTGGGGACTTCCTGTATCTAACTGACGTGTTAGAATACTCTACCCAGCAGCAGGGGAATACGCATTCTTCTCAAGCTTCCATGGAATATTCACCAAGGAAGGACACATATACCGGGCCTTAAACACAACTCAGCAAATTTAAAACAATAGAAGTCATACATCGTATGTCTTCAGACTACAGTGGAATCAAACTAAAAATCCATACTAGAAATCTAATTTGAATATCCCAAAATATTTGAAAATTAAACAAAACATTTCTATATAACATTTCTGTGTTAAAAGAAAGTCTCAAGAGAAAATATTTTGAACTAAATAAAAATACAACTTACAAAATGTGTAGGGTGCAGCTGAAGCACAGCTTAGAGGGAAATTTATAGCATTAAATAACATGTTAGTAAAGAAGAATATCTAAAATTTATAACCTAAGCTTCCATATTAGGAAACTGGAGAAATGGCAAAACACACACACACACACACACACATATACACACACAAGAAAACAAACCTGATAAGAACAGGTCCTGGTGAGGATGTGGAGCAACAGAAATACATTCATTGCTGGTAAGAGTGCAAAATGATAGCTACAGTGATTTTGAAAGACAGATTGGCATTTTCTCATAAAATGTATAAGAATCAGATTACTTTAATAGCCTTACCATATGATTTCAGTAACTGTACTTTTAGGTATTCATCTAACTGATATTATAACTTTTATCTATGCAAATTTCTGCACACAAAACCTTAGAGCAGCTTTATTCATAATTGTAAAAAACTGTATGCCCTTCAACAGGTAAATGGGATAAACACAGCAATACATTCTTACAGTGGAATACTATTTGGTGATAAAAAGAAATGAGCTATCAAAGAGCACAAAGACATGCATAAATTTTAAATGCATATTGCTAAGAAAAACAAACCAGTCAAAAAGACTAAATACCTTATGATCCCATTTGTATGGAATTCTGGAAAAGGTAAAATTATAGAGAAGGACATAGATCAGTGAGTGCCAAGACTTTGGGGTGGGAGAAGCATTGTATAGGTGAAGCATAGGGTTTTAGGACAGTATCCTGTATAGTATTGTAATGGCTGGTACACGACACTGCAAATTTGTCAAAATGCAATACAGCCTATCAGGACAAAGAGTGAAACTTAATATACACAATTTTTTAAAGAATTAATTAGGATATTTGGGCCCCCAAGGATAGAATACACATTATTAAAAATACAATCTAACCTTGTTACGAATACATGCCATAACCTCACTGAAGGGGGGGGGAAATAAAGTGCAAACCTAAGTAACTTGAGAAGTGAGTAGAGACAGAAAGACTAAAGAAGGACGGAACAAGACATAGCACTGTGCTTTAGTTGGTAAAGTCGTTTCCTACAGGTTTATGAGTGAAAAATTCCAAAACCCCCATACATGTGTACTGGACTGAAAACATAAGTAAATGGATGGCTGATGGTAGTAGTATCCAGGTTTCTTGCTGTTTTAGTGGGAGATTAAAGATCAGCAAGGGTACTGTGTGGTATTGGATGAAAGTTGGAGACATCAGTACGAACATATGTTTAGTTTCATATAGATACAGGTGAAAATAATAGAAGATAGACTAGATAGAGATATAATTACAGAGAAGTGTGCATATACAGGTTAGTATAAACACAAGTATTCCCTAACTGCTTCTGCTGAGGTGACCTAGAAGCAATAATAACCCAGTATCAACATATCAACAGCAAACCTAACATGGAGAGATTAATTTCTAAGCTCATCCTCCAATAGAAGGAACCAGGAATTCTTGGAGAAATGGCTGGTTCTGGGGCTGGGGCAGGGAACATACGAGATGAATTATTGAATGTATTGTTACGCTAGAAAGCAAGGACCCAAACACAAACCCAGTGCCGTCAAGTCGAAAAGCAAGGATGCACCTAAAAAACAAGTCAACCGAGTATGTTAAAGGGACATAGGATTCAGCTGAAAAAGCTCCAAAAAGCCCAAAGCTGGAATATTTGGAGCAATAAAACAAAAAATACAGTATTGGATTACAGCCCAAAGTATATAAAATGAATGTCCATGTGCCTGTAGTGATATAACTAAACGTTTGAATAAATAAATAAATGGGGAAGAATAGAAAAATGTTCCATTAAGAAAAATTTCAGATTATGTAGTTACTGGCCCCTCGAAGAGGTGGGGCACAATGTCCCGCCACTTACATGTATCATGACGTCCTTCTGGAGTATATTACTGAAAAATGGAGTGAAATAGTAACTTTACAGTGGAGAAACTTGACACACAAAATACATCTGCCACATGATAAAAATTAACATCATCAGTAATAAGTCATGTTAATAGCATGCATCCTTGTTATGATGAGGAGCCCTGGTGGCAGAGTAGTTAAGAACTTGGCTGCTAACCAAATGGTTGGCAGTTTGAATCTACCAGCCACTCCTTGGCAACCCTTTGGGGCAGTTCTATCGGGTTCCTATGAGTCAGAACGGAATGGCAAAAGGTCTGATTTTTGGTTTTGTTATGATGTAATGTGAACGTCAATTTACCTCTGTGGTCTTTCTCCCCAAAACCCATAAACATTGTATAACCATGAGAAAAATATTAGACAATCCTAAATAGAAAGACAAAATGCTTAACTAAAACCTGTTGCCATCTAGTCAATTGTGACTCAGCAAATCTATTAGACAGAGTAGAACTGCTCCATAGGGCTTCTAAGGAGTGGTTGGTGGATTCAACCCACCTACCTTTTAGTTATCAGCTGTACTTCTTAACCACTGCACCACCTCACAACTGTCAAGAATGTCAAATGGAAGGAAAGTCTAAGAAACTGTCATAAAGTAGAGGAGCTTAAGGAGGCAGTATAATGTGGCATCTGGGATACTATGCTGGCACAGAAAAGAGATAAGAGGCAAAAACTAAGGAAACTGGAACAAAGTATAAACTTAGCTAATAATAACAGCTGATTAGTTGTGACAAATGTATCACAGTAATTTTAACAATACGGGATCCTGGGTATTAGGAATACAGAGACTCTTCTGTAATATTCTCACAACTTCTAAAATTATTCTAAAATAAAAGGTGATTTAAAAATTGTTTCTATTATTTTTATGTTTCCTGGTATTTTTAATTTGAATTTTAATGCGATTCTATTTGATAAATATTTTCATCATACATTCTAATCTGTATCATTATAAATTTCTTAATTTGTTTTTATTGCTATTTATGTTCTTGAAATCAAACTTGTCTGAGTCTCTAATCTTTCTTTACTCAGCCTGATAGAAAATCTTTAAGGTTTTGTATCCATGAAATATCTTAAAATAGTAGCCTTTTTTAACATCTTAATGGAATAAAGATTGCACAAAAGAAAAGCTCTGTCCTTTAGTAGATGAATTAGTAGTGATTTACTGACCAGAAAAAGTTATGCTTAAAATTGTTTTAAAGGAACTTTCAAATTAAAAGAAACACGAGAAGGTAAAACCACATAAAAGGGAATGTATGAAGACATTACGTACCCTTAAGAGAGATGATGATAAATGAGCTTAGATTTGACATTCAGTCTATTTTTTTGTGATTAGGTCTTATCTCTTCACATAATAGAAATAAATGTTTTAGGTTTTTTGTTTTTTTTTTTAACCATATTATGACAAAAATGCTACCAGCTGTTTTTATTTTTCAGGGACGTGGGGAGAAGACTGTATCAAGAGACTAGACCAACATCAAGATTGTCAATTTGACAATCACAAAAAAAAGAAAAAATTCAATTATTGTATATCTAACTGTCACATCTACTATGACTGTAACTATCTGCTTAGATCAAAGCAAGATAATTTACGAAAATCATATTGAGATGATCTTGGAAATCCTAAGCAAATCTGGTCCACTATATCCTGTGTGCATATTGCAATACTGAAGAATTCTCTGGGAAAAATATTGATTAACACAGGAAGCATTAAAGAAGATGAAAGGAATACACAGCCTCTATACCAAAAAAAATTGGTTGATGTTCAAAAATTTTCCGGAGGTAGCATATGATCAAGAACTGACGGTTTAGAAGGAAGAAGTCCAAGCAGCACTGAAAGTATTGTCAAAAAAACAAGGCTCCAGGAATTGATGGAATACCAGTTGAGATGTTTCAATAAATGGATAAAGTTGAAAGCATTCACTGGTCTATGCCAAGAAATTTAAAGATAGCTACCTGGCCAACCAACTGGAAGAGATTCATATTTGTGCCCATTCTAAAGAAAGGTGACACAACAGAATGTGGAAATTATTGAACAATATCATTAATATCACAAGCCAGTAAAATTTTGCCGAAGATAATTCAAAACTGGTAGCAGCAGTACATTGACAGAAAACTTCGAGAAATTCAAGCTGGATTTGGAAGAGGATGTGGAATCAGGGATATCATTGCTGATGTCAGATGGATCTTGGCTAAAAGCAAAGAATACCAGAAGGATGTTCACCTGTGTCTTATTGACAATGCAAAAGGCATTTGACTATGTGGATCATAAAGAATTGTAGATAACATTGCAAAGAATGGAAACTCCTCTTCATAGACCAAGAGGCAGTCATTCAAACAGAACAAGGGGATACTGTGTGGTTTAAAATCAGGAATTGTGTGCATCAGGGTTGTATCTTTCCACCATACCTACTCAATCTGTACATTGAGCAAATAATCTGAGAAGCTGAACTATATGAAGAAGAACGCAACATCAAGATTGGTGAAAGACTCATTAACAACCTGTGATATGCAGATGACACAACCCTCCTTGCTGAAAGTGAAGAGAACTTGAAGCACTTACTGATGAAGATCAAAGGTATAGATTATACCTCAACACAAAGAAAACAAAAATCCCCACAACTGAACCAATAAGCAATATTATGATAAATGGAGAAAATACTCAAGTTGCCAAGGATTTCATTTTATTGGATCCACAATCAATGTCCACAGAAGCAGTGTTCAAGAGATCAAAGGATGTATTGCATTGGACAAATCTTCTGCAAAAGACCTCTTTAAAATGTTGAAAAGCAAAGATGTCACTTTGATAACTAAAGTTCATCTGACCCAAGCCATAGTATTTTTGATCACCCCATTTGCTTGGGAAAGATGGACAATGAATATGCAAGACCAAAGAAGAATTGTCTCTTTTGATTTATGGTGTTGGCTAAGAATATTGAATATACTGTAGACTGCCAGAAGAATGAACAAATCTGTCTTGGAAAAAGTACAGCCAGAATACTCATTAGGAGCAAGGGTGGTGAGACTTTGTCTCATAGACATTGGACATGTTATCAGGAGGGGCCAGTCCCTGGAGAAGGACATCATACTTGGTAAAGTAGAGGGTCAATGAAAAAAAGGAAGACCCTCACTGAGATGCATTGACACAGGGGCTCCAACAATGGGTTCAAACATTGTAACGATTGTGAGAATAGCACAGGACCAGGCAGTGTTTCATTTTGCTGTACATAGTAGGGTCACTATGAGGTGGAACTGACTTGAAGGCATCTAACAGGAGCCCTGGGGGTGCAGTGGTTAAAGCGCTTGGATGCTAACACAAAGGTAGGTGGTTGGAACCCATCAGCTGCCCTGTGGGAGAAAGATCCTTCAGTCTGTTTCTGTAAAGATTTCCAGACTTGGAAACCTTATGTGGAAATCTACTCTGTCCTATAGAGTTGGAATTCACTGGATGGCAATGGCATAGCCAGATTTTATACTTACCCCATATAGATGGCACAGGACCAGGCAACGTTTAGTTTTGTTATACGTAAGGTTGCTATGAGTCAGAGTCAACTCGACCACAACTAACAATAACAACATATCCTCTAGGGGCTTATGTAGCTTTTGGTTTTGTCTGGGTATCTAATTGCTGCATGTGTGTGTATGCTTCTTACCTCCTTAACCAAATAAGCCAGAGCAGGTGATTATCTACATTTTTTAGCAAACCAGTATACATTCAATAAAAGTTTTTAAAAACAGTTGTAGAAATGAATTCAAAGGAAGATGTACATTATACATTTTTTCCTAAAATTCTTTCTTCTGTTTGTTTCATAGCTACTAATAAAATTTTTAATATTTACTTATTTAAATTTCTGACAGTTTCTTCTTCCTATACAAACTGTATGATGCATTTATTAATGCGTCATGAAATGTCCAAAGAGCAGAACTTCTAAAAGAAAAGCCACAACCCAAGGCCTGGGTAATCTACAAACTAGGTAATCAGTTGCAAGTTGTTATTGCTGTTAGGTGCCATCCAGTCATTTCTGACTCACAGTGACCCTATGTGCAACAGAGTGAAACACTGCCCAGTTCTGTGCCATCCTCACAATCATTGCCATGCTTGAACCCATTGTTGTAGCCACTGTGTCAATCCATCTCCTTGAGGGTCTTCCTCTTTTTCACTGACCCTCTACTTTACCAAGCATGGTGTTCTTCTCCAGAGATTGATCCCTCCTGACAATATGTCCAAAGTATGTGAGGTGATGTCTCGCCATCCTTAATTCTAGTGAGCGTTCTGGGTGTACTTCTTCTGAGACAGGTGTGTTCATTCTTCTGGCAGTCCATGATATACTCAATATTCTTTACCAACGTCATAATTCAAAGGCATCAATTCTTCTTCGGTCTTCTTTATTTATTGTCCAGCTTTCACATACATATGGGGTAACTGAAAACACCATGGCCTGAGTCAGATGCACCTTAGTCCTTAATGTGACGTCTTTGCTTTTTAACACTTTAAAGAGGTCTTTTGCAGCAGATTTGCCTAATGCAAAGCAGGCACAGATGCTTTCATTAAAACACTTTTTAAATGATCAATTTATATTGTCAAAAATTAAACGGAAATACATACCTAATTACAAAAATAAATCCCTATTAGCATCCCTGCCAAAGCTAGCCCTCACATTGTTGCCACATTGCAGCATATTAATGAACATAAATCAATTGAGGGAGCCCTGGTGGAGCAGTAGTTAAGAGCTTGACTGCTAACCAAAAGGTCCGTAGTTTGGACCCACCAGCCACTCCTTGGAAATGCTATGGGGGCGGTACTACTCTGTCTTATAGGGTTGCTATGAGTTGGAATTGACCCTACGGCAACAGGTTTGGTTTTTGGTGTGTGCAAGGCAATGTGTCAGGATCTAAGGAAAATAAAATGTGTAATAAGACATGGTATTGTCTTTATTAAAGTAGTTCAGTATCCCATATTTTGTATTTACTAGGTAAATCTCAGTTCCTTAGCTGTAAAATAATTATAATAGTACCTACCTATCTACTTCCTTCATTTGTATGTGCAAATCACTCTTTACTTTTTTCACAGCATCAGTACATGCCAGATACTGTATCCGTATTCTGAATATAAGAGTGACTAAGAGGTAAACTCCTTGACATTGTAAACCTTAAAATTCTAGTGAGTGAAATAGATAGTACTCAAATAAATGAATAGATACAAAATACATTGTTGGATGGAGATAAATGCTAAGAATAAAATAAAGTTAGGTAAAGGGTTACCTACTGAATAAAAATGAGCTATTATCATACTGGGAGCCCTGGTGGAGCAGTGGTTAAGTGACCGGCATCTAATAAAAAGGTAGGTGATTTGAATCCACCGATTGCTCCTTGGAAACCCTGTGGGGCAGTTCTACTCTGTTCTATAGGGTTGCTACGAATCAGAATCAACTTGACCGCAACAGATTTTTTTTTTTTTAATTGCCATACTGTGGGTAATGGAATTCTGTTGTGTGTTTTTCATGATTGTCAAATATTTACATATCCTATATTTGAAACTGTAGTTAGGGAGGCTCCTCTAACTGATCCCTAAATGAAGTGGGGAAGCAAGCAATAATCACCTGTGTGTGAGGAGCATTTCAGGTAGGATAAACTGAAAATGCAGTGGTTCTAATATAGAAATATGCTTGGTGTATTCTCATTTGAGGACAGATAGAAGGTCAGGACAGCAAGAACAGAGTGGGTGAGGGAGAGGGAGCTGGACGATGAAGCCAGAGTTATGGGAAGTCATTGGAAGGCTTCAAGAAGGAAAGATTTATGACTTGATTTATTTTTTAAAAAAGGTGGTTCTTATTTATAGGTGTAGAATAAATCATAGGAGGTACAGCAGCTTGAATCCTTGCTGGGAACAGATGACACACTCAAGTTGACCGATTTACGGAGCTCTTTTTAATAAAAGGACTATTCATAAAGATGCAGATAAGATGTAACGGACCAGCAAATTATAGCACGTTAAACTAGGGCAATAGTACATTAAACTAGGCCCAATAACCAGGAGTATTTACTACTCCTGGACCAAAAGGGATAGGAAAATGAGCAGCTGGGGAAATGGAGAGACAAAGACTGTGTAAATAGGAGTGTCTGATAAAAGCTGGGATCTTAAATTCAGGAAGTGGCTAACCTGAGGCCACTCTGCATTGAAACAGCCTGTAGATTAATCTCCATCCACTCAAACTCACCACAACCACACTGGTGGTCTCTATTGGTCAAACCCAAATACAAGTTAGAATGCAAGGAAGCCTGATGATTAGTCCATTCAGGTCAGCCTCTCAAGGCACAGTGTGGGATGGAGAAAGGTGGTCAGTGGATCCACAAGGGAAAATGGAAACTATCCATCACTGGGGCAGGATTGGAGGAAGAAGACCCAGTTATGAGATTTCAACAAGTTCCAAGCAAGAGATCTTGGTGTCTTCAGTAACATGGTAAGAATGCTGGTGATGAGAAATGGTGAGACATTTTGAAGGTTACCAATAGAAGTTACTGTGGATTGTTTGTAGATGTGAAAGAAAAAGAGGAATTAAGGATCCCTTGATGTTGATTTGAACTATTGTGTGGTGAGATACTGTTTGCTGAGATGGAGAAAACAGTGGTAAAATAATGTGTTTTTGAGAAAAAAGAAGCAGAAAATCTGTAAATTGTCTATAAGACATTCAAGTAGATGTGTGGATATTTTAGTGTGTATCCAAGTAGAGAGATTGGAATTGGATATGTAAATCTTAAAAAAAAAAAAAAAGTCACCATTAAATACCAAAACCAACCAAACCTATTGCCATAGAGTCAATTCCAACTCATAGCGACCCTATAGAAGAGAGCAGAACTGCTCCAAAGAGTTTTCAAAGAGCAGCTGGTGGGTTTGAACTGCTGACCTTTTGTTTAGCAGCTGAGCTCTTAACCACTTTGCCACCAGGGCTCACACCATTAAATAACCAAAAAAGCAAACCCGTTGCTGTCAATTCTGACTCATAGTGACCATATAGAACAGAGTAGAACTTCCCCATACAGGTTCCAAGGAGCGCCCGGTGGATTTGAACTGTTGACTTTTTGGTTAGCAGCTGTAGGTCTTAACCACTACGTCATCAGGGCTTCCCCCACCATTAAATAGACGGTATTTAAAGCCATCACAATGAGTATAGATAATGAAGACTAAATAATCCGTGGTGTAAATTTTGGGACAGTCCAACAACTGGGGATTGAGAAGTAGAAAAAAATCTAGAAAAAGAAACTGAGAAGGAGCATACAGTGACATGAGAGGAAAATCAGATCTCGGAAAAAGGCAAAGTGTTTCAAGAGGGAGAGAATTATTTTTAAGAGTTAACAAAACAGTGCCTAAAATAGAGTTGACATGTTAAACAAAAAAAAAAGTTATTTATCATCATTGTGATAATAGCTCAGACTTTGGATTCAGCTAAATTAATCTGAATCTTAGAAGCCCTGGTGGTACAGTGATTAAAGTGCTCAGCTACTAATCAAAAGGCCAGTGGCTCAAACTGACCAGTTGCTCCATGGAAGAAAGATGTGGCAGTCTGCTTCCGTATAGATTTCCAGCCTTGGAAACCCTATGGGCAGTTCTACTCTGTCCTGTAGAATCTCTATGAGTTGTATTCGACTCCACAGCAATGGCGATCTGAATCTTATTTCTGGTTCTTACTAGGTGCTTGAGCTGGGGCTGCTTTACTAAATCTCAATTTCATCGGTGTTAGAATAGCAGGGGTAAGGGGTGAGTTCTTTACTTTTGGACTACAGCAAAATAGAAAAAAGATTATGAGTGCCTATGTGTCAGAGGAGTTTTATGAATGATTTTCCAAAACTTCAAAAAAGTACATCTAAATTCTAATTTTGGAATTAAGAAAGAATTTATGGAGAAGGCTGTCTTTGAGATAGAAAATGAATAGGATTTTGGAAACAGAAGTGGAAAAAAAATTACGCATTTAAGGCCTAAGAAAAAACATGAGCAAAGACCAAGCAATCAGAAAGTGTGTGGCTCACTTGGAAGAATTGTGGTGTTTATGGAAATTAGGTGTGCATAGTGGATAAGTTTGAGGCTATATGTAGGGAAAATCATAAATGATAGGCTAAGGGATTTGATCGTTATCTTGTAATCAGAAGAAAACCACGCAAGGTTCTTGTGTAGGTAATTAAGCGGATCAGAACTGGGCTTCAAGGAAGATTAATAAGGAGTTGTTAGCTGCCATCGAGCTGGCCCCCAACTCATGGAAACTCCATGCCTAATGGAACGAAACGCTGAGGAGAATAAGAATGAGCTTCTCTACAGCAGGCACAGTATAGCCCTGCCAATGCCTTTAATTCAGAAGTCTAGATTCGAAAACCGTGAGACGATGAATTCTTGTTTTTTAGACACACACTAGTGGTAATTTTTTTTATGGCAGCAGTACGTAACTAAGACAGATATGCAGTTAAGTTTTTAAATATTTTCTTGCTAAGTCATTTGGGAAAGAAGGTGATTTGTGCTGCTTAGCTCAATTCATTGGGCACAAGAGCGCATATTAAATATGCAGCCTCATTTATCTATATAGGAAAGACAGGATCTCACATTCACGTTGTTTCCATCCTTTGTTATGGAGACCCATCACCTCATGGGACCAGAATGACAGAAGAGTTTATGGTCCTGCATGCCGTGGCAAGGTATTCAAGAAAAATAAATGTAATACTCTTGTTTTGGTCAGGTAAAACCAGAACCACACAACTCTGTTATCCTATACTAAGACATGAGGTAATTCATTTTGAGAAGAGTAGGAATAGTGTTGCTAATTGTCCAAAAACATTAAGTAGAGTATCTAGGTGTCCCTTGCCCTTGGTATGAGGGTAGTATAGTGGAATAAACCACTGATTTGAAAGGTAATTTTCATGCTGCCACAGATTAGATTTGTGACCCTAGGAATGCCACTTGACTTCCATTGTTTCTGATCTTAGGACAAATGCATTTAGCCTTTCTCCATTAAGTATAATGTTAGCTGAGGGAGTTGTGAAGATGTTCATTACCAGGTTGAGGAAGTTCTCTTCTATGCGTACTTTGCTGGTGTTTTTATCACAAAAGGATGTTGAATTTTATCAAGTGTTTTTGTTGTTGTTTGTTTCAATTGAGTTTTTCATCTTTTATTCTATTAATATGGTGGTTTAAAACAATTTGGTTTTTTGCTGGCATAGAGTTTTTTATTTATTTTTTATTTTTTTTAGAGTTGTTAATAGTGTTCCCTTATAATTTTTGTTGTTGTTGTTCCTCAGACTGGATAATCTCTGTTGACATATTTTCAAGTTCATCGATTCTTTCTTTTGGCAGTTCATATCTGTTGTTAAATACCTCTACTGAATTTTTCATTTCAAGCATTGTACATTTTAAAACTCCAAAAAAAAAGTTTTTTTTTAGTTACTATCTCTTTATTGTTATATTCCATTTGATGAGGAATGATTGTCAAATTTTCCTTTAATTCTTTAAATATGGTTTTCTTTAATTCTTTGAACATATTTATAATAGCTGATTAAAACTTTTTGATTACAAAGTCCTAAATCTGGACCCTATGATGGACATTTTCTGTTGGCTGAATTATTTTTTGTATATGTGGCATACTTTCTTTTTTCTTTGCATGTCTCATATTTTATGTTGAAAACTGGATACTTTAGATACTATGTTTGTAACTTTACTATCAGATCCCTCTCTATCCCCAAGGTTTGCTGTTATTGCAAAGGTTTTGTCATCATTAATATTTGTTTTTGTTTTACTCGTTGCTGCTTTTCATTGTTTTATTTTAGTACCTTTCCTATAATATTTCTGTAGATTCTGTTTTCCCTACAGTGTGCAGTCACTGAGCTATAGTAGCTTATTTTTTTATTTTTTTTAGGTCTTGTTTATACTTTTAAACCTAGCTTCCTGAGGTCAGCCCTGGGTCAATATAATTTAGTGGCCAGCCATAATTAGCAAGATTTGCTTAAATGTCTTACGTTTATGTCTTCCACCCTTTATCAAAGGAATCTGTGTGAGCAGACATGCCTTCAAACTTCAGGAAGTTTATAAGACAGCCTTAGGTTTTACTTACTCTTCGCATAGGACCTTCTCCTACATGTGGGATCTTCTGCTTTCCCAATTATTTCCTGGGCATGTGCACAACCTTGTGCTTGTAACAGCCTTTTAGGTTCTCAGCAATATGTGAGAGTTTCCCAGTTTTCTATGGTTATCTAGTTCTCCAGGATTTTAAATTCCTGGCAAAGTTCTTGTTTGCCCTGCCTGAAATTACAGTCTTCTGCAGTTGAGATATTGCCAGCAGATTGATATTATTCTGGTAATTTCCTTTGGATAGGGTTTTCCCACACTACCACTTTTTGAGTTCTGATTCACAGCAAATAGTCACAACAAAATGGACAAAATGATAATTGTGCTCTTGGGGATGGTGCTTTTAGTAGAACTTCAAAAGAGTTCAGTTCTCTCTGATGGCTGTAAAACAGCTGGTTTCTCATAGTTACCAGTTGATCACTTACAGTTATAAATGCAGCACCCCACTCTTTGGTAGCAAATTTAGTCTTAGTTTGATACTGCTGCTGTAGCAGCAAGCTGGAAGGAGAGGGTTAAAATATCACAGACTCTGCTCTCTTATCAAGGTTTAGTAGTTTCTCTTTGATAAATAGTTTCCAGTTTCCTGTGGCTTTCATTACTTTTCAGATTTCTGAAATGATTGATCTTAGTTGTTTTACTAATATTTTCATTTCTTTTATGGAAGAGTACTGATGAAGTTCCACGTTCCACCATTAGCAAAGTTGATCCTTCATGAATTTTTTTACAAAGTCCATTCTTATTTGCTTTGAAACTTTGACATTGCTATTTTATCGTGTTATTTGTACAGGTCAAACTCTTTACCTTGTATGACTTTTGTCTTACTTCTGGTAATGACAGCATAGAGATGGTACTCAAACAACATATATCCTTCCATCCCTTACCACAGCATATGAAATCAGGCTAAAATGGCATCTAGACTGAAGAATAATAGAACCAGGAGATTATTTAGGTTGGTAAAACCAAGCATTTTGAATAAAAATCAAACACTTTGGTAAAACCAATAAATACTATCATAGATAGATAGATGAGATAGAGATAGATAAATGAATGAATGAATAAAAATATATATGACTCTATCTTAGCCATCTAGTGCTGCTATAAAAGAAATACCACAGGTGGATGGCTTTAACAAACACAAATTTATTCTCTCACAGTTTAGGAGGGTAGAAGTCCAAATTCCAGGTGCCAGCTCCAAGGGAAGTCTTTCTCTCTATGACTGGAGAAAGGTCCTTATCATCAGTCTTCCCCTGGTCTAGGAGCTTTTCTGAGGAAGAACTTCAGGTCCAAAAGATGCACTCTGCTCCTGGCACTGCTTTCTTGGTGGTATGAGGTCCCTCATGTCTTTCTGCTCACATTTCTTATCTCAAAAGAGATTGGTTTAAGGTACAACCTAATCTTGTAGATTGAGTTCTGCCTCATTAACATAACGGCCACTAATCCATCTCATTAACATCATAGAGACAGGATTTACAACACATAGGAAAATCACTTCAGATGACAAAATGATGGGCAATCACACAATAGTGGGAATCATGGCCTAGCCAAATTGATACACATATTTTGGGGGGACACAATTCAATCCATAACAAATACTGTTGCCACAATACAATTTGAAAGAAATAAAACAAATTCTAACACTTGCAAATATTATACCAATAACCAACTTGTCACATTAAACAAATTACAACTACCTGTAGAAAAAGAAAACAAACAAAAAACAGATACGTACTAAAAAAAAAACCCTGTTGCTGTCAAGTCGATTCCAACTCCTAGCAACCACGTAGGACAGAGTAGAACTGCCCCACAGAGTTTCCAAGGAGTGCCTAGTGGATTTGAACTGCCAATCTTTTAGTTAGCAGCTGTAGCATTTAACGAGTACACCACCAGGGTGAGAGATAAATTGATATGTTAGTGATTTATCTGAGATACCTGTAGAATCGGGGACATTTTATGCTAATTAGGACTGATCTTCTAGAAGCAAGACATTTGGTAGCCCTGAAGGGGCTTTCCTTGTACAGAAACCATGTGTGTGTCAGACTGTTCAAAACATAGTTTTCCTGTCAACCAATATAGAAAGACATAGGGGCAAGGAGAACATTATATTTCCCCTCTGGACCCTGAATGATACTTGACTAATGGACTATTGCATATGCCTAGATTAATATGTGATTAGGATAAAGGAATTTATTTTGAAATGTAGATCCCATCTGCATTTTTTATGGAAATTACAAAAAATTAACTATAAAACATGTTTGAGATTTTTTTTCATTAATAAAAGCATATAGTTTCATATGCTTTTTTTCTATTATGTGATTCCAATAAGTTGCCATGCTGATTAATTCATATCTGGAAACAACTTAAGACATAAAAAGTAAGGATCAATGCTAAATGCTTCATAAAATACAGTGACTCATACTTTTTTAAGTCTATAATTTGAAAATGTTCACCTCCAAAATGCTTGGTTTTACCAAGCAAAGTGACATATAATTAGTAAGAGATTCTATAATACTAAGTGCCCAGAAAAATAATAATTATTATGAGAAAAAAAAATGCATACACTATTAACTACATAAGGTAAAAAATTAAAATCTGAAAAGAAACAGTTTTACATATTTATTATGAGTCAGAATTGACTCGACGGCAGTGGGTTTGTAAAAACTGATAGACATAGACATCAGAAAACACTAAGATTAATAAAGAGTGTTTGAAATTAATAAAATACATTATCAAATATAAATTTAGTTGTTGAACTGATCAAACATCATTCAGATAAATTGTTTCAATTATGTAGACTACAAGTGAATTTCAATGCTGGTAACAAAGTGTTAAACCTTTCATTAAACCTTTCATTACTAGCTGAAAGATGGGCCTTTTGAACCCACCCAGAAGCACCTGGGAAGACAGGCCTAGGTATCTGCTTCTGAAAGGCCACAGCCTTGAAAACCCTAAGGAGCACTTCTACTCTTCACACATGGGACTGGTATGAGTCAAAATGGGCTCAACATCAACTAACAGCAACAAATGTAGATATGTATGTTTATGTATATGCATGTATACCAAGAAAAAAAAAAGCAAACTTGTTGCTGTTAAGTTGATTCCAACTCATAGCAACCCTATAGGACACAGTAGAACTGCCCCCACGGGTTTCCAAGGAGCAGCTGGTAGATTCGAACTGCCAACCTTTTGGTTAGGAGCCAAGCTCTTAATCACTGCTCCACTAGGGCTCCGTATGTACGTATAGAATCTGTCTAATGGTTTGATAATCTTTTAGTACTTATGAGCTTACTCAGATAAGGCATCTGGTTTTCTTAAAGGAGATAGCCCTTTCATATTTAGGTTTATTGGCTATTGGCTATGCCTTAAATACAACTCACAGCCTCTGTGGACTCTCCTTTGCAATCTCGGTTAAAATTTGTTTCTTTAATCCTATTCACACAGGAGCTGTAAAGTTATACAGTTTCTATTTTTACTTGAGTCCTAGAAGTATCATTTTTGAATTCTACTTTTAGTACTCTTCCAAAAGTCGTGTCTTCCACCTTCACGTGCTTATCAGTACCTGTACTCATTCAGGGGTATTTTTACTTATTTCGTTGTGTGTTATGTGGCTACATCATTATGGCACAGTTACAAAGCATTCAAAATTTTAGTGACTTAAAACTACAAATGAATGTGTTTTTCCTTTGTTCAATGACCATTTATGTGAGCAGAAGGATCCATGGTGACAAATTTTGAATGCTGCTGGTCACAGTACCAAAGGGGAAAAAAAAATTGGGGGATGCCTCAGAGGCAAGTGAATATTCTACCAAAAGCAACACACATCATTTCCACGCACCGCTCATTGTTCAGATTTAGTCATATGGAGTCGATTGGTCATGGATGTTGCAGGAGATTGATGAAATGTAACTCTATGATGGACCCTTGAAAGTAGACAGCAAAACAGTTGGTGGGTAGTGCCTGTATATACTGCAGTCTCTCTTCATATATACATATATAAATAAAACATATTTATAATATATAAATTTCTAAATTATGATGTCTAATCATCTTGGAGCTAGACTTTTGTTAGTATGTACAACATGAAGCTCTTTATAAGGAAGCAGAAGAAACAGCAACGAAAGGAGTAATAATATAAAGTTAAGTGTTTTCCTGTAAACTCACCCCTGCAATCACTAACCATAATGGAGAATCATGCCTCCAATTGTCTTCATAAATCCTCTTTATCTTTATAACCATAGTGACATTATCTTCCTATAACAAGTAAGAATCTCCATTTTCATGCCTGTAAGGGTAAGGATGACAAAGTGGTGAGAAAGGAGGATTTTGCTCAGCTCTGATCCTGACAGTGCTAAGCAGAAACTATTGGAAATGTGGATATAAATAATGCCATGCTATCATCAGCACTCATCTGGGAATTAAAAGTGCAACACTTGTTGCTCCCTTAGGCTCCTGTTAGCTTTGGCCTTTCCAAAACCAGAGGTAATACAGTTGCAAATATTATAGAAGGCTTTTCCTCCAGAAATCTGATGAATATTTAGGCACAGAATTCTGTAATATATGAGCAATTAGTTATATTCAGGAAAAATTTATTACAAATTACATTATGGCACATTAATAAAAAAAATCTATATTGTCACCTAATTGTCTTGTATTCTATTTTTGGCAAGCAATTGCACTGTGAAAATTGCATTAACATAATATTATAGAATGTAGAAAAATAATTGTTGCTGTCAAGTACCATTGAGTCAGTTGTGACTCAGAGTGACCCTATGTACATACAACAGAAACGAAATGCTGCCTCTTCCTTCGTCATTCTCACCATTTTTGCTGTGGTTGAGCCTATTGCTGCAGTCACTGTGCCAATCCGTCCTGTCGAGGGTCTTCTTCTTTTTCGCTGACCCTCTACTTTACCAAACATGATGTCCTTCTTCAGAGACTGGTCCCTCCTGATAACATGTCCAAAGCACATGAGACGAAGTCTCGCCACCCTTGCTTCTAACAAGCATTCTGGCTGTACTTCCTCCAAGACGGATTTGTTTGTTCTTCTGACAGTCGAAGGTATATTCAATATTCTTTGCCAACACTGTAGTTCAAACGCATTGATTCTTCTTTGGTCTTCCTTATTTATTGTCTCGCTTTTGTATTCATATGAGGCAATTGAAAATACCATGGCTTGGGTAAGGCACATTTTAGTCCTCAAAGTGATATCTTTGCTTTTAAACACTTTAAAAGAGGTCTTTTGCAGCAGATTTGCCCAGCGTAATATGTCGTTTGATTTCTTGACTGTTGCTTCCATGGGGACTGATTGTGGATCCAAGTAAAATGAAATCCTTGACAACTTCAGTCATTTCTGTTTATTATGGTGTTGCTTATTTGTCCAGTTATGAGGATTTTGATTTCTTTATGTTGAGGTATGATCCATACTGGGAGCTATAGTCTTTGATCTTCATCAGTAAGTATTTCAAGTCCTCTTGGCTTTCAGCAAGCAAGGTTGGGTCCTCTGCATATCTCAGGTTGTTAGTGAGTCTTTCTCCAGTAGTGATGCCCCTCCCTTACTTCTTCATATAGTCCAGCTTCTTGAATTATTTGCTCAGTATACAGATTGAATAAGTACGGCAAAGTGATACAACCCTGATGCAAACAAACCATTTCTGATTTTAAACCAAGAAGTATTCCCTTGTCCTGTCTTGATCTATGTACAGGTTTCACATGGCCACAATTAAGTATTCTGGAATTCACATTCTTTTCAATGTTATCCATAATTTGTTAAGATACATAGTCCAATGCCTTTGCATAGTCCATAAAACACAGGTGAACATCTTTCTGGTATTCTCTGCTTTCAGCCAAGATCCATCTGACATCAGCAATGATATCCCTCATTCCACATCCGCTTCTGAATCCGGCTTGAATTTGTGACAGTTCTCTGTCAGTGTACTGCTTCAACTGTTTTTTAATTATCTTCGGCAAAATTTCACTTGTGTGTGATATTAATGATATGGTTTGATAATTTCTGCATTCTGTTGGATCACCTTTCTTTGGAATGGGCACATATGTGCATCTCTTCCAGTCAGCTGGCAAGGTAGCTGTCTTCCAAATTTCTTGGCATAGACAAGTGAGCATTTTCAGTGTTACATCGTTATTGAGACATGTCAACTGGTATTCTGTCAATTTCTGGACCCTTGTTTTTCACCAATGCATTCAGTGCAATTTGGAATTGTTCCTTCAATACCATTGGTTCTTAATCATATGCTACTTCCTGAAATGGTTGAAAGAAAAATAATTAGACGGTAAAATGTCTGCCATGCTTGCACAGTATGATGCACTTTCATCCCCGATGTATTAGTATAGGTCCCACTGTAAACAGATGGTATTTGAAAATTAGAAATTTTATTTATAAAGAGACTAATTTCAAAGGGTAGGTATAGGGAAATCTCAGAACCAGTCGGTATTCAGGAAGACGTATGGCTTCCACCCTTAAGCCTATGGGGGAAAGGCAGGCCTGAACAGAGTTAGCAGCCGTGAGGGAAACAATGATTTTTGGTTGAGGGAGAAAGCTTACTTGAGCCAACCACTTTGGAAAGGAGGCAGAGAATAATGAGCCGGTCTCATTCTCGTCTGACTCTTCAACTTTTTCCATCAGGCCTCCCACCTTGCCCAGCCTAAGAAAAGAGAACAAGAGGAACCCATTGGTACCTGGAGAACACACACACACACATTTGCATAAATGCGCACATATACTCAATCTCTGTCTTCTCTCGCTGCTTTAATTAGATATTTGTGAGAGTGAGTCCTGGTGTAGTTAAAACTTGAACAAGTCACTAGACTTCTCCGAGTCTTCAATTTCGACAACTATAAATAGGAATAATTACACCCAAATCACAGAAGTATTGAGATCTTAATGACAAATATAGTGATATGCGATTTACCTAGAATATCCATGGTAGCAAAGTCCACATAAAACACTATTTTGAATAGATAAGTACCTATGAAAAATGTGTTCCAATGAGATACTTCATACCCCTTTGTGCTCCTGTATCAACTGACACAGTGTGTGACCATAGTGATTTACTCTGCAACTGCTAAATGAATTCCTTGTTATATTTTAAACTTACAATACCTACGTACCTACACTTCCTTCCTTACTCACTTCCCAATGTTTTTGAAGGCTGGTTCTAAACATTAATCTGGCTTCCTCTGTTTGGCAAATACTCATCCTCATGTCCTCACCATGTATTGTACAATCTGAGAATTGAGGCCATACACTGAAAATCTGTAGAAAAAGACTATGACCTTTACCTTAAGGAATTCAGAGATTGTTGAAGAATATAAGCAAGTTAATACACCTTTACAACTCAGTAAGCTAGCTCGAGGAAGCAGAATAGTATTTGTTAAAGGGGCCACAGGAGTCAGACTGCTTGGATCTAATTCCTGACTTAATTGAAGCTGTAAGATTTTTTTTGTAAAGTACTTTACCACTCTGTGTCTTAGTTTTTCTTCTTTAAAATGGGAATATTAAGTTCTCAGTACATGATTACCACTGCTATACTGCTGTGTGATGATGATGATGGTGATTATGGTAATGATGAAGATGATAAATATGGTATGGGTGGATATCTATTCTTAAGAAGAGAAATAGTCTTAAAGAGAGGAATTAATAAGAAAACTGGTAGGCAGTCTAAGAATTAGAAAGAAATTCAAGGCAGAAAGACAAGTGAAAAGACATGGAGGAGAGACAGGCTATTCTAGGAACAGCAAGTCATTTTGTAGCTATCAATGTGAGGGTGCGTGTGCAGGGACATGATGTGTGAAAAACCTGGAGAGACAAGGAGGAACCATACTCTGAAGGATCTTGTGTGTTATGTTAAAAAGTGTGAATTTCATTCAGAAAGCTATGAGAAGAGTGAAGGAGCTTTAATGAAAGCAGAGGCATGATTGTCCAACACTTTAGAAAAATTCCTTTGACAAAAATGCCATAAACTGATTTGAAGACAGCAACTAAAGATCAGACTAGTTGGAAGTCTGATTATGAGTGCCCAGTATGACAGAAAAAAGCTAACCATGAAGGAAGTGGAAAATAAAGAGCAGATTTGATAGGTAGAATCATGGGAATTGGAGAGAAGAGAAAGAATTTGAGGATATCAGACTTCTGTTTTGCATAACAGTGTGGTTAATGGTATTAACAAGAAGGCCATCACAGGAGAGGCATTTACTTTAAAGAGCAGTTATGGGCATTTCAGTAGAGTTTGAGATACCTGAGAGATTTAGAGAGATGTTGGTTAGTCAGTTGGATTAACATGTGTGAAACAATAACTAGGGTCAAATTTCTAGGAACATCTACATGTACAAGGTAAAAGTCATATTGAGAAGTTAATATTAGAAATTTAAGAAAGAGAACAAGAAAAGGTTTCAAGATTTTCCAAAAGAAGTGGGTGGATAAGTACAGCAAAATGGTCTAATAAGATAAGGAGAGAAATGCAATTCTAAGAGTCAGGAGTATGTCACCTCGGAGCCAGAAATTGAGATTTTCTGCTTCCTTGGGGAAAGGTGACGGGTGGAAATATCCCATCCTGTGAGGATGTCTCCTGGGCCTCCATCTGCACTGGGGTGGGAGGGGGCTGCTCAGGGGTGGTAATCACAAATTGCTTCTATTTAATGGTAGCCTATCTCAAGGAAATCGGTTTTTGATCTCACACTTGAAGTGATAACAACGAAACGCTGTAACAACTTCTCTCATTTAATGTACATGATTAAAAACAAAACAAAAACCATTCATGTGTGATACGCCCTTTTGAGGTATTACAATTATTATATCTCCATACAGTTAAGGAAACCTAAGCATAGAAAGTTTAAGTTACATATTCAAAATCGCATGGTATTGGATGAAGCCAGAACTTCAACCGAGGTATGTTTAACGTAAAGCTACTTTTTTTAACAACTATGCTATTAAAAAAAAAAAAAATACTAGGATAAATGTATTGAATAAACTATTATAATTGTTATTATTTATAAGATTACTATTGTTTTTGTTAACAGTAACATGATGCTTAATGCAAGTATGAATCGTTCTGAATATCAACGGTTTATTTTGAAAATACTTTTATTTATAAAATTTTGTTCAACTGAGAGAAATAGTTTTCATGTAATTTCTGAGAAGGTGCTCATAAAGATCCAACTTGAATTATTCATAAATACAGAATTTTATGCTTATATAAGTGATATCATACAATGTCCTCAAAATTAAGTATTTATGGAGAAATGTTTATGGTTATGTGTCAGAAGGGAACTTTTTTGTATACAACACAAGTTCTGCCCTGGGATCTCAGTTTAGTAGAGAACATGAACTCAAACATTGGTGATTCGGTCTACTTTAAATTTAATTTCAAAATCTCAAGCAGTTCTAAAATTCTAATCCATGATTTTCAAAGGAGAAAAAGCTCAATTGAGATAAGCTAGATATTTTGGTAAAGGATGGCGGATTTAGCATGCAGCCTAGAATAACTATTAAATCTTTTTACCGTATTCTTAATGTTTACTGAAGTATGTGAAAGACGTATTTGTTAATGTAGCCAACAGAATTCTCTCTCCTTGTCTGTTCATTTCATTTACATACATATTTTCTGAAAACCAAAATGAATTTTTTTTTTTTGTTCATTCATTTATTTGTTTATTTATTGAATGCTCATTTTAATGTCCGACAATTAAGAGTACGGTAGAGACTAGATCCTGGAATAAACTGAAACACCAGGGAGACACCTCTGTAGACGGCTCTAAGCAGATAATATGAAGATGTCCAATGCCTTTCACTTGAGTGGTAACTCTAAGTTCCTATGCCCTGTCCTTGGCAGATATAGAAAACTTTTTGTCATGTTGAGTCCAGGCATAGACTCAGAGCTGTTGGCAGAACAATGCCCCAAGCAGCCACTATCAATTGATTAGAGTTGTCACCTGAGATGAAGTCTGTTTGTCATTATTAGGCAGATGGAGGGTATTACCCTGTCTGTTCCTTGGAAATTCTATGGGGAAGTTCTACTCTGTCCTGTAGGGTCGCTATGAGTCAGAATTGACTCGATGGCACTGGATGTTAGTGATGCAAAGATTAAAATAAGGCAGAATATTGCAATAGGTCATCCTGGAGTGATATTAAATTTATATGACAAAGAAAGGGATATAATACAAACCTTCAGATGTAAGTTTTATTTAGTTTTCCAATATTCTTGTTAAATACTCTGTGAAATACTGGACTGGTTTAAATATATGTATCCCAGTACATTGAACTCAGGTTTGTTGTTGTTATTGTTAATTAAAAAGTTTGCAATTGTTGTTGTTTGGAGATTCTTGTTTGTTTCCTTATTGTTCTTGTTGATTTTTCAGGACATAGGTCAAGCTTGTGAAAGACTTAAATAAATTTAAATCTGTCTCTGGGGGAAGACCAGGTTATCAACATGTACTCTCAGATGGTTTCAAGAGTAAGACCAACATGGCTGATGTCATTTCCTGTAAAGAGAGAAGTTTAGGAAAATGTAGGTTTATACACTCAGTGTATGTGGTATGACAAAAACCCTCCAAAGTATTTATTCATAACTACACCACCAGATACATTGAGAATATTTTATGTCTGTCCCCTCTGTGCTTATGGATGTTCCCTTATTTTGCTCTAATACACACATATATTAAGATCTCAGTGTACATTGAATCTCAGCATATTTTAATACCTGAGCAATATTAGATGTACACACTGTGTGTGTTGTTGTTGTTGCTGTTCTTTGTGTGTGTGTGTGTGCACGCCTGAGAGAGACAATCTGGTGTCACCTAAATTAAAGCAGCAGAAAAGCTGACACAATGCTTGCAGCAAAATGGACCATGAGAATATAAGTCTGTGAGACTTTGAACTATGTGTGCTCTATCCCTATGGAAAGAGCACACATAGGTGATCCAGTAATCATCTCCAGATGAGGGCCTACCCAATAGCCAGTATCAACTCTCAGTCATGTAAGGGAGATATTTTGGACTTTCAATTCTGTTTAGCACCAGCCAAGATCTGATTTCAACTGCATGAATTTTTACCCAAGAAAGAACTGCCTGGGTAAGTTGAGCCAACTCACAGAATAATGCAAGATAATATACCATTGTTAGAAGTCACGGTGTTTTGGGTTCATTCATTACACAGAAATAGAGAGCTAGAGTTCAAATATGAATTAAACTTTAGAATGATCAAGATCTCATTAAATGGAACTGTGTCTCTCCTCACCTTTAAATAGAGTAATAGCTGTGTTGGGTAATATGGTGATGACTGTTGCAATACTGATACTCCCAGCAGAACTGCAAAATGATAAGGACATATTGAAATATGAGCATATTCTTATTTAGATACAAAAAAGGGACATTGTGAAGATGATGAGAAATGACTGCCAGATATTGCCTCCCTCTTGTCATTTCCCCTCCCCCAAACACACAAGTATACTCAGCCAGGAAACTGAAGGCAACGGAATGTAACTGGCACTGGTAATGCTGATATGTTCGTTTTTGTGCCAAAACAGTCTTTTGGCTATATCCACAGCACTGTTGCCCAAACAGAGAATCTTCTGTTTTAGGGCTGAACATGGCAATGATTCCAGTCATTTGCCTCTTCTTTCTTTACCATTTAAATTCGTAGGAAACATTTCCATATCTTGCTTTCTAAAGAATTGTTCAGGAGTAGAAATTATACCTGTATTTATAACTTATACTAGTTAATCACTCCTTGGAAAGCTTGCTACAAGTACCAATAGTATATATCATTCTGAGACACTGGATGAAATACCCTGGGCTTTTTACTAAAATGCTCATTGTTGTCATTAATGTCATCACCCTTTGGGGCCTTGTTTTCTTCTCAATGGTGTTTAGAACACTAATGCACCATGTGCTAAAATTACAGCCCTTGGTGCTCAGAAGCATAAAGCAGAAGTAACAGTCTGAATCAGTACTGATCTTGGAAAACACAGTCTGCTTAGACAGAAGTCTAGGAAAGAAAATTGGCAAGAATGAAGAACTCAGACAGCTTCATGGAGAGTTTCTCAGTGGGAAAACCACTGAGGAAACACATAAGGGTTGAAGGCGAATGATGGCAGTGTCTATTTTTCCATGGAGATATTTGAGAAGTAGTTTGATACCCATCTGTCTGGAATTTTAAATGAAGGCTGCCTAGATGTGGAAGAATATGCTTCATCTTTGGAGACTCCTCTCGGTTCTAGCTCTATTATTCTTTGGATTGTCAATCAAGTCTTTTTTTTTTTTTTTCTTTGATCACTGCTAGCAGGAACCAAAAATACATTTTATTTATATTCTTAAATAATAGGGTAATGGAGTTAAGTGAAAAAAAAAAAAAACCTCAGAGATTGCATACATAATCATATGCGTAGTTGTCTAGACTCAATAAACCTTTTCACTTTTATCTGGCTCATATATGCTGAAACCTCATCTATATTTACTAAGAGAAGTTACTCATTGCCTGTCACATCTAATTTTAATTTAACCTCAACTCAATTTTAATTTAATGTCAAATCTTCTGAAAAAGAATTTTCAGGCAACTTCAAATAAGTGACATAAACATAAAGGAGAAGAAAGAAAATAGAATAACATTGATTATATTAAGATAGTCTATTATTGGCTCCAAATTTGGCTATGTTTGTCCTGAGAAGCTAGGCAAAAGGGAAACAAGAGAACTCATAACTATCAGCTGGTAGAAAAGGCATATTTTTGGCAGTATAGCTTTGCTTTTACCTGGTATAAAATATTGAATGTTATCAATTATATTGGGCATTAAACCAAAAAGATCCCAAACCTGTTGCAGTTGAGTTGATTCAGACTCATAACAACCCTACAGGACAGAGTAGAACTGCCCCATAGAGTTTCGAGGGAGCACCTGGTGGATTCGAACTGCAGACCCTTTGGTTAGCAGCCATAGCACTCAGCCACTACACCACCAGGGTTTCCATTTGGGGCATTAGGAGACATAATAGGTAATAATTTTAATTCAGATTATAGTAAATGCAGAAGCAATGTTATATAACTCGATAGAATTGGATAGAAGGAATTCTGGGGTGATACACATGGCATGCATTTGGCTTCTGATAAAACTGTGCTCATTATTTCGCCTCTTGCTTTGTAATTGTATGAACTTGGTCAAGTGACAAATACTCTTAACACATGAAATTACTGTTTTTATTATTGTCATGTTCATCCTCATCATTAGTAGCATAACTTGTATTTCCTATACAGGGAAAAGTCTATTGCTGTTAAAAAAGATTGGGGATTTTCAAAAATAAATGTGAATTTATAATAAGCAAATACTAAGAATATAACTTTTAACAAGAATATCCTTTAAATTTAGATGAAAAGCAAGTTGTCATGTTCATTACTCCTAATTGTTGGCGTTAAGTCATTCAGAGTCATCAAAGTGCAACATGATCAATTTTGTGTTACATTTGTGTTTTGTTGTTTTTGTTAGGTGCCATCACGTTTGTTCCAGCTCGTAGCGACCCTACGTACAACAGAACCAAACACTGCTTGGTCCTGTCGCATCCTCACAATCGTTGCTATGTTTGAGCCCATCGTTGCAACCGCTGTGTCAATCCATTTTGTTGAGGGTCTTCCTCTTTCTTGCTGTCCCTCTACTTTATCAAGCATGATGACCTTCTCCAGGGCCTGGTTCCTTCTGACAAAATGTCCAAAGTATGTAAGACGAAGTCTCAACATATTAGTTTCAAAGGAGCGTTCTGGCTGTACTTCTTCCAAGACGGATTTGTTCATTCTTCTGGCAGGCCATAATATATTCAATACTCTTTGCCAACACCATAATTCAAAGGCATCGACTCTTCTTTGGTCTTCCTTATTTGTTCTACAGCTTCTGCGTGCACATGAGGCAATTGAAAATACCATGGCTTAGGTTAGATAGATGTTCCTTAGTCCTCAAAGTCACATCTTCGGTTTTTAGCACTTTAAAGAGGTCTTTTGCAGCAGATTTGGCCAATGCAATATGTCATTTGATTTCTTGACTGCTGCTTCCCTGGGTGTTGGTTATGGATCCAAGTAAAATGAAATTCTTGACAATTTCAGTATTTGGTTTATCGTATGTTGCTTATTGGTTCAGTTGTGAGGATTTTTGTTTCCTTTACGTGTTTATGTGTGATCCATACCGAAGGCTGTAGCCTTTGATCTTCATCGACAATTGCTTCAAATCTTCACTTTCAGCAAGCAAGGTTGTATCATCTGCATGCAGCCAGTCGTTAATGAGTTTTCCTCCCATCCCCCAATTCTTCTTCATATAGTCCATCTTCTTGGGTTATTTGCTCAGCATACAGATTGAATAAGTATAGTGAAAGGATACAACCTTTATATACAACTTTCCTGATTTTAAGCCACAAAATGTCCCCTTGTTATGTTTTTTTTTTTTATGTTTGAATGACTAACTCTTGGTCTATGTACAGGTTCCACACGAGTACAATTAAGTGTTCTGGAATTCCCACTCTTTGCTGTGTTATCCATGATTCTTTATGATCCGCGCATTTTGAATGTCTTTGCATAGTCAATAAAACGTAGTTAAACATCTTTCTGGTATCTTCTGCTTTCAGCCAAGACATCAGCAGTGATATCCCTCATTCCATATCCTCAGCTGAATCTGGCTTGAATTTCTGGCAGTTCCCTGTAGATGTACTGTTGCAACTGTTTTTGAACGATCTTCAGCAAAATTTTACTTGATTGTGATGTTAATGATATTGTTCAATAATTTCCTCATTCTGTTGGATCACCTTTCTTTGAAATTGGCACAAATATGGATCTTTTCCAATTGGTTGGTCAGGTAGATGTCTTCCAAACTTCTTGGCATAGATTGAGTGAGAGCTTCCAGAGTTGTATCCATTTGCTGAAACATCTGAATTTTGTGTTTTAGGGAATACTAATTCAGACTAATAATAATCAGCCTAATAATTCCTTTAGTATCCTGAGTGAAAAGTATATATTTGTCACTAATCACCTAGCCTGGATTAGAATTTAATCTGTCAATTTGACAGATGACTCCTCTGTAGATGGTTTAAATCACACAAGATCTTACCAACGCTATCACTTTTCAATTGAATTATTACCTTTTTTTATAGCAGGGGTCATGCCTGATATTTTGTCACTACTCTTCAAGTTGCCTAAGAAAGGGATAAGCATAAGATTAATGACAAATAAATATTTGGTGATTTATTGCAAGAAGGATATAATGTAAGGCTGATAATTTTCTCTTCATGGATCTGAAACACTGACTTTATAACCCTAGAAAAGACTAATCATTTGTCCTTAAATCAGTTATAATTTTAGTACTGATTCAAAGTAGATATAGAATTTAGTCGCTGCGATAGTCCTCTGGTCTTTTAAATCAAAGACAAAGAAAAGCAAAATTTTCACTGTGAACAAAAATAATGATATAATGTGCGGCAATTAGTGCTTTATGAAACAAAGTAAGTTAAATTTTAAAAGGCATAATTTGTAGGGCCAGTCATTTGTGTTGGA
Source organism: Elephas maximus indicus (assembly GCF_024166365.1). Taxonomy (NCBI): domain Eukaryota; kingdom Metazoa; phylum Chordata; class Mammalia; order Proboscidea; family Elephantidae; genus Elephas; species Elephas maximus. The sequence continues at coordinate 89,828,911 of NC_064827.1, read as the reverse complement.
GTAAATTTGACAGTGAAAATATTTCTTCATTGAATTTTTCAGCCTCAAAATATATGTAAGAAATAAAGCGACCCTATAAGAATTCTCGGAAACCCTGGTGGCATAGTGGTTAAGTGCTATGGCTGCTAACCAAAGGGTCAGCAGTTCAAGTCTGCCAGGCGCTCCTTGGAAACTGTTTCTTTTTTTTTTCAATAAGAATTCTCTGACATTTTAGAATTTCTGGCCTTGATCAGTTAGTGAGGCGCCTTTGGTTTGAATAACACGAGTTAAAATTATACATAAATATGGTGTATACTTTCATATTTTATTTAAATACAAAGGTTATATAAATGGGATCAGAAAATGGATATTGTTTTTCACTTTACTTTTTTTGCTTTACTATAGTCTTAGAAATATTTACATGTTAATACATACAGTTATATCCCTCAATTTTTTTCCTAATTATAAGTTTCATATTATAAAATTGCATGATTATAGAAGTATAGATTTAGGTATTTTTAGAAATAAAAACACATGTGAAGCCACTCATTAGATCAATATTAAAATATTATCTGCACCCCAGATAACTGTCTCATGCCTCTCCAGGCCAGTATACTCCAAAGGTAACCAGCATTCTCACTTTAATCATTATAAATCGTTTTCCTGTTTCTACAAATGGACTCATGTTACATGGCCTGGACACTTTCGTGTCTGGATTCTTTTGTTTAGCAATATATTTGTAAGACTTATCCATGTCATTATGCATAGCAGTTGGTTCTTTTCACCCACTGTAATATTTCTTTATGTGGACATGTCACCGCATATTTATTCATTTTATATTTGATGAGTGTTTGTGTTGTTTCTACCTTTTAGCTATTTAGCTCTGTGCAAATGCTTGTATATGCTTTTTTGCTGGACAAAAGTACCCATCTCATTTGATGTTATTTACTTTGGATGGTTAGGTCATTTGGTAAGCATTTCTTTAGCTTTAAGGGGTACTGCCAAAATGTTTTCCAAGGCCTTTGTGTTAATTTATACTCCTTCTGCGATGTATGCAATTTTTGGTGCTCATTCAATGTATTTTTTACATTAAAAAAAAAAATTTGGTCATTCTAATTAAAGTATTGCAATATTTTATGTGGTTTTAATTTGAATCCCCCTGTCATCTAAATAATATTGATAACCTTTTCCTTTTTTTTTTTAATAGCTATTTAGATATTCTTTTTTGTGAAGTGTATAAAGTACATTCTATTGTTCTCTCTTAGAACTTGATGAGCATGGTCCTCCCTTGCAACTCTATCCTCTGAATGTTTCTTCATTTTTTTTTTTTAGGGAAAATCTATTAAAAAGATTATGAATTCTTTTTGATTCCTTCAACACCTTTCACTCTGCTAACTGTGAAAAATCAATTTACTGATGCTACATTTAGCAAGATGTTCAGACTTCATGATGGAAACTAATGGGTTTACACTTTTATATATATATATATATATATATATATATATATATATATATATATATAATGTTGTTGTTAGGTGTCACTCAGTTCCAAGTCATAGCGACCCTATGCACAACAGAACGAAACACTGCCTGGTCCTGAGCCATCCTTACAATCATTGTTATGCTTGAGCTCATTGTTGCAGCCACTGGGTCAATCCACCTCATTGAGGGTCTTCCTTTTTTCCTCTGACCCTGTACTCTGCCAAGCATGAAGTCATTCTCCAGGGACTGATCCCTCCTGACAACATGTCCAAAGTATGTAAGACGCAGTCTCGCCATCCTTGCTTCTAAGGAGCGTTCTGATTGTACTTCTTCTAAGACAGATTTGTTCATTCCTTTGGCAGTCCACGGCATATTCAATATTCTTCGCCAACACCACAATTCAAAGGTGTCAACTCTTCTTCAGTCTTCCTTATTCATTGTCCAGCTTTCACATGTATATGATGCAATTGAAAATACCATGGCTTGGGTCAGGCCCATCTTAGTCTTCAAGGTGACATCTTTGTTCTTCAATACTTTAAAGAGGTCTTTTGCAGCAGATATGCCCAACACAATGCGTCTTTTTGTTTCTTGACTGCTGCTTCCATGGCTGTTGATTGTGGATCCAAGTAAAATGAAATCCTTGACAACTTCAATTGTTTCTCTGTTTATCATGATGTTGCTCATTGGTCCATGTGTGAGGATTTTTGTTTTCTTTATGTTAGGGTATAATCCATACTGAAGGCTGTGGTCTTTGATCATCATCAGTAAGTGCTTCAAGTCCTCCTCACTCTCAGCAAGCACGGTTGTGTCATCTGCATAACACAGGTTGTTAATGAGTCTTCCTCCAATCCTGATGCCATGTTCTACTTCATATAGTCCAGCTTCTTAGATTATTTGCTCAGCATACAGATTGAAGAGGTATGGTGAAAGAATACAACCCTGATGCACACCTTTCCTGACTTTAAACAACTGAGTATCCCCTTGTTCTGTCTGAACAACTGCCTCTTGATCTATGTAAAGGTTCCTCATGAGCACAATTAAGTGTTCTGCAATTCCCATTCTTCGCAATGTTATCCATAGTTTGTTATGATCCACACAGTCGAGTGCCTTTGCATAGTCAATAAAACACAGGTAAACATCCTTCTGGTATTCTCTGCTTTCAGCCAGGATCCTTCTGACGTCAGCAATGATATCCCTGGTTCCACATCCTCTTCTAAAACTGGCCTGAATTTCTGGCAGTTCCCTGTCGATATACTGCTACAGCTGTTTTTGAATGATCTTCTGCAGAAATTTGCTTGTGTGTGATATTAATGATCTTGTTCTATAATTTCCACATTCAGTTGGATCATCTTTCTTGGGAATAGGCATAAATATGGATCTCTTCCAGTCAGTTGACCAGGAAGCTGTCTTCCATATTTCTTGGCATAGATGAGTGAGCACCCCCAGCACTGCATCTGTTTGTTGAAACATCTCAATTGATATTCCATCAATTCCTGGAGCCTTGTTTTTCGCCAGTGCCTTCAGAGCAGCTTGGACTTCTTTCTTCAGGACCATCGGTTCCTGATCATATGACAGCTCTTCAAGTGGTTGAACATTGACTAATGTCTGTCAGTTTGTCGTACTGTGGGGGCTTGAGTGTTGCTGCCATGCTGGAAGCTATGCCACCGGTATTCAGATACCAGGAGGGTCATGTATATATATATTTATATATACATATAAGGAAACCCTGGTAGCATAGTGGTTAAGAGCTATGACTGCTAACCAAAAGGTCCACAGTTCAAATCCACCAGATATTCCTTGGAAACCTTATGGGGCAGTCCTACTCTGTCCTATATGGTCAGTATGAGTCAGAATTGACTGGAGGCAATGGGTTTGGTTTTTGGTTTTATATACATATAAATATATAAAATATATACATAAAAGATATATAAAATCTATATATCTAAATAGCAAAGTACCAGAGTGAGTTAATGTGCATACCTTCCTTCTTTATAAAGTAATATTTCTGGGAGGTTTCAGGATTAAAAATCAGCTGTCTAATCTGAATTTGAAATTCTTTGCACACTACATTTGCTTGATATGGGACAAGTTGAGTACTCACAATGCTTTGCACAATTTACACGCACAAGTATTTAATTTGTGTATTAGAAAGTCTCACGCTGTTTCTACAGAGGACTTCCAATTTCTGGTAGGAGAGCAGCAGTCACCTAAATTCACACCACACAACCCAGCCTCTGAAAACTAAAGAAACTCCAAGGAGAGCAAATGAAAGTGTCAGTAACTCATAACTACAGAATATCTAGGAAATAGAGAATACAATAAATTTCTATGTGAATTTCAAAGGAAAAATAAACTATGACAACAGAGCCAGTGCTGAAACTCATGGTACAGATGTGGAGTCAGGAGAAGACTTTGTGGAAAAGAAGACAGGGTAGTTGGAACCCATCAATGGTAGAAAACAGATAAAATCACCCCACAGAAAGCAGGAGTCCTACCTGGCACGGGAACATACATGGTAAAACAGAGCATTGGTTTCCTGGGAATCTAAAGCAAGAGGCTTGAAAGTGGCGAAGTAGAGAAAGCAGCTTTTGTAAAGTACTGCCATGGGAAAGCACCCTGTGAAGGCTTATGTAACGTATCTTCAGTCATATTGGTTCTCTGAAGCTTGTTCTCGTTGTTCTTTGGAAGAGCCCATAGGAACAATGTCCTTTGAGCTATTTGATATTTATAATAGCTCGACTACGGCATTTATACTTGAAAGTCATTTTGGCTTGATTTATAAGGCTTGGATAATTTTTTTTTCCTTGTATACTTTCATATTTTATTCTATTGCCTTGTGGGACAAGTTGTTTTCACCAAAAAGCATAAAGACGATCTTTTTCTTTCCATTATAAATGATCTGGTATTTTGCTCTTTTTTCAGTTTTCATTTAGATATCTGAAATATCTCAGTATTGGTCATCTTGAGTTGATTTTTCAAGGTTCATTGTATGCTATTTAACATACAGTCTCACACAGTTTTGTTATTCATGGGAGACTTGAATTATCATTTTTAAGTTTTTTTCTTTTTGAATTCATTTGGTTTTCTCTTTGGGGATGCCTATTACACATGTATTATCTCTTTTTCATATCTTCTAGATACTTCACTTCTTATTGAATGATTTCAACTAATAATTTTTCCTAATTTTTGAAAACGTTCTCCTTTTTACTCTTCATTACTTTTAAGGTATTACCTATTTATTATCTCTAGTGTTACACATAGTTTAGTCTTCATTTATGATTTTTTTTTCCTTTCCCCAGTTAACTCACCTTTTTACTGATATAACTTTATTATTGTTGTTATTTTAATTCTACCTTACTTTGGTCTTTTGTCTCGTGTATCCTTTTCTGAATTTATTTTACTTTTTAAATGTTGAGCTGTATTTGTCATCTATTATTTTACGGATTGTATCCTGTTTTTTTTGAATGGAAGAGCCTACGATTCATTGTTGCTTCACATCTGGTTGCTACTGTTTCCATTCCTTTGTTGAGCCTATACCTTCATAAGCTTTTTGACAGGTATGTGTTGAATGCCTCTGGTCAAGATAGAATTAGAGGCCATGGATACTAACAACTGACATATGTTTTCTTCTGTCTTTTTCCACAACTGCATCTACTGCCTCATCTTGACTAATAAGCAAACCCTGAAAACCCTACAAAAGTAACTGCTTTGTGGTTTATCTAGGAATAATACAGAAAATATTACTGTCCTTTTTGGTGAAGAAAATCAATTTTTTACAGTTTATTTCAGTCTAAGTAAAATATAATTTTTTTTTTTAGATATATATGTATGGGATTTAAGCAAGATTATTTTTCTCCTTTGTATGTGAAATTAGATCTATTTTTTCCTCAAGTTTTCAAAGACAATGATGGTTCAGTACGCATTTTCTAGCTTCAAAACCCTAGAATTCTGTCTTCTATTGTTTTCTTGAAGTGGTCAATAATATTGCCATCTATTTTTTGGGGAGAGTCTGACTTTGGTTTCTTCCCTCATTTTAACATGACTTTCACTATTTATTGGCACTATTTACTATGTTCTACATAATACAGATTGTTTTCCCAAAGTTTATTCTTACTACACGGCTTTGTTCTCTAAGGGAGCTTCAGTAGTTAGTTTTTTAAAGTTCTTAGGGCCTACTTGTTCCCCACCTCTTTAGACCTTACAGTGGACCCTCTTGCACAGGTTGGAGTACATAGAATTTCTCCCAGTTTCAGCTGCTCCTCTCAGATTGACCCTCTGTATTTTACAGTGAGCATAAGTTGGTAATTTTGGAATGTTCTTGTTTTCAGGACAGTCAGATATCCTAGTGCTTTCCTTTGCTTCCTCCTGCATAGATGCTGACACTTGAAGTTATTTAGGTGTTGGTGTCTTGTCCTTAATCCGTTCCAATTGGGGATAACTTGTCACTTAGTTATTTTGTAAATATTGTCTTTTTTTTTTTTTTTTGACGGGGGGGTTAGCATCCTAGTTTCTCTTTTTATTAGGAGATTCAGAGAAATTAAAAAAAAATAAAACTATGGTGCTAATAATGAAATTTCCCATTTTCCACTTATGTAGTGTCATTTCTAAAATGTTTAACTTGGGTGATTAGGTCAGGGGCATTGAGTAACTCCCTAAACCATATCTTAAACTACTATACCCAAAAGCTGGAAAGATCCATAAGTTTTGTCTTACACTCTTGGTGATTTGACACATTGCACAGAAGAAACTTGAATACTTAACCTAAAATATAAAATGTGAAAAGAGAATACAACTCCACCCTCTACATTTTGCATATTTGTTCTACTGTTTTTATTTTTATTTCACATCAAGCAATTCGTCCTGATCCTACAATGCCCTTAGAATTCAAAATGTTCCAGTCCCTGTATATGACTGTTAGTTTGGTAAATACTGAAACCACCATTCTGTATATCCACTTTCACTTCATAAGACATTCTCAGTATGGCTTTTTTAACTTTTAATTATTACAGTTTAACTCATCACCATGCATATGCTACATTTACTCTCAGCAGCAAGTTATCAGTCCTATTCCTCAAGACACTTACCAACACAAGTGTTCTCATTATCTATCTTTTTTCTTTTCTATTTTTTTTAATTGTACTTTTAGATGAAGGTTTACAGAACAAACTAGTTTCTCATTAGACAGTTAGCAAACATAATGTTTTATGACATTGGTTAACAACCCTACAACTTGTCAACACTCTCCCTTCTTGACCTTGGGTTTCCTATTAACAGATTTCCTGTCCCCTACTGCCTTCTAATTCTTGCCCCTGGGCTGGAGTGCCCTTTAGTCTTGTTTTGTTTTATGGACCTGTCTAATCTTTGGCTGAAGGCTGAACTTCAGGAGTGACTTCATTACTGAGTGTCTGGAGGCCTTACTCTAGGGATTTCTCCAGTCTCTGTCAGGCCAGTAAGTCTGGTCTTTTGTGTGTGTGTGTGTGTGTGTGTGTGTGTGTGTGTGAGTTAGAGTTTTGTTCTCCATTCTTCTCCAGCTCTGTCTGGGACCCTCTATTGTGATCCCTCTTAGAGCTCTCAGTGGTGGTAGCTGGGCACATCTAGTTGTACTTGACTCACTCTGGTGATAGGTGTGGTCCATTAGTCCTTTGGATTAATCTTTCCCTTGTGTCTTCAGTTTTCTTTATTCTCCTTTGCTCCCAAAGGGGTGAGACCACTGGAGTATCTTAGATGACCTCTTACAGGCTTTTAAGACCCCAGACACTACTCACCAAAGTAGAATGTAGAACATGTTCATTATAAACTATGTTATGCCAGTTAAGCTAGATGGTCCCCACAACCCTTGGTCCAGCAATTCAGTCCCTCAGGGAGTTTGGATGTGTCTTTGGAGCTTCCATGACTTTGCCTTGTACAAATTGTGCTAACTTCCCCAGGATTGTGTACTCTCTTACCATTCACCAAAGTTGTCATTTATCTATTGTCTTATTTAGTGTTTTCCTATCCCCACTCCTCCCCTTCCATGTAACCATAAAAGATTGTTTCTTTTTGTGTGTAAACCTTTTCATGAGTTTTTATAGTAGTGGTCTCATGCAATATTTGTCCTTTTTTGAGTAACTTATTTCCCTCAACATAATTCCCTCCAGATTCATCCATGTAATGAGATGCTTCACATATTCAGCATTGTTCTTTATCATTGCATAATACTCCATTGTGTGTATGTACCATAATCTGTTTATACACTCACCTGTTGATGGGCATCTAGGTTGTTTCTATCTTTTTGCTATTGTGAACAATGCTGCAATCAACATGGGTGTGCACATGTCTATTCATGTGACGACTCTTCTTTCTCTAAATTTATTCCTAGGGGTGGAGTTCCTGGATTACATGACTTTTCTATTTCTAGCTTTCTAAGGAAGCGCCGTATCGTTTTCCAAAATGATTGTTATAATTTGACATTCCCACCAGCAGTGCGTAAGAGTTCCCATCTTCCCACAGCCTCTCCAACATTTGTTGTTTTCTGATTTGTGCCAGTAATGATGGGGTGAGATGGTGTCACTGTGGTTTTGATTTCCATTTCTCTAATGGCTAGTGATTGTGAACATCTTCCCATGTGCCTGCTAACTGCTAGAATGACTTTCTTGATGAAGTGTCTGTTCATTTTTTTTTGCCCATTTTTTAATTGGATTATTTGCCTTTTTGTTGTAGAGGTACTGGATTTTCCTGTAGATTTTACACATTACACTTTTATCTGATTTGTAGTAGCCGAAAATTTTTTCCCAGTCTGTAAGTTCTCTTTTTGTGAAGTCTTTTGATGAGTGCAAGAGTTTCATTTTTAGAAGATCCTAGTTATCTAGTTTATTTTCAGGAGTTTATGTGTTGTTGGTTACAGTTTTTATCCTGTTACTGCCATGTATTAGGGTCTCTAGTGTTGATCCTATGTTTATTTCTATGAAAGTTATAGATTTGGGCTTTATATTTAGGTCTTTGATCCATTTTGAGTTAGTTCTTGTGTATGGTGTCAGGTATGGGTGCTGTTTCATTTTTTGCAGACAGACCTTGAATTTGCCAGCATCATTTGTTAAAAGGACTGTCTTTTCACTTTCACTATTTGATAGACTTTGGGCCCTTGTTGAAGTTCAGGTGACCATACCCAAAAACCCCAGTGCCATCGAGTGGATTCCGACTCATAGTGACCCTATAGGACAGAGTAGAACTGTCCCCACAGAGTTTCCAAGGAGCGCCTGGCAGATGCGAACTGCTGACCCTTTGGTTAGCAGCCGTAGCACTTAACCACTACACCTCCAGGGCTTCCTCAGGTGCCCATAGGTGGATGGATTTACATCTGAGTTCTCAATTCTGTTCCTTGGTCAATGTATCAGTACCAGGCTGTATCGACTGCCGTAGCTGCATGGTAGGTTCTAAGGTCAGGTAGTGAGAGTCCTCCTACTTTATTCTTCTTCTTCAATAGTGCTTTACTTATCCAGGGCCTTTCCGTATAAAGTTAATGATTAGTTTTTCCATATCTTTAAAGAATGTTGTTGGTATTTGGATTGCATTGTATCTGTAAATTGCTTTTGGTAGAATTCTCATTTTCACAAAGTTGATTCTACCTATCCATGAGCATGATATGTTTTTCCATTTATGTAGATCTCTTCTGGTTTCTTGTGGTAGTGTTTTGTAGTTTTCTTTGTATAGGTCTTTTACATTCCTGGTTAAATTTATTCCTAAGTATTTTATTTTTTTAGGGGCTATTATAAAAGGTGTTGTTTTCCTGATTTCCTTTCTATCATTCTGTTTATTGGTTTATAGAACCCAACTGATTTTTGTATGTTTATCTTGTATCCTGCTACTGTGCTGAATCTCTCTATTACTTCCAGCAGTTTTCTTGTGGAGTCTTTTGGGTTTTCTATGTATAGTATCATATCATCCTCAAATAGAGACAGTTTTACTTCTTCATTACCAATCTGAATACTCTTTATTACTTTTTCTTGCCTTATTGCTCTAGCTTGGACTTCCAGCACGATGTTAAATAGGAGTGGAGATAAAAGGCATCTTTGCCTTGTTCCTGTTCTCAAGGGCAATGTTTTCAGCCTCTTTCTACTAAGAATGATGTTGGCTGTTAGTTTTGCAGAGTCCCTCTATTATGTTGAAAAATTTCTCTTCTATACCTATTTCATTGAGGATTTTTATCAGGAATGGGTGTTGGACTTTGTCAAATGCCTTTTCTGTGTCAATTGAGATGATCATGTGATTCTTTCATTTTATTTATATGATTTTTTACTTTGATTAATTTTCTAATATTGAACCACTCTTGCATACCCAATATGAATCCTACTTGGTTCTGGTGTATTATTTTTTTGATATGATGCTGAATTCTATTGGCTAGAATTTTGCTGAGAATTTTTGCATCTATATTTATGGGAGATACTGGTCTGCAATTTTCTTTTTGTGTGTGTGGTCTTTGCCTGGTTTTAGTATCATGGTTATGCTGGCTTCATAGAATGAATCTGGGAGTATTGCTTCCTTTTCTATGTTCTGAAATAGTTTGAGTAGCACTGATGTAAGCTGTTCTCTGAATATTTGGTAGAATTCTCCAGTGAAGCCATCTGGGCCAGAGCTTCTTTTTTGTTGGAAGTTTTTTTTTTTTAATTACCTTTTCAATCTCTTCTCCTGTTATGTGTCTGTTCAGATTTTCAACATCATTTTGTGTTACTTTGGGTAGGTAGTGTGTTTCTAGAAATTTGTCCATTTCCTCTAGGTTTTCAAATTTGTTGGAGTATAATTTTTTGTAATACTCTATCATGATTCTTTTTGTTTTGGCTTGGTCTGTTGTAATGTCCCTCATTTCATTTCTTATTTGGGTTATTTGCATCCTCTCATTTTTCTTTTGTCAATTTGGCCAGTGGTTTGTCAATTTTGTTGATCCTTTCAAAGAACCAACTTCTGGTTTTGTCGACTCTTTCTACTGTTTTTCTATTCAATGTTTCATTTATTTCTGCTCTGACCTTTATTATTTCCTTTCTTCTGGTGGCTGTGGGCTTCTCTTGCTGTTCTCTATTTGTTCAAGTTGTGTAGTTTATGTTTTGATTTTGTGCCTGTCTTCTTTTTTGATGTGTGCAACTATCGCTATAAATTGACCTCTGAGGACTGCTTTGCTATATTTCAAAGCATTTGGTATGATGTGTTTTCATTCTTGATTCTAGGAATTTTTTGATTCCATCTCTGATTTCTCCTATTACTCAGCAGTTTTTAAGCAGGGTGTTATTCAGTTTCATTGTAGTTTTTTTTTTTTTTTTCCTTTCTCTTCCTGTTGTTAATTTCCATTTTGATGGTGTTGTGCTCAGAGAAGACACTTTGTATTATCTCAGTGTTTTGGATTTTGTTGAGGATTGCTCTGTGGGCTAAAATGGGGTCTATTCTGGAGAACATTCCATGTGCATTGGAAAAGAATGTGTACTCTACAGCTACTGGGCGGAGTGTTCTATATATTCTACGAGGTCGAGTTGGCTGATTGTGTCCTTTAGCTGTTCTGTGTCTTTGTTGAAATTCTTTCTAGATATTCTGAGAGTGGTGTGTTGAAGTCTCCTACTGTTATTGTGAAACTGTCATTTCCTCTTTTGGGTGCTGTTAGAGTTTGTTTTATGTATTTTGGAGCCCTGTCATTGGGTGCGTAGATGTTTATTGTGGTTATGTCTTCATGATGGATTATCCCTTTAATCATTATATAGTGCCCTTTTTTGTCTTTTATGATGGATTTTGTGTTAAAGTCTATTTTATCTGAGATTAGTATTGCCACTCCTACTGTGTTTTGGTAGCTGTTTACTTGGTATATTTTCTTTCATCCTTTGATTTTAATGAATTTATGCCTTTGTTTCTAAGGTGTGTCTCTTGTAGACAGAATATTGATGGATTCTGTTTTTTTATTCATTCTGTCACTCTCTGTCTCTTTATGGGTGCATTTAACCATTTACATTCAGTGTAATTATTGATACAAGTGAGTTTATTTTTGTCATTTTGTAGTGCTTTTTTTTTGTGGTGCTGACATTTTCTTTTTTCCTTTTACTCTTCTGTGCTAAACTATTGTTTGTGGATTTTTTTCTTTTGTTTTAGTAGTTTTTATTTTACTGAGACTTTATACTTTTCTTCTTTATTTTGATGAGTAGGTTTGTTACCTTTCTTTGTGGTTACATTGAAATTTATCCTTATCTTCCTACGTTTGAACCAGTGTATTATTACTTGGTATCTCCTTGCCTTCCTCTCCATTAGGAAGTTTTATACCTACACTGTTTATTCCGTCTTTTATTTTTCTGACGTTGTTGTCATTTATAGATTAACCTCTCTGGTTCCCTGCTGTAATTCTTTTGGTTTTGGATAGTCCTTAAGAGTTCATTTCCTAGGTTAGTATCTGGCTGGCATGATCTTGCATCCCAGATTCAGGCCATGATCTGATGTTATTTGTTCTCAAAAGTATGGAAAGCTTCACAAATTTGTGTGCCATCCTTGCACAGGGGCCATGCTAATCTTCTCTGTATAGTTCCAATTTTAGTATATGTGCTGCTGAAGCTAGCACTCCTTTCTATTCTTTAGTATCCCTTTTATTTTTTTTATTTTTTTTATTTTTAATTTTTTTAATTTTTATTAAGCTTCAAGTGAACATTTACCTTTCCAATCAGTCTGTCACATGTAGGTTTACATACATCTTACTCCCTTCTCCCACTTGCTCTCCCCCTATTGAGTCAGCCCTTACAGTCTCTCGTTTCGTGCCAATTTTGCCATCTTCGCTCTCTCTCTATCTTCCCATCCCCCCTCCAGTCAAGAGTTGCCAACACATTCTCCCGTGTCCACCTGATTTAATTAGCTCACTCTTCATCAGCATCTCTCTCCCCCCACTGACCAGTCCTTTTCATGCCTGATGAGTTGTCTTCGGGGATGGTTCCTGTCCTGTGCCATCAGAAGTTCTGGGGAGCATTGTCTCTGGGATTCCTCTAGTCGCAATCATACCATTAGGTGTGGTCTTTTAATGAGAATTTGGCGTCTGTATCCCATTGGTCTCCTGCTCCCTCAGGAGTTGTCTGTTGTGCTCCCTGACAGGAGAGACATCGATTGTGGCCGGGCACCAACTAGTTCTTCTGGTCTCAGGATAATGTAGGTCTCTGGTTCATGTGGCCCTTTCTGTCTCTTGGGTTCTTAGTTGTCGTGTGACCTTGGTGTTCTTCCTTTGCCTTTGCTCCAGGTGGGTTGAGACCAATTAATGTATTTTAGATGGCCGCTTGTTGGCATTTAGGACGCCAGGTGCCACAATTCAAAGTGGGATGCAGAGTGTTTTCATAATAGAATTGTTTTGCCCATTGACTTAGAAGTCCCCTCAAACCAAGTTCCCCAGACCCCAGCCCCTGCTTCGCTGACCTTTGAAGCTTTCATTTTATCCCGGAAACCTCTTTACTTTTAATCCAGTCCAATTAGGCTGACCTTCCTTGTTTTGAGTGTTGTCTTTCCCTTCACCCAAAGCAGTTCTTATCTACAGATTGATCAATAAAAAACCCTCTCCCTCCCTCCCCCCTTTGTAACCACATAAGTCTGTGTTCTTCTCCGTTTTTTCTATTTCTCAAGATCTTATAATAGTGGTCTTATACAATATTTGTCCTTTTGCAACTGACTCATTTCGCTCAGCATAATGCCTTCCAGATTCCTCCATGTTATGAAATGTTTCAGATTCGCCACTGTTCTTTATCGATGCGTAGTATTCCATTGTGTGAATATACCACAATTTATTTACCCATTCCTCCCTTGATGGACACCTTGGTTGCTTCCAACTTTTTGCTATTGTAAACAGAGCTGCAATAAACATGGGTGTGCATATATCTGTTTGTGTGAAGGCTCTTGTTTCTCTAGGGTATATTCCGAGGAGTGGGATTTCTGGGTTGTATGGTAGTTCTATTTCTAACTGTTTAAGATAACGCCAGATGGATTTCCAAAGTGGTTGTACCATTTTACATTCCCACCAGCAGTGTATGAGAGTTCCAATCTCTCCGCAGCCTCTCCAACATTTATTATTTTGTGTTTTTTGAATTAATGCCAGTCTAGTTGGTGTGAGATGGAATCTCATCGTAGTTTTAATTTGCATTTCTCTAATGGCTTTTTTTTTTTTTTTAATGGCTAATGATCGAGAGCATTTTCTCATGTATCTGTTGGCTGCCTGAGTATCTTCCTTAGTGAAATGTGTGTTCATATCCTTTGCCCACTTCTTGATTGGTTGCGTTGTTTGTCTTTTTGTGGTTGAGTTTTGACAGAATCATGTAGATTTTAGAGATCAGGCGCTGGTCTGAGATGTCATAGCTGAATATTCTTTCCCAGTCTGTAGGTGGTCTTTTTACTCTTTTGGTGAAGTCTTTAGATGAGCATAGGTGTTTGATTTTTAGGAGCTCCCAGTTATCTGGTTTCTCTTCATCATTTTTGGTAATGTTTTGTATTCTGTTTATGCCCTGTATTAGGGCTCCTAGGGTAGATCCTATTTTTTCTTCCATGATTTTTATCGTTTTAGTCTTTATGTTTAGGTCTTTGATCCACTTGGAGTTAGTTTTTGTGCATGGTGTGAGGTATGGATCCTGTTTCATTCTTTTGCAAATGGATATGCAGGTATGCCAGCACCATTTGTTAAAAAGACTATTATTTCCCCAGTTGACTGACACTGGTCCTTTGTCAAATATCAGCTGCTCATATGTGGATGGATTTATATCTGGATTCTCAATTCTGTTCCATTGGTCTATGTGCCTGTTGTTGTACCAGTACCAGGCTGTTTTGACTACTGTAGCTATATAATAGGTTCTGAAATCAGGTAGGGTGAAGCCTCCCACTTTCTTCTTCTTTTTCAGTATTGTTTTGCTTATCCGGGGGTTCTTTCCTTTCCATATGAAATTAGTGATTTGTTTCTCTATCCCCTTAAAGTATGACATTGGTATTTGGATTGGAAGTGCGTTATATGTATAAATGGCTTTTGGTAGAATAGACATTTTTACTATGTTAAGTCTTCCTATCCATGAGCAGGGTATGTTTTTCCACTTAAGTATGTCCTTTTGAATTTCTTGTAGCAGAGTTTTATAGTTTTCTTTGTATAGGTCTTTTACATCCTTGGTAAGATTTATTCCTAAGTATTTTATCTTCTTGGGGGCTACTGTGAATTGTATTGATTTGGTTATTTCCTCTTCGGTGTTCTTTTTGTTGATGTAGAGGAATCCAAGTGATTTTTGTATGTTTATTTTATATCCTGAGACTCTTCCAAACTCTTCTATTAGTTTCAGTAGTTTTCTGGAGGATTTCTTAGGGTTTTCCATGTATACGATCATGTCATCTGCAAATAGTGATAGCTTTACTTCCTCCTTACCAATCTGGATACCCTTTATTTCTTTGTCTAGCCTAATTGCCCTGGCTAGGACTTCAAGTACGATGTTGAATAAGAGCGGTGATAAAGGGCATCCTTGTCTGGTTCCCGTTCTCAAGGGAAATGCTTTCAGGTTCTCTCCATTTAGAGTGATATTGGCCGTTGGCTTTGCATAGATGCCCTTTATTATGTTGAGGAATTTTCCTTCAATTCCTATTTTGGTAAGAGTTTTTATCATAAATGGGTGTTGAACTTTGTCAAATGCCTTTTCTGCATCTATTGATAAGATCATGTGGTTTTTATCTTTTGTTTTATTTATGTGATGGATTACATTAATGGTTTTTCTGATATGAAACCAGCCTTGCATACCTGGTATAAATCCCACTTGATCAGGGTGAATTATTTTTTTGATGTGTTGTTGGATTCTATTGGCTAGAATTTTGTTGAGGATTTTTGCATCTATGTTCATGAGGGATATAGGTCTAAAATTTTCTTTTTTTGTAATGTCTTTACCTGGTTTTGGTATCAGGGAGATGGTAGCTTCATAGAATGAGTTGGGTAGTATTCCGTCTTTTTCTATACTTTGAAATACCTTCAATAGTAATGGTGTTAAGTCTTCTCTGAATGTTTGGTAGAACTCTGCAGTGAAGCCATCTGGGCCAGGACTTTTTTTGTTGGAAGTTTTTTGATTACCGTTTCAATCTCTTTTTTTGTTATGGGTCTATTTAGTTGTTCTACTTCTGAATGTGTTAGTTTAGGTAGGTAGTATTGTTCCAAGAATTTATCCATTTCTTCTAGGTTTTCAAATTTGTTAGAGTACAATTTTATGTAGTAATCTGATATAATTCTTTTGATTTCATTTGGTTCTGTTGTGATGTGGTCCTTCTTGTTTCTTATTCGGGTTATTTGTTTCCTTTCCTGTTTTTCTTTAGTCAGTCTAGCCAATGGTTTATCAATTTTGTTAATTTTTCCAAAGAACCAGCTTTTGGCTTTGTTAATTCTTTCAATTGTTTTTCTGTTCTCTAATTCATTTAGTTCAGCTCTAATTTTTATTATTTGTTTTCTTCTGGTGCCTGATGGGTTCTTTTGTTGCTCACTTTCTATTTGTTCAAGTTGTCGGGACAGTTCTCTGATTTTGGCTCTTTCTTCGTTTTGGATGTGTGTATTTATCGATATAAATTGGCCTCTGAGCACCGCTTTTGCTGTGTCCCAGAGGTTTTGATAGGAAGTATTTTCATTCTCGTTGCTTTCTAAGAATTTCCTTATTCCCTCCTTGATGTCTTCTATAACCCAGTCTTTTTTCAGGAGGGTATTGTTCATTTTCCAAGTATTTGATTTCTTTTCCCTAGTTTTTCTGTTATTGATTTCTAGCTTCATTGCCTTGTGGTCTGAGAAGATGCTTTGTAATATTTTGATGTTTTGGATTCTGCAAAGATTTGTTTTATGACCTAATATGTGGTCTATTCTAGAGAATGTTCCATGTGCACTAGAAAGAAAAGTATACTTTGTGGCAGTTGGGTGGAGAGTTCTGTATAAGTCAATGAGGTCAAGTTGGTTGATTGTCGTAAGTAGGTCTTCCGTGTCTCTATTGAGCTTCTTACTGGATGTCCTGTCCTTCTCCGAAAGTGGTGTGTTGAAGTCTCCTACTATATATGTGGAGGTGTCTATCTCACTTTTCAATTCTGTTAAAATTTGATTTATGTATCTGGCAGCCCTGTCATTAGGTGCGTAAATATTTAATATGGTTATGTCTTCCTGATCAATTGTCCCTTTTATCATTATATAGTGTCCTTCTTTATCCTTTGTGGAGGATTTAAGTCTAAAGTCTATTTTGTCAGAAATTAATATTGCTACTCCTCTTCTTTTTTGCTTATTGTTTGCTTGATATATTTTTTTCCATCCTTTGAGTTTTAGTTTGTTTGTGTCTCTAAGTCTAAGGTGTGTCTCTTGTAGGCAGCATATAGATGGATCGTGTTTTTTTATCCAGTCCGTGACTCTCTGTCTCTTTATTGGTGCATTTAGTCCATTTACATTCAGCGTAATATAGATGAGTAAGTTTTTAGTGCTGTCATTTTGATGACTTTTCATGTGTGTTGTTGGCCATTTCATTTTTCCATATGCTTTTTTGTGCTGAGACGTTTTTCTTAGTAGCTTGTGAGATCCTCATTTTCATAATGTTTAACTTTGTGTTTATTGAGTCGTTACATTTTTCTTGGCTTTTTTCTTGAGTTATGGAATTGATATTCCTTTTTGTGGTTACCTTTTTATTTACCCCTACTTTTCTAAGTAAAAACCTAACTTGTATCCTTCTATATCGCCTTGTATCACTCTCCATCTTGCAGTTGAATGCCTCCTATATTTAGTCCCTCTTTCTGATTATTGTGATCGTTTATCTATTGATTTCCATGATTTCCTGTTGTGTGTATTATTTTGTTTATTTATTTATTTTTTAGAATTAGTCTTAATTTGTTTGTTTTGGTGCTTTCCCTATTTGAGTCACGTTGATATCAGGACGTTCTGTTTTGTGACCTTGTATTATGTTGGTACCTGATATTATTGGTCATCCGGCCAAACAATCTCCTTTAGCATTTCTTGCAGTCTTGGTTTAGTTTTTGCAAATTCTCTAAACTTGTGTTTATCTGTAAATATCTTAATTTCTCCTTCATATTTCAGAGAGAGTTTTGCTGGATATATGATCCTTGGTTGGCAGTTTTTCTCCTTCAGTGCTCTGTATACGTCGTCCCATTCCTTTCTTGCCTGCATGGTTTCTGCTGAGTAGTCTGAACTTATTCTTATTGATTCTCCCTTGAAGGAAACCTTTCTTTTCTCTGTGGCTGCTTTTAAAATTTTCTGTTTATCTTTGGTTTTGGCAAGTTTGATGATAATATGTCTTGGTGTTTTTCTTTTTGGATCAATCTTAAATGGGGTTCGATGAGCATCTTGGGTAGATATCCTTTCGTCTTTCATGATGTCAGGGAAGTTTTGTGTCAGGATTTCTTCAACTATTTTCTCTGTGTTTTCTGTCCCCCCTCCCTGTTCTGGGACTCCAATCACTCGCAAGTTATCCTTCTTGATAGAGTCCCACATGATTCTTAGGGTTTTTTCATTTTTTTTAATTCTTTTCTCTGATTTTTTTTCAGCTATGTTGGTGTTGTTTCCCTGGTCCTCCAGAAGTCCCAGTCTACATTCTAATTGCTCGAGTCTGCTCCTCTGACTTTCTATTGCGTTGTCAAATTCTGTAATTTTATTGTTAATCTTTTGGATTTCTACATGGTGTCTCTCTATGGATTCTTGCAACTTGTTAATTTTTCCACTATGTTCTTGAATAATCTTTTTGAGTTATTCAACAATTTTATCAGTGTGTTCCTTGGCTTTTTCTGCATTTATCTTAATTTCATTTGTGATATCTTTAAGCATTCTGTAAATTAGTTTTTTATATTCTGTATCTGATAATTCCAGGATTGTATCTTCATTTGGGAAAGATTTCGATTCTTTTGTTTGGGGGGTTGGAGAAGCTGTCATGGTCTGTTTCTTTATGTGGTTTGATATGGACTGCTGTCTCCGAGCCATCACTGGGAAACTAGATTTTCCAGGTAGTCGGCTAAAAGAAAATGCACTCAGATCCCTATCTGAATTCTCCCTCTGGCTCCAGGTATTCGGATGTTAATGGGGCCGCCTGGGGAGGGTGGGGGAGGGATCAGAGAGCTAGGAGTGTAGCACCACAGAATATAGAGCTGAACACCGCGTTCATGCTCCGCCCCCGTTCGCCAAAATCAGGGTGGGACGGGTCCCCGGCTAGGACGCTGCTTTCCTTGCTTGGAGACCAGTCACTTCCTCCCGGGGACTTCTCCCTCCGGGCTCACGTGCACTTGGTGTGCGTTTCCCGCACGAGTGGGTGGGCCCACCCCCAGGGTCTATTCAGGTGATTATAATTGGGCCCCGCGGTCACGCCCCGCCCATGCGCATGCCCAAATCCCAGCGGGACGACTTCCGGGTTGGGACGCTGCTTTCCCCGTTCCGAAACCAGTCACTTCCTCCCAGGAACTTCTCCTTCTGGTGCGCCACACCTCTTGCGTGAACTGTGTGGGCCTCACTCGCACGACCAGGTGGACCCGCCCACTGGGTCAATTCAGGGTAATAAAAATGGACCCCGCGCTCACGCCCTGCCCGCGCGTGCCCAGATCCCAGCGGAATGGTTCCCTGCCTGGGATGCTGCCTTCCCCGCCTCGAGACCAGTCACCTCTGAGGATTTCTCCCTCCGGTGTGCCGCGCCACACGCACAGACTGGGTGTGCGTCCTCCCGCACGAACGTGTGGGCCCCGCCCCGGGGTCACTTTAGGGAAATATAGTTGACCCCCCCCCGCTCGCGCCCCGTCTGCCTCTCGCCTAACTCCCGGCGGGACGGCACCCCAGCTGGGACGCTGTTCTCCCCACTCCCAGATCAGTCACTGCCTCCCAGGTGCTTCTCCCTCTTGCTGCGCCTCTACGCCGCCCGCGCCAACCAGCTAGACTTCCTCCCGGGATGGGTTCGGGGGGAAGGGGTGGGCCCCCTTTCTGTGCCGTCTGCCCCCTGGGCTCTGCCCCAGATCGGGCTCCGAAGGTCACCTGCCTGATACGCTGGCTCCTGGTTCTGAAAACGGTCGCTGTCTGCCTGTATTTGTTCGTTTTCCGTCTCTAAGTCTGTGGTTGTTGTTCAGAGTTCGTAGATTGTTATGTATGTGATCGATTCTCTTGTTTTTCCTAGTCTTTGTTGCAAGGGGGATCCGCGGTAGCGTCCACCTAGTCCGCCATCTTGGCCCTGCCTCTCCTAGTATCCCTTTTAGATATACAATTTTAAAAATAAATGTAATGATGTTGTTAGGTGCCATTGAGTCTGTTCAAACTCATAGTGACCCTATGTACAACAGACTGAAACACTGCCTGGTCCTGTACCATTGTCACAATCATTGTTATACTTGAGCCTATCATTGCAGCCACTGTGTCAATCCATCTCGTTTAGGGCCTTCCTCTTTTTTGCTGACCTTCTACTTTGCTAAGTCTGATGTTCATCTCTAGGGACTGATCCTTCTTGAGAACATGTCCAAATATATGCTTCTAAGGAACATTCTCATTATACTTCTTCCAAGACAGATTTGTTTGTTCTTTTGGCTGTCCACAGCATATTCAGTATTCTTCACCAACACCACAATTTAAAGGTGCCAATTCTTCTTCTGTCTTCCTTATTTATTGTCCAGCTTTCATTCATATGAGGCAGTTGAAAACACCATGGCTTGGGTCAGGCGAACTTTAGTCTTCAATGTCATATTTCTGCTTTTTAACACTGTAAAGAAGTCTTTTGCATCAGATTGCTGTTTCCATGGGTGTTGATTATGGACCCGAGTAAAATGAAAGGCTTGCCAACTTCAATCTTTTCTCCATTTATCATAATGTTGCTTATTGGTCCAGTTGTGAGGATTTTTGTTTTCTTTATGTTTAGGTATACTCCATACTGAAGGCTGTGGCCTTAGATCTCCATCAATAAGTGCTTCCAGTCCTCTTCACTTTCAGCAAGCAAGATTGTGTCATCTGCATAATGCAGGTTGTTAATGTGTCTTCTTAAGATTCAGTTCCCTCATTTGTAAAATGAGGATAATAATAGCATCTCTTTCAAAGGGTTGTTGTGCCCATTAAATCACGTAATAAATGTAAAATGCTTGGCACTAAGTATCTACAAACATAACTTACATTACAATAATTGTACTTCAATATGTTTTATATTATATAGTTATATGATATTTGTTTCATATTGTGTAAATAGAAAATTAATTATATCAAACATATATTACATAGAATATGTGTATATGAATATATGAATATTTTAGAAATTAGTTCATATTAAAATTAAACATATGTAAGTGCATTTTAAATATGTTATATAAATATGAGTATAATTAATATGATGGAATTGTTGATCTATCAGAGTAAGTGCACATTACATTAGAAACACAATGTGTGGCTAATTCTTCCCTTCTACAGTTCCACATGGATGCAACCTCAACAGTTGAGACTGTAGTAGTTTATGTCTCAGTATTTATTGAGGACAATCTAGAAGAGGCACTGCCAGGCCTGTGAGAAACTGGTTTACCCCCCTGCTGGCTACCCCAGGCATGTAGAGAACATGGGCCTACTGTGCAAAAGATGCAGCCAATGAGTTCTCTAGAACATGCTCTGGGCACCTACCACTACATTTCATTTTTTTAAATTATGACTATATCCCCAGAGGCTGCTCCCTGGATGCTGCACTCTCATTCCCGCTTATCCCCCACCTTCCTTCCACATCCCAGGTGTTAGTATGGATGCAGAAAATTGGAGGAAGTAGTCCAAGGAAGGTGGTCACTGCCTCCAAATGGAGCCACACCTTCCTGGTCAACCTCCCAGGCATATTTAAAGAATGGGGAAATGTTTTTGTTCCCTCTGAGAGTAATATCAATAATACCACATGCAAGTAAAATTTTGCTGAAGATCATTCAAAAGCAGATGTAGCAGTGTATCAACAGAGAACTGCCAGAAATTCAGGCTGGATTCAGAAGTGGATGTGGAGCCAGGGATATCATTGCTGATGTCAGATGGATCTTGACTGAAAGCAGAGAATACCAGAAAGATGTTTACCCGTGTTTCATTTACTATGCAAAGGCATTCGACTGTGTGGATGCAACAAATTATGGCTGACTTTGCGAAGGATGGGAATTTTGGAAGACTTAATTGTGCTCATGATGAATGTGTACATAGATCGAGAAGTCATCGTTCAAATAGAACAAGGGAATACTGTGTGGTTTCCCTTGTGTGTGTGTCAGATTTGTATCCTTTCACCATGCCTGTTCAATCTGTGTGCGGAGCAAATAATTTGAGAAGCTGGACTATATGAAGAAGAACTTAGCATCAGGATTGGAGGAAGACTCATTAACAACCTGTGTTATGCTGATGACACAACCTTGGTTGCTGAAAGTGAAGAGGACTTGATGTACTTACTGATGAAGATCAAAGACCACAGCCTTTAATATGGATTACACCTCAATATGAAGAAAACAAAAATCCTCACAACTGGACCAATAAGCAACATTATGATAAATGGAAAAAAGATAGAACTTATCAAGGATTTTATTTTACTTGGATCCACAATCGACATCCATGGAAGCAACCGTGAAGAAATCAAAGGACGCATTGCATTGGGCAAATCTCCTGCAAAAGACCTCTTAAAAGTGTTGGAAAGCAAAGATGTTGCCTTGAAGGCTAAAGTGGGCCTGGCCCAAGCCATGGTGTTTTTAATCCCCTCACAGTCATGCAAAAGACGGACACTGAATAAGGAAGACTGAAGTATAACTGGCACCTTTGAATTACGGTGTTGGCAAAGAATATTGAATATACTGCCAATAGAGTGAACAAATCTGTCTTGGAAGAAGTACAACCAGAATGCTCTTTAGAAGCAAGGATGGTGAGACTATGTCTCACATACTTTAGACATGTTATCAGGAGGGATCAGTCCCTGAAGAAGGACATCATGCTCAGGAAAGTAGAGCATCAGTGAAAAAAAGGAAGACTCTCAATGAGATGGATTGACACAGTGGCTGCAACAATGGGCTGAAGCACAACAACCATTGTGAGGATTGTGCAGGATCAGGCACTGTTTCATTCTGTCGTACATAAGATTGTTTTGAGTCAGAGCAGACTCAATGGCACCTAACAACAACAACAACTGAGACCATAAAGAGCTTCACAAGTTTGTGATAGGCAAGAGAAATAAGTAACACTAATGAATGTGGACCAGAAAGTGAAAATGACCATCTCTCCAGACTGTGCCCATAGAGTCAAGAGCAACCTATGCACCATCATGTCCAAAGACCCTTATCTTCAAGATATGGATGCTAGGCCACAGTGAGGAACTGGTGACATGGTTGGATCCTGATTTTTCAGGAAGATTCTGGAAAGTATTCAGAGAAGAGACCTTCAAAAAGAAAAGAATGTTACTATTGACGTTACAGGAAACATTTCCTATAACCTTTGACATGAATGATTCTGCCTGTAATTTCCCTTCTTTACAGTTTTAAAACTTTTCTTAGTAATTTTAAATTGTTAAATCAATCACTTTCTTGCTGATGTTTTAGGTGGGCAGGGGGAATGTTAGTGTGCAGGTCTTCAGCTTTTGCTTGGGTTTAAGAATAGACTAAACATTTCCAAAAAATAATAGGATAGCCTTGGCATAAGAATCATTTAGCAAACGGCATTTTGTGCGTGTGTGTGTTTGTGTTTTTGCAAATTAAAATCATATCTATTCTGAATTAAAATGTTGATTGTGTAATGCCTTATTAAAATAGCTCCTGGTCAGAGAATGAGTCAGGTCCTGGCAATTCTAAGGGATATTTTTAAGTTCACTTTAGGAAAGAACAAACAGACTCAGGAAGTTTATTTACTAAATAGCAGGGCCTTGACTGAACCATTTTTTGCTTCCGCTTCCAAGAGAATGCACAGGCACAGTAGTTCTCAGAAGGACTAAGGAGGTGTAAAGACATCTGAAATCATCTAGTTTCCCACATCGAAAGATGAATTTGGCTTATGTTAGCAATCCATGTTGGAAATAAGTAGAGAAACAGTTGTTACTGTTTGCTGTCAAGTTGATTCTGACTCATAGTGACCCTATAGGATAGAGTAGAACAGCCCAATAGGGTTTTCTAGGCTGTAATCTTTATGCCAGGTCTTTTCTCCTACAGAGCCCCTGGGTGGGTGCAAACTATCAACCTTCTGGTTGAGTGCTTAACCATTGTGCCAAATAGGACTCCTTAGAGAAAGGGCTAGGAGGTAAAATTTAGCTACATTGTCTCACCCTCACACACAAATATACACGAGAAGCAAGTAGAGATGCCACCATAGTTATTCACTGTCATCTAGTTATCGTTCAAATCCACAAGTCGCTCCCTGGAAGCCCTATGAGGGTTTGGGAAGCCCTATGAGGGTTCCTAAGGATTTTTGATGAATAAAACTTTTTTTTAATAGTCAGCAGATTTCCCGCAGATAAATTCAAGAGCTGAATTAAAGTTAAATTTTAAATATAACAAAAGTTTAATATAAAAGTGCAAGTCTGAATGTTCTCTAAAGAAATCTTACATAGATTGTCACAGATTTAGCAGCAATTCCTTCTGAGTCCCCACCACTAACTGAATATTTGTATCTTTTTATTTTTTACTATTTAGAAGGGGAATTTGCTAATGCCTAGAATTTCTTTAAAGTGCAGACAAGTATCAAGTCCATAATTTAAACAAGTTTATAGTCATAGTTTGAACCACATGTTTTATACTTCCCTTTATTGAAAAAAAAAATCAAAAGATACAGTTTCAAACTAGTTTGGAAGAAAAGGAATAGATTCACACACAAAAACAAAAAACAAAACAACAAACAAAAAGACAAAGCTGAAAAACCAAAAACACAAACAAGCAAACATAAAACAATAACAACACATAAAAAAAAGTAAGAATATAAGAAAGCAATAAAAGACACTGTATATTTGTCAACTAAGTTGTACAGTAATGGGACCTATGCATTCAAAAGAAAGTCTACCATAGAGCTTTAATTCTATTGAAAAGCTCAAAAATATACCTAAAATAGAACTTGACATTCTAGATGGTCCAAAAAAAGAAAAAAGAAATAAATGAAATAAGGTGAAACAAAATATGCAAAGCAGAAGCGTGGAGATATTTCCTGCAGGCCTGTCTGTATCAGGATGTCCATCTGGTTGGATTGAACTTGGTTATGCAGAGACTAAAGGTAGCATGCGGAGGAGAGCTACTGTGAAGTATTTTGAAAGGCCCAGAGTTTGGACTTCATCCTGTAGTGAGTCTATTTCATGTAAGAACATCCATAAAAATAAATAAGAAAATTAAAAATTTGGTTTCTGCTACCCTATGAGTATTTTTTTTTTTAATCTGGAGCAAGACTTTTAAACTTGAGTTTTCTCATAAATCATCTCTAACTTTTGAAAAGCTTGAATAGATGGATAGATGGTAGATTATAAATAGATAGATGATAGATAGATAAGGAAATAGAACATCTGCCTGAACTTCCCAGATTCCTACACATCAAATGAGATAAAGTATATCAACTTACTTATAACACTACAAAGAATAAGCTAATATAAATGGACACTAGCATGTACATTGCAAGTTAGGCATTATCAGGTTAAAAAAACCTGTGTAACTAAGTTTTTGAATGCAGAAGCATTTTGAATGCCTTAGAATCTTATTTTGAAAGTTTCTTTTGTGAACTAGCAACTATCAAAATGCAAAATTATTCTACTTAGACATTAGATCACAAAATGGAAATATGTCCGCAATTCTCACTGCAACAGCCACCAAATTTTTGTAAAAAATAACAAAAAATAAAATTGAATAGGTTGCATCACCAGCATAAAGAATGTTACATTTATAGAAGCAATCATTTGTCCCATGCCCTTATGAAAAATTTTCTCTGGGTACATGAAGTGTTCAGCAGATACAACAAATTATTATGATTATGGTTCTTAATAACTCCCCGAAACTCTTTTCTCTAAGCAGGATCACTCCCTTGGAAACTGAGTAAGATGACATGGAAGAAATAGTACTATTGACTTGTTTGAAAAGAATTGCAATCTGTTGTAAGCAAAACTGAGTTGAAAAATACAGAAGTCAATAATGGTTAGCTTGGCAGACGGTGAGGATTCCCTAATGGACCTCTCTGATGTGGAAGAAAGGATTTTAAAATGTAGCTCCAAGAATGGTAGGTGTGAAGAAAAACGTATATACATGAAAAAAAAAGAAAGGTAAGATCTTTCTAGTTCCTCTAGTTCCTACCCAGTGAGGGAGCCAAATGGCCAGTATGTCTGTTTTGTTTTAATTTTGAGACCAAGACGGGCACACACACACCCACTATAGACTACCACATATTTTAGCTGGGTTTCACTGGTTTTGATATGTAATACTTCCTGTTTTTTTTTTTTTTTTAATCATTTGTTCATTTTTTTCTTATGAATTTTGTAACTTCTTGATGTATGGGTGGGCACACATACATACTCACATATACAAGCTAATACTGATGATTTTCATAGATTTATAGATTAAGTTTCATATTCTGTAAGTTTTTTTTTCCTTTCAAATTTGTTGAGAATTGCTCTATGGACCAACACATGGCCAATTTTGGCAAATGTGAAGCAACAATGAATGATAAGCTCTTCCATTTGAAACAACAGAATAAAACCCCTGAAATAATAGATGACAAATATAACAGTGTTTTTTAAAACGAAAGAAATTTAGACAATGATACAAGAGACAAAAGATCAAATTCAGGTAGATTTAAAATAATAATAAAGTGTACTTTGCAAATCCTTGTCGGGCTCTATGTTTATATGCAATTATTGTTCAATGTTGTTACACAAATCTTCTTTATCAACATCAGTATTTTGTCTGCTTGTTCTATCTGTATTAAAAATCTC
Source organism: Elephas maximus indicus (assembly GCF_024166365.1). Taxonomy (NCBI): domain Eukaryota; kingdom Metazoa; phylum Chordata; class Mammalia; order Proboscidea; family Elephantidae; genus Elephas; species Elephas maximus. The sequence goes on along the minus strand of NC_064827.1, from coordinate 89,802,584 downwards.
CAAACATATCTCTGGATTTTTCTGCTTCTCCTTGAATTTCTTTCATATACCTGGTGATTTTACTATTAAGTGCTTTCAAATTTGCAAGTGTTATATCCGGGGTGGCGGGGGAGGGGGAGCGGTCAGGTAGACTTTCTAACAATTTCATCATTTTAAATATCTTGTTTCTAGTCATCATTTTACTTAAATTCTACTTTACCTGATATTAAATTAGCTACCACTGCTTTCTTTTACTAGTTTTGCATGTTGTATTTTTTTGCAAAGTTTTATTTTAACTTTTCGGTATCTTTCAACAGATATGATAGCTCTCTTGCAAGAAACATGTAATGAGCTTTGCGTTTTTACCTAGTTTAACATTTTTTTACTTGATACATTTAAGTCTGCATTTAATTTTATTTGTTTCTTTGCATTTTTATCTACCATCTCGCAATTTTGTTGCTGTTCCACCTTTTCTGTAGTCCTTTCTCTTTTGTTTCTTGCCTACTTTTGGAAACAAAATTCAAATCACAGTCCTGGACTAGGTTCAAATAAAGGAGACTGCACAAGGGCATGAGTACCAGGAGAAGAGGTTCAATGGGAAACACCAAAGCAAGCAGGTATCTGTGTGGTATAAGGCCTGGGATTAAGATTCGGTATTATGTGTTCCTTGGCATCTGCTAAAATCAAGAAGACTTCAAATGGCCTAACCACAAGTTCTCATCCACCATCTACCCTTGAGGATAAGTAGCCTAGCCAAACGCACTCTTTATGAAGGGAACCAGGCACCGTTCCTACTTATCCCTGGAAGCTGATTTTGGTTCCCTGCCAGCTCGTGGAATTATTCAAAGGAATCAATCACAGCCTCCTGAAGGAATCAGGGAGTACCCCACCCTCCTGATACTACGAAATCTTCCTCCCACAGCCCCAGCTTGTTCCGTTTCTTCCCAGGTATAACCCCTATGGCCCTTCACGGAGTGTGCCCCTCTGCCCCTCTCTTTGTGAGTAAATGTAGCTGATAAAACTACTGTCAATCTCATCTATCCATTGTTGGGTTTTGTGTGTTCTGCTCCAAAACCCTAGAGTGTTGTCTCCAATGACCTTTAATTATAGTTGCCTTCTTTCTGCCTTTCTTGTTAATGTTTTCAGGCGTTTTATTCCTACATGCATTTTAAATCCCAAGACATTTTATTATTATTTTATACTATCGGTATGCATATGCATTCACCCATATATTTGCTATTTCCATTTCTCTTCATTCCTTTTGAATTTTCATGCAAGTTTTTAGGATGAATTTCCCAGGGTGCCTTAAGACTTAAGAACTCGTTTCTTTTAGTTTGGATCATAAGCAAAGTTTTTTTTTTTCTCAGACTTTCCATCTGCTTGAAAAATGTCTTTATTTTACCTTCATTTCAAGAGATATTTTCACTGGGTATAGAATTCTTAGGTGACAGTTTTTCTCTTTCCAGATTTTAAAGATGCCATTGTATATTTTTCCTGGTTTTCACCATTTATGTAAGTCAGATGTCAATCTTATTGTCATTCTTATCAAGGTAACTGCTGATATTCCTCTGGTTCCTTGTAAGAATTTTTTTTTTTTTTTCCTTTGTCTCTGGCTCCAGAAGTTTTACTTTGATGTTTCTAGGTGTCATTTTCATTGTGATATCCCACTTACAACTTGCATTATTTCTTGAATTTGGGACTTAATGTCTTTTGTCAATGTTTACGGTTTCTTGGCTTCTATGTCTTCAAATATTGCTTCTGCCTCATTTGCCCTATTCTTTTCTCCTGGGGTTGCAATTGCATGAAACATACATTTTCTCACCATGTACAATATATCTCTCATTCTGTCCTCTATGTTTTCATCTTTTATTTTCTCTTTATGCTTTTGTCTAAATATTTTCTACTGATTTGTCTTCCTATTTGCTAATTCTCTATTTAGGCATATCTGATCTACTGTTAAACTCATCAGTTTGGTTCATGATTTCAGCATATATATTTACTAGTTGTAAAAATCTAGTTCAATTTCTAAAAAAAAAAATTTTTTTTCTTTGCCATTGAAATTATTCATCTTTTCTTAAATTTTGCATGTATTAGTCACATTATATTTAAAGTCCACATGTCCTATCTCTGGAATCTCTGCCACCTGTAATTCCCTTTTTATTGTCTGATGTCCTCCTGAACTTACATGCCTAGTAAGTATGTTTTATTTGAGAACATAGTTTTGCTTTTGACAGGCAATTAGAATATAGATAAAACACCTTCATCTAATAAAGGTTTGAACTAAATTTGAGGCTATTTTTCAGTCTTTTTAAAATATGAGCTATTTTTATTTCTCTGTTACTTCTATACTGTAACCCTTCAGAGCTTCTAATTGATAATCCAGGGTGTTTATCAGAGTCCCCACCTTTAGGAAATCCCTTAACTCCATTTTAGTGTCTCCTCAACATTGTGAAATTGTTGAAAGCTCTTCTTTACTTCTCTATTTTCATCTGTCCTTTTTTTTCCTCAGCTTCTTCTACTCTGTCTTCTGTGCCAACCTGACAATTACCAGATGCCATAAAGGAAAATGTGGCAGTATATCAGAATCATCTTATTGCTTTTCCATTCACTCAAGCATTTTGGTCTCTCAGGCCTCTTCAATATTGTTTCTTCTCTAATATATCGGTCTGATTTTTTAAGACTACTCTAGAGGTTTTATGCTGGTTCTTAGTAGGGGTATAGTTCTGCTTCAAGCTACTCTATCTGGACATGGGAACCCTTAATTTTGTTTTAAATCTTTGCTACAAATAGCATTTCTGTCTTTGCCTATCTCAGAAATAATTATATAATTAAATGACTATATTTTTGACAAAATGCATTTTTCTTATAAAAGTCTGTTTTTCTTTTTGGTCTATATTTAAGTTATTTGAAGGATATAACATTATTTATTTTCATGTGGTTACTATGAGTCAGAACCAACTTGACAGCACCTAACAAAAACATCATTTATTATCAAATACTATTTCTATATGGATAGATCCATCCCAAGCTACAGCCAGATGATCCCAGAATAAAGTTCCTTACAACTTGCTATTTAGATTCAACTCACAACTTATTGCAAATTATTCCTGAAGGGTAAATAGGAAAACAAAACAAATCAGAAACAGTTCTTGAAAGTTTTATTTAAGCCATTAAATTTACTCTGAAACTGAAACATTTTTATTAGAGATAGTCTTTCAGAGTACACGTGGCTTCTAAATTTAATACAAAGATAATTACTATATGTCCTATTACATATTTTGAAAATTATATCTATTGTATCACTAAATATTATACCAGGAAAGGACTTCAAAACTCATAAACTCTTATTTATCAATAAAGGTATAGAACTCCTTAGAAATCAAGTAATATTTGGAAAAAAAAACAGATTTTAATAGAAATCCTAGATTTATATCACTATTTATATCAACATGAAATTCAAATTTATAGTAATTTTTAGACAAGCCTTTAGAAACACCGTATATTACCTCCATTAGTCTTAAAATATGTAAAATATTAATTATCTAAGACATTTCTTTACATATTCTCATACTTGATTTAAAATATGAAGACCTGAAATAATTAAGGAGAATTAATGAAGGTGTACTAGAAATTAATTTGTGGTTCATTGAAATCTTTGAAGACTACACTAGTATTTCCAAATCAGTCTTGCTTTTAACCACCTTGCATCCGTCAGTTTGTCGTACTGTGATAACTTGCATAAAGCTGTGGTACTGAAAGCTATACCACTGTTATTTCAAATACCAACAAGGTCACCTATGATGAAGAGGTTTCAATAGAGCTTCCAGACTGAGATAGACTAGAAAGAAAGGCCTGGCAGTCTACTTCTGAAAAACTTGGCCAGCGAAAACCTTAAGAATAGCAGCGAAACAATGTCTGATATAGTGCTGGAAGATGAGCCCCTTAGGTTGAAAGGGGCTCAAAATATGACTAGGGAAGAGCAATATTCTCAAAGTAGAGTCAACCTTAATGATGTGATGGAGTAAAGCTTTTGGAAACTTCATTTGCTGATGTGGTACAGCTAAAAATGAGAAGAAAAAAACTACGAAGATGCATTAATACTCAGAGCATGGAGTGTAGGAAGTATGAATCTAGGAAAATTGCAAGTTTCCAAAAATGAAATGGAATGCATAAAGATCGATATCCTGGGCATTAGCTTGGAAGAGAGTTACCTGGCCAACCAACTGGAAGAGATCCATATTTGTGCCCACTTCAAAAAAAAGTGATCCAACAGAATGTGGGAATTGTCAAAACAATATCATTAATATCACATGCAAGTAAAATTTTGCTGCAGATAATTCAAAAATGGTTGCAACAGTACATCGATATGGAACTGCCAGAAGTTCAAGCCGGATTCAGAAGAGGATGTGGAACTAGGGATATCATTGCTGATGCTAGATGGATCGTGAAGATCAAGACCACAGCCTTCAGTACAGATTATACCCCAACATAAAGAAAAAAAAAAATCCTCTCAGCTGGACTGATAAACATCATGATAAACAGAGAAAGTATTGAAGTTGTCAAAGATTTCAATTTTACTTGGATTCACCATCAATGCCCAAGGAAGCAGCAGTCAAGAAATCAAATAAGACATTTCATTGGGCAAATCTTTTGCAAAAGAACTCTTTAAAATGTTGAAAAGCAAAGATGTCACTTTGAGGAGTAAGGTGCACCTCACTTACCCCATGGTATTTATAATCACATATATATGCAAAAGCCAAAGAAGAATTGATGCTTTTGAATTACAGTGTTGGCAAAGAATATTGAATATATCATGGACTCCCAGAATAACAAACAAGCCTGTCTTGGAAGAAATGCAGCCAGGATGCTTCTTGGAAGGGAGGGTGGTGAGACTTCCTCTCAGGTACTTTGGACTTGTTATGAGGAGGGCCCAGTCCCTGAAGAAGGACATCATGCTTGGTAAGGTGGAGGATCAGGAATAAACAGAAAGACCGTTGATGACATGGATTGACACAGTGAGTACAACTATGGGTTAAAACATAGCAACATTTGTGCAGATGGCACAGGACTCAGCAATATTTTGTCCCATTGTACATAGGGACCCTATTTGTCAGAACCAACTGGATGGCACCTAATGACAACAGCAACTTGGTTTTAAAGGAAAACATATCCCATGCTTTAACCAAATGTTCTCTTTCCCTGTCTTCTTTATCTTGCTAAGATAAGAATATCTTATAAACAAAGTAATTTTCTGCATAGACTTTAAAAGACAAATACTAAGGGATCATTGTTATGTATATATGTGAGGTAAGAATGTTTCCAATATTTTACTCCTTTTTCCAAAACTCACAAAATAGATGACACTGAAAATTATCTTACTATAAAATAAGTTTTATCTTAAAATTAAATGTCATAATGTATCATAGTGATTTTAAGTCGATATTATATTATGTCCAATGTTTTTAAGTAGTATTGCTATACATTAAGATTCAAAACCAAAAAAAACAAAAAAAAACAAACTCATTGCTGTTGAGTCGATTCCAATTCATACTGACCCATAAGATTTCCAAGGAGCACCTGGTGGATTTGGACTGTTGGCCTTTTGGTTAGCAGTGGAACACTTAACCACTGCACCACCAGGGCTGGGTAAAATTAAGTAGTAATTACAATTGTCCTATGTGCTGTATTTACAGTTTGGCATGATAGCAAATGTGTCTTTCTGATATCTATGCTTTCTAATATACACAGTTTTCTTTTAATTTTTCATTTGATCGAGTTAGTCATAAATATTTGTGAAATATTGCTCCTTTTTGATTTAACTTTTGACAAAGATAGGCAGCTATCTAAAAGGAAAATATAACCAAGATTTCCTTTCTACCCTATTTTATATGTCTCCTGACTTAGTGTGTAAAAGGAGAATTCCATGCTTGTAATCAGTGAATTCGTCTCTTCTGGCTTTCCCAGCCAACTTCCTAAGAGTAACCGTATGGGGAGATTCTATGTTATTTCACTTCATTCCCACCTTCTTTTCTCCAATACTTGCTTGTGAAAAGGGAAAACTCTGATGAAATGTGAAATATTTTTTTAAAGAAAAAAATCTAATTATCCTCCAAAAATATGAATGTGGTAAGCTTTTTTGATGGAGACCATGAAGAAAAGGGACAAAGTAAACAAATGGAAATTCAGCTTGACAGAGAATACCAATGCAAAATATCAGTATCTTATAAAAATGCTCTAAAAAACGTTGCCACCTTTGGTCAGCCTACCATTTTTCTGTGCTGTTGTTATTCAAATTCAGCAGTGACTTGCATAATTTCCAAGTAAAACATGTCAGTCTTTTTCATTTTATGTTTGGATCTGTTAGGATGAGAAATTCATGACTTTTACCTCATTCTACTTCTTTTACAACAACTCTATACATTCCCCGTGGTTTGATGGATTAGGATTACCACAAACTGGTAGACTTATTGGACAAGCTATGCTGGCATTACCTTTCTGAGCTCAACCCAGAATACTTCTAAAGGAGTAAAAAGTGTTTAGTTTCCTAAATATTCTGTTATGTGCTGATCGCTTCTTATGTTTATCCACAAGCTTTGGGATTAGTATGGGCCATATACACTTTGGCCTTTGGCCACTGGCACTTAAATCAGGCTATTCAAGAGAAAAGGAAACGGCACTTCAAAACCTCCCCAGCTTTTTGAAGTTGTTTTTTCAAATTTACCTCTTGAATATTAGAAAATTATTCATCTATATTAGAGTATATATGTTATGTGAAAGTATACTACTTATGAAACCAAAATTAGAATTTCAAGTGACACGTATTTCTCTTATTTATAAGACACTATTAAAAAATGCCTTAGGTTCATGTAAACCAGAGACTCCACCTGCCTGCAACTGGAAGAACTAGATGGTACTCGCTACCACCAATGACCAACCTGACAGGGAATAAAACAGAGTCTCTGACGGAGCAGGAGAAAAGTGTGGTGCAGAACTGAAATTCATGTAAAAAGACCAGATTTAGTGATCTGACTGAGACTGGTGAAACCTTCTGAAGCCATGGCCTCCAGACCCTCTGTTAACCCAGAACTAAAACCATTCCCAAAACCTATTCTTCAGACAAAGATTAGACTGGACTACAAAACATAAAATAGTACTCATGAGTAATGTGCTTCTTAGTTCAAGCAGATACATGAGACCAAATGAAAGGCTCCTGTCCGGAGGCATGAGGAGAAGGCAGAAAAGGACAGGAGCTGGTTGGATGAACATGGGAAATGCAGAGTGGAAAGGGGGAGTGTATTGTCACACCATAGCGATTACAACTAGAGTCACATAACAATATGTATGTAAATTTTTGTAGGAGAAACTAACTTGAGCTGTAAACTTTCACCTAAAGCACAATAAAAAAAAAAGCCTTTAGTCTTGAGAAAAGGATATTACTGAAAGCTCTTGTTTCTTGGTGATTTTCTAAGAGTGGAAACATCAGTAAATTATGCCACATAGCCATAACATGGCAAATAATGAACCAATGAAAGAACAAGGTGTAAAGAAACACATCGAGGAGCAGTGCCTGGTTTTGGAAGGCTGGTACACTATATGCCATCCATGTGGTATGGCAATGTTTCACGATAGATTAAAAAAGTCTAACCAAGGTTTAACTGGAAAATAAAAAGCTTCTCTAAATGCCCCATAAAACATTTACAATGGGGAAATTCCAAGGTGGCTTATATAATAGGATGTTGAAATGGATTCTTTACACTTGTTTAAACTGAGTTTTTAAGACAGTAGATGACAACAGCTTCATATTATGATTGAAGTGCTAGACCTTATGAGCCGTCTTTCAAAGCTGGCGCTCTGGAACTCAGGTTGCTTGGAACCTTACAAATGGAAGCCGCGAAGGCCAATAGGGAGATCAGAATTCAAGGGAGGGATTTTAGAGAAAGAGTTTGTTTATCTAGGATCTGATAAACAACTCACTTATCATAAAGATAGATGTTTGGGTTGCTCTTCCCCCCCTTTTTTTTTTGTTTGAGGGGCTTCATGGTACCCTGGGTACCCTGGAATTTAGGGGACACAGCAGACCGTTATCCATCTAATGTATGAGAAATAAGGGTAAAATACTGCCCTAAGCAGTAGAGTATAAAGCTACGCATTGGGAAGTAGCTTTCATTCTGATGATAGAACAAACATGTGCATTCTCCATTGGTGGACAAGCATGCAGGAGACAGAAAGGGAAAAGGAGGAAAAGAGAGACAGAAACAGAGAAATAGAAACTAATAAGCTCTGGCCTGGATTTAACTTAAAGGAACTTTGCTTAAGAGTGGACAGGAGATATTGGGGCCAAACAGAGAGGCAGTCTATGTGGAAGTAGCACTCCAAGAAACTTCCTGTGTCTGTTTCTACCTCTTTTGGACTAAACCTGTCATTTCCTCCTCAAGCTTTTATTAGTTTAAAATTAATCTAAAACAGCACCCCATCAGTTGTCATGGCAGGACACGGTGAGAACAGGCAGGGTTGGACCAGTGAGACTATTAGCATGCAGCAACCCTGTTTTACTCAAGCAATGGCATCGGCTCACCCAGCTTGCTTACACCCTAAAGTTTACTTGTAATACTGCAAGTGCTTATTATTTAACTACCATATGAGTTTTACTGGCAAAAGTGAATGCATGGTAAAAAGTCAGTATCATTTGGTTGCTCTGAAGGAAAACCTAAAGGAAATTGACCTCGACCATTTACTCTATCAACTGATATGAGCCTTTAAGCACCTTATTTTTTTTCCCTTTCCTTCAAGAAAATATGTTTTGTGTATGTCTTACTCATCTAGTGTTGCTATAACAGAAATACCACAAGTGGATGGCTTTAACAAAGAGTTTATTTTCTCACAGTAAAGTAGGCTAAAAGTCCAAATTCAAGGCGTCAGCTGCAGAAGACTTTCTCTCTCTGTCAACCTTCTCATCAATGATCCCCGCCTCCACCGCCTGGACTAGGAGCTTCTTCTCACAGGGACCTCAGGCCCAAAGGACGCACTCTTCTCCCAGCATTGCTTTCTTGGTGGTATGAGGTCTCCCTGTCTCTCTGCTCACTTTCTTTTATATTCCAATAGATTGCCTCAGGACATAATCCAATCTTGTAGGTTGAGTCCTGCCTCACTAACACAACTGCCGCCCATCCTCCATCATTAACATCATACAGGCAGGATTTACAACATAGAGGAAAATTACACAATACCTGGAATTATGGCCCAGCCCAATTGATATGCACATTTTTGGGGGTACATAATTCAATCCATATGTTAACGACCGTCTTTACGTTTCACACACCATTGCAAAAAAGGCTTTGAATCTATATAAATCAATGGGGAAAATACTCTCTAAGCTTGATTACAGTTAAAGCATTAATTGTTGTAACCACTTGTCAACTCAAGGAGAGCAATGATAGCATATCTTTTGTGAGTTGTCCTTTATGACCACATAATGTTATGAATAAATTTGTTTTGTGAGTAAGCATTCTTAATATATGAAAATAAACCATGTTTTAATTTATATAGTAACAGAATCATGCCATCCTAGAGCTTTTACTGTCAGAATATTTTAAATTGACTTTCATGCCTGAACTTCAAACATCTTAAAAATTATACTCATTTAACAAGAGTATTCTCCAATATTTTTGCTTAATTTTGGCAAAATGAAAAAAATGATTTTGTTTAATAGCTGCTAATCCCTTTAAGGTTAAATATATTTGCTTCTAGAGAGAATTTGACTAGGGGTTCAGCTGTCTTTATTCTCAGTAACAATAGTGTGAACCCCATCCATAACTCATATTTCAAATCTTAGAAATATTAAGAGACGATTTCTAGAATTTCAGTTCTAGAAGTATGGTGTAAGAATGGGGACATTTTACTTGTGCTTCTCCATAAACAGCTGTTCTCTCCCTATAATCATCCTACTTTTGAGATTCTCAGCTGGTAGTCACACATGCGTTATTTCATCCAAACATTTTCTCTACCCTGTTCCTGACATCTCACCACACAATGGGCATGTAAAGAGAAATACACCAAGGCTTCCCCACTGTTAATCAGCTTTTTCTAATTTACTCGAAGGCAATATTAAAGAGGTAAAATTTGTATTTCTTCTTTAATGCTACCTATAGAAGCAAAGTTGGAAGAATTTTCCTGGGAGAACAGTCACAAATTCAAGTAGTATGAAATAGATATTTGCCCCACTCTTACGTTTAATTTGTGACTTAAAGATTACATGCTATTTTGAATGAACTGGATACAATTTTTCAGAACAAAAATGAGTATTTTTTTTTCTGATAATATATTTTTGTTAGCAAGTGCTAAGAAATCTCAACAAATCTTTAGTTCTGCTGTTTCCAGAAAAAGCTGGCTTAAACCTGATTACTTAGGAAAAGTATTTCTGGCAGACATCAAACAAATTTCCTCACAGGGAACATATATAACATGTGTTTCTAAAATAGGTAAAACAATTCAGTTCCTTCAGTATTAAAATTGAGAGCTAATTCATCTTTTAATGTTCCACTATGTGATTTAAATCCTGGTGGTATAGTGGTTAAGTGCTACAGTTGCTAACTAAAAGGTTGGCGGTTTGAATCCAGCAGGCTGTCCTTGGAAACTCTATGGGGCAGTTCTACTCTGTCCTGTAGGGTCGCTATGAGTTGGAATTGACTCAACGACAACAGATTTGGTTTTTTTGGTTTATGTGATTTAAGGAGTCCCTGGGTGGTGCAAATAGTTAACATGTTCAACTGCTAATTGAAAGGTTGGAGGTTGGAGCCTACCCACAGGCACCTCAGAAGAAAGGCCACATAATCTACTTTCGAAAAATCCACCACTGAAAATCCTATGGCGTGCAGTTTCACTCTGACACACATGGGATGCCATGAGTCAAAATCGACCCCACGGCAAAAAAAAAAAAAAAAAAAAAAATTTAATGTGATTTAAATTGTACTAGCCTTCGGGTATATTCTGAGAGTTTCTTATGGGTGTGGTGGGTTTTATTCTTAATAAAAATTCTATGCTAATTGTTAATATTCTGGATTCAAGAAAGCTTTATTTATATCATCATTTTGAAGTTGGTCCAAGACCGATAAGGAAGATTTGGGCCCAGCTAATTGGTTCTTTCTTGGTTCATATAAATTTAACACTGTGGTGGTCATTCCTTTGGACATATTGCTCACTGTTGTTGTTGTTGGGTGCCATCGAGTCAGTTCCAACTCATAGTGACCCTATGTACAACAGAACAAAATATTACCCAGTCCTGTGCCATCCTCACAATCTTAGTTATGCTTGAGCCCATTATTGCAGCCACTGTGTCAACCCATCTTGTTTAGGGACTTCCTCTTGTTCACTGACCCTCTACTTTACCAAGCATGGTGTCCTTCTTCAAGGACTTACCCCTCCTGACAACATGTCCAAATATGTGAGACACAGTCTTGCCATCCTTGCTTCTAAGGGGCATTCTGGTTGTACTTCTTCCTAGACAGATCTGTTCATTCTTTTGGCAGTCCACAGTATATTTAACATTCTTCACCAACACCACGATCAAAGGCATCAATTCTTCTTTGGCCTTCCTTATCCATTGTCCAGCTTTTGCATGCATATGAGGCAACTGAAAACACACCATGGTTTAGGTTAGGTGTACTTTAGTTTCCAAGGTGACATTTTTGCTTTTCAACACTTTAAAGAGGTCTTTTGCAGTAGATTTGCCAAATGCAATGCATCGTTTGATTCCTTGGCTGCTGTTTCCACGGCTGTTGATTGTGGATCCAAGTAAAATGACATACTTGACAACTTTAATCTCTTCTCCATTTATCATGATGTTGTTTATTGGTCCAGTTGTTAGGATTTTTGTTTTCTTTATGTTGGGGTGTAATCCATACTAAAGGATCTTAGATCTTTGATCTTCATCAGTGTCGTGAATTGAATTATGTCCCCAGAAAATATATGTATGAATTTGGCTATGCCACGATTCCCAGTATTGTGTAATTGTCCACCATTTTGTCATCTGATGTGATTTTCCTATGTGTTGTAAATCTTTCCACTCTGATGTTAATGAGGATTGATGGCAGTCATGGTGATAAGATCTATAAGATTAGATTGTGTCTTAAGCCAATCTCTTTTGAGACATAAAAGAAAGAAGGGAGCAGACAGACATAGGGACTTCATACCATCAAGAAAGAAGCATCAAGAGCAGAGTGCATCCTTTGGACTCGGGGTCCCTGTGCTGAGAAGCTACTAGTCCAGGGCAAGCATGATGACAAGTACCTTCCTACAGAGCTGACAGAGAAAGCCTTCCCCTGGAGCTGATACCCTGAATTTGGATTTCTAGCCTCTTAGACTGTGAAAAAAAACCAACCCAGTGCCATCGAGTTGATTCCGACTCAAGGGGACCCTATAGGACAGAGTATAAAATTATATTTGTTGAAGCCATCCACTGGTGGTATTTGTTATAGCAGCACTAGATTACTAGGACAATCAATAAGTGCTTCAAGCCCTCTTCACTTTCAGCAAGCAAGGTTGTGTCATCTGCATTTCTCAGGTTGTTAATGAGTCTTCCTCCAATCCTGATGCCCCATTCTTCTTCATAGAATCCAGCATCTTGGATTATTTGCTCAATGTACAGATTGAATAAGTATGGTAAAAGGATACAACCCTGACGCACATCTACCTTAAACTACACAGTATGCCCTTGTTCTATTTGAAAACTGTCTCTTGATCTATGTACGGGTTCCTCATGAGCACAATTAAATATTCTGGAATTACCATTCCTCGTAATGTTATCCAAAATTTGTTATGATCTACACAGTCAAATGCCTTAATAAAGTCACTAAAATACAGGTAAACATCTTTCTGGTATTCTCTGCTTTCAGCCAGGGTCCATCTGACATCAGCAATGATATCCTTATTCTATTCCTCTTCTGAATCCAACTCAAATTTCTGGCAGTTCCCTGTCAATATACTGCTGCAGCTGCTTTTGAATGATCTTCAGAAAAATTTTACTTACCTGTGATATTAATGAGATCGTTCGATAATTTCCACATTCCTTTGGATCACCTTTCTTGAGAATAGTGTAACTATGAATCTCTTCCAGTCAGTTGGCCAGGTAGCTGTCTTCTAAATTTCTTGGCATAGATGAGTGAGCTCTTTCAGTGCTACATCTGTTTGTTGAAACATTTGATTGTTATTCCTTCAATTCCCAGAGCCTTGTTTTTTGTCAATGCCTTCAGTGCACCTTGGACTCCTTCCTCAGTAACACTGGTTTCTGATCACATGCTACCTCCCGAACATTGACCAATTGGTTGATATTTCTTATTAAAGCTCTTTAATTTTTATTGTTTGCTAACCAGCTCCCACAGTCAAAATCCTAGTCAACCACACAGAGCATCTGCAACCCTGAATTGTTTCAAAAATACAACTTTGAAATTTTTCCATCTAATTCTTTTCCAAAATGGGCTGTGAGAAATAAAATCATGGAAGATAGCCTGAGGGTTATACACAGTCATCCATTAGGAGCAATGTTTCTCAAATTGTATACAACAGAAAGCAAATAACTTTATAGATTAATAGATGATTCTATGAAAAAATAAGAATAAACAAAGATGGTTCAACAGTGAAACAAACAAAGCAACTGATGAAATGTGGTGTTAAACACAGTTAAGCATGTTGCTCAAAAAACAGTACATCCAAACTACAAATACGCTAATAAGCCCTAACTAGTTTCAAAAACCCACCCCAGTGCCATCGAGTCGATTCTGAAAAAAAAGGATGTCAAATCCTGAGTCTTACAAATTTATTTCACCCATGGGACCCAATTTTTGTGGACCATCTTATCATACCAGTGTTCAGTAGATTGCACTCTGGAAAGAGCTCTAGATGTTTTAAATTATTCTATTAGACTAAATCAGAATGCCATTCCTGGACCCCACTAATTTAAAGGCCATTTAGATATACATTTACTCAATTATATAGCAGCATTATTTTTACCTACCCTGAAAGATCCTGGAACCTCTAAAAGTTAATATTCACTCAATGTTAAAAATGTGTGAGGAGCTGAACTAAGCAATTCACATAAATTATTCCATTTTATCCTCCCAACAACCTTGTTGTACAGCCAGTGGGATGCTGCCCCATTTTACAGACGAAGCAATGGGCTCCCTTAGTTGGCTTAGTAACTCCTAAGTTGAAGAGCCAGGATTTAACTCTAAATGACTTGAGCTCATGCATTCCTTCTTAGCAGTTATATTGTAGAAAAAAAAAAAAAGTTGCTGTCGAATCAATTACGACTCATAGCGACCCTATAAGACAGAGTAGAACTGCCCTATAGGGTTTCCAAGGAGCACCTCGCGGAGTCAAACTGCTAACCTTTTGGTTAGCAGCCATAGAGCTTAACCACTATACCACCAGGGTTTCCTTATATTGTACAGCAGATGCTATTATGGGGAAAAAAACTGAGATGTCAAAGCCATCATTCTCTTTACAACCCATGAGCAAGCATTGACACAGATATCATTTTCGGGAAATGCTGTCTTCCCTTAAATACCTTGCTGCTTCTTACTTCAGGCACACTGTGAAACTTGTAACTCCCCAGTTTTTCCTTGTGCCTCACTCTCCATGCCTTAGAACCAAATCCAGAACCCGCCTTTATTATTTATATGATGTCACATAATATGCTGATCTGTGTGATAATCTTGATTTTGCTCCAATTATTTTTCTCACATATTTTTAATTCTATTGTCCTCAATTATTTGTTATCTTCCTTGCTTTATATATTTTGGCAAGCAACCTCAAACCTTAGATTAAAAAAAAAGAAGTTATAAAGAAATATGTGTATGCGTTTAATTAAAGTTCTTTGGATTCTTCATGTTATGTTAAAACTTAAAATGGGGAATATATATATACGAATTAACTCATAAAAACAAATATTCACAGGTCAGTAGAATTATGAACATTCTGCTGAATTTTTATTTGGAAAAAACATCCAAGCTCTTGATAGAATGTGGTATGCTACTCACACAGTTTCAAGCTCATCAAATCAGGTAAAATAGTGAATCACTTGCAAAGACAAATGTATGCTTCTTATACCTGCAAATGATTAGAATCCCATGCAAGTGCAAACAATTTGCGCTAACCCCTTTGATATCGATGTCTGAGACAAAAAATGCCAGAAACACAACACTAGTTCCAAATGAAAATGTCAAAGATATCCATTAGGGAAGCAACAGAGGCCCATGATAAATGCGAAAAGGTCAATGTTCTACAACACTGTCATTGCATGTAATGCTGCTTTTCTTTAACTTTTGATGAGGTCCGTATTATTTTCACAACTTGAAACGTATTCCAAAAGCAGATACTATAAAATATGGCTTATGAGTCATGGTAGATTGGAGAACACACCATATAACAGAGTTCACTATTTACCCATAACTATGGCTCTAATATGCAAGGTCACAAGCTAAATCACCATGGATAAGAATTTGATGTTAAGAATTAAAGTTTTCCTTTGAGAGGGCTACTGTTTAGTTGTTACCAGTGGATCAGCAGCTAAGTCCCCTGGGCCTTTGTTGCTATACGTTTCATCATCTTGTGAAACGGGCTTTGCCTCACTTTACTTATCATATTTTTGTTTCTGAAATGACTGTGGAGTATTGAGCACTTAGACTATAACATCAATATCATTGCTTCCAGAATGATATTATAGTTTGACTTAAATTGTGAAAAACTGACTTTAAAAGAATTAAGATGTCGAAATTGGCTAATATAATTCCATCTCCCAAGGGTTCCAAATATAAGAATTGCATTCTCTTAACTGCTAATCACTGAAAGGGAGAAAATAAGTGACATCTTTCTTTCTGGTTGCATTATTTTTACAAAAATCAAATCTTTAGCACAAGTTCTTTCTACCGTAAGTTCTACAAATCTAATAGAAATGGCTACTCTTAGGATGCCAACATGGGCATGTTTCAGTAATAACAAAAACAGCACACTAGTCTATTTTCTTTGAACGCTGAGAAGTGAAAAGAAGTATGTAGCTACCAAGTATTGTTCTGTTCCTTTCATTTTGGGATAAATGATAAATAAAAGTGTTTCACCTGATTCCAACTGGTTTCAATACAAAATAAAAGAAAATCGGGATAATTTTCATTTAGTCCTAAATGGTAGTTACCATTAACTTGATTATTGTACTTTCTGTGTTTTCTTACTCAAGTTTAATTATATACAGGTATGGATTTTTTTACCGTGGTGGCCCAGTGGTTAAGAGCTACAACTACTAACCAAAAGGTTGGCAGTTTGAATTCACTAGCCGCTCCTCCTAAACGCTAAGAGGCAGTTCTACTCTGTCTAATAGAAGCGCTATGAGTCTGAATCAGCTGGACGGCACTGGGTTTGGTTTATTTTTATAGATATGTATCTCCAATACCAGTTGTTAGTTTACCATATTTTTACACAAATAATGCTTACCTTCTACATTTATTTGCCAACAGTCCCCTCCCCCCACAAAATATTTTGTAAGTGTGCTATGCTAATTAAAAAATTTAATTTTAAAAAAGTTAGCACAGTGCACTTACAAAAATACCTGGGGGAGGGGGAGGGAGCGGTTGGCAAGCATGAAGGTATGCAGTTTTGAATGAAAATTTGGTAATAAACTAGTCACAAAGGGGTAACATAAGACGTAATTATAATACCTAATCTCTGATACTGAAACACTGATAATATTTTGGTGTGCTGGGTGTATCCTGTATGAAAATTCCTTTCTTCTTCTCAAGGACATTATTTTTCTATCATTGTAATAAATGGAAGAGTAAGCTCTGTAAGCTTGGTGAAGTTACTTGAGTGTCTCGGATTCTTTACGCGTAATATGAGGGCATTATGGCATACTGGTTAAGAACTCAGCTGCTAACCAAACAGCTGGCAGTTCAGATCCATGTACCCACTCTTTGGAAATCCTGTGGGGCAGTTCTACTCTGTCCTGTGGGGTTGCTGTGAGTCGGAATGGACTCAACAGCGATGGATTTTTTTTTTTTTTTAAATATCAAAGGATTATAGTGAAGGATAATACCTGAACAGCTGTGAGTGTTAAGTGCTCAATACATGTTAGCTATTGTTATTGTTGCTGTTATTGATATTAAGTAATAAGCCCTAAAACTGAGTGAATGTAAGATATGTGAATACCAGATTATTTGCTACCTGGTGTAAATGTACAGTCCGTGTCCAAATCCATTGAGCCATTGTGGCTCAGGATTTGATTCTCAGCTTTTAGCTCTCAAAGTTGATTTGATTTTGCTTTCCAGAATGAGTTTTAAATTCTAGAAGCCAGCATCAAATAACCAAACTCAAAAGGAACTGATTTAAATTAAAAAAAATCTAACTAACATAAAATGAGAGAAGAAAAAAGGATTACTAGCCTCAGTCATTTTCTGTGGGCACTCATATCTTATGAATAAAATGGCCTGCCAGATCAATACAGAGATCTGAAAGAATCCAAGAGAATGTGGAAGTAGATAATTTGGAGGTGGGCTTTTTACAGCTCTATTTCTATTAAGCTGGAGCATGTAAACAAAGTTTTCTCTTCATCCTCTACATTGAAGAGGATCTTTGTAATACAAATATGAATATAGCATGTCCAGTTCTAGAATACTCTTTTTTCTTTTCTACCCGTAAAATCTGATCTTCGAGAGTAAGATTAGCCCACAAGGCACTGAAAACTCAGTGTGTTTCTTGTTACAGTTAGTGATCTTCTACTTCCATCAGTGTCATTGGAAGTGTCTTCCATCTTCTGTTCATTCTAAAGTATCACTTTGCCAAGGAGTGGCTTTTTTATTCCTCAGAAACATTAAGAATGACTTGTTTATTTAGCAGAGAATTCACTTTGCTCCAACTGAAGTGGATCTTCCTTTTAAGGGGTTCTTAGAGATGATTGCATGGCAAAGACAGTACTGTTCTTCTGGTTCTTTTAAGAAATTATCCTGGTTTACCAATTGAACTTTGCAGTATTATCCCAATAGATGCACAGTTTAGAATTTCATGTATGAAAACATAGCTCAAGATAGCTTTTTATAATGATATGTTAATTGTAGAATCTAAAAAAAAATACACTGCACAGAGTAAAAGTGCAACATTGAAGTATAATTTTCTTATTATTAAAAATTTCTATTAAAATTGTTTTTTCTCTTTAAAAATCTATATTATAAAAAGATCAAGACACTTTTCAATTTCCTTAATCACACCTATAATAGCAAATTAATAAATGTTGATGTTTCTTCTTTCTCAAAACATAATTGAGCTGCAGTTATTGTGCTGATCATCTTTGGTCATTTCCAAATAAATGGTTGAATAAAATAATATTGCACATGCCATGTGCAACTTTGTACTGGGCCTACATGCTTAGTGGGTTTACTGAGTTAATAACTTGCTCATATTTATTTTTCACTACATACTAAAAATGACTCTAGATCTTTAGCATAGCTACTCTCACTATTCCCTCAGATAAGCATGCTCTTCAAGAGCTCCTGGTCTTACTTCTTGCATGAGAGAGTGAAAACTGCCTTTCTTAGGACTCCTTCACTATTTACAAAAACAAAACAAAATTCAAGGGATTATTTTTTATCTCAGATCTACAGTGATGCTGCACCCTTAGCTAAAGTCCTGCAAAGAACTTGAGTTTTAAATGGATCTTCCCAGTTGTGAAGATCCAAGAGAACTAGATAATCCAGGTGCCATGGATAGGAAAGCTGGAGGAATGGAAATGGGGAACGCAAGGTCGAGAAAGGGACAGTGTTGACATGTCACGGGGTAGGCAACCAATGTCACAAAACAATATGTGTATTAACTGTTTAATAAGAAACTAATTTGCTCTGTAAACTTTCATCTAAAGCACAATTAAAAAGAAAAAAAAAAAGAAATTTGTCTGTGATTTGGTTACTTCTTCTAGAAGAGATGATATTAGAGCAAGTTTTTTATAAAATCTCTAGACACCATGGATTTCCAATAGTTATTAATAAACTGAAGATATAATTTAGATTTACTTTTCTGCTTGAAATATAAAATCGTTTTAATCTTTGCATTACCTATACTTGCCTAAGTTTTGTTTTAATGCCAAGGCAATTGTTCTGATCTTTAAATTTTTGGCTAAAATTTACATCTTGATTTTTGAAATAAAATTTTTATTTGGCATTATGGTAGGATATTTATGTTCACAATAATTTAACATAGGCATAATGCATTCTCCTCTTTGCTGCATTGAAAGAGTTGGACATTTAAGTGCTCACCTCCTTTGATGATTGGTGAAAATTTAGGGGTGTTTCAAGTTTCTAATCAAGACCTATCGTGAAATGATGAAGGAAGAGGAGACAAGGCCTGAAGATTATAATGGTGTTGAAAGGATAAGAGAAGAATTTTGGAAATGTTGAGAGATTAGGGGGGTTGCAACAAGCTGGAATAAATTCTGCAGCTCCCATGTAGGGAGTGAACTAGATGCTTGAGAGGAGATATAAGATTTTATTGGCCAAAAAACACTTTGAGAGCCATGCTTCAGGTATACTGATGGTTGTGGGAATTGATTCATCACCTGGAGACCACCTAATCTTCAATGGAGTAAACACCATGCATCACCTTTGCCTAGGAAGTGGGCAAGCTGTTCTTCTGCTGGTCACCCAATGAAGAATGCATTTCAGCAGCAGTGATACCCAATCCGAAATATGCCATTTGGAGATTCTGCCATTCAACATCTTAGGATAGGGGCTCTGTAGCTGTAGGTACATGTGTTTGGTGGCTAAAAGGAACTTTTTGAAGATATTCTAAAATTAGTTATTTATTTGCTTGATATACAAAGTATTTTATAAAACTTTTCTCTTTCATCCCATGAAATTAATGACAAGGTGATTAGTCTAAGTTTTCTCTATCCAAAAGGATAAATAATTATTATTCACTAAACGGGGATAAAGGCTGTAGTAGATAAAGGTTGGCTGCAACAATGGGCTCAAACATAGCAATGATTGTGAGGATGGCACAGAACTGGGGAGTGTTTCCTTCTGTTGTACATAGTGTCACTGTAAGTCATAAGTGATTTGATGGCACCTAACAACAACAACAGAGAGCACTGGTTTTCTATCATATTTATTGTTTCCTTATCCTTAAGTTAGAGAACCCTTATACGCTGCTGGTGGGAATGTAAAATAGTGCAACCATTTTGGAAAACAGTCTGATAGTGTTACCAGGATAAGGTTCTTGCCTCTAACTAGTCAAGAATGAGCAGGTAAGGCATATAGAGTTTTCCACATGAACAAAGCTTTATTGAAGAGGCTTGCAAGCGGAGACGAAGAGGGCCTAGAGCAATGCATAGCCCCGTCTCACAGAACAAAAGGGAAGCCTGAGTTTTTAAAAGTTCTTTGGGGGGGGGGAAGATTCACATTTATTCATAGGCACAGGCAGGGATATGTTAACTAAGGTGCGTATGCACCAGCTTTCCAAGATGGCTCCTGTCCCGGAGGCCTCTGGGATTCGTAGCAGGACTTATCATGGGGTATCACTCCTGCACAGTCTCTCGCTCCCAGGATTCAATTCCCTGGCTGGGGCTGTAGCCCCTCACTGCCCCTGGTGGAAGGTCACATAACAGTCACAGGTGGGTGTTCTGTGCATGTCCTTGGTCCTGTTTTTCTCCAGCTGCTTCTGAAAGGCAACTTTAAAGAAGTTTGCTGGTTATTTTTAGATACCCTGGCCCATCATTCTAGGGAATGGCTTTGTTTCTGTGCCCTGGCCCATTTCTTTTTACTTTGTTTGCAGATTTGGGGGCCCCTCTGTTCTTTGTCTTACTAAGTCTCTAGGTTCCACACTCAACCCAATAGTATAGTCTATTTCTGCTTTACTTGCTTCTCCTCTAACCCCACCAGTCTCTTCGCTATTTCTCAGTCACCCTCTGATCTCAGGGCCTTTGCTCCCTGTCTTAGTAGTTTCTCAAAAAGTTAAAAATACTCTTACTGTATGATCCTTCAATTCTACTCCTAGGTATAGATTCAAGATAAATAAAAAACAAAGAGAAACATCCCTATGAAAACTTGTGCACAAATGTCTATAGGAACATTATTCATAATATCCAAAAAAAAAAAAAAAAGCTCATCATTGATTGATGGATAAATAAAATGTAGTATAACTATACAATGAAATATTATTTGGTCATAAAAAAAATGAATTAGGGACTCAGGCAGATATGGCTGTGGCAGCATGCTTGTCTGTTTTCCCACTTTTTTCTATTCTGTAATTTCCTTAGACTCAGACAGACATGGCTGTGGCAGCAGGCTTGTCCGTTTTCCCGTTCTTGCTTACTCTATAGTATTTCCTTGGACTTGGGCAGACATAGCTCTGGCAACATGCTTGTCCGCTTCTCAACTTTTGTCTTTTAGAATATATGCCAAATAAAACTTTCTTTTTACTTTTCTAAAAAAAAAAAAGGAAGAAAGAAATGAACTATTGATACATTCTACAGCATGGAAGGAACTTTAGAAACACTATTCTAAGCTATAAAAGTCAGTCACAGAAGACCACATATTATACAATTTTATTTACATGAAATGTCAGTAATAGGCAAATCTAGTGGTGGGGGTGGGAAGTTGCAAGGAATTGGAATTTGTCTGTTAGTGGGTATGAGGGTGCCTTAGTTATTGAGTGCTGTTATGACAGAGACACCACAAGTGGATGGCTTTAACAAAGAGAAATTAGTCTAGGAGGATAGATGTTTGAATTTAGGGTGTCAGCTCCAGGGGAAGGTTTTCTCTCTCTATTGACTCTGGAGGAAGGTCTTTGTCATCAAGCTTCCCCTGCTCTAGGAGCTTCTCAGTGTAGGAATGCCAGGTCCAAAGGACACGCACTCCTGGCTCACTTTCTTGGTGGTATGAGCTCCCCCTCCTCTCTGCTCACTTTTGTCTTTTATATCTCAAAAGATATTACTCAAAATACAACCTAATCCTGTAGATTGAGTCCTGCCTCATTAACAAAACTGCCTCTAATCCTGCCTCATTAACATCATAGAGGCTAGAATTTATGACACATAGGATAATCGCATCAGATCACAAAATGGTGGACAAGCACACAATCCTGGGAATAGTGGCCTAGCCAAGTTGACACACATTTTTGGGGGACACAATGCAATCCACAACAAGGGATTTTTGGAGGTCAATGAAAATGTACTAAAATTGAATGTAGTATAACAGTTGCACATCTCTGTGAATATACTAAAAACTATTGAAATATACCCTTTAAATGGGGAAATTATATTGTGTGTGAATTATATCTGAGTAAAACTCTTGTTGAGAGGAAGACACAGAGATAGAGAGAGAGAGATAATCTGCTGAAAGAAGGGAAGTTCACTGACAGCCCTGGCTGCCGATAACTTCAGGATATGCCTCATTCTTTGAGCTGAGCCATTCAATTCCCAAACAGGTCTTAAGGATGGCATTTGTGCAAGCAGCCACCATTTTTGGTCACCATGGGTCTTCTCTCTGTGCACCTGGCCAGCTGCAACTTTCTCACAGCTGACCAGAATCGGAAGCACTTACTGCCCAATCCTCATTCCTTCCCCATGTTCTTTTGAGATGTCATATCGCATAGGGATGAGAAAACTTTACTCGCATATTCCTTCTTCTTCACCCCTTTATCTTTCATAGATTCCACGTGTTTCCCAGACATACTGTCAGTAAATATTTAACAACCTGCTCTAAAAAAAAAAAAAAAGCAAAACCAAAAAACCAAACCCAGTGCCGTCGAGTTAATTCCGACTCATAGTGACCCTATAGGACAGAGTAGAACTGCTAAACCTTTGGTTGGCAGCCGTAGCACTTAACCACTATGCCACCAGGGTAAAAGACCCTATTTATAGATTTGCCAGTTTCTATGGAACAAATGCTCCCACGAACACCAATTTCCAGCTATCAGCAACATAGTATTAAATGCAGATTGGAAAGTGATGCACACGATTGATCTTGTAAGCTGGATACAAATCACGTGCCACACTAGTATGTTAATTCTAACAAATCCCTTGCACTTTTAATTCCATCTAAGCTTTGCTTCTGGGAACACCCAAATTCACACAACTATTAATTAGTCTTAAGTAACACAATAATGGCTTATTGATAGAGGCATGTCTTATAAGGTTCATACATGTCTGTGTTGTGCTAGTAAAAATTAGGTCCTCATGGATGGTAGTCATCAGCATTAATCTCCTAGGAAAGTGTCTTTCGACAAATGGATTATCTATTCTTATAGCTATTCTCAGATGACACCGTTATAACTCTTTTCTTTTTGAAGAACATCTGTGTATGTGTGTGTGCGTGAGTTGCTCATGTGTGTGCCATGTAGATATATATATATTACTATCATGAGTGATTGGTTCAAACATCTAGAACAATAAAATGAAGCCTAGTATGTCTGAAGTATTGTTATACAAACTATAGAAAGAAAAATCTCAATATGAAAAAAGAAAGTAATAAAAAACATGGAAGGAGAAATAATTAGGATAAAAACGAACAACAGAGAGATACGTTAACCTATTCTTACGTGGATTGAGAAATCAGTTATGAAAATGTATCGTGGAATAAGTGAACAAATCATGACTAAGAATAAATGCTGAAAACAGATGATGTGATAATTTCATTATATGTAATAAATATTAAAAAGTCAATATTTTGCATGCGTGTTATTTTTATACTTTTTCACTTTAATGTTCCTCCTCAGTATCATGGCATCGAACTATTGTACTCCTCAAATCACAGTGCTGTTTCATTATTAGTACTTCACAACTTCATAATTTTCAGATCTCATAAGTATTCCAAATCCCCTTCTTCTCCCCACAGACAAACATTCTAATGGACTTAATCAATTTCTTTAAATATGCATGCATTTTTACCATTATACTTTAAAACATATATGTATAATAGAAATATGCAATTATATATATGTACAATATACCAAAAAAAAAAAAAATACCAAGCCAGTTGCCATTGAGTGGATTCCGACTTATAACAACCCTATAGGACGGAGTAGAGCTGCCCCATACTGTTTCCAAGGAGTGCATGGTGGATTTGAATTGCCGACGGTTGAGGTAGCAGCCATAGCTCTTAACTACTACACCACCAGGGCTTCCAATAAACACATTTTAACCTTCTCAGTAATATATACAACAAATCTCAGCTATTGTAATTACCTTTAGTCCTCTTTTATTTCTGTTATTTCTCTACCGAACTTTGTCATTACTTTGCTGATTTTTTTTCAGTAAATACGTTATTTTTTTTTTGATTCTTTGAGGCTAGGCATAACCCTTTGCTGCCACTGAGTTGATTCTGACTCATGGCGACTGGGTGTATTACAGTAGAATGGCTCCATAGGATTTTCTTGGCTGTAATCAGAAGCACATTTCCGGGCCTTTCTTCCTCCACACCAAACCCCCCATTGCCATTGAGTCATTTCTGACTCACAGTGACCCTGTAGCCAGAGTAGAACTGCCCAGTAGGGTTTCCAAGGAGGGTGTGGTGGATATGAACTGCCGACCTTTCAGTTAGTGGCCATAGCACTTAACCACCATGCCACCAGGTTTTCCTCCACAACAATGGGTGGATTCAGACTGCCAACTTTTAGGTCTAACTGTTTAGTTCAAGATAGACATAATAGCCACTTCAAAATCCTTGTCTGTTAGTTCCCACATTTGCTTCATTTCATTCAATTCACATTCTTTTTGCTTGAGACTGTGTTACGATTTCCTAGGTCTTAGTCTATCAGGTCGCTGTGGCTTTATAAACTTTATAAATGTTAGGTTGTGGAGATTCTGGATTTTATTTTTTTTTCTGATAAGTGTTTCTTTGTTTTAGCTGTAATTTTTTTTGGGGGGGGAGGGTGTACTCATCAATAGTAAAATCTGTTTCTTGGATGGCAATGCTGATCACATTTCAGAACTTCTATTTTTAGTTGAACTTCTTTGAGCCTGTTATGAGAATGTATATTTCAGGTATTAGTCAAGAGATGTGGTTTTACTGAGTGTTCACATCTATTCTCTGCTCTTTTCTTTCCGGGATTTATGACTTGTCTCCAGCATTTGGTGCCTTGGTGGTACAGTGGTTAAGATCTCAGCTGCTAACCAAAAGGTTGACAGTTTGAATCCACCAACCACTCCTTGGAAACCCCATGGGGCAGCATTTTTAAAAAAAAAATTTTTGGCATTCATAGTTTTCTGGCTTTACTTTTCTGCTTACCCAGGCTAGAAGTCTGAAGGCTTTTCCTTCGTCATTGTTTCTTTGTTTTCAGTTTACATCTCTGTAGTTTTATTCTGCTTTCGTTGTTGTGTTTGTGTGTTTGCCCACACTCCAAGCCAATGTAGACAAGAATCTTTATGCATTCTTATACTAGCAAAACGATTTTTTTTTTTTGTTGGTATTCACTGTTATTTACCAAAAATATACCTCTTTTATGATCCTGGATTTATGTGATATTATTAGTTTCAACCCCTCACCTTATGATAACCAAGGCCTTGCTTCTTTGGCCTGAAAGCAAAAGGTTTTTCTTTATGGACGTTTGAATCTCCTACCATTTTGAAAACTCTGTGATACATTTTTTAAAATTATTTCTTTAAATGTTAATAAGTATTTTCAGTTATTTGACAGCAAGAAGCTTTTTTAGGTAACCTGGTCTGCAGGTTTAGAGAAAATGGAACTTTATTATTATACTTTGAATGAGATACATTGCTTTCTTACCGATCACCAAAAATGACATAACTGCATTGGAGACTTTTTTACATATATAAGATTCTGTAAGTATCACATCTTTCTGATATTCACTCCTTCTAGAGGGAAATAAATGAAAGATCAAATGCTTAAGTAACAACCTAAGGGACACATATCTGCACAGTGGCCAAGCCCGCATTCATACTCAGGCTTGCCTCACTCTAAAGTCCACGTTGCTGTCCACAAACTGTTCTGCTTTCAATATGTTCACGTGTATTTTTGTGTGTAGATGGAGAAATGCTTGGAAGTTACTTGTCATAATATTAACAATAGCTGTTTCTGGATGGTAGAATTTTAAGGGTTTTGATATTATTCTTTTATATGGTTGCCATTTTTATGATAAAAATAAATTATTTTACTAATCCAAACATATGTTCTACATCTACACGCACACTATAATTATTATTTTAAAAGGCAATTAATTTTCTCATCATTATAAATCCTATATAGACAATAAATAAATTTCATTATAAAAAGCTAATCAAATCTTTCTATGCCTATCCCTCAACATTCACTCATAAGCAAAGATATTTGAAGTTACCTCATCAAAGAAAAGGCGTAAGTTCTGAAATATTTTGGAAATATTAAAAAGAAATGATGACTCACCCAACCCCGTTTGCTATTCCAGGCTAGAGGTCTCTGTTTTAAAATGTTGAATAAAACGTGGTTTTTTAGCACTGGACAGAATTCATTTTTAATCAGATCCACAATTCATTCTTCTTTTTTGGAATGTTTGTGTGGAAGTACAGCTATTTTTTATTATGTCATGTCAAACAATTTTTTATCACAACCGTCCTAATCCATCATTAATTCCTATCATTTTTTGCCCTTGAAATATTACTTGGATATGTCTATTTCTATTTCCATTATCACAATAAAGCCTCCATCCTTCCTCACATGGATCAATTCCATAATTTCTTGACTGTTATTACCACTTCTACTTTATGCATACCCCGCTTCAAGCTCTCATTACATGATATCCAGAGTCAGTTGTTTAAGCTACCACTCTTTGGTGAAAATGCTGGCAGTGCTTCCACATTTCATGAAGAATAAAACCCAAGCTGTTAAGTACCCCTCACAACAGCTCTGTGAGCCAATCACTAGATCTATCACCAATTTCATTTTGAAGTCTTTTCTACCTCTCTCTTCACCTGTGGAAATCCTGGTGGCATCGTGGTTAAAAGCTACGGCTGCTAACTGGAAGGCTGGCAGTTCGTATCTACCAGGCACTCCTTGGAAACTCTGTGGGGGCAGTTCTACTCTGTCTTATAGGCTGTCTATGAGTCAGAATCGACTCGACGGTATGGGTTTTCTCTTCACCTGTGCTGGTCTTCTGTGATAATATTGTTAAATTTATTGCTGCTTCAGTGTTCTCTAAGTACTGTTTTTCCTCCTACATTTAATGCTCAATCTCCAGGCTCTTCATTTGGCTAGTTCTTTCTTAAACTTCAGGTCTCATTGCCTTAATAAAGCTTTCCCTTGCTGATTCTTTTTATAATTAATTTCTTTTGAGATATTATCATTTTCAAGTTATACCACAATTGGTAATTTTAAGTTTATTTTCCTGTGAATAAGTTTACAACCCCTTTAGGACACAGTTTTTTGAGTAATGGCCCCACATTGGCTTGATTTGCCAATGGAAACAGTGACTGGCACAGGGCTGCCATTTTGCATAAACCAAAAAACCAAACCCAGTGCGGTCAACTCGATTCCAACTCATAGTGACCCTATAGGACAGAGTAAAACTGCCCCATAGAGTTTCCAAAGAGCACCTGGCATATTCGAACTGCCAACCCTTTGTTTAGCAGCCATAGCTCTTAACCACTATGCCACCAGGGTTTCCGCCATTTTGCATAGCTCTATAGAATACAAAGTAAATGATGCTCTCGTTGGACACGCTTGGCACTTAGTTCCTTTGTGTGTGTGTATGTGTGTGTTTAAAACATATCCATTGAATAAGAACAGGAATGAATAGTAATATGGTCATTTAATTAGCAATTCAGTAGTAATGCTTCCAGTTAATTCTTACAGTTCTTAAATAGCTACAGATCTTCACAACAAGCAGCTTATATAAATATAAATATGGTTCATAAACTAATGGGTTATATTCATGATCTCTTTTGTTTTTTTGAGTCATAGAAAGACTATGACTATTTTTCCTGTTCATTATAGATATCCGTTTATCTATAGAAAAATAAAGGCCAAAAATTCAAGGTTTAGTGATTTCTTCAAAGTGCCTAAAGTAACATTTTTCTGTCACTTGGTTTTAAAACGTGGCATCAGAACAGTGATTCCTCTTGAACGTACATCCACTTTGTCTCAGCATCTTTGATCATCCTATTAATCTAAGATACAGGATTATTTAAACTAGAATATTTTAGAGTCATTTGCACATATTGAACAATATAAAAGCTGTTTCTAGAACTATTGAACATAGTCACATAATCCTACAGGTTTGAAGGAGCAAAACAAGAGTAATTGTTGGTGTGTTTAAGTAAAATTGAGTAAAGCTAGAGAAGTCTTTTAGAAGATGATCTTCAGAACTCATGCTCTAATTAAAAACTTGAATTGCATATCATCCAAGGGAGAGATCAGCACTTATAAAAATATTGTTGCTGATATTACTAGTGTTTTATAAAGTTATTAATTACCAATTTGCAATAATACATTGAAAAATTCAAAGAGCATTAATTACTCTGATTTATTGGACTTATTAAAACTGACACACACACACATACACATATAGACACCTGTTAAAGTGACATGGAAACATGTATTTAAAGCATATAGTAATTACAGTTGTTCATTTTCATTACAAGATAATCAATACCATTGTCATAAGGTCAAAGGAGATCTTTTCATCTCTGCTGCCTGACCGCAGGACGTACTTACCATTATATTCCTTTGAATCACTTATTTCTTCTGAAATTCCTACCAGTTCAAGCAATTTTCAGCCTTCTCTATTAAATGCTGTCGCTACAGAGAATTTTTACAATAGAAGATATTCAATCAGCAGTTAAACCATCACTGCTAATGGTTCTATTGTCTGAGAGACGAAAAATGGTGGATCCAAGCCTGAGACACTTTCTCAGATTCAGGATACTTGAAATATCTGAAACTTTGAAATGGGTATTGAGTTACACCATCAAATTATATAAATGTAGGGTTTACTGTGTTTTTTTTTTTTTTTTAGGGTTTACTGTGTTTTTATTGTCTAAAAATGACGGGAGACTATTGCTTTGTTTGGCATCCTAACAAGTTCTCAAATTATTCTAGAAAAGGAAGACTCAAAAAGGTGGTGGTTTTTTTCTGATTTAATAATGTTTAACATGTATTACATGGTTGTCTTGAGTTGGAATTGACTCAACGGCAAAGAGCTTTTTCAGTTTAACATGTACTGAGTGCCTTATACATGCTTGGCTCTATTAGAAGCACATTTACAGTGCTTTATGTCTTGTTTATAATACTGTATCTTTTCCTCCTCACAGCAGCCCTCTCTGGCAGGTACTATTAATGGTCTCATTTTACGTATAAGAAAACCGATACCCAGAAGGTTGTACAAATTGCTCAAAACACAAAGTTAATCATTGGTATTACATGATTCAAACCTAGAAAATAAAAACCTACACATTGGTCATCTTTGTATAATATATAAAATTTCCATGCTCCAAGACCTGGGTTAATGGAGATGAAAACAACAATACGTCCTAAGTCAGTATTCTTCAAATGTGGAAAAGTGGATAGAAATAAAACATGTAGATGCGGAGAAAACCCATTGCTGTGGAGTCAATTCTGACTCATAGCGACCTTATAGGACAGAATAGAACCACCCCACAGGGTTTCCAAGAAGTGGTTGGTGGATTTGAACTGCTGATCTTTTCATTAGCAGCTGTATCTCTTAACCACTGCACCATCATTTCCACAGAATTTTTATAGTCATAATTTTTTTTTTTAACAGTGAAGAGACACATTGTCATATAATAAAGAGAGAGGAAAGAGTTGAGAAAATTCATGGTGTAATCGTTATAGGCAGCTATGCACTTTCTTCCTCCATCAAATCCATTCCCACTCAGCTGGCTCATAGCCTCTTTCAGAATTGTGAAAATTGTATACTGGGAGAATGGCTTTTGCCAAACGATTACCATTTTCTTCTGTGAAAAATCTTTTCATCTCATATGTTGGTACTAAAATACAGTTAGATGTATGATGTATAATTGTTTTGATAAAATAGTATTACATAACAGCTCATTGTTCAATAGGAGCTTTTTGAAATGTTCTGTTGAGAAGGATTTTAAAAGGAAAACTACCAGACTAATCCTAATCACTAAATCCATAGTTGCACTAGTTGTTGACATTTATCATAGACTAGTGTGAGCACACACACCATATATTTACTCTCTGTTATCTGTGAGTATAACTCCTTTAAATTAACATTTTTTGTAGAATTTGTTGATGATTGCATTAAAATTTGTAACCTTATTTAATAGTTACTTGGATTTAACTCACAATTCAACAGATTTTAGTGCTCCTCGTCTACAACTTTTAAACAAGTTTTCTCCATTAGAAAAACATTAATTTTAGTAAATAATGATAAATATTATTTTGATAGAAAATGTTTGTCTTCAAATAATTTTATCAAGAAAATACATGGTGATAGATTTTTTCTTTTTTTTTTTTAATTTTGCAATGTCCATGAATTTCCTTTCCACATTAATTCCTGTAATTATTATTGTTAAGTGCCATCTAGTCAACTCTGATTCACAGTAAAAACTGTTTGCAACAGAATGAAACATTGTCTGGTCCTGTGCCGTTCTCACAATCATTGATATGTTTGAACCCATTGTTGCAGCCACTGTGTCAACCCATCTCCTTGAGGGTCTTCTCATTATTCACTGACCTTCTACTTTACGAAGCATGATGTCCTACTCCAGGGACTGGTCCCTCCTGATAAAACGTCCAAAGTACTTGAAACAAAGTTTTTCCATCCTCACTTCCAAGGAGCATTCTTGTTGTCCTTTTTCTAAGACAGATTTGTTCCTTCTTCTGGCAGTCTATGGTAGATTCAGTATTCTACATTAATACCATAATTCAAAGGCATCAACTCTTCTTTGGTCTTCCTTATTCATTGTCCAGCTTTCATATGCATATCAGGTGATTGAAAATACCATGGCCTGTGTCAGGCACACCTTAGTCCTCAAAGTGACATCTTTGCTTTTTAGCATTTTAAAGAAGTCTTTTGCAGCACATTTGCCCAATGCAATACCCAGTACCCAGTGCCCTCAAGTCGATTCCGACTCATAGCGATACATCGTTTGATTTCTTCATTGTTGCTTCTCTGGGCATTGACTGTGGATCCATGTACAATGAAACCCTTTAAAATTCAATATTTTCTCAGTTTATCATGATATCACTTATTGGTCCAGTTGCAGGGATTTTTGTGTCCTTTACGTTGAGGTGCAATCCATGCTGAAGGCTGTAGCCTTTGGTCTTCATCAGTAAATGCTTCATGTCCTCTTTGCTTTCACAAGATAGGTTGCATCATCTGTATATCTCAGGTTGTTAATGAGTCTTCCTCCAATCCTGATGCCTGTTCTTCTTCACAGAGTTCAGCTTCTTGGATTATTTGCCCAGCGTACAGATGGAATAAGTATGGTGAAAAGATACAACTCTGACCCACAGCTTTCCTGATTTTAAACCACACAGTATCCCCTTGTTCTGTTTGAATGACTGCCTCTTGGTTTATGTATAAGTTCATCATGAGCACAATTAAGTGATCTGGAATTCCCATTCTTTGCAATGTTGTACATAATTTGTTATGATCCACAAAGTTGAATGCCTTCGTTTAATCAATAAAACACAGGTAAACCTCTTTCTGGTATTCTCTGCTTTCAGCCAAGATCCATCTGACATCAGCCATGATGTACGTGGTTCCATGTTCCCTTCAGAATTGGGCTTGAATTTCTGTCACTTCCTTATAGACATACTGCTGCAGCTGTTTTTGAGTTATCTCCAGCAAAATTTTACTTGAGTAGGATATTAATGATATTGTTCTATAGTTTCTGCATTGTATTGGATCACCTTTCTTTGGAATGGCACAAATATGGATCTCTTCTAGTCAGTTGGCCAGGTAGCTATCTTCCATATTTCTTGGCTTAGACTAGTGAGTGCTTCCAGCTTGCATCTGTTTGTTGAAACATGCCGATTGGTATTCTGCCAATTTCTGGAGCCTTGTTTTTTGCCAATGTCTTCAGTGCAGCTTGGACTTTTTCCTTCAACACCATTGGTTCTTGATCTTATGCTATGTCCTGAAATGTTTAAACATTTACCAATTTTTTTGTGTAGTGACTCCATGCATTCCTTCTGTCTTCTTTTGATGGTTCTTGTGTCTTTCAATATTTTTTGCCCACAGAATCCTTCAGTATTGCAGCTCAAGGCTTATTTTTTTCTTTAGCTCTTTCAGCTTGAGAAATGCTGAGTGCGTTCTTCCCATTTGGTTTTCCGACTCCAGATCTTTGCACATTTCATTATAATGCTTTGTCTTCTCCAGCCACCCATTGAAATCTTCTGTTTGGCTCTTATTCCTCATCATTTGTTCCTTTTGCTTTAGCTGTTCTACCTTCAAGAGCAAGTTTCAGAGTCTCTTCTGACATCTATTTTGGTCTTTTCTTTCTTGTCCTTTAAAAGACATTTTGCTTTCTTCAAGTATGATGTTCTTGATGTCATCCCACAACTCATCCGGTCTTTAGTCATTAGTGTTCAATGTGTCATATCTATTCTTGAGATGGTCTCTAAATTCAGGTGAGATACACTCAAGGTAAGATATATAAATAAATATTGAAAAATGCATCTGCTTAAAAGTAGAACCAAATGGGTGGCTTAAGACAGTGCACCTTTCTCAAGATGAAGTTATGGAATTAGAACCCATAAATTACAATATTTTAATTTTAAATTCTTGTATATGTAATACTTTTCCTCTTAAAAATTTGAAACTTCTGCTCTATCATCCTTTAGAATTAATTTTCTAAATGGTTTTTCTTTGTTCTTGACTCATTCATTCATTTTAACTTACTTTAAATATTTTTTGAAATACGGAAAATAGGGAAATGATTAAAGAAAAAATAAAATAACTTGTATGTTCACAATATACGGAAAATAGATGTTAATATATAAGATATTTTGCTTAAAATATATATATACACATAAAAACCAAACACTCTACCGTCGAGTTGATTCCAACTCAAAGCGACCCTATAGAACAGAGTTGAACTGCCTGGCCCATAGAGTTTCCAAGGAGCGTCTGGCAGATTCAAACTGCCAGCCTTTTGGTTAGCAGCCGTAGCTCTTAACCACTATGCCACCATGGTTTCCATATATATATATATATACATACATACTTATGGGTAGCACTAGCAGTTAGGTACTCAACTACTAGCCGAAATGTTGGCAGTTAGACCCACCCACAGACACCTTGGAAGACAGGCCTGGCAATCTGCTTCCAAAAGTTTCCGACCTTGAAAACCCTATGAAGCACACATGGGGTCACCATGAATTGGAATTGACTATATGATAACTACCAACAAATGCAGTCTATATAATAGCTACTACACTGTGAACAGAGTTTATATAGTTATATTTTCTCTCACTATTATATTGTGATGGTTTTCAACTTTTTAAATATTCCTTTAAAAACACAGTTTTTAAGGATTTTCTAATAATTTCTTATATTCTTAGATATTTGAGGAGATTCCTATTCATGATAAATCATCTTCTGATGAATGCTTATGTATATACATGTGTGGGGGCTTCTCTAATTGTTTCCTTAAGACAGATTTCTAGGAGATAATTTATTAATTCAAGGAATATGAACTCTTAAGAATTTTTTATTCATATTATAAAATTGATATCCTAAAAGGTTATGCTAAACCTTAAGATACAGCAGTCATATAATTGCAATTTTAACATCTAATGTTGCAATTAATGGAAAAAACAAATCACTGCCAATTTAATTAAAGAGTCAATTTACATTATATTATTTGAGTAAGTCTTCTTATTTACTTCATTATTAGAGAAGGAGAGGTTGAATAGTTTTTCCTGTGTTTTGTGGCTAATTGCACTTCTTTTATGGATAGCCTTTCCACATTTTATCTAGTATAGTGGGGTTAAGAATGCTGTTGTTTGGAATTGCCTGACATGTGCTTTATATATAATCAGAATTTGTATTTACTTTTTAATTTAAAATAACATTAAAATAGGACCTAAAATATTTATTTGTATAAGAAGGAGTCATAGTTGAAGAGAGGTTTGTGGTATACCACTCAAGAATTTAATATGATGAAGAAATCAGAGAAGAACAAAAATACGTATATTTTTTGTAATGAGCATATTTTCTGCCTGAGTGCCTGCAATGTGTTTTTGCTTTTTCTTGAGTTTAATGAATTTGGCCAGAGCATGTCTGTATATGAGTTCTAGCTCCATAATTTCATCTTGAGAAAGGTGAGCCCCCTTAATGCACACATTCAGTACTACTTTTCAGGAAATGCTGCTGAATATAACTGCTGCTGATTTATTTAATATGCTGCTTTATATAACAAGAGGCATTTTACAGATGTGATTAGGTAAAGGACTTTGAGATTGGAAGATTAACCTGGGTAATCGGGATGGCCACAATGAATCCTCAAAAAGAGAGAAACTTTCCCAGCTGAATTAAAAAAAAAAAAAAAAGAGGTATGATAACAGAAAAATGATCAGAGAAAGATTTGACATTGCTGGCTTTGAAGATGGAGGAAGTGGGCTACGAACCAACAATGTGGAAAGCCTCTAGAAGCTGAAAAAGGCAAGAGAACAGATTTTCCCATGAACCCTCCAGAAAGGAATGCAGCTCTGCTGACACCTTAATTTTATCCCAGTGAGATGTGCACTGGACCGTTGGCCTTTAGAACTCTAAAATAATGAAGTTGCGTTGTTTTAAGCTACTAAATTTGTCATAGCAGCAATAGAAAACTAATACAAGAGCTGTGTCCTTTCTGGATTATTCAGGGTTACTCTCACTGCCCCTTTGTTTTAATATATGTAGTAATTCTTGCAAGATGAAAGATTGACTGTGGCTCCATTCACTGTCTACCTGTCTATTGGTTATATTTCATTCTCCAATCTACACTCAGATGCCAGTTTGATATACACAATTCCCAGGTCAAAGGCAAGCATATAACATGTATTAATCTATGGGATATAACCAAAAGAAAAGAAAACATTGCCATTGAGTCGATTCTGACTCATAGCAACCATATAGGACAGAGTAAAATTGCCCATACGGTTTCCAAGGAGTTTCTGGTGAATTCGAACTTCCCACCTTCAGGTTAGCAGCTGAGCTTTTAACCACTGCATCACCAAGGCTCCATGGAATATGTGGCAGTATATACATTTAAACACCTACTTGACTTTCTGAGCTGGTAGATTATATGAAAAATTACAGCTACCCATATAGCTCTAATCCCAGGGTGGTGCAAGTGGTTGAAGAGCTTGGCTGCAAACTGGAAAGTTAGAGGTTAGAGTCTACCCAGAGGTGCCTGGGAAGAAAAGCCTGGTGCTCTAGTTCCAAAAAGTCAGCCATTGAAAACTCTATGGAGCACAGTTCTATCCTGACACGCATGGGGTGGCAGGAATTGGAATCAACTCGACAGCAGCCGGTGGTGGTGGCGGTAACTCTGTATTAGTACTTTTGTGTCTTCTTGTCGGCATACAAACTGTAGTACTTTACTTCAGGGACTGTACAATCTAGGATGTAATTCTCAGCCATTAGTTGTCATCTAACTTCTGCCCGGTTTCTGAGAATGTCCATTTGTAAACGAATATAGAAAAGAAGTAGTAATGGGTAGGATGTAGAGGCAAATATTCAGCAATATATCTGAATTTTTAGAAATATCATCCCATGGTGGGGGGTGGGGCAGATAATGACTTAAATTTTCAATTTTGTTAAATTTCTGATTGGTAACAGACTTACATTAAAGTAGCACATTGTAATTATAGAATAGTCGAAAAGTTCAGAAAACCATATGAGACAAATGATTTGTGCAATAACATATTAACAAGAAGCTTCCACCATTTAAAGGGCGCTCCTTGTTAATATGTTATTGCATAAACTTCCAGACATCTTAAAACATTGGAATCATATTTTTTTGATTTTTTATTTATTGTGCTTTAAGTCAAAGTTTACAAATCAGGTCAGTCTCTCATACAAAACTTATACCCACCTTGCAATGTTCTCCTTGCTGCTCTCTCCCTAATGAGACAGCACATTCCTCCTCTCCACCCTGTATTCCCTGTGTCCATTCACCAGCTCCTGTCTCCCTCTGTGAAATCATACGGTTTTATCATTTGATTTGTCCACTTAATATATCAAATGTGTTTCCTTAAACTATTAGTATTAACTTGGATTTTAATGACTATATCACATTTCATTGTATGTATTATATATTTGATAAATACATATATGTTTATCCAATCCCTAAATCTTGCATATATTGTCCACAGTTCTTTCTATGTCCAATGACTATATTTTGGTGGTGCTGCCTCCCAAAATTTGGCAATATGTTGACCGATTGACTACTGGTCATAATATCCAGTGGTATACTACAGTAAAACCTGCAAAGCCAGAACCTGTGTAAGGCAGAAACCTGTCAGAGTAGGAAAACTATCTTCCACTAATAAAGAGTGATGGAAAAGTGCTAAGACCCTGCCCTGTCAAAGGTGGAAAACTTGTGAGATCCAGAAAAACATGGCAGTCCCGTTGAGTTTCAGCTCTCACGGGTTTCACTATAAATTATTTCCTTTTTTTATCTTGATAGATTTTTGCTGTTTGTTGTTATGGTATGAAAATGAGAGAGGTTTTGTGAGAAATTATGAATTAAAAATAATAGTAAGTTTAAACTGGTGCAAAGTTCTTTTACTTATGTTATCATAAGGTTGTAGCAATGAATTACATAACGTGATATCACAGGCTAACAGACGAGAAGTCACTTTAAAAATTATTGGCCTTCCACCCACTTAAGTGGAAAAACATACCTTGCTCATCGATAGGAACACTTAACATAGTAAAAATGTCTATTCTACCAAAAGCCATCTATACAATTTCCGATCCAAATTCCAATGACATTTCTTAATGTGATGGAGAAACAAATCACCAAGTCATGTGGAAGGGAAAGAAGTCTCGGATAAGTAAAGCATTACTGAAAAAGAAGAAGAAAGTGGGAGGCCTCACTCTACCTGATTTTAGAACCTATTATACAGCCACAGTAGTCAAAACAGCCTGGTACTGGTACAACAACAGGCACATAGACCAGTGGAACAGAATTGAGAATCCAGATATAAATCCATCCACATATGAGCAGCTGATATTTGACAAAGGACCAGTGTCAGTTAATTGGAGAAAAGATAGTCTTTTTAACAAATGGTGCTGGCATAACTGGATATCCATTTGCAAAAAAATGAAACAGGACCCATACCTCACACCATGCACAAAAACTAACTCCAAGTGGATCAAAGACCTAAACATAAAGACTAAAACGATAAAGATCATGGAAGGAAAAATAGGGACAACCTTAGAAGCCCTAATGCAAGGCATAAACAGAATACAAAACATTACCAAAAATAATGAAGAGAAACCAGATAACTGGGATCTCCTAAAAATCAAACACCTATGCTCATCTAAAGACTTCACCAAAAGAGTAAAAAGACCACCTACAGACTGGGAAAGAATTTTCAGCTATGACATCTCCGACCAGCGCCTGACCCCTAAAATCTATATGATTCTGTCAAAACTCAACCACTAAAAGACAAACAACCCAATCAAGAAGTGGGCAAAGGATATGAACACACACTTCACTAAAGAAGATATTCAGGCAGCTAACAGATACATGAGAAAATGCTCTCGATCATTAGCCATTAGAGAAATGCAAATTAAAACTACGATGAGATTCCATCTCACTCCAACAAGGCTGGCATTAATCCAAAAAACACAAAATAATAAATGTTGGAGGGGCTGTGGAGAGATTGGAACTCTTATACACTGCTGGTGGGAATGTGAAATGGTACAACCACTTTGGAAATCTATCTGGCGCTTTCTTAAAAAGTTAGAAATAGAACTACCATACAACCCAGAAATCCCACTCCTTGGAATATACCCTAGAGATACAAGAGCCTTCACACAAACAGATATATGCACACCCATGTTTATTGCAGCTCTGTTTACAATAGCAAAAAGCTGGAAGCAACCAAGGTGTCCATCAAAGGATGAATGGTTAAATAAATTGTGGTATATTCACACAATGGAATACTACGCATCGATAAAGAACAGTGACGAAATCTGTGAAACATTTCATAACATGGAGGAACCTGGAAAGCATTATGCTGAGCGAAATTAGTCAGAGGCAAAAGGACAAATATTGTATAAGACCACTATTATGAGATCTTGAGAAATGGTATAAACTGAGAAGAACACATACTTTTGTGGTTACAAGGGGGGGAAGGAGGGAGGGTGGGAGAGGGTTATTTACCGATTAGATAGTAGATAAGAACTACTTTAGGTGAAGGGAAGGACAATACTCAATACACGGAAGGTCAGCTCAACTGGACTGGACCAAAAGCAAAGAAGTTTCCGGGATAAACTGCATGCTTCAAAGGTCAGCGGAGCAAGGGCGGGGGTTTGGGGACTATGGCTTAAGGGGACTTCTAAGTCAATTGGCAAAATAAGTTCTATTATGAAAACATTCTGCATCCCACTTGGAAATGTGGTATCTGGGATCTTAAATGCTAACAAGTGGCCATCTAAGATGTTTTTGTTGTTCTATGTTCTCAAAATTCTATGTGGTGTGTGGGATTATTTTTGCTCATGCAAAAAAGTTACTTGTTCTTTATTCTTTCTCCTTATTGTCCTCATCTCTTCTATAACTTGAGGTAATATCTAATTTTAAGTGTTTAAAGTCCAATACAACTCAAAACATGTTTTCTTCTGAAGTTTAAATTTGGGGAATCGCATTTGATTTTTTGCCATTTATTCCCAATGTTTCTGATCATTGAGACTTCAATCCTTAATTTCTATTTTGTCAGTTACTTGATGTCTAATAATTCTTTTAAGCCCCTCAAAAGCAAGTCTTTAAATTTCTTCTTCTAAAAACAGGAAGACAGATGTTGAGGAGGAAAAAAAAAATAAATAACTTAAAATAAGTCTGTATTATTTTAGCTAAATTTAATATATTTGTCTTACTGAATCCTGTTCTCTCAACATTTGCGATTTAATTCAACATATCTAGATCACTACAAGAAGCCCTGGTGGCACAGTGATTAAACACTCATCTCTTGACTGAATGGTCAGTGGGTCGAACCCGCCAGCTGCTCTGCAGAAGAAAGATGTGTCTGCTTCTGTAAAGATTACAGCCTTGGAAACCCTACGGGGCAGCTCTACCCTGTTCTATAAGGTCACTATGAGTGGGAATCAACTCGAAGGCAATAGGTTTTTAGATCACAATGAATCCCTGGCAATTGATAAGATAAACTTCAGAGTAAAAGGGAAGTAGATGATTCAAACGATGACTAATAGATATACACACATATACATATAAATAAATATTGATATCGGTATTTACATAGTTTTTCAAAAGTAAGTTTCTTACTTCTTCATTGATGTGCTCTTTCTTCAACCAATTCCAGTCCTGGTAACACAGTGGTTAAGTGTTCAGCTGCTAACCAAAAGGTCAGAGATTTGAAGCCACCAGCCAGTCCGTGGGAGAAAGACGTGGCAGTCTGCTTCCATAAAGATTACAGCCTTAGAAACTCTATGGGACAGTTCTGCTCTGTCCTATAGAGTCACTGTGAATCAAAATAGACTTGACCACAGTGTCCTTTTTTTTTTTTTTTTAATATTTAGTAAAGTCAAGATTCTAGCTTTGTTTTCATTAAAGGTAATATCAAATTACCAAATTCCTTCTATGAAAAAAACCCATTACTATGGAGTTGATCCTGACTCATAATAGCCACCCTATAAGTCGGAGTAGAACTAACTGTCTTAGAGAGTTTCCAAGGAGCATCTAGTAGATTTGAACTGCCAAACTCTTGGTTAGCAGCGTAGCTCTTAACCACTACATCACCAGGGTTGCGAATACCTTCTAAGACCCTGATAATTTACTAGTTTCTGCTCTGTACATTTTTCAAAATGAAGATTTTAGCAGGATTTGTTGCAAATAAATGCTGTTATGATTTGGTTACAATAGAAGGTCATCTAGTCCCTTGCTACTCAGAGTGTTTAGGGCTGACAGACAGTTGAAGCTTTTCAGAAGTGTAGAACTCAGGTCCTCCATTCCAGACCTACTAACTCAGAATTGGCATCTTATTAGGGTTATCAGATGCATTCGGACATTTAAGGTTTGAGAAGAACATTATGTGTAGTGTGTACTTAGAAAATTTCACCTGGACCTGTTCGCTTAACTTGGTCTGTGTTTTAATACCACAAAGACCTC
This sequence comes from Elephas maximus indicus, assembly GCF_024166365.1. Classification (NCBI taxonomy): domain Eukaryota; kingdom Metazoa; phylum Chordata; class Mammalia; order Proboscidea; family Elephantidae; genus Elephas; species Elephas maximus. The sequence goes on along the minus strand of NC_064827.1, from coordinate 89,762,314 downwards.
TTTTTATAATAAATAGACTGATTATGAAATTAACATCAAAATCTTTATGTCATCATTTTTCCAATGAAATGATTTCTTGGTTGACAAGGTTGAGCTACTTTTTTTTTTTAAGTTTTTATTTTATTTTGTTTTATGGTAATTTTGTTACAAATTAAGAGTATATATTTTCCTTTCATTGTTATTATTATTGTGCTTTAGGTGAAATTTTACAACTTAAGTTAATTTCTCATACAAAAATCTATCCATGTATTGTTATGTGACCCTAGTTGTAATCCCTATAATGTGACAGCACACTCCACCTTTCCACTCCAGGTTTCCTACGCCCATTCACCCAGTTCCTATTACTTTCTGCCTTCTCATTCCACTTCCAGACAGGAGCTGCCCATTTAGTCTCCTGTATCAACTTGAACTAAGAAGCACACACTTCACAAGTATTATTTTATGTTTTATAGTCCAGTCTAATCTTTGTCTGAAGAGTTGGCTTCTGGAATGGTTTTAGCTCTGGGGTTAACAGAGAGTCTGGGAGTCATGTCTTATGGGGTTCATCTAGCCTCAGTCAGACCATTAAGGTCGGGCCTTTTTTAATTTTTTTGGCTTTAACAAAGAGAAGTTTATTCTCTCACAGTCCAGTAGGCTAGAAGTCTGAATTCAGGGCACCAGCTCCAGGGAAGACTTTCTCTCTCTGTCGGCTTTAGAGGAAGGTCCTTGTCATCAGTCTTCCCTTGGTCTGGGAGCATCTCAGCTTAGGAACCTCAGGTCCAAAGGATGTGCTTTGCTCCCAGCACTGCTTTCTTGCTGGCATGAGGTTCCCATGTCTATCTACTTGCTTCTCTTTTTTTTTTTTTTTCATTAACTTTTATTGAGCTTCAAGTGAACGTTTACAAATCAAGTCAGACTGTCACATATAAGTTTATATACACCTTACTCCATACTCCCACTTGCTCTCCCCCTAATGAGTCAGCCCTTCCAGTCTCTCCTTTTGTGACAATTTTGCCAGCTTCCCTCTCTCTCTATCCTCCCATCCCCCCTCCAGACAGGAGATGCCAACACAGTCTCAAGTGTCCACCTGATATAATTAGCTCACTCTTCATCAGCATCTCTCTCTTACCCACTGTCCAGTCCCTTTCATGTCTGATGAGTTGTCTTCGGGGATGGTTTCTGTCCTGTGCCAACAGAAGGTTTGGGGACCATGACCGCCGGGATTCCTCTAGTCTCAGTCAGACCATTAAGTCTGGTCTCTTTATGAGCATTTGGGGCCTGCATCCCACTGATCTCCTGCTCCCTCAGGGGTTCTCTGTTGTGCTCCCTGACAGGGCAGTCATCGATTGTGGCCGGGCACCAACTAGTTCTTCTGGTCTCAGGATGATGTAGATCTCTGGTTCATGTGGCCCTTTCTGTCTCTTGGGCTCTTAGTTGTCATGTGACCTTGGTGTTCTTCATTCGCCTTTGCTCCAGGTGGGTTGAGACCAATTGATGCATCTTAGATGGCCACTTGTTAGCATTTAAGACCCCAGACGCCACATTTCCAAGTGAGATGCAGACTGTTTTCATAATAGAATTATTTTGCCAGTTGACTTAGAAGTCCCCTTAAACCATGGTCCCCAAACCCCCGCCCTTGCTCCGCTGACCTTTGAAGCATTCATTTTATCCCGGAAACTTCTTTGCTTTTGGTCCAGTCCAATTGAGCTGACCTGCCATGTGTTGAGTGTTGTCCTTCCCTTCACCTAAAGCAGTTCTTATCTACTAATTCAACAATAAAAAACCCTCTCCCTCCCTCCCTCCCTCCCACCTCCTAACCACAAAAGTATGTGTTCTTCTCAGTTTATACTATCTCTCAAGATCTTATAATAGTGGCCTTATACAATATTTGTCCTTTTGCCTCTGACTAATTTTGCTCAGCATACTGCCTTCCAGGTTCCTCCATGTTATGAAAGGTTTCACAGATTTGTCACTGTTCTTTATCGATGCGTAGTATTCCAGTGTGTGAATATACCACAATTTATTTACCCATTCCTCCGTTAATGGACACCTTGGTTGCTTCCAGCTTTTTGCTATTGTAAACAGAGCTGCAATAAACATGGGTGTGCATATATCTGTTTGTGTGAAGGCTCTTGTTTCTCTAGGGTATATTCCTAGGAGTGGGATTTCTGGGCTGTATGGTAGTTCTATTTCCAACTGTTTAAGATAACGCCAGATAGATTTCCAAAGTGGTTGTAACATTTCACATTCCCACCAGCAGTGTATAAGAGTTCCAATCTCTCCACAGCCCCTCCAACATTTATTATTTTGTGTTTTTTGGATTAATGCCAGCCTTGTTGGAGTGAGATGGAATCTCATCGTAGTTTTAATTTGCATTTCTCTAATGGCTAATGATCGAGAGCATTTTCTCATGTATCTGTTAGCTGCCTGAATATCTTCTTTAGTGAAGTGTGTGTTCATATCCTTTGCCCACTTCTTGATTGGGTTGTTTGTCTTTTAGTGGTTGAGTTTTGACAGAATCATATAGATTTTAGGGGTCAGGCGCTGGTCGGAGATGTCATAGCTGAAAATTCTTTCCCAGTCTGTAGGTGGTCTTTTTACTCTTTTGGTGAAGTCTTTAGATGAGCATAGGTGTTTGATTTTTAGGAGCTCCCAGTTATCGGGCTTCTCTTCGTCATTTTTGGTAATGTTTTGTATTCTGTTTATGCCTTGTATTAGGGCTTCTAAGGTTGTCCCTATTTTTTCTTCCATGATCTTTATCGTTTTAGTCTTTATGTTTAGGTCTTTGATCCACTTGGAGTTAGTTTTTGTGCTTGGTGTGAGGTATGGGTCCTGTTTCATTTTTTTGCAAATGGATATCCAGTTATGCCAGCACCATTTGTTAAAAAGACTATCTTTTCTCCAATTAACTGACACTGGGCCTTTGTCAAATATCAGCTGCTCATATGTGGATGGATTTATATCTGGGTTCTCAATTCTGTTCCACTGGTCTATGTGCCTGTTATTGTACCAATACCAGGCTGTTTTTTTTTTTTTTTTATATGACAGACTTTTTTTTTTTTTAATTTTTATTAGGCTTCAAGTGAACGTTTACCACTCCAATCAGTCTGTCACATGTAGGTTTACATAAATCTTACTCCCTTCTCCCACTTGCTCTCCCCCTATTGAGTCAACCCTTACAGTTTGTCGTTTCGTGCCAATTTTGCCATCTTCCCTCTTTCTCTATCTTCCCATGCCCCCTCCAGTCAAGAGTTGCCAACACATTCTCCCGTGTCCACCTGATTTAATTAGCTCACTCTTCATCAGCATCTCTCTCCCCCCACTGACCAGTCCTTTTCATGCCTGATGATTTGTCTTCGGGGATGGTTCCTGTTCTGTGCCATCAGAAGTTCTGGGGAGCATTGTCTCTGGGATTCCTCTAGTCGCAATCATACCATTAGGTGTGGTCTTTTAGTGAGAATTTGGCGTCTGTATCCCATTGGTCTCCTGCTCCCTCAGGAGTTGTCTGTTGTGCTCCCTGACAGGACAGACATCGATTGTGGCCAGGCACCAACTAGTTCTTCTGGTCTCAGTATAATGTAGGTCTCTGGTTCATGTGGCCCTTTCTGTCTCTTGGGTTCTTAGTTGTCGTGTGACCTTCGTGTTCTTCCTTTGCCTTTGCTTCAGGTGGGTTGAGACCAATTAATGTATTTTAGATGGCCGCTTATTGGCATTTAGGACCCCAGGCGCCACAATTCATAGTGGGATGCAGAGTGTTTTCATAATAGAATTGTTTTGCCCATTGACTTAGAAGTCCCCTCAAACCAAGTTCCCCAGACCCCAGCCCCTGCTTCGCTGACCTTTGAAGCTTTCATTTTATCCCGGAAACCTCTTTTCTTTTAATCCAGTCCAATTAGGCTGACCTTCCTTGTTTTGAGTGTTGTCTTTCCCTTCACCCAAAGCAGTTCTTATCTACAGATTGATCAATAAAAAGCCCTCTCCCTCCCTCCCTCCCTCCCCCCTTTGTAACCACATAAGTGTGTGTTCTTCTCCGTTTTTTCTATTTCTCAAGATCTTATAATAGTGGTCTTATACAATATTTGTCCTTTTGCCTCTGACTCATTTCGCTCAGCATAATGCCTTCCAGATTCCTCCATGTTATGAAATGTTTCAGAGATTCGTCACTGTTCTTTATCGATGCGTAGTATTCCATTGTGTGAATATACCACAATTTATTTACCCATTCATCTGTTGATGGACACCTTGGTTGCTTCCAGCTTTTTGCTATTGTAAACAGAGCTGCAATAAACATGGGTGTGCATATATCTGTTTGTGTGAAGGCTGTTGTATCTTTAGGGTATATTCCGAGGAGTGGGATTTCTGGGTTGTATGGTAGTTCTATTTCTAACTGTTTAAGATAACGCCAGATGGATTTCCAAAGTGGTTGTACCATTTTACAATCCCACCAGCAGTGTATGAGAGTTCCAATCTCTCCGCAGCCTCTCCAACATTTATTATTTTGTGTTTTTTGAATTAATGCCAGTCTAGTTGGTGTGAGATGGAATCTCATCGTAGTTTTAATTTGCATTTCTCTAATGGCTAATGATCGAGAGCATTTTCTCATGTATCTGTTGGCTGCCTGAATATCTTCCTTAGTGAAATGTGTGTTCATATCCTTTGCCCACTTCTTGATTGGGTTGTTTGTCTTTTTGTGGTTGAGTTTTGACAGAATCATGTAGATTTTAGAGATCAGGCGCTGGTCTGAGATGTCATAGCTGAATATTCTTTCCCAGTCTGTAGGTGGTCTTTTTACTCTTTTGGTGAAGTCTTTAGATGAGCATAGGTGTTTGATTTTTAGGAGCTCCCAGTTATCTGGTTTCTCTTCATCATTTCTGGTCATGTTTTGTATTCTGTTTATGCCCTGTATTAGGGCTCCTAGGGTAGATCCTATTTTTTCTTCCATGATTTTTATCGTTTTAGTCTTTATGTTTAGGTCTTTGATCCACTTGGAGTTAGTTTTTGTGCATGGTGTGAGGTATGGGTCGTGTTTCATTCTTTTGCAAATGGATATCTAGGTATGCCAGCACCATTTGTTAAAAAGACTATTATTTCCCCAATTGACTGACCCTGGTACTTTGTCAAATATCAGCTGCTCATACATGGATGGATTTATATCTGGATTCTCAATTCTGTTCCATTGGTCTATGTGCCTGTTGTTGTACCAGTACCAGGCTGTTTTGACTACTGTAGCTATATAACAGGTTCTGAAATCAGGTAGGGTGAGGCCTCCCACTTTCTTCTTCTTTTTCAGTAATGTTTTGCTTATCTGGGGGTTCTTTCCTTTCCATATGAAATTAGTGATTTGTTTCTCTATCCCCTTAAAGTATGACATTGGTATTTGGATTGGAAGTGCATTATATGTATAAATGGGTTTTGGTAGAATAGACATTTTTACTATGTTAAGTCTTCCTGTCCATGAGCAGGGTATGTTTTTCCACTTAAGTATGTCCTTTTGAATTTCTTGTAGCAGACTTTTATAGTTTTCTTTGTATAGGTCTTTGACATCCTTGGTAAGATTCCTAAGTATTTTATCTTCTTGGGGGCTACCATGAATGGTATTGATTTGGTTATTTCCTCTTCGGTGTTCTTTTTGTTGATGTAGAGGAATCCAAGTGATTTTTGTATGTTTATTTTATAACCTGAGACTCTTCCAAACTCTTCTATTAGTTTCAGTAGTTTTCTGGAAGATTCCTTAGGGTTTTCCATGTATATGATCATGTCATCTGCAAATAGTGATAGCTTTACTTCCTCCTTACCAATCTGGATACCCTTTATTTCTTTGTCTAGCCTAATTGCCCTGGCTAGGACTTCAAGTACGATGTTGAATAAGAGCGGTGATAAAGGGCATCCTTGTCTGGTTCCCGTTCTCAAGGGAAATGCTTTCAGGTTCTCTCCATTTAAAGTGATATTGGCTGTTGGCTTTGCATAGATGCCCTTTATTATGTTGAGGAATTTTCCTTCAATTCCTATTTTGGTTAGAGTTTTTATCATAAATGGGTGTTGAACTTTGTCAAATGCCTTTTCTGCATCTATTGATAAGATCATGTGGTTTTTATCTTTTGTTTTATTTATGTGATGGATTACATTAATGGTTTTTCTGATATGAAACCAGCCTTGCATACCTGGTATAAATCCCACTTGATCACAGTGAATTATTTTTTTGATGTGCTGTTGGATTCTATTGGCTAGAATTTTGTTGAGGATTTTTGCATCTATGTTCATGAGGGATATAGGTCTAAAATTTTCTTTTTTTGTAATGTCTTTTTTTTTTTTTTTTTTTCCCCTGGTTTTGGTATCAGGGAGATGGTAGCTTCATATAATGAGTTGGGTAGTATTCCGTCTTTTTCTATACTTTGAAATACCTTCAGTAGTAATGGTGTTAAGTCTTCTCTGAATGTTTGGTAGAACTCTGCAGTGAAGCCATCTGGGCCAGGACCTTTTTTTGTTGGAATTTTTTTGATTACCGTTTCAATCTCTTTTTTTGTTATGGGTCTATTTAGTTGTTCTATTTCTGAATGTGTTAGTTTAGGTAGGTAGTATTGTTCCAAGAATTTATCCATTTCTTCTAGGTTTTCAAATTTGTTAGAGTACAATTTTATGTAGTAATCTGATATAATTCTTTTGATTTCATTTGGTTCTGTTGTGATGTGGTCCTTCTCGTTTCTTATTTGGGTTATTTGTGTCCTTTCCTATTTTTCTTTAGTCAGTCTAGCCAGTGGTTTATCAATTTTGTTAATTTTTTCAAAGAACCAGCTTTTGGCTTTGTTAATTCTGTCAATTGTTTTTCTGTTCTCTAACTCATTTAGTTCAGCTCTAATTTTTATTATTTGTTTTCTTCTGGTGGCTGATGGGTTCTTTTGTTGCTCACTTTCTATTTGTTCAAGTTGTCGAGACAGTTCTCTGATTTTGGCTCTTTCTTCGTTTTGGATGTGTGCATTTATCGGTATAAATTGGCCTCTGAGCACTGCTTTTGCTGTGTCCCAGAGGTTTTGATAGGAAGTATTTTCATTCTCGTTGCTTTCTAAGAATTTCCTTATTCCCTCCTTGATGTCTTCTATAACCCAGTCTTTTTTCAGGAGGGTATTGTTCAGTTTCCAAGTATTTGATTTCTTTTCCCTAGTTTTTCTGTTATTGATTTCTAGCTTCATTGCCTTGTGGTCTGAGAAGATGCTTTGTAATATTTCGATGTTTTGGATTCTGGAAAGATTTGTTTTATGACCTAATATGTGGTCTATTCTAGAGAATGTTCCATGTGCACTAGAAAAAAAAGTATATTTGGAGCAGTTGGGTGGAGAGTTCTGTAGAAGTCAATGAGGTCAAGTTGGTTGATTGTTGTAAGTAGGTCTTCGGTGTCTCTATTGAGCTTCTTACTGGATGTCCTGTCCTTCTCCGAAAGTGGTGTGTTGAAGTCTCCTACTATAAATGTGGAGGTTTCTATCTCACTTTTCAATTCTGTTAAAATTTGATTTATGTATCTTGCAGCCCTGTCATTAGGTGCGTAAATATTTAATATGGTTATGTCTTCCTGATCAATTGTCCCTTTTATCATTATATAGTGTCCTTCTTTATCCTTTGTGGCGGATTTAAGTCCAAAGTCTGTTTTGTCAGAAATTAATATTGCTACTCCTCTTCTTTTTTGCTTATTATTTGCTTGATATATTTTTTTCCATCCTTTGAGTTTTAGTTTGTTTGTGTCTCTAAGTCTAAGGTGTGTCTCTTGTAGGCAGCATATAGATGGCTCGTGTTTCTTTATCCAGTCCGTGACTCTCTGTCTCTTTATTGGTGCATTTAGTCCATTTACATTCAGCGTAATTATAGATAAGTAAGTTTTTAGTGCTGTCATTTTGATGCCTTTTCATGTGTGTTGTTGGCCATTTCATTTTTCCACATGCTTTTTTGTGCTGAGATGTTTTTCTTACTAGCTTGTGAGATCCTCATTTTCATAATGTTTAACTTTGTGTTTATTCAGTCGTTACATTTTTCTTGGCTTTTTTCTTGAGTTATGGAATTGATATTCCTTTTTGTGGTTACCTTTTTATTTACCCCTATTTTTCTAAGTAAAAACCTAACTTGTATTCCTTCTATATCGCCTTGTATCACTCTCCATCTGGCAGTTCAATGCCTCCTATATTTAGTCCCTCTTTTTGATTATTGTGATCGTTTATCTATTGACTTCCATGATTTCCTGTTGTGTGTATTATTTTGTTTATTTATTTATTTTTTAGAATTAGTCTTAATTTGTTTGTTTTTGTGCTTTCCCTATTTGAGTTGCGTTGATATCAGGACGTTCTGTTTTGTGACCTTGTATTGTGCTGGTACCTGATATTATTGGTCATCCAGCCAAACAATCTCCTTTAGCATTTCTTGCAGTCTTGGTTTAGTTTTTGCAAATTCTCTAAACTTGTGTTTATCTGTAAATATCTTAATTTCTCCTTCATATTTCAGAGAGAGTTTTGCTGGATATATGATCCTTGGTTGGCAGTTTTTCTCGTTCAGTGCTCTGTATACGTCGTCCCATTCCCTTCTTGCCTGCATGGTTTTTGCTGAGTAGTCTGAACTTATTCTTATTGATTCTCCCTTGAAGGAAACCTTTCTTTTCTCCCTGGCTGCTTTTAAAATTTTCTGTTTGTCTTTGGTTTTGGCAAGTTTGATGATAATATGTCTTGGTGTTTTTCTCTTTGGATCAATCTTAAATGGGGTTCGATGAGCATCTTGGATAGATATCCTTTCGTCTTTCATGACGTCAGGAAGTTTTGTGTCAGGATTTCTTCAACTATTTTCTCTGTGTTTTCTGTCCCCCCTCCCTGTTCTGGGACTCCAATCACTCACAAGTTATCCTTCTTGATAGAGTCCCACATGATTCTTAGGGTTTCTTCATTTTTTTTAATTCTTTTCTCTGATTTTTTTTCAGCTATGTTGGTGTTGTTTCCCTGGTCCTCCAGAAGTCCCAGTCTACATTCTAATTGCTCGAGTCTGCTCCTCTGACTTTCTATTGCGTTGTCAAATTCTGTAATTTTATTGTTAATCTTTTGGATTTCTGAATGCTGTCTCTCTATGGATTCTTGCAACTTATTAATTTTTCCACTATGTTCTTGAATAATCTTTTTGAGTTCTTCAACAGTTTTATCAGTGTGTTCCTTGGGTTTTTCTGCATTTATCCTAATTTCATTTGTGATATCTTTAAGCATTCTGTAAATTAGTTTTTTATATTCTGTATCTGATAATTCCAGGATTGTATCTTCATTTGGGAAAGATTTTGATTCTTTTGTTTGGGGGTTGGAGAAGCTGTCATGGTCTGTTTCTTTATGTGGTTTGATATGGACTGCTGTCTCCGAGCCATCACTGTGAAACTAGATTTTCCAAGTAGTCGGCTGGTACGCTGGCTCCTGGTTCTGAAAACGGTCGCTGTCTGCCCGTATTTGTTCGTTTTCCGTCTCTAAGTCTGTGCTTCTTGTTCAGAGTTCGTAGATTGTTATGTATGTGATCGATTCCCTTGTTTTTCCGAGTCTTTGTTGCAAGAGGGATCCGCGGTAGCGCCCACCTAGTCCGCCGTCTTGGCCCCACCTGCTACCAGGCTGTTTTGACTACTGTGGCTGTATAATAGGTTCTGAAATCAGGTTGAGTGAGGCCTCCCACTTTCTTCTTCTTTTTCAGTGATGCTTTGCTTATCCAAGGCTTCTTTCCCTTCCATATGAAGTTGCTGATTTGTTTCTCTATCACCTTAAAAAATGACATTGGAATTTGGATCGGAAGTGCATTGTATGTATAGATGGCTTTTGGTAGAATAGACATTTTTACTATGTTAAGTGTTCCTATCCATGAGCAAGGTATGTTTTTCCACTTGAGTATTTCCTTTTGAATTTCTTCTAGTAGAGCTTTGTAGTTTTCTTTGTATAGGTCTTTTACATCCTTGGTAAGATTTATTCCTAAGTATTTTATCCTCTTGGGGGCTACTGTGAATGGTATTGATTTGGTTATTTCCTCTTCGATGTTCTTTTTGTTGATGTAGAGGAATCCAAGTGATTTTTACATGTTTATCGTTTGTTTGTTTTTTTTATCTTATAACCTGAGACTCTGCCAAACTCTTCTATTAGTTTCAGTAGTTTTCTGGAGGATTCCTTAGGGTTTTCTGTGTATAAGATCATGTCATCTGCAAATAGAGATAATTTTACTTCCTCTTCGCCAATCCGGATGCCCTTTATTTCTTTGTCTAGCCTAATTGCTCTGGCTAGGACTTCTAACACAATGTTGACTAGGAGCGGTGATAAAGGGCATCCTTGTCTGGTTCCCATTCTCAAGGGAAATGCTTTCAGGTTCTCTCCATTTAGAATGATGTTGGCTGTTGGCTGTTGGCTTTGCATAGATGCCCTTTATTATGCTGAGGTATTTTCCTTCAATTTCTATTTTGGTGAGAGTTTTTATCATAAATGGGTGTTGGACTTTGTCAAATGCCTTTTCTGCATCAATTGATAAGATCATGTGGTTTTTGTCTTTTGTTTTATTTATGTGGTGGATTACATTAATGGTTTTTCTAATATTAAGCCAGCCTTGCATACCTGGTATAAATCCCACTTGGTCGTGGTGAATTATTTTTTTGATATGTTGTTGAATTCTATTGGCTAGAATTTCGTTGAGGATTTTTGCATCTATGTTCATGAGGGATATAAGTCTGTAATTTTCTTTTTTTGTAATGTCTTTACCTGGTTTTGGTATCAGGGAGATGGTGGCTTCATAGAGTGAGTTGGGTAGTATTCCATCTTTTTCTATGCTTTGAAATACCTTCAGCAGTAGTGGTGTTAACTCTTCTCTGAAAGTTTGTTAGAACTCTGCAGTGAAGCTGTCCGGACCAGGGCTTTTTTGTTGGGAGTTTTTTGATTACCGTTTCAATCTCTTTTTTTGTTATGGGTCTATTTAGTTGTTCTACTTCTGAATGTGTTGGTTTAGGTAGGTAGTGGTTTTCCAGGAATTCATCCATTTCTTCTAGGTTTGCAAATTTGTTAGAGTACAATTTTTCGTAATAATCTGATATGATTCTTTTAATTTCAGTTGGGTCTGTTGTGATGTGGTCCTTCTCGTTTCTTATTCGGGTTATTTGTTTCCTCTCCTGTATTTCTTTAGTCAGTCTAGCCAATGGTTTATCAATTTTGTTAATTTTTTCAAAGAACCAGCTTTTGGCTTTGTTAATTCTGTCAATTGTTTTTCTGTTCTCTAACTCATTTTTTTAACTCATTTAGTTCAGCTCTAATTTTTATTATTTGTTTTCTTCTGGTGCCTGATGGATTCTTTTGTTGCTCACTTTCTATTTGTTCAAGTTGTAGGGACAGTTCTCTGATTTTGGCTCTTCTTTTCGTATGTGTGCCTTTATCGATATAAATTGGCCTCTGAGCACTGCTTTTGCTGTGTCCCAGAGGTTTTGATAGGAAGTATTTTCATTCTCGTTGCATTCTAAGAATTTCCTTATTCCCTCCTTGATGTCTTCTATAACCCAGTCTTTTTTCAGGAGGGTATTGTTCATTTTCCAAGTATTTGATTTCTTTTCCCTAGTTTTTCTGTTATTGATTTCTAGCTTCATTGCCTTGTGGTCTGAGAAGATGCTTTGTAATATTTCAATGTTTTGGACTCTGCAAAGGTTTGTTTTATGACCTAATATGTGGTCTATTCTAGAGAATGTTCCATGTGCGCTAGAAAAAAAAGTATACTTTGTAGCAGTTGGGAGGAGAGTTCTGTATAAGTCAATGAGGTCGAGTTGGTTGATTGTTGTAATTAAGTCTTCCGTGTCTCTACTGAGCTTCTTACTGGATGTCCTGTCCTTCTCCGAAAGTGGTGTGTTGAAGTCTCCTACTATAATTGTGGAGGTGTATATCTCACTTTTCAGTTGTGTTAAAATTTGATTTATGTATCTTGCAGCCCTGTCATTGGGTGCATAAATATTTAATATGGTTATGTCTTCCTGATCAATTGTCCCTTTTATCATTATGTAGTGTCCTTCTTTATCCTTTGTGGTGGAATTAAGTCTAAAGTCTATTTTGTCAGAAATTAATATTGCTACCCCTCTTCTTTTTTGCTTATTGTTTGCTTGATATATTTTTTTCCATCCTTTGTGTTTTAGCTTGTTTGTGTCTCTAAGTCTAAGGTGTGTCTCTTGTAGGCAGCATATAGATGGCTCGTGTTTCTTTATCCAGTCTGAGACTCTCTGTCTCTTTATTGGTGCATTTAGTCCATTTGCATTCAGCGTAATCATAGATAAGTAAGTGTTTAGTGTTGTCATTTTGATGCCTTTTTATGTGTGTTGTTGACAATTTCATTTTTCCACTTACTTTTTTGTGCTGAGACGTTTTTCTTAGTAAATTGTGAGATCCTCATTTTCATAGTGTTTGACTTTATGTTTGTTGAGTCGTTACGTTTCTCTTGGCTTTTATCTTGAGTTCTGGAGTTGTTGTACCTCTGTGTGGTTACCTTAATATTTACCCCTATTTTTCTAAGTAAAAACCTAACTTGTATTGTTCTATATCGCCTTGTATCACTCTCCATATGGCAGTTCTATGCCATCTGTATTTAGTCCCTCTTTTTGATTATTGTGATCTTTTACATATTGACTTTCGTGATTCTCTGTTATGAGTATTTTTTTTTAATTAATCTTAATTTGTTTTTGTGATTTCCCTATTTGAGTTGATATCAGGATGTTCTGTTTTGTGACCTTGTGTTGTGCTGGTATCTGATATTATTGGTTTTCTGACCAAACAATATCCTTTAGTATTTCTTGTAGCTTTGGTTTGGTTTTTGCAAATTCTCTAAGCTTGTGTTTATCTGTAAATATCTTAATTTCACCTTCATATTTCAGATAGAGTTTTGCTGGATATATGATCCTTGGCTGGCCGTTTTTCTCCTTCAGTGCTCTGTATATGTCATCCCATTACCTTCTTGCCTGCATGGTTTTTGCTGAGTAGTCTGAACTTATTCTTATTGATTCTCCCTTGAAGGAGACCTTTCTTTTCTCCCTGGCTGCTTTTAAAATTTTCTGTTTATCTTTGGTTTTGGCGAGTTTGATGATAATATGTCTTGGTGTTTTTCTTTTTGGATCAATCTTAAATGGGGTTCGATGAGCATCTTGGATAGATATCCTTTCGTCTTTCATGATGTCAGGGAAGTTTTCTGTCAGCAGATCTTCAACTATTTTCTCTGTGTTTTCTGTCCTCCCTCCCTGTTCTGGGACTCCGATCACATGCAAGTTATCCTTCTTGATAGAGTCCCACATGATTCTTAGGGTTTCTTCATTTTTTAAAATTCTTTTATCTGATTTTTTTTCAGCTATGTTGGTGTTAATTCCCTGGTCCTCCAGATTTCCCAGTCTGCATTCTAATTGCTCGAGTCTGCTCCTCTGACTTCCTATTGCGTTGTCTAATTCTGTAATTTTATTGTTAATCTTTTGGATTTCTGAATGCTGTCTCTCTATGGATTCTTGCAACTTATTAATTTTTCCACTATGTTCTTGAATAATCTTTTTGAGTTCTTCAACTGTTTTATCAGTGTGTTCCTTGGCTTTTTCTGCATTTTGCCTTATTTCGTTTCTGATGTCTTGAAGCATTCTGTAAATTCGTTTTTTATATTCAGTATCTGATAATTCCAGGATTGTATCTTCATTTGGGAAAGATTTTGATTCTTTTGTTTGGGGGGTTGTAGAAGCTGTCATGGTCTGCTTCTTTATGTGGTTTGATATCGACTGCTGTCTCCAAGCCATCACTAAAAAAAAAGATATAGTAGTGGTTTATTCTGTAATTGCTCACTGAGTCTTATCTTGTTTTGTTTTCTTTCAATATATGTGGGTGGGCTAATAGATTGTGCTGTCTTGTTTGTTGTAGCCCTTGACTTACTTATGACCTATTACCAGCTGGTTTGGGCTGTTTCCAGATATATATGCCTGAGTCTATTCACTATTCTTGAGTAGAATCTGATTTTGGGTCATCAAGTGTGTGCTGCACCCTTACACCTATCCACCTCGATAAGTAGTGGTGATAGTTGTGTGCACCAGATTCTATTAGCAGCTGGGGTTCACCCTCCGGGAGGGCAGGATGCTGACAGGCTTCCCCCAAGTGTCAGTGAGGTAGGTGTGTCTCTATTCCTATAGCACCTTGGTAGGAGGGCACTGCAGCTGTACCTTAGGCCCCCAATGCAAGTACTTCTACTGATTGGTAGATGTCACCCTCCTTAGACCCCTAAGGCAAGAGGCTATGTGGTCTGGGGGAGCTTCAGCCCTCAGTTCCCTGTTGTGGGTCAGTTAGGGCTCTGTTGAATAAGGAGAGATATCAGACCTGGGAAACTTCTTTTACAGAATATCCTCTAAAAAAAAAAATGCAGTCAGATCCCTATCAGAACTGCCTTTGGATTATAACCGCCACCTTGTTCCCTGTAAGGATGAAAGTCTGAGATTTGGATCATATATGCTTGGCTGTAGCTGGTTCTGTGTTTTTAGCCCAATTAGGGATGGATTTTTGGTCCCTGGGTTTTTTGTGGTTCCTTCTCTCAGGCCGGAAGAATGGGTTAGGAAAAGACTAAAAAAATAATAATAATAATAAGGGGAAAAAGCAAAGCCGCTGCGGAGCCGGAGCCGTTCTCCCTCTGGCTCAGGAAATTCCAATGTTAATGAAGTCGCCTGGGAGGGGTGGGGGAGAGTTCAGAGAAATAGGAGCGTAGCACTTCGGAATATAGCCACAGTTGCTTATCTTGCTTGGGATGACTATTTTATCTGAGATTCCCGAGGGGCGTGTCACCTATGTGTGCTGGCTGTGTGGAGATTGCCCCCGAGGATCTGGCCCGCTGAAGCCACCGTCAGATCCTCTGATGCCAGTCCAAAGCCCAGCGTCAAGGTTCCCCTGCTGGGAAGCTGCACTCCCGTCTCCAAAATCAGTCGCTGCCTCCCGGGGTCTTCTCCTCCTGCCTGCCGCCTCCATGGACTGGCTGGGCCCCCTCCTGGGGTTAGTTCAGGGGAGTAGGGCTGCGCCCCGTGCTTGCACCATGACAGTGCCCAGTCAGATGCCCGGCGCCAAGGTTCACCGGCTGGGATGCTGCACTCCCTGCTCCAAAACCAGTCACTGCCTCCCGGAGACTTCTCCCACCAGCTGCGTTGCCACGCCGCCCCCACAGACCGCCTGGGCCTCCTTCCGGGGTGAGTTCAGGGGGGCAGGGCTGCTCCCCTTGTTTGCGCTGTCATAAGATTTTGTGTTCAGCTTCCCTGGGCCCAGACCTAAGCCCGGCGCCAAGGTTACCTGACTGGGACGCTGGCTCCGGGCTCCGAAAATAGTCGCTGCCTCCCCGTATTTGTTCGTTTCCTGTCTCTAAATCTGTGTTTGTTGTTCAGGGTTCATAGATTGTTATGTATGTGATCGATTCACTTGTTTTTCCGAGTCTTTGTTGCAAGAGGGATCCGAGGTAGCATCTACCTAGTCCACCATCTTGGCCCTGCCTCTGGTTGAGCTACTTTTTAATCTTTATTTCATATCTTGTTGGAAATATAATTAGGAATATCATTTTAAAAATCCTCAACCTTGGTTTTAATTTATAAAATACTCCAAACATACAGAAGGGTATATAAAATACATAATGTCTCCCAATATACCTACCACCAAAAATTAGCAAATGATTACATTTGCTTCAATTTTTTTTTCAAAGAAATACAACATTACAGGTATAACTGAGGTCTTTTTGAAACTCCTGGTACCTTTCACATTTGATTCTTCATATCCCAAATTGACCACCATATTGAGGTCTGTTCACAGTTTATTTTTTAATTACACATTTGTAGAGCTAGTCAATGTGTAGTACAGTTTTCTATGTTCTAAATTTTTATAATATAGGACATGATACTATTTTTACAATTCTATCACTTTTTGTTCTCGTTCAGCATTAATTTTTAAACGTACATTTAGATATGTTTCCATACTTTCCCATATTTTCTTCTTTAAATTTCAAACTTTTCCTTTTCACATTTAGGATTTCCTTCATCTACAATTTTTATTTAAATGTATATGACCTGATATAGAAATTTAAAATTTAAATGGTTATCCGTACTTGCATTAATTACTGAATTCCTTGTTTTTTTTCCATTGATTGTGATGTTATCTCTTGCTTAAACCTAATTTCCAAATATGCTTAAGTCTTTGGCTCTCCATTAGATGTAGATATCATTGAACTAATATTACATATTTTATTACCATAGTCTTGTAGCCACCATCTTTTAGAAATTGCCTTGGCTTTTTTTTTTTTTTTTTTTCATATTTACTCTTCCTTATGCTATTTTTCTGTTAGGAAGACCTAAGTCATATGGAAAGTTTGTAAAGACCCATGAAAAATTCTTTGAGATATTACTGAAATTTAATTGGATGAATACGTTGGAGTAAAATCAACATCTTTGTAATATCATTTTTATTATGAACCCAGTGAATTTCCTCATGCATTGTTTCTTCATGCCATTCAATAAAGTTTTCTATTTTTCTCCATTAAATTCTTACCTCATTTTTGTCAGGTTTAATCTCAGGTATCTTTTATATGTTGTTGCTGTTGCCAATAATACAGCTTACTCTATTATATTTTATAAGGATTTATGATCTATAGGAAATGTGTGTATATGTATATATACATATGATTGTGTGTGTGTATATATATTATCTCTAGTGATCTTGCTGAACTTTCTCATTTCTGTTTTGCTCTCAGCAAATAATAACCAATGTGTACAGTCTTTTGCAATTCTCATACCTCATTTATTTCTCAATCTTACTGAACTAGCTTGTACCACCAGTACGATATTAAATAGTTAAATAATAGCAGGTAGCCTGTGTTTTCACAATTTCAGTGGGAATGTTTCTAAAACCTCATACAATAAGATGGTCTGTATTTTTTTTTTTTAATATGAGACATACCTTTCACATATAAGGAAGTTCTCTCACTTCTCATTTGCTAGGTTATTTTTAAAAATTATAAATGGTTGTGGAATTTTAAGGTTTTTCTACAATTCCTGAGTTTCATTGTGCTTTTTTTGTTTGATTTTTTCATTTGGAAGAATTACATAAGCAGATATACTTATGTCAAAATCTCACTGCATTCTTCAGATAAACCCTTTTTATTGTGATGCATTGTGTTGCATCATTTTATATACATTACTTCCTGGGTCTGTCTTTGTGTCATTTTGTTGCTAATTATTTTATACAACAGTGAGATTAGTCTGTAGCTTTCTTTTATTTTATGGTTTTGACTGGCTTTGATATCAATAATATACTAGTATGATAAAATAAACATTGCAATTGTCTTTATTTTTTATTCCTTAATACATTTTTGTGTAATATATGTATTATATCATTTGCATAGAGGTTATAACTAATTTAAAACAACATCTGAGCTGTATATAAATGATTTGGTCTTAAAATATGGACAGTGGACAACATGTTCCATAAACAAAGCATATTTTATAAAACTACCAGATTTGGTAAAGACCACTTTCATGACTGAAGCTAATATAAATTGACACTTGAACATATTTCCATAAATAACCCACTGAAAATGTGTTTTGAAAGAGCTTACATATAAAATGGATGTTTTCAAATATGTCTTGAAAACATCCAGATTGATACTTATACAATGAAAACATGTCCATAAGTTTGGAAGATATAACAAGTTAAAAAACTGATGACATGATGCCTCTGAATGAATGGCATGAGACAGATGTAAACAGGAGAGGCATGCCTTAATAAAATTTTGAATACAAACTGTAGCTTATTCAGTCTTAACTCAGCACGTACAGAGGGGAAAGATGATTTAGTGCACTTAAGTATGTTTATCTCTTGAAGGATATAAAATACTCAAAAGAAAGAATTCCTTGAAATATACCATTGGTGGATGTTTCAAAACTGCCCTATTGTCTTAGTGTCATGTCCAGACTTTTAAAATAAAATATGTTTATGCACTGAATATCTCAGGGACCTGGAATTGGGGAAGGTTGGCCAGGGATGAAAAACATAAGTATTTTATACACTGTAGAGACATACACAAGTGTAAACATACAATTTTGTTTTCTGATTAAAAACTGAACCTTATTAGGACTTGGATCATTCCAACAATGATCAAATTTTCATTATTAACTGAATTAAAGGCAAAACAAAACAAAAAACTAAATATGAGTTTCTTCTGCATTACTAATTCTGATTTTTTGATAATGGCTCCCTGTGTTGATGGGTATTTTGAAGTTAAGTCAAACTCATCATGTAAATGCAATGATTTATAAGCAATGTTACAGTGGGATAGGAAAGAAGAATGGCAGCCAAAGTATCACATATTACTATCTTTGTTTTATTGATTTGTAACCACTGAGACAGTATGCTTGTGCAGGCTAACCTAAAATAGTTGTTTGTACTCTTTCTTTTTACATAATAACTATAGATGTCTATTAATCTATTCAGTCTAAAAAGGGTGAATTTGTAAATACACCAAGGGCAAAGATGCTGCAGTGAGATAGGATCAATTAATTGTCTCTCCATTGCAAAAATGCAGGAATATATTCACAGTTTCCAAAGGGGAAAATGCTCCAGAACAAAGCTGTTAATGCCACTGCTACAATGAGTAGCATTATCAGGTAGCTTAACTTAGCTACTATCTTAACTCTGTTATGAGCCAGTTATTATGGATATTTAATTTTTACTTTTCAAAGCAACAGTATTGTAGCCATTTTACACTCAAGGAAACTAAGACTCAGAGATGTTCATTAATTTGACAAAAGTTGAAAATGGGTAAAGTTGTTTAACTTAACCTAGTGAGTTAAAGTATCTGCTAAAGTCACAAAACTATGAAGTTGTGTTGCCATAATTTGAACCCACTCAAAATGTTACCATTGCATTTTCTTTTCAATGTAATCTCATGCTATCAGATTATGTTACCTCTTCAAATAGTCCCCTATAGAGTTATGCTTTCTTTGTTGACATTCTAATGATCAAAGATACATTCACAGATTATAGTAACATATTTATATAAAGGCATTAAGTTCACATACATTTTAAAGATCATTAATAGACCTGAAAAAGACCTTCTAGCATGTTGTTTTCAAGCAGAGAAATGTAATGCCTATGACTTATATATCCTGTATAATGTTTATGCATTTAATTATTCATTTTGAGTCATTTAAACTGACTACATGAGAGATTAAGAAAGAATCTAGATTGGGGGCCAAGATGGCGGACTAGGTAGACGCTACTTCGGATCCCTCTTGCAACAAAGACTTGGAAAAACAAGTGAATCGATCACGTACATAACAATCTACGAACCCTGAACAACAAACACAGATTTAGAGATGGAAAACGAACAAATACGGGGAAGCAGTGATTGTTTTCAGAGCCTGGAGCCAGCGTCCCAGTCAGGTAACCTTTGGCACCCGATTTAGGGCAGAGCCCAGGGGAGCTAATGGAGCAAACAAGGGACCCAGCCCTACCCCCCTGAACTCACCTCGGGAAGGGGCCCAGCCGGTTCTTGCGGGTGGCGTGGTGACGCAGCTGGTGGGAGAATTCCCCGGGAGGCAGTGACTGGTCTTGGAGCTGGGAGAGCAGCGGCCCAGCCGGGGAATCATGCCACCGGGATTTTGACTGGGCGCTGTCACGGCAGAAGCATGGGGAGCTGCTCCACTCCCCTGAACTAACCCCTGGAGGGGGCCCAGCCGGCTCGCGGGAGCGGCGCGGCCACGCGGGTGGAGGGATGAGAAGTCCCCGGGAGGCAGTGACTGAATTTGGAGCCGGGAGTAAAGCGTCCCAGCAGGGGAACCTTGACGCTAGGATTTGGACTGGCAGCGGGAGGCTTCAGAGGGCCAGACCCTCGGGGGCAATCTCCACACAGCCAGCACACATAGGCGACACGCCACGCGGGAATCTCAGATATAATAGTAATTCCAAAAAAGACAAGCAACTCTGGCTATATTCTGGGGTGCTACCCTCCTATCTCTCTGATCCCTCCCCCACCCTTCCCAGGTGGCTTCATTAACATAAGAATTGCCTGAGCCAGAGGGAGAACGGCTCCGGCTCCGCAGCAGCTTTGCTTCCCCCTCCCCTTTTTTTTTCTTTCTTTTGGTCTTTTCCTAACCCACTCTTTCGGCCTGAGAGAAGGAACAAACAACAACAACAAAAAAAAACCCAGGGACCAAAAATCTACCCCTAATTGGACTAAAAACACAGAAACAGCTACAGCCAAGCATATATGATCCAAATCTCAGACTTTCATCCTTACAGGGAACAAGGTGGCAGTTATAATCCAAAGGCAATTCTGATAGGGATCTGACTGCATTTTCTTTTAGCGGATTTTCTGGATAAACTAGTTTCCCAGTGATGGCTCGGAGACAGCAGTCCATATCAAACCACATAAAGAAGCAGACCATGACAGCTTCTACAACCCCCCAAACAAAAGAATCAAAATCTTTCCCAAATGAAGATACAATCCTGGAATTATCAGATACTGAATATAAAAAACGAATTTACAGAATGCTTCAAGACATCAGAAACGAAATAAGGCAAAATGCAGAAAAAGCCAAGGAACACACTGATAAAACAGTTGAAGAACTCAAAAAGATTATTCAAGAACATAGTGGAAAAATTAATAAGTTGCAAGAATCCATAGAGAGACAGCATTCAGAAATCCAAAAGATTAACAATAAAATTACAGAATTAGACAACGCAATAGGAAGTCAGAGGAGCAGACTCGAGCAATTAGAATGCAGACTGGGAAATCTGGAGGACCAGGGAATTAACACCAACATAGCTGAAAAAAAATCAGATAAAAGAATTTTAAAAAATGAAGAAACCCTAAGAATCATGTGGGACTCTATCAAGAAGGATAACTTGCATGTGATCGGAGTCCCAGAACAGGGAGGGAGGACAGAAAACACAGAGAAAATAGTTGAAGATCTGCTGACAGAAAACTTCCCTGACATCATGAAAGACGAAAGGATATCTATCCAAGATGCTCATCGAACCCCATTTAAGATTGATCCAAAAAGAAAAACACCAAGACATATTATCATCAAACTCGCCAAAACCAAAGATAAACAGAAAATTTTAAAAGCAGCCAGGGAGAAAAGAAAGGTCTCCTTCAAGGGAGAATCAATAAGAATAAGTTCAGACTACTCAGCAAAAACCATGCAGGCAAGAAGGTAATGGGATGACATATACAGAGCACTGAAGGAGAAAAACGGCCAGCCAAGGATCATATATCCAGCAAAACTCTATCTGAAATATGAAGGTGAAATTAAGATATTTACAGATAAACACAAGCTTAGAGAATTTGCAAAAACCAAACCAAAGCTACAAGAAATACTAAAGGATATTGTTTGGTCAGAAAACCAATAATATCAGATACCAGCACAACACAAGGTCACAAAACAGAACATCCTGATATCAACTCAAATAGGGAAATCACAAAAACAAATTAAGATTAATTAAAAAAAAATACTCATAACAGAGAATCACGAAAGTCAATATGTAAAAGATCACAATAATCAAAAAGAGGGACTAAATACAGATGGCATAGAACTGCCATATGGAGAGTGATACAAGGCGATATAGAACAATACAAGTTAGGTTTTTACTTAGAAAAATAGGGGTAAATATTAAGGTAACCACACAGAGGTACAACAACTCCAGAACTCAAGATAAAAGCCAAGAGAAACGTAACGACTCAACAAACATAAAGTCAAACACTATGAAAATGAGGATCTCACAATTTACTAAGAAAAACGTCTCAGCACAAAAAAGTAAGTGGAAAAATGAAATTGTCAACAACACACATAAAAAGGCATCAAAATGACAACACTAAACACTTACTTATCTATGATTACGCTGAATGCAAATGGACTAAATGCACCAATAAAGAGACAGAGAGTCTCAGACTGGATAAAGAAACACGAGCCATCTATATGCTGCCTACAAGAGACACACCTTAGACTTAGAGACACAAACAAGCTAAAACACAAAGGATGGAAAAAAATATATCAAGCAAACAATAAGCAAAAAAGAAGAGGGGTAGCAATATTAATTTCTGACAAAATAGACTTTAGACTTAATTCCACCACAAAGGATAAAGAAGGACACTACATAATGATAAAAGGGACAATTGATCAGGAAGACATAACCATATTAAATATTTATGCACCCAATGACAGGGCTGCAAGATACATAAATCAAATTTTAACACAACTGAAAAGTGAGATATACACCTCCACAATTATAGTAGGAGACTTCAACACACCACTTTCGGAGAAGGACAGGACATCCAGTAAGAAGCTCAGTAGAGACACGGAAGACTTAATTACAACAATCAACCAACTCGACCTCATTGACTTATACAGAACTCTCCTCCCAACTGCTACAAAGTATACTTTTTTTTCTAGCGCACATGGAACATTCTCTAGAATAGACCACATATTAGGTCATAAAACAAACCTTTGCAGAGTCCAAAACATTGAAATATTACAAAGCATCTTCTCAGACCACAAGGCAATGAAGCTAGAAATCAATAACAGAAAAACTAGGGAAAAGAAATCAAATACTTGGAAAATGAACAATACCCTCCTGAAAAAAGACTGGGTTATAGAAGACATCAAGGAGGGAATAAGGAAATTCTTAGAATGCAACGAGAATGAAAATACTTCCTATCAAAACCTCTGGGACACAGCAAAAGCAGTGCTCAGAGGCCAATTTATATCGATAAAGGCACACATACGAAAAGAAGAGCCAAAATCAGAGAACTGTCCCTACAACTTGAACAAATAGAAAGTGAGCAACAAAAGAATCCATCAGGCACCAGAAGAAAACAAATAATAAAAATTAGAGCTGAACTAAATGAGTTAAAAAAATGAGTTAGAGAACAGAAAAACAATTGACAGAATTAACAAAGCCAAAAGCTGGTTCTTTGAAAAAATTAACAAAATTGATAAACCATTGGCTAGACTGACTAAAGAAATACAGGAGAGGAAACAAATAACCCGAATAAGAAACGAGAAGGACCACATCACAACAGACCCAACTGAAATTAAAAGAATCATATCAGATTATTACGAAAAATTGTACTCTAACAAATTTGCAAACCTAGAAGAAATGGATGAATTCCTGGAAAACCACTACCTACCTAAACCAACACATTCAGAAGTAGAACAACTAAATAGACCCATAACAAAAAAAGAGATTGAAATGGTAATCAAAAAACTCCCAACAAAAAAGCCCTGGTCCGGACAGCTTCACTGCAGAGTTCTAACAAACTTTCAGAGAAGAGTTAACACCACTACTGCTGAAGGTATTTCAAAGCATAGAAAAAGATGGAATACTATCCAACTCATTCGATGAAGCCACCATCTCCCTGATACCAAAACCAGGTAAAGACATTACAAAAAAAGAAAATTACAGACTTATATCCCTCATGAACATAGATGCAAAAATCCTCAACGAAATTCTAGCCAATAGAATTCAACAACATATCAAAAAAATAATTCACCACGACCAAGTGGGATTTATACCAGGTATGCAAGGCTGGTTTAATATCAGAAAAACCATTAATGTAATCCATCACATAAATAAAACAAAAGACAAAAACCACATGGTCTTATCAATTGATGCAGAAAAGGCATTTGACAAAGTCCAACACCCATTTATGATAAAAACTCTCACCAAAATAGGAATTGAAGGAAAATTCCTCAACATAATAAAGGGCATCTATGCAAAGCTAACAGCCAATATCACTCTAAATGGAGAGAACCTGAAAGCATTTCCCTTGAGAACGGGAACCAGATAAGGATGCCCTTTATCACCGCTCTTATTCAACATTGTGCTAGAAGTCCTAGTCAGGGCAATTAGGCTAGACAAAGAAATAAAAGGAATCCGGATTGGCAAGGAGGAAGTAAAATTATCTCTATTTGCAGATGACATGATCTTATACACAGAAAACCCTAAGGAATCCTCCAGAAAACTACTGAAACTAATAGAAGAGTTTGGCAGAGTCTCAGGTTATAAAATAAACATACAAAAATCACTTGGATTCCTCTACATCAACAAAAAGAACATCGAAGAGGAAATAACCAAATCAATACCATTTACAGTAGCCCCCAAGAAGATAAAATACTTAGGAATAAATCTTACCAAGGATGTAAAAGACCTATACAAAGAAAACTACAAAGCTCTACTACAAGAAATTCAAAAAGATATACTCAAGTGGAAAAACATACCTTGCTCATGGATAGGAAGAGTTAGCATAGTAAAAATGTCTATTCTACCAAAAGCCATCTATACATATAAGGCACTTCCGATCCAAATTCCAATGTCATTTTTTAAGGTGATAAACAAATCACCAATTTCATATGGAAGGGAAAGAAGCCTCGGATAAGCAAAGCATTACTGAAAAAGAAGAAGAAAGTGGGAGGCCTCACTCTACCTGATTTCAGAAGCTATTATACAGCCACAGTAGTCAAAGCAGCCTGGTACTGGTACAACAACAGGCACATAGACCAAGGGAACAGAATTGAGAACCCAGATATAAATCCATCCACACATGAGCAGCTGATATTTGACAAAGGCCCAGTGTCAGTTAATTGGAGAAAAGATAGTCTTTTTAACAAATGGTGCTGGCATAAGTGGATATCCATTTGCAAAAGAATGAAACAGGACCCATACCTCACACCGTGCACAAAAACTAACTCCAAGTGGATCAAAGACCTAAACATAAAGACTAAAACGATAAAGATCATGGAAGAAAAAATAGGGACAATCCTAGGATCCCTAATACAAGGCATAAACAGAATACAAAACATGACCAAAAATGACGAAGAGAAACCCGATAACTGGGAGCTCCTAAAAATCGAACACCTATGCTCATCTAAAGACTTCACCAAAAGAGTAAAAAGACCACCTACAGACTGGGAAAGAATTTTCAGCTCTGACATCTCAGACCAGCGCCTGATCTCTAAAATCTACATGATTCTGTCAAAACTCAACCTCAAAAAGACAAACAACTCAATCAAGAAGTGGGCAAAGGATATGAACACACACTTCACTAAAGAAGATATTCAGGCAGCTAACAGATACATGAGAAAATGCTCTGGATCATTAGCCATTAGAGAAATGCAAATTAAAACTACGATGAGATTCCATCTCACTCCAACAAGGCTGGCATTAATCCAAAAAATACAAAATAATGAATGTTGGAGAGGCTGCGGAGAGATTGGAACTTTTATACACTGCTGGTGGGAATGTGAAATGGTACAACCACTTTGGAAATCTATCTGGCGTTATCTTAAACAGTTAGAAATAGAACTACCATACAGCCCAGAAATCCCACTCCTCGGAATATACCCTAGAGAAACAAGAGCCTTCACACAAACAGATACATGCACACCCATGTTTATTGCAGCTCTGCTTACAATAGCAAAAAGCTGGAAGCAACCAAGGTGTCCATCAACGGATGAATGGGTAAATAAATTGTGGTATATTCACACAGTGGAATACTACGCATCGATAAAGAACAGTGATGAATCTGTGAAACATTTCATAACATGGAGGAACCTGGAAGGCATTATGCTGAGCAAAATTAGTCAGAGGCAAAAGGACAAATATTGTGTAAGGCTACTAGTATAAGATCTTGAGAAATAGTAAAAACTGAGAAGAACACATACTTTTGTGGTTACGAGGGGGGGAGGGAGGGAGGGCGGGAGAGGGTTTTTTATTGATGAATTAGTAGATAAGAACTGCTTTAGGTGAAGGGAAAGACAACACTCAATACATGGAAGGTCAGCTCAATGGGACTGGAGCAAAAGCAAAGAAGTTTCCGGGATAAAATGAATGCTTCAAAGGTCAGCGGAGCAAGGGCGGGGGTTTGGGGACCATGGTTTAAGGGGACTTCAGAAAACTGGCAAAATAATTCTATTATGAAAACATTCTGCATCCCACTTTGAAATGTGGCATCTGGGGTCTTAAATGCTAACAAGTGGCCATCTAAGATGCATCAATTGGTCTCAACCCACCTGGAGCAAAGGAGAATGAAGAACACCAAGGTCACACGACAACTAAGAGCCCAAGAGACAGAAAGGGCCACATGAACCAGAGACCTACATTATCCTGAGACCAGAAGAACTAGTTGGTGTCCGGCCACAATCGATGACTGCCCTGACAGGGAGCACAACAGAGAACCCCTGAGGGAGCAGGAGATCAGTGGGATGCAGACCCCAAATTCTCATAAAAATACCATATTTAATGGCCTGACTGAGACTAGAGGAATCCCGGCGGCCATGGTCCCCAGACCTTCTGTTGGCACAGGACAGGAACCATCCCCGAAGACAACTCATCAGACATGAAAAGGACTGGACAGTGGGTGGGAGAGAGATGCTGATGAAGAGTGAGCTAATTGATTGTGTTGGCATCTCCTGTCTGGAGGGGGGATGGGAGCATAGAGAGAGTGGGAAGCTGGCAAAATTGTCACGAAAGGAGAGACTGGAAGGGCTGACTCATTAGGGGGAGAGCAAGTGGGAGTACGGAGTAAGATGTATGTAAACTTATATGTGACAGACTGACTTGATTTGTAAACGTTCACTTGAAGCTCAATAAAAGTTAATTAAAAAAAAATCTAATTCTTCCTACTTTTCTTCAGATCACTTCTAAATCAAGAGCTGCTCAAGAATAAATTAGGGACTGTCTAATTTATCGTTTTATTCCAGTAACTGCAAGGCATTAGACACTGGAATTTTTTTTTTAATGAATAAATGAAGAATCCAAAGGATAATCTATGCTGTATATTGAAAATTTTAAATGAGTGGTTATTTGTAAAGCACCTGTACAGTGCCTGGAATGTGTATTTCTAGGGTCAACTTCTTGTAGAGTAAAAGATACTGGGAACTTTAAGCTCTGGAACAAGAGTTTTCATACTTCTATGTGTCTAAAAATAACTTGAGGTGATTGCTTTTAATGAAGATTATTGGGTCCCACTCAAAAGTTCCAATCAAAAAAGTAACCCAAGAATCTATCTTTTAAAGAAGCATAACAGGTGATCTGTATGCATAAAGAGCATTGGCCATGCTTTGAAAAATACAGCTTTATAAAAATTAATAATTAGAGTAAACTATTTTTTTATTCAAGCAGTTGAAACTTGACATAATGATTTAAAAAGCAACAGGTATATACTGCAATATGTGTTCTTAAGTAGATAAGAACCCCATGGAACAAGACAAAGAAGTATTGAATTATTCCTGTTGATCCGTGACCATCTAGTAGTGGGGATTAAGAACTGATCCTGTCTCAATTAAATAAAAATTAATCATCATTGTACTCATCCTCCTTTCCTTCCACATCACATATGTATAATGGGATAATCACCTTTCTTCCAACTTTCATTGAATACCTTGCCATCCAGTGTATTCCAACTCATAGCGACCCTATAGGACAGAGTAGAACTGTCACATAGGGTTTCTAAGGAGCAGTTGGTGGATTTGAACTGTCAACCTTTTCGTTAGCAGCTGAGCTCTTAACCACTGTGCAACCACGGGTCCTTCTCCCAGCTACGGTACACAAAATACTTCTCAGAACATGATTTAGAAAATTCATAGGAAGGAACTTGTCCTCTTCTCAGATCTACCATTTACATCTCAAATAACAGTTTGTGAAGTTGTAGAATATGTGAGCTTCATGCAGAGCACAACTGGAAGCTCAATGTTCACTTTCTGAAGTTCAATAACGCTTTTCCTTCAAAAAGCTCTAGGCACTGAACAATTTGCTTTTAAAGTGTACAAATCACTTTTCCAGTGAAAATTTCTAAATGCTCTTTGAATATGTGAGAATAGGAGCACAGGGAAGTAAAGAAGAACGAGAAAATGGGGAGGAAAAAATATATATAAGGGAAGAAAGCACTTACAATATCAAATGACTAAAGGTACCATGGATGGAGACGTGGTGGCTCTGTGGTTAAGCACTTGGCTTCTGCTAAATTAAAGGTCAGCAGTTCAAATCCACCAGCCGCCCCGTGGAAGAAAGATGTGCCACTCTGCTGTCCTAAAGGTTAACCAAAAAGCAAAACCAAACCTTTTGCCATAGAGTCAACTCAATCCCAACTCATAGGGACCCTACAGAGTTTCCGAGGAGTGGCTGGTAGATTCAAACTGCCCATGCTTTGGTTAGCAGCCACTTAACCACTGCACCACAAGGGCTCCTAATAAAGATTGTTGTTGTTGTTGTTAGGTGCCGTCGAGTCGGTTCCAACTCATAGCGACCCTATGCACAACAGAAGGAGACACTGCCTGGTCCTGCGCCATCCTTATAATCATTGTTATGCTTGAGCTCATTGTTGCAGCCACTGTGTCAATCCACTTCCTTGAGGGTCTTCATCTTTTCTGCTGACCCTGTACTCTGCCAAACATGATGTCCTTCTCCAGGGACTGATCCCTCCTGAGAACACGTCCAAAGTATGTAAGACGCAGTTTCACCATCCTTGCCTCTAAGGAGCGTGCTGGCCACACTTCTTCCAAGACAGATTTGTTCGTTCTTTTGGCAGTCCATGGTATATTCAGTATTCTTCACCAACACCACAATTCAAAAGCGTCCACTCTTCTTCAGCTTTCCTTATTCATTGTCCAGCTTTCACATGCATATGATGAGATTGAAAATACCATGGGTTGGGTCAGGTGTACCTTAGTCTTCAGGGTGACATCTTTGCTCTTCAACACTTTGAAGAGGTCCTTTGCAGCAGATTTGCCCAATAAAATGCGCCTTTTGATTTCTTGACTGCTGCTTCCATGGCTGTTGATTTTGGAAGCAAGTAAAATGAAATCCTTGACAACTTCAATCTTTTCTCCGTTTATCATGACATTGCTCACTGGTCCAGTTGTGAGGATTTTTGTTTTCTGTATGTTGAGGTATAATCCATACTGAAGGCGGTGGTCTTTGATCTTCATTAATAAGTGCTTCAAGTCCTCTTCACTTTCAGCAAGCAACGTTGTGTCATCTGCATAATGCAGGTTGTTAATGAGTCTTCCTCCAATCCTGATGCCCCGTTCTTCTTCATATAGTCCAGCTTCTCATAGTATTTGTTCAGCATACAGATTAAATAGGTATGGTGAAAGAATACAACCCTGACACACACCTTTCCTGACTTTAAACCCATCAGTATCCCCTTGTTCTGTCTGAACAACTGCCTCTTGATCTATGTAAAGGTTCCTCATGAGCACAATTAAGTGTTCTGCAATTCCCATTCTTTGCAGTTTTATGCATAGTTTGTTATGATCCACACAGTCAAATGCCTTTGCATAGTCAATAAAACACAGGTAAACATCCTTCTGGTATTTTCTGCTTTCAGCCAGGATCCATCTGACATCAGCATTGATATCCCTGGTTCCACATCCTCTTCTGAAACCGGCCTGAACTTCTGGCAGTTCCCTGTCGATATACTCCTGCAGCCGTTTTTGAATGATCTTCAGCAAAATTTTGCTTGCGTGTGATATTAATGATATTGTTCTATAATTTCCACATTTGGTTGGATCACCTTTCTTGGAAATAGGCATAAATATAGATCTCTTCCAGTCAGTTGGCCAGGAAGCTGTTTCCATATTTCTTGGCATAGACGAGTGAGCACCTCCAACGCAGCATCCGTTTCTAGAAACATCTCAATTGATATTCCATCAATTCCTGAAGCTTTGTTTTTTGCCAGTGCCTTCAGAGCAGCTTGGTCTTCTTCCTTCAGGACCATCAGTTCCTGATCATATGCCACCTCTTGAAATGGTTGAATATTGACTAATTCTTTTTGGTATAATGACTCAGTATATTCCTTCCATCTTCTTTTGATGCTTCCTGTGTCATTTAATATTTTCCCCATGGAATCCTTCACTATTGCAGCTCGAGGCTTGAATTTTTTCTTCAGTTCTTTCAGCTTGAGAAACGCCGAGCGTGTTCTTCCCTTTTGGTTTTCCATCTCCAGCTCTTTGTACATGTCATTATAATACTTTACTTTGTCTTCTCGAGAGGCCCTTTGAAATCGTCTGTTCAGTTCTTTTGCTTCATCAATTCTTCCTTTTCCTTTAGCTGCTTGACGCTCAAGAGCAAGTTTCAGAGTCTCCTCTGACATCCATCTTGGTCTTTTCTTTCTTTCCTGTCTTTTCAGTGACCTCTTGCTTTCTTCATGGATGATGTCCTTGATGTCATTCCACAACTCGTCTGGTCTTTGGTCACTAGTGTTCAATGCATCAAATCTATTCTTGAGATGGTCTTTAAATTCAGGTGGGATATACTCAAGGTCATATTTTAGCTCTCGTGGACTTGCTCTGATTTTCTTCAGTTTCAGCTTGAACTTGCATATGAGCAATTGATGGTCTGTTCCACAGTCAGCCCCTGGCCTTGTTCTGGCTGATGATATTGAGCTTTTCCATCATCTCTTTCCACAGTTGTAGTCAATTTGATTTCTGTGTGTTCCATCTGGCAAGGTCCATGTGTATAGTCGCCATTTATGTTGGTGAAAGAAAGTATTTGCAATGAAGAAGTCATTGGTCTTGCAAAATTCTATCATTCAATTTCTCTCATTGCTTCTATCACCAAGGCCATATTTTCCAAATACTGATCCTTCTTTGTTTCCAACTTTTGCATTCCAATCACCAGTAATTATCAATGCATCTTGATTGTATGTTCGATCAATTTCAGGCTGCAGCAGCTGACAAAAATCTTCTATTTCTTCATCTTTGACCCTAGTGGTTGGTGTGTAAATTCGAATAATAGTTTTATTAACGGGTCTTCCTTGTAGGCGTGCAGATATTATCCTATCACTGACAGCGTTGTACTTCAGGATAGATCTTGAAATGTTCTCTTTGACGATTAATGCAACACCATTCCTCTTCGAGTTGTCATTCCCAGCATAGTAGACTACAAAATTGTCTGATTCAAAATGGCCAATACCAGTCCATTTCAGCTCACTAATGCCTAGGATATCGATGTTTATGCATTCCATTTCATTTTTGATGATTTCTAATTTTCCTAGATTCATACTTCGTACATTCCAGGTTCTGATCATTAATGGGTGTTTGCAACTGTTTCTTCTCATTTTGAGTCATGCCACATCAGCAAGTGAAGGTCTCGAAAGCTTTACTCCATTCACGTCATTAAGGTCGACTCTACTTTGAGGAGGCAGCTCTTCCCCAGTCATCTTTTGAGTGCCTTCCAACCTGGGGGGCTCCTCTTCCAGCACTATATTAGACAATGTTCCGCTGCTATTCATAAGGTTTTCACTGGCTAATGCTTTTCAGAAGTAGACTTCCAGGTCCTTCTTCCTAGTCTGTCTTATTCTGGAAGCTCAGCTGTGATGCTGGAAGCTATGCCACCGGTAATAAAGATTACATCCTTGGAAACCCTATGGGGTAGTTCTACTCTGTCCTATAGGGTGGCTGTGAGTCAGAATCGACTCAATGGCAGTGGGTTAAAGGCATCATGAATTGCCTAATTACTTCATTTTTAGGGTCATGGGTGCTGCAGATGTTGGTGCTTAAGTTAGGAGAATACCTGGTACTATGGACTTTTTGGCAACCCGGTGGTGTAGTGGTTAAGAGCTATAGCTGCTAACCAAAAGGCTGGCAGTTTGAATCCACCAGGCTCTCCTTGGAAACTCTGTGGGACAGTTCTACTCTGTCTGATGGGGTCACTCTGAGTCGGAATCTACTCGACTGCAACGGTTTTTTTTAATGGACTTTTCAGACCCATGGCTTAGTCTTGGCTGTGCTGCTTTCCTTAACATCAAGTTGATGGTCTTTCCCCTGGCTTTCCCCCAGCATTACAATGTAAAATTTCTCATATCTCAAGATAGACTAGGAATTTTTTTTTGCAAAATCCTCTATTCAGGTGAAGCTTCTAGTTCCAATAAAACAGGAATAAATAGATGTATTCGCTGTTCATATGGCCAAATAAACCTGACAGTTGAGCAATGCTATTTCTGTGCAGCAGTTCAAAGTGGCCTCCCCATGTAAACTCAAGTCACTTCCTTATTTTTTGAGGTCGTTTCAGTTTTATGGGCTATGCTTTGCTTTAAGAATCACAGGTATTGGCAAGGTTTATAAAAATTAATTGTGATGAGATTGAGAAAATACTATTAGTTTATACATAATCATTCTTTAACTGTTAACCTCTGACTTAAAACATATGCTTCTTTCGAAAATCTTCATTAACCTTTCACATGGTGTATAACTAGCCTTATCACGTTGGATTAAAAAAAAAAAAATTCCCACTTAGAGTTCTGAAAGAGAGACCCAGTGGGAAATGCACAAATGGTAAACTCCACCGAAGGACACAAAAAGGCCCATAAAACATCAGAAGGGTTATGGAGGTCTATGGATTTTAATTGCTGTGTGCCATTGGGCCTTTACAAAGCAATCAAGCAAGCAATCTCCAAAGACAGCACTGCCATAATACATTTAACAATAGAGCTCTCACCCCATCGGCAGACTAGGGTATATGAAGGTCCCAATAGCAATTAATGACCTTGTAAACTGAGAGAGAGAGACAGAGAGAGAGACTGGAATTGACTCCTTTTTGATGTGTACTGTAAGTGTAGAAATGATGATTTCAAGAGGAGGGAAGTAAAAGTTAACATAAAAGATACAATGACATTTTTAAGCGTTCTTTATATATTTTTTTCTCTTTCCTTCCCCAAAATCTAGACAGAATTAACCAAAAGAAGACTTGTCACCAAATGGTTTGTTATTTAGAATATAGTTTTGTTTATGTTCTGGAATGGGAGGAAAAAGGTTGATAGATTTTTTTGTAGATGAACAAAATACAATATTTTAATAATTTAAGTATGAAAGGATGATAGTTATAAGCATTAAGATGTTCTGAATATTCAATCTCCATTGACTGTGACTCATTAAAACAAATATTAGTTACATTGCACTGAATACCTGCTCTGTACCATGAAGTGCCATAATTTTATTTACTTTCCTTAGCTGATAGAATAGAGCAGGTAAAGAGATGGCTCAAGGCCATACTTCTAATAAGAGGTTACCTAGGACTCAAATCTAGAAACATTAAGACCCCAAAACTCAATGTTCTTTGCTACTCGTGTACTACCGGAGTTGATAAGGTACAGCTGTGTTGTAGGAAGTCTCCTACTTTTCAGCAACTTTTCCCCAGTTCTAACCTAGCCTTCTCAAGGAAGTGGAGAGGTTTGGATATGATAATCATTTTCTATCTGCTTCAAAATGCCCATGAAGCACAGACTGGGGACTATATTTGCAGACTCTTCCCTACAAGTCCACAAAGTCTGTACATAGTTGGAAAGCCATATTTATTTTTATTTCACCAGGGTTATTTATTTAACAAGTTCCTAGGGTTGAGTTTCTGTCTCTTGCCTAATAGAGTGGAAGGGTGTGTGTGTGTGTTTGTGTGTGTGTTGGGTGGGGGGTAGGTGGCCTGAATTGAAGTTTCTGAGGAAAAAAAAAAAAAGTTACTTTCTTGTGAATTTTGTTTATAGCCCTTCAGATTATTAAATTTTAGAACTTTCCTCAGTCCCTTGATTTTGTAGGATGGACTTAGGTTATCCCTATATGCCTCTAACTTTGAATTTCAAGTCTTCTAGTCCTCACCACAGATCCTGCCCTAATGGAAAATAAAGTCTGCTTCAGTTTGTTCCAGACTTTACCTTTAATGGTTCTCGTTTAACTCTTTTCTTTAGACTTCCTAACATACCTTACATTTGCTGTTGAGAAAAAACAATGTATGATTGAAGGGAAATATTATGACAGTGCAGATACTTCCCTTAAAACTCACAAAGAAAAACATGCTTCATAAAGGAAATTATCATCATATAAAGAAGTCATTTATCTTATATTTTTGCACAATAGATGTCTCAGTACCATGTGACAGCTCTCGCACCAAGAGGGAGAAATTCTGCTCATAACGACATAATAATAACAGCTACTTTTAATTTTCAACCTGCTAGAAACAAAGCTCTTTACAAGGTGTTATTCTACATATTTATATTATTTAACCAGTATTTAAACAGAATTTTCCAGTTTCCAAGAGTAATTTCGTAGAAACAATCTCATAGTTGTATTTTTTAGTTTAAAGGGCTTTATCCATAAAATATTCATTTAGATCTGTATTTGGAAAAAAAAAATGCTTTGCAAGCTATCATTTATTTGTAGACCCACATAAAACACATGCAGGACGCCCTGAGGTAAATAACACAATGTTTCTTAGACTCTTTCACATGTAAACCACCAAATTTCCAACTTCCCAAAGGCTTATCTCACTCAGTAAAACCCAGTCATCATAATGGCCTAAAAAGCCCTCCAAGACCTGGCTCTGGCTGCCTTTCTTATCCCTTTTCCTAATCCTCTCCTAGATCATGAGGCTCCAGTCACACAGGCCTCTTCTCATCTTAGACTGAGGCAAGATTTTGCCTAACTCAAGGCCTTTGTACTTTGCCTTTTGTTCCCTCTCCCTGGGAAGTTCTTCCAGATGTCTTCCTGGATCTCTCCCTGCAAGAATAAAATAAAATCCCACTTCTCTGATACCAAACTGCAAGGTTCAACTCAAGTTATTATTAATTCTGTTTCCCTGTGTTCCACTTCTGTTCTGATACTAGATGTACATGCTGCACTTCTTCCTGTGACCGTAAACACCTGGAGCTAGGTCAGACTTGTCAAGTTAAAGGGTATAGTCTTCCAGACTGCCAAATCTGCCCAGGATCTCAATGTCAGATGCAAACATGGGAGCCTCCATGACACCCTCACTTCTGATCTGCTGGCTACAAATTTGGGAGCTACCTCTACCCCCTGAGAATAGTACCAGTCTTAATGTCAGGAGCCCCATGGTCCCTCACTTTTGACCTGTTGCCTCTCACTATTCTCTTGGGTTTTGTAATTCTTTAGAATGTCTCACAGAACTCACAGAAATCAATACACTACAGTTTTATTAGAGCAAAAAAGGACATAAATGAAGAGACACAAAGGATGAGGTCTGGAAGGGTTCCCAAAGTGAAGGTTCCTTGTCCCAAAAAGGGATACTCTACCATCACATTCATCGATGTATTTCACCAACCAGGAAGTACATGAAGCTTTGTGTCCAGAGCCTTTATCAGGGCCATATTACATAGGCATAATTGATTGAGGCTGGATGATATCACGAGATGAGTCCTTCTAGCCAGGCCACCCTCCACCTGAGTCACCTCATTAGCATAAACCTCAGGTGTAGTTTGACACAAAAATCACTGGAGGAAATTCCATGATTTTACAGATTCTTTTTCAGTAACGGAAGACAAAGACCATATTCTTTAGATAAAGTTAATCCCACACTCCTTCAACTACTTCAGGTCTTTGGGGAAATGTTACCTGCTTAGTGAGGTCTTTTTTGACATTCTTATTTAAGCTTTCTATGTTATGTCCTCACTTCCTATCTATCTCTTCTGATTTGTCTTTTTCTTTAGCCTTTATCACTATCTATCATATGCTTTACTAATTTATGTGCTTAATTTTAATATCTCCCCACACATAACCTCCTTGAAGACCAGAATTTTGGGCTTTTAAAAATTTTTTCACTACCATATTGACTGAATATAGACACATGTTTAATGTACAGTATAAGTTCAATAATTGTTGAATGAGTGAATGATTGAATGAATGGGCAACCTGGCTCTGCACAGGAGTTGTCTTTAAAGAGGAAGAGTTCAAATAGGTCAAAATGAGGTCTATAATATGCGTCTTGGTTTTTGTTGTTAGGTGCCATGAAGTCGGTTATGACTCACAGCAACCCTATAGGACAGAGTAGAACTGCTTCCAAGGAGCTACTGGTGGATTTCAACTGCTGGCTTTTTGGTTAACAGCCGAGCTCTTAACCACTATGCTACTAGGGTTCCAGTGTGCATCTCTAGAACCATCCAATTCATATCCTTTGGCACCACTTCCTCACTTTCTTCTCCTTTTCAATTCTCTCTCATCCCTGCTGCCTAACCCTTCTGTTACCAAGAGCACACTCTGACCAACAAATTCCTTGAATATCTCCTCTCCTCTCCCTAGATTATGCACAACTTCTACTGTTACCTTTTCCTCTTGTTCTTCCTCTCCCTTTTTGTAATTTAGCATCACCAAAAAAAAAAAAAAAAAAATTGAGCTGGCAATAGCTGGACTATCCCAAGTGAGTGGGGTAAAAAAAAAAGTGGGGAAGAACAAAACCAGAATCCTTTTTAGCAACAAAAGGACAGACATGATCCAGGAATAATCAGAGGTTATATTTTTTTATGCTTTTGAAAATTTTCAATGTCTCTGTAATTGGGCTTCATTTCACAATCAATGTCAAAGGAAAACTTTGCACCTTGCCAGGAAGAAGAGTGTGTTGTGACACAGTTGTCAACGCCTGTCGGGATGTGCTTAGCCATGCTAAAAATCTATCTGTTCATCTAGTGGTCACTTCAGTAGTGATATTTTCATTACTGTTATCACAGGTAGTTAAATTTTAACAGGAATTTGGATTCATTAATATAAATTAAGTTGTCTCCAAAAAATATTAGATTCTGACAGCATTGAAATGAAGTTTCTGGGCAGGAAAATAAGCAGTATAATAGAAGTTCAAAATATACTTTTATAAATGAAGCTAATAGCTGTCAATGATGAAACTATGGTAACTTTAAGTTTATTACAAAGCATTTTACACCCCAACAAAGGAAAGTGGCCACAGATACAGCTACGCTTCCTTTTCTCAAAATATTTACAACCATTTTTGCTTGTCATGTATTGAGCAATAAAATGGAGGCAGTAAAGTTTACACATTGTTCGGTATAAATTATACAGAGTTTAAATAGGGGTGTGAATTTGTGTGTATGTCCAGCTCAAGCCTTTCTTAATACTATCACTCAGGCACCAAATACCTATCAATTGTTCCAATATTTACATAAAGCTGTAGTTCAGGAATATGCATTCTAATTAAGGAAAACAAACAATTCTGTGTTTAATAAAAAAGGAAATTTGGGCAAAACCCTGATAAAGGCTATTAAATTTTACTGGAAGATGATAAGCTAAAATATGCTATATATTGAAATATGCCATAAAGTCTTACCATAGTCCTAAAGGCATTCATTGAAGAGCCCTGGTGATATAGTAGTTAAAAGCTTGCCTGGTAACCAGCCATTCCTTGGAAACCCTATTGAACAGCTCTGCTCTGTCCCGTAGAGTCACTATGAGTTAAAATTGACTCCACAGCAATGAGTTTGGTTTGTTTTTGTTTTTTGATGGGTCAGTGGTTAAGTGCTCAACTACTAATGGAAAAGTCAGCAATTTGAACCCACCTACTGCTCGGTGGAGAAAAGATCTGGTGATCTGATCCCATAAATATTAAAAAAAAAAAAAATTTTTTTACAACCTAGGAAACCCTGTGGGACAGTTCCACTTTGCCATATAGGGTTACTGTGAGTTGGAATCAACTAACTCAACTGCATGCAAAAACAACATGGGAAAAAAACAAAAAAGCAAGAGTTCTAGAAGTTTTCATACTGATAATTAAACAGTTCAGCCTAGAATAACTTCATCTCAAAGCTATTTTTAAGGCCCTTGCTAATCACAAGAGAACTGCAAAATGCAATCTTAGCATTTACCAGGAAAGAAGAAGGTGAAAATATTCAATACCACGTCATTTCTTTCCTGACAACACCATAACTTCAGTCTTCAGAATAAACTTCCATCTTAACTCCATGCTTGTATATCCATCTGCTAATCCATAGGAAAGTTTAAGAGCATCTCAATTCCAATATGAAAAGCTTAAGAGCATTTCACATTTAACATATCCAAAGAGAACACTTGATAAATCTTACCTAAAGGTATTCCTTCAAGCTTCCATGTTTCAGCAAATGACACCATCATTTATTTACATTCTCAGGCCCCAAACCTTGGAGTTGGTTTTGACTCTTTTCTTATAAATCAGGTATTCAATATGTCATCAAACTCCTTTAACTCAACCTTTAGAAGATCCAAAATCCATACTGGAATACTTTTCATTACAATCCCTACCCACTATCTAGTCCAAGCCATTACTTTTTCTTTCGGGCCACTGTAATGGTCTCCTAACTGGTCTCTCTGTTTCTTCTAAAATTATTATCCATACAGCAACTGAAATGATCCTTTTAAATCATAAACATGATCATTTTATACCCTGTTCATGTAACTCCAGAGGTTTTCACTCACACTCATATTAAAATTCCAGCTCCTTTCCATGGTCTGTAAGGCCCTACATAATGTGACAAACCAAAACCAAACCCATTGCCATTGAGTTGGTTTTGACTCATAGTGTGACCCTACAGGACAGGACAGAACTGCCAGATAGGGTTTCCAAGGGGCAGCTGGTGGATTCCAACTGCCCACCTTTTGGTTAGCAGCCAGATACTTAACCACTGTACCACCAAAGCCCCACATAATGTGATGCTTGTTAAAAATCTTTCACTGCCCAGAGGCTATATTGATCCTTTAGAGATGTATTTCTTATCATAACACTTTCCTTCTCAAAGCAGTCAAATGGTTTCCCACCACACTTGGCTAAAATTCAAAGTTCTTACCATGGCCTTAAATTTCTTCATGATCTGGCCATTGGCTTTCTCTACAGCATCCTCTGACCACTTCCTAACTTAAAATGATGAAGCCAGACTTCTTCAACCTTCCCAAGAACATTCTGACATCAGCTCCTTTGCCTTTGCTATTCACTTGCCTTGGAGCTCCCTTACCTATATATCTGCATGTCTTGCTCTCTTGTTTCACTATAGTTACTGCTAAGATATTACCCCTCACAGAAGCTTTCCTTCCCTGACTGCTACCTAAAGTAACATTTCTCTTCCCTTCCCCCCTTACCCTGCATCATCTTTCTTCCTAGCAATTATATCCATAATACTAATGCATTATTTCATATATCTGCTGATGGAGTAAATTTCTCACTAGAAAGTAAAGTTAAAGAGAGAAGGGACTCTGTCCTGTCTTCCATATCTAGAAGGGTGTCTGGCACAATGGAGGGAATTAGTAACAATTTTTAAATGAATAATCCACATTCGTCATAGAAAGAAAATTGGAAAGAAAAACAATGGCTTACTCTGTGACCTAAACTATTCTTTCAATGAAAGACAATGTTAAAGAAGGACTAAGAAAGCAAACTACTTTGGAAATCAACTAATTCAAATCCAAAACCCAGAGAGTGAGGTGAAAGAATTGTGTTTTTGTAAATAAAAGTGGAATAATGTGCCCCAAATCATGGTTTTTAAGGTATATTGAAGGAAAAATAAGAGAGCATGAAGGAAATAAAAGAGTAGATCTTGTAAAAAGACAAAGTAAATATTACATGCCGTATTGACTAAAAAATAGGAGATACCCTGCTCTTTGCTTAATTTAGGGCATCTCTTTGTCCTCTGAGGCTGGCTAAGTGTTCTTAGGCCAGTGATTTGAGTTTTAATATGAACTATCCTGGCACCGTGGTTAAGAGCTCAGCTGCTAACCAAAGGTTTGGCAGTTCAAGTCTGCCAGGTGCTCCTTGGAAACCTTATGGAGGCAGTTCTACTCTGTCCTATAGGGTCACTATGAGTCAGGATAGACTCAATGGCAGTTGATTTTACATGTATCCCCCTTCTTTCCTTACCAGAAATCTTGTAAAAAGAGCAGTTCGTACTCATTGTTTCTATGATCTCCCTCTCATTCAACTCCCGATTATTTCTGTGTGTTTGCTACACTCACAACCCTGCTCATATCGCCCTGATCATAGTCAATGCTTACTGAACGAGTAATTGAATTCACAATGGAAGTGTTGTAAAGTCCCTTCTTAACAAACGGTTTTCCAGCAGAAGAGAATTTTTTTTTTCTTTTTCTAATCAAATGTAAGGGAATAATAGAACAAGTTTTAAGCACAGCTACAGTGGTTTCCTCACATACTTAAACAGAACATTTCCAGAAAAATCCAATTTGATTTGCATTCAAATTTCTTTTCCCTCAAGCCTATACTGCATAAACTTCAGTTTGGATTAATGTGATCTCCTTTACATAAAAGGCTTCTTCTTTTACATAACACTTCAAAATTACCATGCTATTAATAACCTCCAAATACGTTGATGAGGGTATGATGAGCACAAGAAACATTATATACAATTTGCAAAAGATCTACATAGAGATTTTTGTAAATGAGACAGTATGAACTTTGAAGACAAACATAAAAGTCGTGAGGCATCAAGGAGAGTACTTTAAAGTCTTAAAATTAAAGTGATCATCAGGTCCAACAATTTCCAAGATTATTGAACCACTGTGAGTAATCACAGTGTCACAGAACCAAATAGAAAAGATTTCCAGCATAGGCTTGGGTCACATCCTAAAAGAGCTTAAATATCTTCCTTTAAACTAAACTGTTAACCAAGAGGATTATTATCATGTTGGGTGATTCTTTCAGAGGGCATTTACTGATTTACTCAAAAAAAAAAAAAAAAAAAACAAAGTAATTGGATCCTATCAGGTGGCAAGTATTAGATAAGCATTGAAAATCTAGAAATTAAAACCATAGCCTCCGACCTCACTGTTTTGCATATATATCATGATATATTCTTAAAGCACAATTGCTAAAATATGGACTTCTTAGAAAATGTTTAGTGCAGAGCGTCTGTAAGCTCAGTGAGCACCTCAATTTAGCTACAAAACGTAACCAAAAAGTTAACAATAGTAATTAGTGAGGATGATAAAAATAGCTAACATTTATACTCCATAACCGCATTTGTATAATGTTTTGACATAACAAATTACCTAATACATTTGTGAAAATATAATTTCATAACCCAAAATGCTTCAAGTATAAAACGTAACTTAAATCCAATATCTACTGTGACTTTGAGTTTCCCGTTTCGTTCCATTTGACTGGTAATTTGCCTCTATTAGACTGTTCTGCACTGTCGTTGCTGTTGTTGTTAGTTGCCTTAAAGGGGATTCCCACTCACGGTGACCACGTGTGCAGAGTAGAACTGCTCCATAGAGTTTTCAAGGATGTAACCTTTCAGGAGCAGATTGCCAGGGCTGTCTTTTAAGGCATGTCTCAGTGGGTTTGAACTGCCAAACCTTTGGGCTAGTAGTAGAACATGTAACCTTTTGTGCTACCCAGCGACTCCATGTATGCAAAATATACTCCCTAAAACTGGGGAAAAATGTCAAGAAAATAGTATTATGAAATAAAAACTTAAACGTCAACAATTAATAGATCAGATCAGCTTTTTACATAAATAAATCACCCTGGCAGTTGGTTTGTGTGTTACTGGTGGGAGCAGGGCTTCTTCTGAAATCAATAAAGTAATAATCGTGTCCCTGTTTCAAGACAAGATTATAACTAAACCCAAAACCAAACCTGTTGGCGTCGAGTCCATAACCATTCACAGCAACCCTACAGGACAGAGTAGAACTACCCCATAATGTTTCCAAGGAGTGACTGGCAGATCCGAACTGCTGACCTTTTGGTTAACAGCTGAACTTTTAACCACTGTGCCACCAGGGCTGGAAGATTATAGCTAGTATAAAGAAAGTTCTACATTAATCAATTGTAATTTACCTGTCTCCAATGATAATGTGTTAATGGAAGTAAGAGAGTAAAAGTACCAAAGGAAAAAATGACAAAATAAACAGTAATTCTATTTTTTTGCAGAAATGCCTGGAAAGATGCCCTGACACTCAATGAACTAGGTTAATTATGATAAAACAAAAAATACTGCACCACAAGAATGGTCAATTCACATAAATAACTAACTTAATTGACATCTCCCAGCTTTCCTGTCATTCATACTCACAAAGCCCTATCCTGAATAACTATTTGATTTATGATAACCTTATTCACCAGAAGGAAGTGATTTGCTCAAAGTATCAAGATTTGCTTTTAGTATCAATCTCTTTGTTAACAGGCACCTATCCCATTCAAAACTAACATGTCAGCATTTTAGATCGTGAATTTTTTCATGGATATATTGTTAACGTCACTGAGCTTGAACCTGCATGGACCCAAAACGATGTCTAGAACAATGGGGGCTGAATTAGTAGCCATAGCTCCTAACCACTACACCACCAGGATTTCCAAGGCTTTCTTCTGAATAAATCATCCAGTTGATAATCCACCTTTGACATCACTTCAGAAGCAGTGTATTGTTTTTAGGTGCCATTGAGGCAGTTCAGACTCATAGTGAAACTATGTTCAACAAAACGAAATACCGCCCAGTCCTGGGCCATCCTCGCAATCGTTGTTATGTTTGGGCCCATTGTTGCAGCCATTCTGTCATCCATCTCTTTGAGGGTCATCCTCTTTTCACTAACCTTGAATGATGTCCTTCTCCAGGGACTGATACCTCCTAATAACATGTCCAAAGTTTGTGAGACATACTTCCTTCTAAGCAGCATTCTGGTTGTACTTCTTCCAAGACAGATTTGTTCATTCTGGTGGCAGTCTATGGTATATTCAATGTTTTTCACCAACACCGTAATTCAAAGGTGTCAATTCTTCTTTGGTCTTTCTTATTCACTGTTTAGCTTTCACATGCTTGTGAGGCGATTAAAAACACCATGGCTTGGATCAGGCACATCTTAGTCTTCAAGGTGACATCTTTGCTTTTCAACACTTTAACAAGATCTTTTGCAGCAGATTTGCCCAATGTGATGCATCCTTTGGTTTCTTGACCGTTGCTTCCATGAATGTTGACTGTAAATCCAAGTAAAATGAAATCCTTGACAACTTCAATCTTTTCTCCATTTATCATGATATTACTTATTGGTCCAGTTGTAAGGATTTTTGTTTTCTTTTTGTTGAGGTGTAATCCACTCTGAAGGCTGTGATTTTTGACCTTCATCAGTGAGTGCTTCAAGCCATCTTCACTTTCAGCAAGCAAGGTGGTTTCATCTGCATAAAGCAGGTTGTGAATAAGTCTTCCTCCAATCTTGATGCCCCATTCTTCTTCATATAGTCCAGCTTCTCAGATTATTTGCTAAGCATACAAATGGAATAGGTATGGTGAAAGGTTACAACCCTGACACACACCTTTCCTGACTTTAAATTATGCAGTATCCCCTTGTTCTGTTCAAATGACTTCCTCTTGATCCACACAGTCGAATGCCTTTGCATAGTCAATGAAACACAGGTAAACATCTTTCTGGTATTCTCTACTTCCAGCCAGGATCCATCTGACACCAGCAAGGATACCTCTGGTTCCATGTCTTCTTCTGTATACGGCTTGAATTTCTCGTAGTTCTCTGTCAATATACCACTGCAGCTGCTTTTTAAGGATCTTCAACAAAATTTACTTGCATGTGATATTAACGATATTGTTCAGTAATTTCCACATTCTGTTGGGTCAGCTTTCTTGGGAGTAGGCATAAGTATGCATCTCTACCTGTTGATTGTTCAGGAAGCTGCCTTTCGAATTTCAAGGCACAGATGAATGAGCACTTCCAAAGCTACATCTGTTTGTTGAAACATCTCAATTGGTATTCTACCAATTCCTGGTATTCTGTCAATTCCTGGAGCCTTGTTTTTTTTACCAATGCCTTCAGTGCAGCTTGGAATTCTTCCTTTAGTACCATAGGTTCCTGATCATGTGCTACCTCCTGAAATAGTTGAACATCAACCAATTCTTTTTGTTATTGTGACTTCTGTGTATTTCTTCCATCTTCTTTTGATGCGTCATGTGTTGTTTAGTCTTTCCCCTGTAGAATTCTTCACTATTGCAATTTGACACTTAAATTTTTTCTTCAGTTCTTTCAGCTTGAAAAATGCCACATATGTTCTTCCCTTTTGGTTTTCTATCTCCAGGTCTTTGCACGTGTGATTATAATACTTTACCTGGTCTTCTCCAACAGCCCTTTGAAGTCTTCTGTTCTGCTCTTTTATTTCATCATTTCCCCCAAAAATTAGCCAAGGAAAACCATCTGAGCTACAACAGGATATTGTCTGATATAATATTGATAGTCCTGATATAATCCCTGGGTCACGAACTTTAACCCACTTGGCTGCTAACCAAAAGATTGAAGATCTGAGTCCACCCAGAGGAAACTTAGAAGAAAGCCCTGAGATATACAGTGCTTCCAAAACATTAACCATTGAAAACCATATGGAGCGCAGTTCTACTTCAACACTCATGGGGTCACAATAAGTCAGAATCAACTCGACAGACAACTGGTTTAGTTGTTGGTTTATAGTGCTGGAAGATGAGCTCCCCTAGTTGTCACAACAATGGACTCCAGCATGCCAACAATAGTGAAGACAGCACAGAGCCTGGCGACCTTTTTGTTTTGTTGTAGATGGGATCCCCATGAGTTGGAGTGACTTGACAGCAACTAACAACAACAATATGTATTCATATATAAAGGAATATTGTAGAAATCTATGTGATTCCACTGACAACCTTAAACACAAATTCCATGATATATTACTAGATGCCCATGTAAGAAACATTCTGTTATCCAATAACTGGAAAAACTAGTCACTATATTCCTCTCTTTGATTTTTACAATGTTTACCAGCATATTAAAGATTATGAAAATTCTTGCAGTAAATACAATTTTAATTTCATTTAACTCATCATTTGCCAATGATATATTTTAATATAGACCTTTCTATATACATATTAA
The DNA here is from genome assembly GCF_024166365.1 of Elephas maximus indicus. NCBI lineage: Eukaryota > Metazoa > Chordata > Mammalia > Proboscidea > Elephantidae > Elephas > Elephas maximus. The sequence goes on along the minus strand of NC_064827.1, from coordinate 89,717,673 downwards.
TATTTTTCTCATATATTATGTCATTGTTAACACAGATTGAGAAACCTTGCTCAGTATTTACTTTCATGCCTCCAAAAATCAACACATTTTCAGTGCTCTGTGTTTGAAAGTCATTTCATAATGTACTACTCATAATTTAATTCACTCTGTCACAATAGCAAATAAGTCCTGAAATCTCAGTAGATTATCACCCCAAATATTTATCTCTCATTTCACATTCTTATGTAGATCAGGTGAGTCTCTCAGGTAGTTCTCTTCCAAACATAACCCAGGGGTCTGAGTTGTATCCATTTTTCCATCTTGTACCATCAACATTTCACATTTCTTTTCTTCAAATCTCAAAGACAGAGAAAGAAAAATGGAGGCACTATACCTCTTACCAGTCTGAAACAAGAAGCGGCACATACCTTCCTCTCACATTCCCGTTGGCAAGAGCTCAGTAATACGGTCCGAAACTAACAACAAGAGTGGCTAGAAAATGTATCTTTCTTTATGTATGGAAGAAGAGTGTGCTGGGCAAATAACATTTTCTCTGGCACACTACATACATACATCTATAATAACGGGAAAAAAGAAGGTATCAGGAGCAGTTCTCCTATTTGTTTACAGCTTCTCCTTTTCCACTTTCAATATTTTCATTTATACTCAAGATGCAGTAATTCATTTTCTTGACGAGTATTTATTGTCTAGTACTTTTTTTTTTTTTTTTACACGTAGCAGACAGTGGTCTGGACAACAGGATGCCTTGGTAAACATTAAAGACAAAGCCTTATGTTTATGAATTCTAGAAAAAGGCCATTTATGAGGAAATGTTCCTTCTAAACACTCAGCATTTTTATCTACAAAACAGCATTTGGATATGGTTATTAGATACTTGTCATTGTGACCAAAATAAAGCTTGTTGACTTAGATTTAGATAATAGACATAAAAAAAGATCGTAATAATTTAAATGCATATGTAGAAATGACTAAATTTATCTTTAGATCTCCCCTTACACTTCATAGTTTGTTTTCTTTTGGAAAAATTTCAAACAAACATAAACATCACAGTGATATGAAAACCACATAGATACTGGAATGATTTACATTTTTAATCCCTTAAAAATATTTGCTTCAGGTTTTTTTTTTTTTTTTTCTGACAGAAATAAAACACTCTGGACATATTACAAACCAGTAATTGGTTTATATGCTTTCTGCCATTTTTTATGGCTTCTTTTACACTTATTTGTATTCACACACCAAAAAAAAAACCCTTTCCCGTAGAGTCGATTCCTACTTATAGCGATGAATAGGTAATTATTCTATAAGCTTAAAAAACATGCATACATGTGATATACAAAATAGTAATTATCATCTATCTGTCATGTTATAAGCAGCCAATAAATATTTATTGAATCAAGAAACAAATAATATCATTTAAAACATTTTCTGCATAATTAAAAAATATATTTTTATTGGGTTACAGTACGTGCACAGAGAAGGACATTGTATTGTGAAAGCTCTGATTATTCATTCAAGCACTAAGCTAATGAAGGAATTTTGCAGAGATAAGTCATGTTATGGATCTTAAAGTAAGAAGAGTATTTTGGATTACCCAAGTGGGTCCAATAGAACGACATGATCCCTTAAAAGGAGAGAAATTTCTCTGGCTGGGATCAGAGAAATGCAGAGAAGTTGAAGCAGGAGAGATAAAGTAGAAGGGAAGGTCAAAGAGACTCAAAGAGGAAAAATGACTTAACCCAACATGACTGGATTTGAAAATGAAGCGGGCCATGAGCCCAGGAATGTGGGTGGTACTGGGAACAACCCCCAGATGACAACCAGCAAGGAAATTGGGATCTTAGTCTTATGACCACACAGAACTGAATTTTGATGACGGCATAAGTGAGTTTGCAAAGAGATTCGCCCTTAGAGAACCTCCAAAAAGGAACGCAGCCTTGGGGACACCTTGGTTTCAACCTTGCATGACTCTAAGCAGAGAACCAGCTAAACAAATCTGTGCTAGACTTCTGACCCACAGAAACAGTGATGTAGAACCTGGATGTCTATTAAACCCACTAAATTTGAGGCAGTTCGTTACAGCAGCAACAAAATTAGAGTACAACAGAAATAGGTTCAGTGAATTATTACACAATGAGTACATTCCCAGAGCTAACATCAAGGTCAAGAAATAGAACCCCCCCGAATCACTAACCTCTGTCTCCTCCGCAAATGTATCCATCATCTTTTTTTCTGAAAACAGATTACTTTTGCCTATTTTCAACTTTATGTTAATAATATCAAGGGTATGTGTTACATTGGATCTGGCTTTTTCACTACATATAATGTTTATAATTTTTATCCATGATTATGTGTGCACCTCATTGTTGCAATTTTCATTGTTGTATGATATTTCATGGCATGAATATATCTCATTATTTATGCCTCAGTCTCAGATTTCATCTTGGTCTGTTTCACTCTTCTTCCCATGTCTTAAAACACATTCAATTTGTGTGACTCATTTTGTTGTTGTTGTTATGTGCTATTGAGTCGGTTCTAACTGATAGTGAGCCTATGTACCACAGAACAAAACACTGCATGGTCCTGAGTCATTTTTACAATCGTTGTTATGCTAGAGCCCATTGTTGCAGCCACCGTGTCAACCATCTTCTTGGGGGTCTTTGTCTTTTTCACTGGCTCTTTACTTTACCAAGAATGATATCCTTCTCCAGGGACTGATCCCTCCTGATAACAAATCCAAAGTATGCGAGATGTAGTGTCTCCATCCTTACTTCTAAGGAGCATTCTGGCTGTATTTCTTCCAAGACAGATTAATTTGTTCATTTGACAGCCCCTGGTATATTCAATATTTTTCACTAACACCACAATTCAAAGGCATCAATTGTTCGGTCTTCCTTATTCATTGTCCAGCTTTCAAGTGCATAAGAGGTGATTGAAAATATTGTGGCTTGGGTCAGGCAAACCTTAGTCGTCAAGGTGACACCTTTCTTTTTAGCACTTTAAAGAGGTCTTTTGCAGCAGGTTTGACCAATGCAATGCATCCTTCAATTTCTTGACTTCAGTCCATGGATGTTGTTTGTAGATCCAAGCAAAATGAAAGCCTTGACAACTTCAGTCTTTTCTCTGTTTTTCATGATGTTGCTTATTGGTCCAGTTGTGAGGATTTTTGTTTTCTTTATGTTGAGGTGTAATCCATACTGAAGGCTGTGTTCTTAGATCTTCATCAGTAAGTGGTTCTAGTCCTCTTCACTTTCAGCAAGCAAGGTTGTGTCACCTGCATAACACAGGTTGTTAACAAGCCTTCCTCCAATCCTGATGCTATATTCTTCTTCATATAGTCCAGGTTCTCAGGTTATTTACTCAGCTTACAAATTGAATATTTCGGTGAAAGGGTACAACCTTGACACACATCTTTCCTGACTTTAAACCATGTAGTATCCCCTTATTCTGGTCTAACAACTGCCTCTTGATCTATGTATAGGTTCCTCATGAGCACAATTGAGTGTTCTGGAATTCCCATTGTTTCAATGCTGTCCATAATTTGTTATGATCCACACAGTCAAATGCCTTCGCATAGCCAATAAAACACAGGTCAACGTCTTTCTGGTAATCTCTGCTCTCAGCCAGGGTATATCTGACATCAGCAGTGATATCCCTGGTTCCATGTACTCTTCTGAATCTGGCTTGAATTTCTGGCAATTTCCTGTCAATGTAGTGCTGCAGCCCCTTTTGAATGATATTCAGTGAAATTTTACTTGCATGTGATATTAATGATATTGTTCAGTAATTTCCACATTCAATTGGATCACTTTTCTTGGGAATGGGATAAATATGGATCTCTTCCTGTGGTTTGGCCAGTTAACTGTATTCCAAATTTCTTGTCTTAGGTCGGTGAGTGCTTCCATTCTGTTTGCTGAAACATCTCAATTGGTATCCTTTCAAGTACTGGAGCCTTGACTCATTTTAGACCCTAAAATCTTACCATAAACATCAATGACCTTGAGGTAAGTGTAAACAAAACCAGAGTATCACATTTACTTTAGGTCTATTATTAACTCTTGTCCCTTTTAAAGAATGAAGGAAGTCACAGACAAGCTGTTTCTTTTAGAGGAATGATCCAACGACATTATTTTCTAAACAACTCCTGCACCCCGAGTTCCATCCTGGATTGTATGGAGAGGCAAGGAAGCATAGAGAGTGCACATCAGAGACGGAGCAAAGAAAGAAAGGAAAGTTACAAAAGAAAAAGACTTTAAAGATATTTCTGTTTAGTGAAAAAATTAAAATATGCATAGGTATTAGATAGTGTCTTAGTTATCTAGTACTGCTGTAACAGAAATGCTGCAAATGGGTGGTTTTAATAAACAGAACTTCATTTTCTCACAGTTTAGGAGGTTAAAAAAAAACTGAAATTAGGGCACTGGCTCTAGGAGAAGGGTTTCTGTCTCTGTGGGCTCTGGGTGAAAGTCCTTATCTCTTCAGCTCTGTTCCTTGGCTCCTTGGTGATCTTCATGTGGCATGGAATCTATCTTCCCTCATCTCTGGTCTCTTAATCTGCTCCCTTTATAACTCAAAAGAGATTGACTCAAGACACACCCTGCACTAACAATGCATCATTGACATAACAAATAGGATTATAACCACAGGTATAAAAGTTAGGATTTATAACATACTTTTTTTGGGGGGGGACACAATTTAATCTGTAACATTTACAGACCCTTAACAAAACACAAACAAGAAATAGGGAGAAAAGAAAATACTTAAATGTTAAAAGAATGCAGGACAAAAGAAATAAACAAAAAATACTAAGAATAAGAAAAGTTTCCTGATAGGGATGGTCTATCTAAGATTTTGAAGGACTGGAAATTGAGAAGGATTCTAAGTATAGACATGCTGACACATCAGTTTGGTACATGTTTAAAAATTCTCCCTTCAAAAATGTAAATATAGATTGGGGAAAATAATGTGTAAATAATGAGTAGTGAGAGAAAAACCTGTAAAAGAAATCATTTTTCATTTATTATATATTTCATCTTCATATATGTTTATTTATGTCATTTATACAAATATATTTCATGCATAACTAAGATAACCAAGGCTGGTATTCCATATCTCTTCTCTAGTTATAATACAATATAAACAATTCTTTGAATTTGAACTATATTTTGACCCTACTTATATGGTTTTGGTTTTTTGGTTTTATATGGAAGTGGAAACCCTGGTGGTATAGTGGTTAAGTGCTACAGCTGCTAGTCAGCAGTTCAAATTTGCCAGGTGCTCCTTGGAAACTCTATGGGGAAGTTCTACTCTGTTCGATAGGGTCACTATAGTTGGAATCGACTCAACGGCAGTGGGTTTGGTTTTTTAATATGGAAGTTATTCATTTTTTTGGTGATGACAAGGTGGTTTCATTGACATAGACCAGGGGCTGTCAACCTTAGCAATATTTATATTTTGGGCAAGTTGATTCTTTGATTTGGGGACTGTCTTGTGCATTTTGGGAAGTTTAGCAGTTTCTCTGGTCTCTACCATCTGATGCCAGAAGTACATACCTCCCCCTCTCTCCCTGGGTGGCACAACCAAAAATGTCTCCAGACCTTGCCAAATGTACCTTACAAGGTGAAATTGCTCCACTTTGAGAACCACTGACCTAAACCACCAATAAAAAAAATGTCCAGTTTATAATAGTGTCTTGGAGTCTATTCTCCCATTACCCATCATTATACTAAATCTGTGGGCCTGTAAAATCTTAGAATTATGAAGGTATGTGATAATCTAACAGGGTATTGTACAGGAAAAAAAAATGCAGAATATATAGTCCTTGCTTTCTAGGTCGATGAAATCCTTAAACCATTGTATGTATGTTATATATATTATATACGGAGTATGTAATATATTATATATGTTGTTGTTGTTGTTAGGTGCCATCGAGTCGGTTCTGAATCATACGGACCCTATGCGCAACAGAATGAAACAATGCCCAGTCCTGAGCCATCCTTACAATCGTTGTTATGCTTGAGCTCATTGTTGCAGCCACTGCGTCAATCCACCTCGTTGAGGGTCTTCCTCTTTTCCACTGACCCTGTACTCTGGCAAGCATGATGTCCTTCACCAGGGACTGATCCCTCCCTACAACATGTCCAAAGTATGTAAGATGCAGTCTCTCCATCCTTGCTCCTAAGGAGCATTCTGGCTGTACTTATTCCAGATTTATTTGTTCTTTTGGCAGTCCATGGTATACTGAATATTCTTCACCAACACCACAATTCAAAGGCATCAACTCTTCGGTCTTCCTTATTGATTGTCCAGCTTTCACACGCATATAATGTGATTGAAAATACCATGGCTTGGGTCGGGCGCATCTTAGTCCTCAGGGTGACATCTTTGCTCTTCAACACTTTGAAGAGGTCTTTTGCAGCAGATTTGCCCAATGAAATGCGTTTTTTGATTTCTTGACTGCTGCTTCCATGGTTGTTGATTTTGGATCCAAGTAAAATGAAATCCTTGACAACTTCAATCTTTTCTCCGTTTATCATGACATTGCTCATTGGTCCAGTTGTGAGGATTTTTGTTTTCTTTATGTTGAGGTGTAATCCATACTGAAGGTGGTGGTCTTTGATCTTCATTAGTAAGTGCTTCAAGTCCCCTTCAATTTCAGCAAGCAAGGTTGTGTCATCTGCATAACGCAGGTTGTTAATGAGTCTTCCTCCAATCTTGATACCCATTCTTCTTCATATAGTCCAGCTTCTCATATTATTTGTTCAGCATACAGTTTAAATAGGTAGAGTGAAAGAATACAACCCTGACGCACACCTTTCCTCACTTTAAACCAGTCAGTGTCCCCTTGTTCTGACCGAACAACTGCCTCTTGATCTACGTAAAGGTTCCTCATGAGCACAATTAAGTGTTCTGCAATTCCCATTCTTTGCAGTTTTATGCATAGTTTGTTATGATCCACACAGTCAAATGCCTTTGCATAGTCAATAAAACACAGGTAAACATCCTTCTGGTATTCTCTGCTTTCAACCAGGATCCATCTGAAATCAGCAATGATACCCCTGGTTCCACGTCCTCTTCTGAAACCACTGTGAATTTCTGGCAGTTCTCTGTCGATACACTGCTGCAGCCTTTTTTGAATGATCTTCTGCAGAATATTGCTTGCATGTGATGTTGATATTGTTCTATAATTTCCACATTTGGTTGGATCACCTTTCTTGGGAATAGGCATAAATATGGATCTCTTCCAATCAGTTGGCCAGGGAGCTGTCTTCCATATTTCTTGGCATAGATGAGTGAGCACCTCCAGTGCTGCATCCGTTTCTTGAAACATCTCAGTTGATATTCCATCAATTCCTGGAGCCTTGTTTTTCACCAATGCCTTCAGAGCAGTTTGGACTTCTTCCTTCAGTACCATCGGTTCCTGATCATATGCCACCTCTTGAAATGGTTGAATATCGACTAATTCTTTTGGTATGATGACTCTGTGTATTCCTTCCATCTTCTTTTGATGCTTTCTGCATCATTTAATATTTTCCCCATGGAACCCTTCACTCTTGCAACTCAAGGCTTGAATTTTTTCTTCAGTTTTTTCAGCTTGAGAAATGTTGAGCGTGTTCTTCCCTTTTGGTTTTCCATCTCCAGCTCTTTGCACATGTCATTATAATACTTTACTTTGTCTTCTCGAGAGGTCCTTTGAAATCTTCTGTTCAGTTCTTTTACTTCATCAATTCTTCCTTTTGCTTTAGCTGCTCGACGCTCAAGAGAAAATTTTAGAGTCTCCTCTGACATCCATCTTGGTCTTTTCTTTCTTTCCTGTCTTTTCAGTGACCTCTTGCTTTCTTCATGGATGATGTCCTTAATGTCACTCCACAACTCGTCTGGTCTTTGGTCACTAGTGTTCAATGCATCAAATCTATTCTTCAGATGGTCTTTAAATTCAGGTGGGATATACTCAAGGTCATATTTTGGCTCTCGTGGACTTGCTCTGATTTTCTTCAGTTTCAGCTTGAACTTGCATATGAGCAATTGATGGTCTGTTCCATAGTCAGCCCCTGGCCTTGTTCTGACTGATGATATTGAGCTTTTCCATCATGTCTTTCCACAGATGTAGTCAACTTGATTTCTGTGTGTTTCATCTGGCGAGGTCCATGTTAAAAAAAAAATGTGTATAGTCGCCGTTTATGTTGGCGAAAGAATGTATTTGCAATGAAGAAGTCCTTGGTCTTACAAAATTCTATCATTTGATCTCTGGTATTGTTTCTATCACCAAGGCCATATTTTCCAAATACCGATCCTTCTTCTGTGTTTCCAACTTTCGCATTCCAATCACCAGTAATTATCAATGCATCTTGATTGCATGTTCGATCAATTTCAGGCTGCAGCAGCTGATAAAAATCTTCTATTTCTTCATCTTTGACCCTAGTGGTTGGTGCTTAAATTTGAATAATAGTCATATTAACGGGTCTTCCTTGTAGGCGTATGGATATTATCCTATCACTGACAGCGTTGTACTTCAGGATGGATATGTATATATGAAAGATTCCTGGTGGTACAATAGTTACAGTGATTGACTGCTGACAGGTCAGCAGTTGGAAACCATGGCTCCATGGGAGAAAGATGTAGCGGTCTTCTTCTGTAGAAAGATTTACAGCCTCGGACACTGCTAGCCAAAAGGTTGGCAGTTGGAATCCACCAGCCACTCCTTAGAAACCCTGTGGTATCGCTATGAGTCGGAACTGACACGATGGGGGTGGGTTTTGTGGGTTATGTGTATATATAACCCAAACCCATTGCCACCTAGTCTATTCCGACACATAGGAACTCGATAGGAATGAGTTGGACTGTCCCATAGGGTTTCCAAGGAGTTGCTGGTGGATTTGAAATGAGATTTTTTGGTTAGTAGCCAAACACTCAGCCACTGTGCCACCAGAGCTCCAAATATATATACATACACACATACATATATGTGTGCGTGTGCGTACGTGTATGTATATATATATTTAGATGACAGTTTAACTTGACTTTGAAAATGAACTTTGCTCATGAAAGAATTCAGTTACCATCTTCTAGAAATCAGAAAAGACTGACTTGGGTGTGTTCTGCCTATTCAGAAACCCTGTGGTAGAACTATCAACTATATTTTAGCAGTTATGAATGGGAATATATTTGATTAAAGTGCTCATCTATTCTAGAGTCTGAAAAGAAACTAAGCAGCAATCAAGTGTTCAAGCCAAGGGGCCAGATCCCTGCCTACTGTTTCTTCTTGGAGTGATTCCAGGTAATATTTGCACATTTTAACAATTTTGGATTTGACTAGTTGAAATAATTAGAGGCTGGAGCCAACACTGCAAAAATATTTTCCCAAAGTGAACAATGCAAGCCTGGCATCTATTTAAGAGAGAACATTTGCAGTTATGGCACAGGCCCCTCCTTCCTTGTTACATAAGAAGCTTATTCTTTGAATTGTGCTGAAGATTAATGCCACAGTCTCCAATGCATAATGTCAGATACCAGGGATTCCTCGTGCCTTCTGAACACTTCTGAGAAGATGAACATTTATGAAATGAGATAAGATGTCTCCATTGTGTTACTTCCCCCACTTACCATTCTTTGCTGACAGGGTAAACAGAGCACTAAACGAATTGCAGCTACTATTTTCTTTACGAAGGAATAACACCGCGATCAGATCTGCATAGCTTTATCATCCGAGATTCCTATTTTTCTTATATATTCATACACTGGCACTCAAAATCTCTCATTTGCAAACGCTCATAAAAGAAGTATCAAATCCGTCTCTACATCGAGAATAAAATATGTAAAACCAGCCTAGTTCCTCCTCCTTTTTACTTCCATACACCGATTGAAACATTATTTTTCAGGAATCTGCATATGTTTTCTAAAGTCCAATGCAACTGTTCAAATGTTGAAATTAAATAGAATAATCATTTGTGGTTAAAACAAAAAAAGAAATAACACAAACCTTTAGACCAAATGTGATGCATTATATTGACATAACAAATGTGGACATTAATTAAAGAGCAGCAGAGTCCAGCAGAGAAGTTTGCCCTCCATCTGCTTGACCTGAGGTAATAACAATGTTCCTTTAACCCAAACTGACAGATTTTCTGGGGTTTGTCTTAGTCTCTAAAGTTGCTCTGCCTGGTATGAATAAGCATATGTGTGACATCATCCTTAAGATGCTATGTGGGGTAAAATTAACCTCTTGTTTTGTTTTTAGATTTTTGTTTTTCATTCTTTCTTCATCTTGTGCTCTGAGTTATGTGAAGTGCTTCTTACTTTCTCCAGTGTACAGCTATGTGCTTTCCAGAACAAAATACCTAGGCTCAATTCAGATTCCCAGGTTCTGATTGCTCACATCTGCCAAAAAGAAATTATATATTGTCACATCCTATCAACACTAAGAACCAAACTAGCAAAAGTAAAGTACGGCATAGCAATTATTAGGATTATTATCCAAACCAAAGTTGAAATGTTAAACCCATCTACATATTCCGTGCAGAAGAAAAGAACTTATACAGAATTTTGTAAACAGTGAATTAGTGGTCTGGGGGACCCTGTCCCAGAATTGAAACTTAAATTTTTGAATCTGCTTATATCCAGTGTATATTAGTTAACCAAGGGAACTGTTTTCCTCTTCCGTCTCATTACAGATCCAACATCAAACGTTTTCCACTAGACGCAGGCACCCAGGAGGCATTTTGCTTTGTCACAATACAGTATTCACAGGCTCCCTGACAGGAGCGCTAACTCTCTTGGTAGCCTTAAAGAACAACAGCGTAGTTATTGGTTGGGCTTCTTCCTCTCCTCCCCTGGAATTGTTGCTTCACTGTAATAAGTAACATTCCTTCCAATTATCCAAGCTCTTCAAGCCCACAGAGCTGACCTCCATGACTTTAGAACAGACTCGCTGTTTAGAGTCATTAATCCAAAGATTATAAACATGGAGGGAGATTCATGAGAAAGGGATGAACTCATGGTTCCTGAAGAAAGACAATGGCACGCAGTGTATTCTTAGTCTGTTGGATGTGTGTGTGCGTTTTGATTTTAAATTATTCTTTTTTCCGGGGAGGGTTCCCCCAACCCTGGTTTTTGGAGCTGGCTTTATCCTCTGGCTTGTCCTTGTTTAGGATGGTCAGCAGCATCAATTGCAGCTGGTGTGTCTGAATGGCCCAGGTTTTCACCACTTCTTTGCCTGGACTTCAGAAGGCAGAAAACTGACGAAGAAGCACAGAAGTTGAGCAGAACCAATTTACAAGTTTTTATCCAAATCCAATATCCAGTGCCAGAATTGCCTGTTGTTGCTAGCTGTCCTCTAGTTGGCCCCAACTCGTGGTGACTCCACGCACAACTGAATAAAACACTGACGGGTCCTGCACCACCCCCTTGGTCCTTTCTGCATCAGGCCGTTATGATCCATAGGGTTTTCAAGGGTTGATTTTTAGAAATAGATTGTCCATTTTAGTATAGAAGCTCCACTGACACCAGTTCAGCATCATAGCAACACAGAAGCCTCCATTAACAAAGGGGTTGTGTCTGCTCATAAAGTGCGTTGGCTGGAATTGAACTCAGTTCTCCTGCATGGAAAGCAAAAATTCCACTATTACGTGACCTGAAAACTGGTCCACTTTGTTTTAAAATTGGAGATGAAAATTAAGGAACATTGGTGACTCTGTATAAGTCAGAATCTCTGAGATATATTTATGTGAACTTGAGACATCAACACTTTGATTCTAGAGACCATTTTGATGTTCTCAGTCTTTCTTCTTGAATCCTACAGAAGCCTTATTTCTTTTTTTATATATAATCTCTAAAGAAAAAGAAGAAACTGCATAAAATAGACACCTATATTCTATACGGTTCTATTTATAAGCTAATGTAGTAATTAGGAATCTTGAACCTTTTTTTTTTTTTTTTGGTGAACTTGATATGCATCCAAGTCTTTCATCTTCACCAGTGATCTGATTAAATCTTCTGAGGTCTTTTTGGAAGCTGAAGAGAAATGGTATCCTGAATCTGCATGATTCTGACACTATATTACATAGGAAATTAAAGCATTCTTTTTGTTGCTGGAATTGGCTGTAGAACAGACAGCATCTTTCCCCCTTGGTCTGCAGCTCTGATGTCAATGTGAGCTAAAATATTCTCCCATCTCTCCCCAACCTCTGCTGCTTTTGCCTGTCTTCCTAGAAAGATTATACTTACCCTTAGCAAACGAAAGAAGGAATTAGTGATGTTCTCTCATTTCCTGTCTTCCCACAGATGGTGATAAATTCAAATTCAGACTCCATTAAACCTGAGTAGAGAAACCCAGCAGGTGGCTGTACTAATGGAAAATCCTGGCTTTGGAATAATGGGAATTGCAAGCGACAGCTCTTCGGCACTACAAAAAAGATGATGTATCCTTATTGACAGTGTTGCGTTTGAGTCCAGAAGGCTGATCTGATAGTTCAAGCCTGGCACAACGGAAGCTAAAAGCCCCCTGGGTGTTTTCTTGGCCACACCACTGTAATTTTTTGTCATATGAACTTTCTATTACAATTCATTTTCCAAATCTCATAGAAGTTGGAGAGAGCCAGAGAAATGAAGGAGGGGAAGGGAGGGGACCTTTATTTTGCCTACAGGCATACTTCTATCCCTTTTTTTCTTGCTTTAAAGGACAAATAAAGGTTGACACACAACGGTATTTCCAGCCAATTCAGTTTTTTAATGCTGACATACTTGGCCCAAGTCCTTTTAGTGATCCCAGACAAGCTCAGCTGAGGGAATTTCTTTTGAAAAGATGCATAGATTGCCCAGAGGTACAAGTCCGGATGTTTCACTAGAATTTTTGCAGAAACCCTATATTTGTATGCATTTTTTTTCCCCTGATTTTCTGTTTGTCCCATGGTCCTTTTAGAACTCCTTTAAAACTCCAACATGATATTTGTGCAAAAAAAAAAAAAAAATGATTTGGTTGCACTAATCTGAAAAAGCATCTGGGTGTTCAAATATTTAGAACCTCATATTTTCACTAAGCCTCCAAGTCTCTGAAAATATAGCAAGGAGTTATCAAAATATTTCATTGTATTCACCATCTGTCAGCAGTTTAAAAATATTATATTAAGATTAATAACCACACTTTGCACTTACTCAGTATAGCACACTTTCTCTGGAGAACTGTTAGTACTTTACAAAATGGAACTGAGTCATTGACACTTTTTCCCACAAACACCCTTTTGGGTAAAAAAAAAAAAAAAATTGTGGGAAAAAATATAAAAAAGGTAAATGTTGGAGACGGGCTACGGGAGTTTGCTTTAAATTCAACACACAATTTTTTTCTTCAACAAATTAATCCTAGTCACTGTTCATTTTCCAACTTGTTGAGTGGTGTCTTACTTATCTAGTGCTGCCATAACGGAAATACCACAAGTGGATGGCATTAAAAAACAGAAGTTTATTCTCTCATGGTCTAGTAGGCTAGAAGTCTGCCTTGAGGGTGTCAACTCCAGGGGAAGGCTTCTTGTCTGTATCAGCTCTGGGGGAAGGTCCTTGTCATCAATCTTCCTTGGTCGAGGAGCTTCTCAGCACAGGAACCCTGGGTCCAAAGGACACACTATTCTGGCTCTTGTCTCTTGGTGGTATGTGGTCCCCATGTCTCTCTGCTAGCTTCTCTCTTTTATATCTCAAAAGAGATGGGCTCAAGACACAGTCCAATCTTGTAGATTGAGTTCTGCCTCATTAACATAACTGCTGCTAATTCCATCTTATCAACATCATAGAAATCGGATTGACAGCACATATGAAAATCATATCAGATGACAAAATGGTTCATGATCACATAATACTGAGAATCATGGCCTAGCCAAGTTGACGGATATTTTGGGGGCACACAATCTAACCGATGACAAGTGGGAATTTTGTTCTAGAAAGCTAAAGAATGAGGACAGTCTACTTTCATTGCTTACAAGTTTAAAGCTTGGAAATATGTGTGTACCTGAAAAGCAGCCTAGAAACTTTGTGGCACAAAGAAGGGGATCTCAGAACCTTAGAGAAGAGGAACACAGACCCGATAAGACTATAACAGAGAATGACGTGTATTATTCTCATTTCCTTAACAACAATGAGCTGGACACTGAAATAAATGCTTCCTTGTCACAACGTTGTATGTGTTGGTGCATGCATCGTTTGTGTGTGTGTAAAGCCACATGCATAGACTTCTCATTAGATGCGGATTCCATTATTTCTAATTAATAAACTTGTCTTTGGTATGCTGTTCTGAATTAAAGAACTGATCCTGGTATTTTTGTTTGTTTTGTTTTTGTTTTTTTGTAGACATCCCCACTTAATAAGTGGTTTTGACGCCCTGTGACATTGAAGAAAGGGCAAATTGCAGGTAGAGTGTAAGTCACCAAGAAAGTTACTGGAAGAATCATTATTTGTATCCCAACATGTTAGAGAAAAACAAACAACAAAACACTAATCCAAAAGAGCTATAAAATATTGTTGTCTTGAAATATTATCTTCTTTACTTAACAGCACCAACTCAAATACACAGATATATTAAGGAAAACTCAGATAAGATCATGGGACAAATGCAAGAGAATATTAATAGAGCTCAATGTTTATAGTATAGAGTCTACTACTGCTGCCTGTAGGCATGAATTCCTAGGGAAACAGATATGGAACCTACAATGTCTGATGATATAAAAATATTATCAATTTCCACTTAAAAAATAAGAGTAACATTTGACTGTTCAGCATGTTGCAAATGGTTAGCACGTTCATCTGCTAACCAAACGGTTGGAGGTGACAGTGACTCAGAAGCACTGTGAAAGAAAGGCCTGGCAATCTACTTGCAAAAAAATCAGTCATCGAAAACCTTGTGGAGCACAGTTCTACTCTGACACACATGGGGTCACTATAAGCTGTAATCAGTTTGAGGGCAACTGATTTGGTTTGGTTTGGTTGCGTATTCTGAGTTCTGTTCATTATGTTATTTAAGACTTGCAATAGCCTTTTAACAATCCCTATTTGGCAAAATAATAAGCGGAGACTCAAACAATTCTGGTCACTTTCCCAAGATCGCGTTGCTTGAATGGGGTATGCTGGGGTTTGAAGTCATGTCTCAACTAGCTCCATACTGAAGTCTCAGATGTGAAAGTCAGTGCTTCTCAAAGTGTGGTTCTTGAACCAGCAACATCAGAATTATCTGAAAGTTTACCTGCTTCCTTCCTTCCTTCTTCCCTTTTTTGTCTTTCTGTGTATGCTAGGCAATTGTGGGCTCTATAATCTGAAGACTGTTGTTCTTTTTTTGGCTCTGAAGCATTTTATTCACTTTCTCATTTGAAAACTTCTACCGCTGCCCACACCCTTATTTACTTTTCTGTGCTGAATGCTGTAACTCCTACTATCATATTGCTGTATTTTTGAAATGAAATTCTATATTGCTTAACTTTTTCTCTTATTTTCTATTTCATTGTATTTTACTCCTTGTTGAGGGAAGTTAATTAACTTTACTTACTAATGCCCTTTATCAAATATTTTATTCATGGATCATATTTTTATTCTCTATTGTTTTTATGGAAACCCTGGTGGCATAGTGGTTAAGTGCTACAGCTGCTAACCAAAAGGTCAGGGGTTCAAATCCACCAGGCACTCCTTGGAAACTCTATGGGGCAGTTCTGCTTTAACCTATAGGGTCTCTATGGGTCAGAATTGACTCGAGGGCAACGGGTTTGGTTTGGTTTTTTTATTGCTTTTATAATATATACCATTAACCTTAGCCTCTCCTTTTTGGAAAAAAAAAGAATAAATAACTACTCAGATTTATTTAGGCATGTGGATCAGAGTTTTGAAGGATGCCTGGTGGTACAATGGTTAAGGGCTTGGGTAACCAAAAGATCGGTGGTTTGAAGCCATCAGCAGCTCCTCAGAGAAAAGGTCTGATGACCTGCACCCGTGAAGGTTACAGCCTACGGGGAGGTCCTACTCTATTGCTATGATCATAATCGACTCAATGGCACACTACAACAACATCAGAGTTTTAGGATTGTTTTTATTGTTAGGTTTGGTGGTTGTCTTTGGAGTCAGTTTGTTTATTTAGCATGCTCTTTCCTCAAGGCTTGGCAAGCACTTATGTATATATATATATATATATTTAAATAGAGACTTGATTTCTCTATTAAACATAATGCTTGGTAAAGTAGACAGTCAGTGAAAAAGAGGAAGACCTTCAGCTAGATGGATTGACACAGTGGCTGCAACAATGGGTTCAAACATAGCAACGATTGTCAGGATGGTGCAGGACTGGGCAGTGTTTAGTTCTGTTGTACACAGGGTCACTATGAGCTGGAACCAACTCCATAGCACCTAACAGTATAACAACAAATCCCACCTTAGTTTATTCATTTTGTAAAAAAGGCTGATTGCCACTCAGGTAAGTAGTTTTACGTTCCATCAATTGGTCTTGATGCATGGTGTGAGCAACCATACTTCAAGGGATATTTTATCATTCTTTTGATTTTTAGAAAGAGTTATGATAAGGTTTCTCAAGCACTTATTCCTTTGAAATTCTAAATTAAAAGAGAGTGAAAGATTGACACATAAGGAGAATATTGCAAAATATATATTTTCTTGCTCCTGCCAAATTAGAGTTTATAAAAATCACTATTATAATTTTATTTTGTATTCATGTATACATAATAAGTTGCAAAGTCAGTTTTTTTTTCTTCTTCTTTTTTTTTAATCTTAGCTCTGAATTGAAGCCCATTTTCTATTCAGCACACTGTGGCTGTCTCTCCTTTATGATAATGATTTCTCAATTTTTGCAACTCTTGAAGCAAGATGAGCTCATCATGTCCTACCATGCTTTGTAGAGGTGCCACTGAAATAAAAGCACAGAAGTCCAGAGATGAATAATATCATAACAGTGAAGAGATCCAGGGGAGTGTGGTTGGCTAGAAATCAACAAATTAAATATTTCAATCAAGTTCTGTAAGACAGAAAATTGCTAAGAAAGTCACAGCCCAGAAAACTTCAGAGGACTGCCGAAGATCTGGGAGTCAGCACCCCAGTGAGTCGTTGGTCTTAGAAGGCCAGGAGTGAGAAATAAATTAAAGCAAAGGGGATTAATTGAAGATTTGAATAAGTGCATTAATTAGCAACAAACCCTCCTAACCCTTCCCTGAAGAGAGTTCAGCCTATGACTCCAGGCCAAAATAAAGAAAACAAATACCATATATATAAAACAAAGTGAAAAAACACAACAATCACTCTTCCATAAAAGTATTGAACAAGATGTTTGAACTAATCATAGACTTCTATTCAGAATACTGATGTGCCAGAATCAAGCTATCTTCCTTCAAGATTTGCTGTTGATGGGGTGGAATGCACAGCTATATAATATCTATAGAAAACAAGGCCTAATAGTTGACATTTCTGTCACCAAGGGCATATGTTCTAACTATTGATCTTTCTTCTTTATTTCCAACTTTCCCATTTCAATCACCAGTAATTATCAATGCATCTTGATGGCATGTTTGATCAATTTCAGATGGCACAATTAGTTAAAAACCTTCAATTTGTTCAATTTTGGCCTTAGTGGTTGGTGTGTAAATTTGAATAATAGTAGTATTAACTGCTTTGCCTTGCAGATATGTAGATACTATCCTATCACTGACAGCACTGTAATTCAGGATAGCTCTTGAAATGGTCTTTTGGCCAGTGAATTTGATCCTGATCCTCTTCAGTCTGTCATTCCAGGCATACTAGGCCAAAGATTGTTCAATTTAAAATGGCTAGTATCCGTCCCTTTCAGCTCACTAATGCCTAGGATATCAATCTGCAAGTGTTTCATTTCATTTTTGACAACTTTCAGTTTTGCTTGATTCATACTTTGTGCATCTCACATTCTGGTAATCTGGCACGAGACGTGATAGGCTATACAATTTCCGAGTATATCACATAAATACATTTTATGCAAATTCTGTTCCTATTTTATATATACTAGGATGTGTACACTTGCACATGCATGCACACAGATACGTATTTGTACCAAAACTTTCACACAGTCGTGTGCTTGTTCGTGTGTGTGTATTTCAAACTTTTCGAATTGCATTGCAATGCGAAATGTATCTCTTACCGTGGGCTGTAGGTAAAGGCCAAACGTTCAAAAAGCACTGCCTTTGTCTGTGTAATACTGAAGGGAGTGTGAGAATACGCATTTATTGGCTGACTACTATGGACCCAACACTGTGCTTTACATGTATTATGGTATTTGAAATTCCCAATCCCCATTATGAGCTATATATTTTTACTCTGATTTAGAAAACTTAAGGAGGCTCAAAGACACATATGGACTCATTCTAAGAATGCAAATAATATGTAACTGCTCTTTCCTTAATGTGCATATGCACCAATGCTGAAACTCAATATTTTTATT
The DNA here is from genome assembly GCF_024166365.1 of Elephas maximus indicus. NCBI lineage: Eukaryota > Metazoa > Chordata > Mammalia > Proboscidea > Elephantidae > Elephas > Elephas maximus. Next base: position 89,699,234 of record NC_064827.1, on the reverse strand, counting down.
ATATTTTCCATTATATTTGTCTGCATATATTAGACCATTATTTGTTTTCATAATAAAAAAAATTAAAATACTCAAGTTAAAATGTGAAATTATTGAGAGGATAATCTTCATGTCATAAGCACAGTATATTATATATTCTAAGGAAAAGATATCATAAATCTATAGATTTTGCCTGAGAACCCTGAGTGCTGGTATCATATCACACATTAGCTAGCTCAGGATATTCTTATGATTTCCCAAGAATTCCAGCAGTTTTCTTGTAAAATATGTAATCGTGTAAGTTCATAAAACAAAGTTTTAACCTTGGGACTAATTTTGATCTCTGTGAAATTTTTGTAAATCTTTATTTTTCTGGCTATAATAAGCCTTAGAGAGGGCATTGAATCATTCCTTAGTCTCTATTTAGCCATAAAAACCTAGATCCTAATTATAGAGCAAAGTGTGTAAGCTCTGTAGACTCTGGGTGGCAAAAATGGTTAAACGCTAGACTACTAACCTAAAGGTTGGTGATTCAAACCACCCAGAGGCACCTTGGAAGTAAGCCGTGGCAATCTGCTTCTGAAACATCACATTCTTGAAAACACCATGGAGCAATTCTACTCTGCACGCATGATGTTGCCATGAGCCGGAATAGATTCGGTGGCATCTAACAATAACAATGACAACAACAGCAAGGTAATCCTAGAATAGATATTATATGAATCAATGTATTTGTGGTTTTATTTCTATAATTTCTTAGGATATTTTAAGTATATTTTGCCTCTCAGTGAAGCCAAAGTAAGGTCTTGCTTTGCATAAACTGTCCTGTGCCTTAGAGACGTACATTCGTGCCTTTTTTTCCCCAAATCTTAAATATTTTTTGCTGGAAGGTTTTAATTTTTATTTTTCAATGTAAACGTGGAACAATTTTTTTTTTTTTGTAATTTTATCATGGCGTGTTTTATTTATATTTATTGAGCATTTTTCTTTTAACTTCTGAAGGTATGAATTTAAATAACATGAAATCTACTAAAAGTCAATTTAATCTCTTAAATTAATTGTATCTGAAAGGTGCTTCACAAACCACAAAGCCCTTTCGTATACTCATTGAATATTTTTTTCTGAATCCCCACAAGTATTACATATAAAAGTATAACTATTCCCATTGTACCGATGAAGAATCACAGTTTATGGCTCTTACTGGTGATACATAGTTTGTTATACTCTCTCGACAGGGATGTAAAATTGAGGTGGGCCACAAAAGATAAGGTGACATTTTGAACATATCCATAAAGAGAGGAGTAGGGATATCTCAAGTAAAAAACAGTGGGAATAATGACATAATGCCTAAGAGTGCAAGACAGTTATGGTAGGCAGAATTCTGAGGGGGGCCCAAGATGTCTGTCCCTGTGCACCAGTGTAAACATCCTGTATAATCTGCTTGCCTTGACTGTGGGAGGGATTTATGACTAATGTGGATTAACACTTCTGTGATTATGTCATGTTACATGGAAGAAGGATTTTTGCAGATATAATTAAAGTCTCTCATCAACTGAGTATGAATTAATAAAAAAGGAGTCTTTTCAGGGTGGGTCTGACCTACTGAGGTGAGTCACTAAAAGAGGTCAGAGAAATTTGAAGTGAGAGCAAATTTCCATGGCATGGAGAGGGCCACCTGGCAGGGAATGCTGGGCAGCCTCAAATAGCTGAGATTAGCTCCTGGTTGAAAGCTAGCAAGAAAGTGAAGACCTCAGTTCAACAACCACAAAGAAATGAATTCTGCTAATGACCACTGAGCTTGCAAACAACTGTGAGACTTGGATGAGACCGCAGTCCCAGCCAATACCATGATTTCAGTCTGGTGAGAGCATGAGTGGAAGACCCTGTGAAATGTGCTAAACTCCTGACCCAAGAAGAGTGTGAGATTATAAATGTGTGTTGGTTAAGCCACTTAGTTTGTGGTAATTTATTACCTAGAAATAGCAAACTACCAAAGCATTCATAAACATGTGAAAAATGTAGCCACACTTCTTCCAAGACAGATTTGTTGGTTCTCTTGGCAGTCCATGGTATATTCAATATTCTTCGCCAACACCACAATTCAAAGGCGTCAACTCTTCTTCAGTCTTCCTTATTCATTGGCCAGCTTTCACATGCTTATGATGCAATTGAAAATACCATGGCTGGGGTCAGGCACCCCTTAGTCTTCAGAGTGACATCTTTGCTCTTCAACACTGTAGAGGTCTTTTGCAGTGGATTTACCCAACGCAATGCGTCTTTTGATTTCTTGACTGCTGCTTCCATGGCTGTTGATTGTGGGTCCAAGTAAAATGAAATCCTTGACAACTACTATCTTTTCTCCGTTTATCATGATGTTGCTCATTGGTCCAGTTGTGAGGATTTTTGTTTTCTTTATGTTGAGGTGCAGTCCATATCGAAGGCTGAGGTCTTTGATCTTCATTAGTAAGTGCTTCAAGTCCTCTTCACTTTCAGCAAGCAAGGTTGTGTCATCTGCATAACGCAGGTTGTTAATGAGTCTTCCTCCAATCCTGATGGCCCGTTCTTCTTCATATAGTCCAGCTTCTCGTATTATAGAAAAAAAAAAAAGTCGGTTCAAATTAAATTATAAAGAATTTTATGTGAATGGCAAGGAATTTTAGAAGTATTTTCACCCAGATTTATAGGAAACCAACAAAATGTTTATGGCTAACAGTGGCAACATTGAACCTATATTTTTAAAGTGAATTTTGTAGCATTCTGGAGAATGTCCTAGAAAAAGTGGAGATAAGGAAAAGGTAGAGTAGTTGGGAAGTTATTGTATCAATCAGGAGAGGATTGAAAAAGGCCTGGACTTGATCAGTGGTAGTGGTATGTAAAATAAGTGCTGAATTCTAGAGACTTTTATTGTCAGACTTAGAGGAATAGGAATGAGAAACCCAGTTCTTCAGCAGTGGGAATAAAAATAATAAGGGAAAATATTGATGGGAATTTCCAGCAGGAAATTAGGAAAGGGTGAGATAAAAAGAATTAGAAATAATCTATATGAACAGGCACAAAATGTTATGCTTCGTATAAAGTAGACACTCAACAAGTGTAGCTGTGATTGATTCCCTAGTCAAGGGAAGTGTTAACTGTTATGGATTGAATTGTGTCCCCCTCTCCCAAATCTGTGTTGGACTCCTAATCCCTTTTCCTGTGGATATAATCTTCTTTGGAAATAGGGCCTTCTTTGTTATGTTAATAATTAAATGGAGCCCTGGTGGTGCAGTGGTTAAGAACTCCACCGCTAACCAAAAGGTTGATAGTTCAAATCTACTAGCCACTCCTTGGAAACCCTTTGGGGCAATTCTGCTCTGTCCTATAGGTTGCTATGAGTCAGAATTGACTCAATGGCAGCATTTTTTATGTTAACAAGGCCGTATCAGTCTAGAGTGTGCCCTAAACCTGATCACTTCCCAGTTATAAAAAAGAGAAGATTAGAGATAGTTTGGGCCCTATACTAAGGATCATGTGAGGATTGTCAGGAGCTAAATAATGCCAGAGGCAGCCGACATGAAAAGGACTGACACCACCAGGACTGTGATTTGGAGTTTCAGCCTTCAGAACTGTGCAAAAATAAATTTCTGTTCTTTAAAGCTGCCCCTGTTGTGGTATTTGTGTTACAGCAGCACAAGGAAACTAAGACAGTAATGTATGGAGGCTATTATTGAAAGATGAGTGCCAACCACTGATTTTCTCTAACTCCACTGTTCATGAGCCCTGGTTCCCACTGTCAACACTTATCTGGCTTCTTTCAGTCCTCAGTAAACCAGGAACAGATAGGATACATTGTAATCTTTTTTTTTTTTTTTTTACTTGCTTTCTCTTCCCCATCAAGATCACAACAGATTTGGATTTCCTACAACCACACTTTCATTTTGACACTGGAGGCCTTGTATTGAGAAGTTTGATTGAGACCAACATTCTGTTCAGTCCCAATGCCTGCATCAGCCAATTTCTGTCTCCCTTAACGTACGTGAGTCTAAGGTCAGAAGGTGTTTTAACTTTAGGCTTTCTGCTCTGGGAATATATGGAGTCAAGATCCCTCAGGCACAAAAAAGGTATATTTGTTTATCAAATAATACTGGAAAATATATAAATGCTCTCAGTATCCTACATTTGCTGTAACAAACAGCCACAGAGTGGGTGGTATTAAAGAACAGAAATGTATTGCTTCATAGCTCTGATGGCTAGGAGTTTGAATTCATGGCACGACAGGGCCATGTTCTCTCTGCCTGCTCCAGGAGAAGATCTTTCCTGATTTTCCCAGCTTCTAGTACCACCAGTTGGTTCTTGGCAGTCCTAGGCTTGTGTTTGCGTGGTGTCTTCTTCCAGTGTGTGACTATGTTTCTATGCCTGTTCTCCCCTTACTAAGACGCTACTCAGAAGGAATAAGGACCCAACCTACTCTGGTATGACCTCTTTAACTGATAACACCTTCAAAGAAAGAACTTGTTTGCAAACAAGCTTACGTTCATAGGTACCGGGTTAGGATTTCATCATCTCTTTTGGCAGGAGGCGCAATTCAATCCATAACAAAGGTCAAAAGGAATTCACTGTGCCTTCACAGAAAAATCAAATATACAAAGCAAACCAGAAACATTTGCATTTTCAGGAAGCAAACGCCTTTATGTTCAACAAGAAAAATCCTCCTTCCCTTCATCACAATTGAAAAAAAAAAAAAAATCCTGAATGCTATAGGAAACCATTCATAGCAGAGTAATTCACAGAGGCTCTGGAACCCGAAACCATGGATTTGAATCCCATCTCCACTCGTTACTAACTATATGTCTTCCTTCAGTTACTTAACTTCTTTGTGCCTCAGTTTTCTTGTCTGTAAAAATGGGGATTAAATAATACTGAGAAAGAGGAAGGTCGCCTCTGCAGCTGGAAGCTAACGTGACACTAAGAGCTAGCCATGCCTGTTGTTAGCTTTGTGTTCAAAAATCCTGTCGAGCAGATGCAAAAATATGGTCACTGTGCAAACCACACAAATGGAAATGTCACCGTCCCTTGGGTAACATGAGAATGGATGCTTCTTCTCCCATTAAACGTAGCCCCACTTCATTGTACTTATGTTCTCAGTAAAACTTAATATACCCAATCACAGATTCCCCACTGCTTCCTGACAGCACCCTGTGTGTTCTGTCTGTCTGAATTGCACATGTAGACAGGCAGTATCTCAAACTCCCAGGCAGCCATAAGACTTCTAGGAGTGAGACACGCATACCCACTGGCATCAACCATTCCATGGGGGCTCTGTTCATCTGTGATCCAGCTGGACACTGAAGATACTTACACAGTGTTGGCAAAGTAAAGCAATTATTATTTATAGAAAAACAAACAGTAAATAATAACAACAGATTCTCAAAAGGGAAACATCTACCCTTTCCCAAATTACCCATGTCCATTCATATGATCCTGAGCAGGCAAGCCATGATTCAGGGAAGATGCTGTGTTCATGTCACCACTGTCTCTGGCTACTTGTGGGGCTTGCATGACTCCCAGGGCTTCTACTATGCTGCTGGGCCTCTACTGCCAGCTCCTACCATGCTAGCCTGGCCTGTGGGGCTCTCTTCCACACTACCTAGGACCCTGCTGCCCAGTGGCGGAGGATGCAAACACTGCCTGGGGCACACTCAGGCTTGTCTTTCCCTGTACAAGCAAGTGTTCCAACTCTTAGCTCTGCTGGAGAGCTTCATGCCCAGAGGAATCTGGCTTCACCCTGCTGTAGGAAAACCCCCGCACTGGACACACTCAAGTCTCTGCATTGCATGGGTAAATGTTTCAGCTCTTTTAGCTTGCTGGCAAGCTTCCTGCCCGAAGGCACTCAGCTCTCACTCCTTGGGCTGGCAAGCCCACCACCACCATCTCTTGCTGTCTTGTACCATCTTTAGTGTTACAGCTCTTTCTTCTGGGTATCAATGGTTCTCAGTGCAGAGATCCTGAGTCTTTGATCCAAAGAACACACTCCTCTCCAGGCTCTTGATTTTAGTGAGTTCCCCCTAAACCTCTATGGGTTTGGCTGTTATATAAGCCTCTAGCACCACCAAATCCATTGCCGTGGAGTTGATTCTGACTCCTGGCAACCCTATAAGACAGAGTGGAACTGCTCCATGGGGTTTCCAAGACTGTAATCTTTACAGAAGAAGACTGCCACATCTTTTTCTCACAGAGAGACTAGTGGGTTCTAACTGCTGACTTTTCAATTAGCAGCCAAGCTCTTAACCACTGCACCACCAGGGTTCCTTTATATAAACCTGCTTCTTACCAATTTCAAGGCATGACTAATCCCATTAGTAAACTGTAGGTCACTCAATTTGCATAGTCCCAGCCAACTTTTTCTTTCTTTTTTTTTTTTAATTGTGCTTTAATTGAAGGTTTATAGAACAAACTAGTGTCTCATCAAACAGTATACACATTGTTCTATGACACTGGATAACAACCCCACAACATGTCAAGACTCTCCCTCCTCAACCCTGGGTTCCCTATTACCAGCTTTTCTATTCCCTCCTGCCTTCCAAGCCCTGCACCAGGGCTCATGAGCCCCTTTAGTCTTGTTTTGAACCATAGACCTGTTCATTACTAAGCTGGAAGGGTATCCAGGGGCCATACTCTCAGGGTTTCTCCAGTCTCCATCAGGCCAGCAAGTCTGGTCTTTCTTTTTGAGTTAGAATTTTGTTCTACATTTTTCTCCAGCTTTGTCTGGGACCCTCTATTGTGATCCCTGTTAAAGCAATCAGTGATGGTAGCCAGGCACCATCTAGTTGTACTGGACTCAGTCTGGTGGAGGCCGTGGTAAATGTGGTCTATTAGACCTTTGAACTAATCTTTTCCTTGTATCTTTAGTTTTCTTCATTCTTTCTTGATCCCAAGGAGGTGAGACCAGTGAAGTATCCTAGATGGCTGCTCACAGGCATTTAAGACCCCAGACACTACTTACCAAAGTAGAATGTAGAACATTTTCTTTATAAACTATATCAGTTGAGCTAGATGTTCCCCAAGACCATGGTCCCCACAGCCCTCAGCCCAGCAGTTTGGTCTGTCAGGGAGTTTGGATGTGTCTATGGAGCTACCATGATCTTGCCTCGTACAGGTTGTGCTGACTTCCCCAGTATTGTGTACTGTCTTCCCCTTCACCAAACTTACCACTTATCTATTGTCTATTAAGTGTTTTTCCATCCCCACCCCTTCTCTCCCTAGTAACCATCAAAGATTGTTTCTTTTTGTATGTAAACCTTTTTAGGAGTTTTTATAGTAGTGATTTCATACAGTATTTGTCCTTTTGTGATTGACTCATTTCACTCAGCATAATGCCCTCCAGATTCCTCCATGTTATGAGATGTTTCACAGATTCATTATTGTTCTCTGTCATTGTGTAATACTCCATTGAGTGTATGTACCACAGTTTTTTTATCCATTCATCTGTTGATAGGCATCTAGGTTGTTTCCATCTTTTTGCTATTGTGAACAACGCTGCAATAAACATGGGTATGCATATGTCTATTCATGTGATGACTCTTATTTCTCTAGGATATATTCCTAGGAGTGGGATTGCTGGATCAGATGCTTTTTCTATCTCTGGCTTTCTAAGGAAGCACCATGTCATTTTCCAAAATGGCTGTATCATTTTACATTCTCACCAGCAGTGCATAAGAGTTCTGATCCCCCTTCAGCCTCTCCAACTTTTGTTATTTCCTGTTTTATTGGTTCATGCCAGTAATGCTGGGGTGAGACATTATCTCATGTGGTTTTGATTTGGGTGAGACGTTATCTCATGTGGTTTTGATTTGCATTTCTCTAATGGCTAGAGATCATATTTCCTCATGTGCCTGTTGGTTGCTTGAATGTCTTCTTTGGTGAAGTGTCTGCTCATTTCCTTTGCCCATTTTCTAACTGGATTATTTGTCTTTTTGGTGTAGAGGTGTTGGATTTTCTTACAGATTTTAGAGATTAGACCTTTGTCTGATTTATAATAGCTAATTTTTTTTTCCCAGTCTGTTGGTTCTGTTTTTACTCTTTTGGTGAAGTTTTTTGTTGAGCATAAGTATTTAATTTTTAGAAGATCCCAGTTATCTAGCATATCCCCTGGAGCTTGTGTGTTGTTGACTGTGGTTTGTTTCCTGCTAACGTCACTTATTAGGGCCTCTAGTCTTGATCCTATTTTTTCTTCTGTGAACTTCATAGTTTTTGGCTTTATATTTAGGTCTTTGATCCATTTTGAGTTAGTTTTTGTGTATGGTGTGAGGTACAGGTCCTGTTTCATTTTTTTGCAGATGGACATCCAGCGTTGCCAGCACCATCATTTTTTGAGAGCTACAAGATCATTGCTAAGGAGGCCATATAAAAGCACATTATTACACTCCACTCTGCTTTCTTGAACCTCCAATAAAATCACCAGTCGTTGTTCAGTGTCATCAAGTTGATTTCCTACTAATAGACTGATAATACCAAATCCTCTAATCAGTCCCTTCTAACCCTTGACTGAAATGCCCTATGGTTCCCTATATTGTGCAGTTTTATTCACAGCATTGAGTCTATAAACTCTATTTTTTCAATGTTGAGGGTGTTTTTGTTGGCCTTTGACTGAAGGATATAAAAAAAAATTTTTTTTTTTTTTTAAGGCTGTGATAAATAGTATATTGGTTAATGCACATAAAGCATTTAGAACAATATCCGGTATACAGAAAAGTTAAGCCATTATTACTATTTATAAACATAGAAAAATGCCTCAAGTAACATCAAGATTCACATGAAAGTATTTTTATTTTATCTTTTATTATTTTGTTGTAGTTTGCTGCTGTGCATTCAGCCCCTGATTCATGGTGACCCATCCACAACAGAAAGAAATGCTGCCCAGTCCTATAGTATCCCCATGATCAGTTGCAGATTGGAACTTTGTAATACATAATTTTCATTGGTTGATTTTTGGAATTAGACCACCAGGCATTTCTTCCTAGTCTGTCTTAGTCTGGAAGCTCTGCTGAAACCTGTTCAACATCATAGCAACATACAAGTCACCATTCATGGATGACTGCTGGCTGAGCATGAGGTGAACTGACAGGCATCTAGCCTGGGTCTCTCACATGGAAGGTGAGAATTCTACCATTGAACCACCAAGGCCCACCCTATCATTTATTATAGGTATTATCATTTTATTCACTTAATAAATATGTATTTATTAGGCACCTTCTGCTTTTCAGACATTTCTGTATGTCCAGGTATATAGAAATGAATTTCTTCCGTCCTTTAATGTTTAAGTGAGACCATAGTTTTTGTGTGTGTGTGTGTGGATTTTCAGGAGTATTTAAATTACCCAAATTGCCACTCCTTGTAAAGCATCTTCTGTATCATATTTTACGCAAAGAATTTTTCATCAACCCTTGACTTCATATCTCTGTATTCACACTAGACAAGACTCTATTACATGACAGTCACTACAGAAGGTATTAGAATAATAGAAGAAACTATAGCTCTAAAATAAGATAAACCTCCCCCCAAAAACCCCAGTGCTGTTGAGTCGATTCTGACTCCTAGCGACCCTATAGGACAGAGTAGAACTGCCCTAAGAAGTTTCCAAGGAGCACCTGGCAGATTCGAACTGCTGACCCTTTGGTTAGCAGCCATAGTACTTAACCACTACTTCACCTCAAGGATCCTTATACTCAAAGACAATTCTTGTCAGATAGATCATTTAGTGGTATAATGACATAATGTTCTTGGTTTGCCATGAATTACCTGGTATATTCCTGTTCACTGGGCATATTATAAATGGAGAACTTTTTCACTCTCAAACATATTTTTGTTGGATAATAAATTATTTATCCCCCTACTTAGTGGCTATCACATACCTTGATGTCCTACCATATAGTTGGTTCCTCTCCTTCCATCTCTACTCTCTTCATTACAGGCACCACAAATGACTTCACAATTAAAAAGCAAGTGGTTTTACTTTATTACTCAGAACCATTTTAATCCTTCCTCATGTCAACCTGGCTTATCCAAAAGGTGTTTTACAAACAGAGGAATGGTTGTCTTCCGGAGATGGTGATTTTTTTTTTTTTTTTTTTTTGCCATTTCTTGAGACAGAAGGTATAAATGGTAGCTAGTTTTTATTTTTTGAGAACATATCACGACACTATTTTATAACATAATTTTTTATTCAATAATATATCAGTATATTTTCATTTCTGTAATGTAATATAATAAAGATGCATATATCTCATTACTTTCTTGACTGATATAGTCTACTGTATTACTGTAACATAATTTATTAATTTGTCAATTTTTTGCTATTTCAATTAATGTTTCAATGATCATCTTTCTACATGTTTCTTTACATTATTTTCTGATTGTTATTTTAGGAAAATCTGAACATAGAATTTTGGAGTCAAAGAAAATGCACATTTAAGACTAGATGCATATGATACATGTTGCCAGACTGCCCTTCAGAGAACTTGCACTGATTATAGCCCCTTCAATAGTGAATGTGACTTCCTATCTTGCTTAGATTTAATTGCTACATATCACTGCCAATACTGATTATAAGAAATAATTTTAATATTTGCTAATGATAGAAAAATATAGTTGTGTATATTTTTTCCTTATTAGAAATATGAACACTGACATATTTACTTATTACATATTTCCTCATTTTTATTTTGCTGTGATTGTTTTACATGTATTCTTTATCCATAAGGAAATTAACATTTTTTCTTGTATGTATAGCATATACTTCCAATTACACTTAAGGTTTTGTGTTAAGTATGTATTTTTTATTTGTATGAAGTCAAATCTGTTTGTCATTTAAAAAATATTATTATCGTTATAATATTTTTATAATTTTACTTCTCTAATGCCTGCAAAGGGTTTGAATTTCAGTGCTGGGAAATTTGCAAAAGTCCGATCAATAATAACTGTTGTTACTCTTTTTAAAATTTCTTCATCAAAATTATGTATTTATTCAACCTTATTATTTTCCAATACTTTAATGATTCTTGCTCATGTTTTAAATCTTTAATTAGAATAGAATTTCTCCTCTTATATGACAGTAAATCTTTGAACTAAATTTATTTACTTTATAATGCCTTTTTTTAGAAGTTATATTTTTACAAATTATTTGAAATCTCATTTTATAACAGGCTACATACAACACACACACACACACACACACATACACACCCATTTGGTCTGTTTTTGTGTTTTTTTAAATCTATAATATCAGTCTATTCTGGTGCCAGCATAACACCTTTAATGATCATATCTTGACAACAATGCCCCTGAGTGGCGCTAACAGCTTGAGCTCGACTACTATCATAAAGGTTGATGGTTTGAACCCACCTAGCCACCCCTCAGAAGAAAAGTCCTGGAGATCTCTGCCCTTAAAGATTATAGCTAAGAAAACCCAATGGAGCTCAGTTCTACTCTGTAACACATACGGTTGTCATGACTTGGAATTGACTTGATGAAAACTTTTTTGTTTGTCTGTTTTTTCATTTTATCTTGATAATACAACATCTTTACAACTACCCTTCATTTTCAAAAATCTTTGCCTTTTGGACAAGTTTATTCTTGAAGATATATTTTGGATTCATACCATTGAGTTCCAAAATAATCGTAGCAACAACTGAACAATTTTTATTTTTATTGAAATACATGTTTTAGGCTGGGTTTTCTAGAGATGTAAAACCAGTAAAGTGTATAAATATACATATATTTAGAGAGAGAAAGATTTATATCAAGGAAATCGCTCACACTATCGTAGACGCTAGAAAGTCCCAAGTTCCAAGGTTAGACTGGAGGGTTTTTCAGACTCACATAGCTGCAGGGGCTGGCAAATCCAATATCAGCAGGTCAGACAAGAGGGCTCTGACTCACGGGCTGCGGAGACTGATGGAGTCCAGGACCAACAGGCAAAGTGGCAGGTAAGCTGCTAGCTAAAGTCCCAAGAGCCAGAGTTCAGACAAACAGGAGCCAGCTGCAGGATCCAGAGCAAGAAAAAGTCCGTAAGACTTTCCAGAAAGTCCACCTATGTTGGATGCAGGCCATACCCACAAGGAAACCCCCTTCAACTGATTGACTGTTCACAGCAGATCCCATCACGGAAGTGATCACATTATATCAGATCTCATCATGGAGGTGATTACGTCATTATACGACTGCCAAACTACATCATAGCTGCCAAACCACTGAAAATCATGCACCAGCCAAGTCGACACACAGCATTAATGATCACAGCAACTAACAACAACGAGAGTCTTAGAAAAGACAAGATGATCTATTATTCATGGACAAAGAGAATTTTTAGAATTACATGTCATAGTTTTCTCTTGCTCCATTAAAAAAAAAAAAAAGTTAGCCCCAAACTAAGTGGTTTAAAACAATAATCAACATTTATTATCTCATATATTTTCTTTGGGTCAGGAATTCAGGAACGATTTAGTTGGAGGTATTGATTCGAAATCTCTGGTGAGGATGGTGGTCAGTGCTGCAGTCACCTGAAAATTTGACCTGAGCTGGAGGTTCTGATTCTTGCTGTTGGCAGGAAGCTTTAGTTCCTTGCCATGTGGGCCTCTACATAGGGCTGATTGAGTGCCCTGAAACCATGGTGGCTATCTTCTCATCAGAGTGAGCCATGCAAGAGAGAGCAAAGGGGAAGTTGCAATATCTGTTATGAACTAGCCTTGGAAGCCACAGCCTGATGTCTGCACAATTTTATTGGTGTCACAGTTCAGCCCTATTCAGTGTGGGAGAGGACTGCACAGAGGCATGAATACTAGGAGATGGGGCTCACTGGTGGCCATCTTGGAGACTGGCTACCACAAGTATGGTGCTGCAAATCTAATGACTGAAATGACTGAAGTAGAATTAGAAAAAGCCTGACAGTAGAACCTTGTGGGCAGCAGAATGGACAGGAAGGTCTACAAAACATCTTTGGGGAGCAATTGATTAAAATGTGTAAAAGCAAGACAATTCTTTGTAAGGACATTCCACATATTGAGGAAGGGAGCAGATTTTTGCATGCGATATTAGATGGCTGGGTCCTCTGGATCTCAGCTCACTGCCAACCACAAATTATAACGGTAAAAATTGGAAAATGGAGGTCATTGGACAGTCACCTGGGCTGTCAGTTGTTGGCACTGTGATTGGACCTTCCACTGGCAGCCTTTACCAAAGTCTGTGATCATGAATGTTTGCTATATCCTCTTGGAGTGGACCAGAATTAGTGGTTCTTACTGCTGATTTAGCCACACCATAGCCCCGTCTAGTCCCCGAGAATCTTCTTCATCACAGTGCATCCTCCATCTGTTCCTTGGCACATGCTGTCCATAGGAGACAGTGGGTGGCATCACCTTATCTCTCACCCCAGGGGCCATTTCTAACCTGTGAATTCTGGGCTCTGCCTTCTCCATCCCTCATATGGACTCCAGAAATCCAAAAGGTTTGAGATTAAAGCCCAGTGTCCTTTCAGGTTCTTCAGCCTACACAGAACTCCCACCTCTGCTAAGAAGTTAATGGTTTTACTGGGGAGAGTGGCTTAGAAGACAAAAACCTAGTAATCTCTTCAGAAGGGGGTGAGATGGCAGGTTCTGTTGCCAGGAGTGATTCAAAGGAATTTAGGAGCTCAGTGTCCCCAGCTTCCTGATTATCTGCCCATATGTTACCATCCCAGGTTTCAGGGTTCCATTTCTTCCCAATCGATGCCCTCTCTTTAATTTCACACACCACTCGAAGCTGGACATTTGACTGGTGTTGTAATCCAGACACTCTTATGATAAAACTCTGTGTTTGGCTTTTGGCAATATCAGCTCTGTTACTACAAGAAATAAGGCTTTCTTTCACGGCAAGAATGGAAATTTTGTGGTCGTTTATACAGTACATGAGCTTTGACTCTGGCCCTGAGCTCATCTCTTTCTTTCACCACATTGTCTAGCAAAAGTAGAACGAACCAACAAGTTTCCTTACACTTCTTATTATGACAAAATTGTAGAAAGGTATCAAACATGTGATCTCTCAGAGTCTTGCCTCTCACCAACACCTAATCTATTGTTAGTGATTTTTCATGTATTTCTACTGCTACCTTACACCGTAGATTAGCAGTTCCCTCTTTACTACCGAAAGCAGAATCATCAAGACCTTTAATGCTAACCAGACTTGAAAACCAATTTAGAAAGCTCATCTTTACAATTTTGTTTCTCTAACCCTACTCTCAATACCAAATTTTGTTTTAGTTATCTAGTGCTGCTATAACAGAAATACCACAAGTGAGTGGCTTCAACAAACAGAAGTTTATTCTTTCACGGTCTAGTAGGTTAGAAGTCCAAATTCAGGGTGGCAGCTCCATGCTTTCTCTGCTGTTTCTGGAGGAAGGTCCTTGTCATCAATCTTTTTCTGGTCAAGGAACGTCTTATCACAGGGACCCCAGGTCCAAAGGATGTGCTATGCTCCCAGTTCTTCTTTCTTAATGGTACGAGGTCCCCAAGTCTCTCTGCTCACTTCTCTCTTATATATCTCAAAAGAGATTTGTTCAAGATGCAATTCAATCTTGTTGATTGAGTTCTGCCTCATTAACATAACTACTGATAATCCCACCTTGACAACATCATAGAGAGTATTTACAACACATATGAAAATCATATCAGATGACAAAATGGTAGACAATCACACGATACTGGGAATCATGGCCTAGCCAAATTGATACACATATTTGTGGGGGACAAATTCAATTCATGACATAATGTATTTTTAATGTATAAATTAATTTTTAGGAATGGATACTTTTCATAAAGAAATAAACATGTAATTTTTACTACAGATTTAAGATTTATCTTGAGACCTATGTTAGCCTAAACTAGATTCGAAAAACATGAGATGGGTATTTATTTCAGTAATATGTTCTGATAGTGTATTTAAAATGTGACTCCTCCAGCCATAGTTTTGAGTTTTAGACCATCACAAAAGAACAGTATCACTTACTGAATAAAGAATATCATATTTTTAAGAACCTTAGTTTTCTTCTTAGAGGTACAAGTAACAGAGATTAATAAATCACACAGTAATAAACCTATTAGAATACACAGCATAGCAAAGTTTCAGACTTTATTATTTATCCAAAAAAAGAAACAATTATTTTGGGAAAAGCAGTTTGTTATAAATCTGTTATATAGCACTGTTCAAAAGAAAACACTCTGGGGGAAAAAAAAAGGTTTAATAATAACACTACCTGACTCAAAACTTACTGAGAAAGCTTTAGTAATGAAGACAGTGTGGTACTGACATAAGGAAAGAAAAAGTTCAAAGTGTTGGAATAGAAAATCTAGATTGGACTCACAAATATGTGGTTAATTATTTTTTGACAAAAGTGTAAAGGTAATACAATAGAGGAAAGATAGGCTTTTCAACAAATGTGAAAAATGGACACTGTACCCATACCTTAAACCATACCCAAAATTTTCCTCAAAATGGATCATTAACATAAATTTAAAAGCTGATTATAAAATTTCTAGAAGAAAATATTTGGGACCTTGGACTTAGTACATTAAAAGCAGAAACCGTGAAAGAAAATAAATAAATGAAAAAGTAAATTAGACTTCATCAAAATTAAAAGTCTGTGCTTTTTCAAAGACACTGTTTAAAAAAAAAAGTTAAAAGTCAACCTCAGAGAAAATATTGACAAAATATAGATCTGATCTAGTACTTGTGTATAGAATATAATTAGAAATCTCACAATTTAATAAGAAAACAACTCATTTTAAAAAGGGAGGTTTTGAAAAGATATCTCATCCAAGAAAAATAACAGATGACAAACAAGCATATCAAATGGAGCTCAACACCATGATTCATTAGAGAAATACAAATCGCAGTAACAATGGCATTCCACCCCGCACCCATTAGAATGGCTTACGAGGGTATGAAGCGACTCTCATACATTGCATGGGAACTCTTGTACATTGCCTATGGGGGAAAACAAAACATTCTAGTCACTTGGAAAAAAGTCTGGAAGTTTCTGAGAAAGTTAAACACATACAACAAATATTAATATGAACCAACAATCTTGCTCCAAGGTATTTCTCAAAGAGAAATAAAAATGTGTATCTGTATAAATATCTTTATTCATAACTGTTAAAAACTGGAAACAACTCAATAATTCATCAACTAGCAAATGAATAAACAAATTGAAATACTTTCACACAATGTGATACTGTTCAGTGATAAGAAGGAATAAATATGCAAAAAGGCAGATGATCTCAAAGTTATCATGCTAACTGAAAGAAACCCACACAAAAGACCACATATAGGATTCCATCTTTATGACATTCTGGAAAAGACAAACTTAAAGGAACAGAAATCAAATGAGTAGACGCCATGAGCTGAGAGTTGGGGAAGTGGATTGAAAATGAAGAGGCATGAGGAAACATTTTAGGGTGATGGAAATATGTATCCTGGTATAGTGATGGGTACACGACTTAGTATATGTCAAAATCAAAGGACTGTGCATTTTGGTGTTTGTAAAATATACTTCAGTAAATCTGGTTTTTAAAAAGTGCAGCCTTTTGAGTTGGATTTGATACCCTGGCAACAGAAGATACTGCGATTATAAGCTTAGATGATTTTCTTAACTCTGTCAAATCTTTGTACATAGTTCTATATTGGGAAAAAAATAATAGCACACACAAAGTGCTTGACACAGAGCTTCCTTTCGAGTGTTAGTTATTACGAAGAGGATGCGGGGAATCATACCCCACATATTGAGAGGAGTGGGAAGTGGTAATAGGATAAGTTAATGTGTACAAACACAACTCTTTTGGATGAACAGAAAAACCTAGGTACCCCATCACTTTCGAGGCTAAGTTTTTCTCATCATTTCTTCAAATAGGAGATTCTCACAGCTTACAGAAAGTAATTGTAGAAGTTTCCTTGCCAACACATTGGAAAAAATGTAAACTATAAATATATGTGTGTATATTATATACAGTTTGTTAATTGGAGTGTGAATGCCGTAGAAAGAGAGTGTGAGTAATAGGTGGCTTAAGCCAAATTTAGTTTAGTTACATCCTTGCTCTGCCAACATACCTCCAGCGTAAATGGTATCAGCTGAGGCTGTTTCCGACTCACATTGCTCCCAAGCATTATCCTGGTGCCAATTGGGCTGGAATCTGGTGGTAGTCTACTTCTGCAGCCATGTATTTTATGTTTTGTGTATTTACAGCATCGCTTGAGGCATGCGTCACTTCATACGCACTTATGAAGCTAAAATCATAGGCAATTTGTGAAGCACACTTACATTGGGAAGTCAGTGGTTTGTAGTAGAAAATACATTTTTGTGTAGAATAAGTTGTTAGAGAGAGAGAGGGTTAATTCAACATTCAGCCCCACAGGAGCTATTTTATCGCCACATAAAAGAACCAACACCAGAGAGCTTAACCACTTTTTGTGATTTTTTTTTAACGGGAAAATTTATTTCAGATTTGATTCTGTGATTTCATAAACCTATTGCCCCACTGCTCCAAAGTTATGGTGAGCAGATCCTCTTCTCTTTGTTCAATCTAATAACTGCAGAGAAATGTTAGCTATTGATCACCTGTTCTAGAAACAGATTTGGGAGACAGGCCCAGATTCTCTGTGTATCCCAAATTCATGTTTCTTGTTTGTTTGCTTGTTTTTCCACTATACCTTGCCAACTTTCTTTAATATAGTTTTCTTGTTCAAGAAAGGGGCAGTACTTGGTTGAGGAGTGGATATGATTGTTTTAAAAATCCAAGGATTTGAATGTTTAAATACTGAACATGTCAACTTTACGTGCATAAACAAATTTTTGTTTATAAATCAATATTTAGCGACAATGAATTAAGAGCCCGAGTGCCTGGGATGTGTCTACTTTCGTCCATAAATCATAAACGACTTGACCTAAGGGCTAAGCATGAAATTTTTAAGAATAACTACTCATTCAAAATCAACCAGATATGAAACTCACATCCTTCTGAGATTCTAATGAGGTCCACAGGGAGAAGTTATTCAAGTTACAAACCCAGCTATCGATTAATATTTTAAGCATTTTTAATTATGAAAGGAACATAGCCACACTTCAACAAAAAACCAAACCTGTTGCCGTCGAGTCAATTCTGACTCGTAATGACCCTATAGGACAGAGTAGAACAGCCCCATAGGGTTTCCAAGGAGCAGCTGGTGGATTCGAACTGCCAACCTTTTGGTTAGCAGTTGAGTTTTTAACAACTGTGCCTCATTAGAGACATTTTAAAAAATGAAGAGGAAAACGTTACCCAGAATCCCAGTCTTCTAAGAGAATGAATTTTATTTTACAGGCTGTTTAATATCACTGCGGCTCTTAGAGAGTAGTTTCTCTTATAAGACATTCCTGAAATCTCTACAGGAAGAGTAGCAAACCACTATCAATCAGTCAAATTCCACCCATTGCCTATTTTAGTGCAGCCCATGAGCTAAGAATAATTTTTACATTTTTTAAAGGACTGAAAATCAAAAGAAGAATGCTATTTCATGACACATGAAAATTACATAAAATTCAAGTTTCAGTGTCCACAAATAAAATTTCCTTGGAACATAGCCACACTTATTAATTTATGTTTGGTCTATGGCTGTTTTTTTGCTATACGGGGCTGGCCTAGGGTAAGCAAGTGAGGCTCGCCTTGGACACATAACTTAATGGGGTAACAAAAACTCAGTAATTAAGACAAATAATATTTTAACACAATATTAAAAATAATCATTGCCAATGCCAAAAAATCCATTATGAAAAAAATAATGGAGCCCCAGCAGCAAAGTAGTTAAGAGCTTGGCTTCTAACCGAAGGGTCAGCAGTTCAAGTCCTTCAGCTGCTCCTTGGAAAACCTATGGGGCAGTTCTACAGTCCCTATGAGTCAGAATGTACACCGCAGCAACAAGTTTGGTGTTTGGTTTTTGAACAGACTATCAACATTTTATAAAAGACAGCATTAGCAGAGCTAAGAATTTGCTATCAAGGCTGTTTGGCCTATCAACAATCAGTCCTTCGCTTTTGAGCTACGGGTTTTATTGTTTCCATATTTTCACCAAGGTTTTCTTCTACAGAATGAGACAAGTACTGGTGAAATTTTGTGTGGTTAAGATATTCCTTGCCAGAAGATCTTTTTTGAATCAGAAGAAAATTAATAAGCAGAATAAACTATGTCTGGTCAGTATTATGACAGGCATTTAACTCTTTTCATTCTTACTATGACTTTCTTTCATTTTTTTAAAGGTATTGTGCCAACTTTCCCAGAAAAATTCTGTGTGAAAAGTTGTCTCTGTCTAATATGATGCCAAATAAAATGCAAGGATGGGGTGGCATGGAGGTTCAATCAGACAACTACTCATCCAGATGTTAGTAAAAATTGGGTGCTTTTATTTTATTTTTTTTTTTACTTTTTGTTTTATGTTTGGTATGTTTGGGTAACCTCCACGGCAAGCTCTCACACTGAAGAAGTTTACAATGCCAAGTGCCAAACCTTAGGTATTAACTAAATTCTCAAGCAGAGAGGACTAAACCCAAAACCAAACCCATTGCTATCAAATTGATTCCTACTCATAAAAAAACCCTATAATGCATAGAAAAACTGCTGATAAGGTTTCCAAGGAGAAGCTAGTGAATTTGCACTGCTGACCTCTTGGTTAGCAGCCATGTTTGTAACCACTGCACCACCAGGGCTCCCTGAAAGAGGACTGCTAAAGATCAAGCTTACACTTCTCAATCATTTTCAAGAACCAGTTAGCTAATAACTGTTGCTAAGGCACTGAACCAAATGTTAAGCATTGGAGAAGAAATGGTATGTAGTGGGACTACGTATCAGAAGAAAATTTTTAAAGTGGCTAGTCTGGCTTCCATCGCTTACTTTTGATATTATTACTTATTCCTCTGAACTGCATTTTTTCCGACATCAGTTTTTATACATACTTGGCTTCTGAATGCTTTTAAAGAATGGTGAGCTGATCGTTTTTCACACTTGCCCCCTAAAAATATTTGACATTAATTTTTCTGAAGTCTTTAATTGCTATTGAAAGTCCTGAAAAATGCTTCATGGGAGACACATTCAGTATTTCCTGCCCCTTAGAAGTCTTTCTGCTTGACAAAAGTTTTGTCTTGCAACAGGGTATATGTGTTAGATTTTATCTGCTTTTCTAAATGTGCTAGAAATATTTGAGATTCAGTATATTTGTTATAATAAGCATATAGTTAAAAAAGTAAACTCCGCAATTATCTACTTATTAAATATTTGAAGAGATATCCAAATTATTGAGTTGTATAAAATCATTTTTAAAATGGAAACATAATTTTACAAATGTACAAGAATCTTGAATGATATATTTAAATATATTCTATTTTTTTTAAACAAAGATGTGTGCTTACACAAATTTGCAGCAAATAGAGGGATTTTTGAGGCCTTATATTTCCATTATATTATTATATGATAATGGCATTTGATTCTGCAACATATGGTTAACATCGGGTGATTTCAAACTTACCTGTGCTTTTCCAATGTTTGTTCAAATATCAGATGTTCAGGTCCCTAAAATGCTAAACACAGAATTACCATATGACCCAGCAATTCCACTCATAAATATATACCGAGAAGAATTAAAACTGGATACCCAAATACTTGAACACAAATATTCATAGCAGCACTATTCACAATAGCAAAAAGTAGAAACAACGCAAATGCCCATCAATGGATGAATGGATACGCACAATGCGGTAGGTATAAAAACCGGAATATTGCTCAGCCATAAAAAGACAGGAAGTACTGACACATGCTATAGCATGTATAAACTTTGAAAACCTTCCACTAATGGAAAGAACCCAGACCCAAAAAGTCACAGACTATATGATTCTATTTATATGGAATAGCCAGGAGAAGTAAATCCATAGGGACAGGAAGCATTTTAAAGGTTGTCAAGGTCTGGGAGCAGATGGAATGGCGAGTTATTGATCAATGGATACAAGGTTTTCGTTTGGGGCCATGAAAATGTTTTGGAAGTTGAAATAAGTGGTGATTGCACAACGTTGTGAATGTACTAAACGTCACTAAAATGTACACTTTAAAATGGTTAATTTTATGTTATGTTGATTTCATCTCAAGAAAAAAATAAATAATAAATACTTAGGGTTGCTATGAGTCGGAATCTACTCAACGGCAGTGGGTTTTTTTTTTTTCTTTTTTTAAGTGCTCAAATTGGCAAAATTTATAAATACTCTGTATTACCTTCTGATCAATAGTCTGTTACCTAGCATGATTAAATCACTTTGTATATTATATTGTATAAAAACTACAGCTGCTAACCAAAACGCTGGTAGTTCAAACCCACCAGGCACTCCTTGGAAACTGTACAGGACAGTTCTACTCTGTTCTTTAGGATCCATGAGTCCAAATCAACTTGAGGGCAATGAGATTTTTAATATTATAGATACCTTTGAGGTAAGTGGAGCCCCAGCAGAGTGGTTAAGAGCTTGGCTGCTAACCCTAAAGGTCATCAGTTCGAATCCACCAGGCACTCCTTGGAAACCCTATGAGGCTGTTCGGCTCTGTCCTACAGAATTGCTGAGTCTGAATCAACTTGACCACAGCAGGCTTTTTTTTTTTTTTTTTTTTGAGGTCTGTGGACCCCTGCCTGCACAGCAGTTAAGAGCTCAGCTGCTGACCAAAAGGTCAGCAGTTTCAATCCACCAGCCACTTCTTGGAAACCGTATGGAATAGTTCTACTCTGTCTTATAGTGTCACTATGAGTCAGAGTGGACTCACAGCAGTGGGCTTGGGCTTGAGGTCGGTCACCAGTACTCAGCCTTTACTAAAACCAAATACTTAAAGGAGCTCTAGAATTGCAAGATTACAGCATTTTGAATAATTTGTCAAGTTAAATATTGTAACATTGAATAATAGCTATGTATTACTTAAATATATAATATGTACGGTAAGGGAATTGTGGCATCTTTGTTAGGTAGAGTCATTACCAAGTGCTCAGTGGCTGTCTCTTCATTTTTCTGTGTGTATGCAGTGAATTGTTCATACCTACTCATTGCCATCGAGTCAATTCTGACTCATAGTGACTCTATAGAACACCGTAGAAATGCCCCTTAGGGTTTCCAAGGGAGTGGCTGGTGGATTCGAACTGCCAGCCTTTTGCTTTAGCAGCCATGGCTCTTAACCACTAGTGCACAGTGGCTGTTTCCCCATTTTTCTATGTGTACACAGTGAGTTGCTTATAGTAATCACTTAATGAATATTTGTTGAATAAATGAACTCAGCACAATGGATAAAACTGTGTTATTATAAGCTATTGTAGTAGACATTGACATTGGATGGCTTTCACATGTAACGTCTGCTCCAAATACAACATAGTCTAAAAGTGGTCCCCATTCAGAATTCCTGAAACCAAAGGACTGACCAACGGTTAACATGTACTAACTACTAAATTAAGAACGGGAGTCCTGGTGGTACCATGGTTAAGCACTCAGCTGCTAACTGAAATGTCAGCAGTTCAAACTCACCAGCACCTCTGTGCAACAAATGACCTAGCTATCTGTTCCTGTAAAGATTATAGCCTAGGAAATCCTACAGGGATTCTACTCTGTCCTATAGCATTGCTACGAGTTGGAATCAACTCAGCTGCACACACCACCAAAAATTAAGAACAACATGCGAGGCTCTTGAGAATTTTAAATAAACGTAATTCTGCCTTTACCACTAAGGATACATTTAGGTCAGTGACAGGACAAACAACTGGGAATACAAAGAAGATTTTATTTAAAAGAGTCC
Organism: Elephas maximus indicus; assembly: GCF_024166365.1. Classification (NCBI taxonomy): domain Eukaryota; kingdom Metazoa; phylum Chordata; class Mammalia; order Proboscidea; family Elephantidae; genus Elephas; species Elephas maximus. The sequence continues at coordinate 89,676,411 of NC_064827.1, read as the reverse complement.
AAGTAGTCTATTGTAATGAAGCACTCAAACAAAGTGCTAAAAAACAAAAACTAAAACAAAACACTCTTCAGGGAGTCAGAAGATATGGTTTTTATCTCTCAGCTGTGCTAGTAACTAGCTGTGTGACCTTGGACAAGTCTCTTAACCTTGCTGGCCCTTAATTTTTTCATCTCTAAAATGAAAGAAGTGAGACTGCAAGATTTGATGACTCTAAACCCTAGTGGATTCCACATAAAGTAATCAAGTTAGGGGAGTATGGAGGAGGCACTGAGTTCTGTTTGCAGTGAAAGAAGTCTGCCATCAAAAGATAGGGAGTAAGAACCAGGGTCTTCCTACCACATGCTGGTTCCTACTCCAAGGAATTTTACCTTCTATCACACAACTGGCCATCTCATTTCTTTTGATTTTTCCATCTCTTATCCACAGGGCACTATAATCACTTGCTAGTTTGTGTGTATTTGCTCAGAGTAACTACTTTACAGCCAGCACCTTACAGCATGGTCTTAGGAAGTGGCAGCATCTCAGCTGCGGGAAGGACGAGGATCAGCCTGAGCATTCCTGAGGTAGATTGTTAAGCTGCCCGCAGTTCACGGAGTGTATCTCTTGTCTTTTAGGGGAAAAAGAGATTTTTTAATAGAAGGAGAAACTTGGGTGTTTCCTAAAGCAACATTCAAAGCAATTAAATGGAAGCTTTTAAGCAACACAGTCTTTCTAGCTCTTACAATCTCCTCTTTAGCCTTAAGTAGAAACCAAAAGAGACCTTTGAAAAATGATGATTTTTTTAATATTTAATATGTGATCTTTTCATGTTTCTGCTGTTGTATGCATTTGAGCTGTCTAACAACTATAGCTATGTAGCCAGCAGAAGGACAGGCTTGTCTTATAGCCTGTGAAGAGGTGACTAGCCGAAGTGTAAGAATGAAAGAAAACATAACAATTCTGTGAAAGGTTTTACTACAGAGACTATGGGGCCAAGACCTTCATCCAACCCTGGATACACGTTATTCTTAATAATGCATACTGGTATCATTTTTTTTTTTTTGGACAACTTTAAGTAGCGAGCTTATAAAAATTGACAATATTTTACAGAAGCAGATTTAAAAAAAAAAAAAGCATAGTTCTGTTTCCTGTATCTTTCACAGTTCTTTAATTTGAGACATAGCACTTTTATCTCGTCTTGCTTTAACACCAGATTTGGTTTAATTAAATTTATGTCAAATGAACACATGAAACGAAAGGAAAATCAGAAAGCCTACAGTTGCCCATTAGTGAGTCAGTGACTGCAGTGAAAGGCTTTTGAAGCCTGGCTTACTGCCAGGACAAGCTTGCGATGATGCTCGGAGATACCCATGATGCTTTGAAGGGAAGGACTTAGCTGACCTGAGTCTGCTCTATGGAATCAGTCAAAATCCTCATGGGCTAGATGTAAAATCTATAATAATTCTTCTGTCTTCCACAATTTACCTGTCAAGGAAAAAGAGTCGGAGACCTAAAACTATAATCCAGATACAAAATTAATTGTACTAGACTCATCCTTTATTATTATTATCGCTATCATCGTTATTGATTATGTGGGTGATTGTCTGTTTTAAAAACAACATGCCAAGCCTTTTGAAAGACTGTCAGTCCTCAGAGCTACTATATCAAAACAATGTTTAACGTAAGCTCTGCTAATTGAAATATCTGTCAACTAGTCAACTAATATATGCTGTTAGAGATCACAAAAACCTTAATCTTTAGGAGCTAAAAATATTTAGAGCTTTGCAAATGTGTTACTGTTAAAACACCTAAGTTTAAAAGTAAATGCAGCCTCAAATGTTTTGACACCCCTGCTAGAATGCAAAGTAAAATCCCAAGTCTCATATTGTTTCTGTACCGCATGGTCTTTGTGTTTTCATGCTTGAATACATTTAATATATCCCAGCCTCCACATCGCCACATTTAATGTATAAATACACATTGAATAATTCTAGCAATTGAACATAATGCTTTTTATTCTGTCTTGTAGGCAGACATAATACTATGTGAATACTATGTTTATTTCTTTTGCATATTGGAATCTGATCCAGAGATTCAATTGCATCTTATATTTTTGACATTGAAGTCATCACGCAAACTTTCAAAAATAAAATAAAATAAAATAAATGAATCATTATAAGTAGCAAGAGGGTACACTGAATAGAAGTAAAACAGGATGTATAAGAGCAAGCTTGTTAAGCATCTAGAAATATGAAAGGGATTAGAAAGGGCGAGGGAAGGCTTTTAATGTCTTTTTTTTTTTTTTTTCCGGTCGTGTTTGAAAATAATTCAAAGTAAGGGTTACATGTCCCCAAAGTCAAATCAATATTATCTAAGGTGCTTCAACAATTCAGCAATACCAAGCACCGTCAATGCGCTTGTTTAATTTCTGTTTTGCTGATTCCCCACATATACAACGGCCACATTTTCCACTTACAGATGTCTTGCTTTTCTGAGTATTTAATTTATAACTGGAAATAAAAGTAAAACAAACAAGAAGTGGAGAAAAATGCAAGGGTCACATTTGTTTCATTTGAACAGGGCTCCCTTCACAGATCCAGTGTGTCTGTGTATGGCCGCCTGCACCGAAACGTCTCACGAAAGGTTACCTTCAGTAGAGTACCGTTTGGAGAAGAGAGAGGATTTCCGCTTAGAGCTGAAAACAAGACATTTTTTGGCCAACGGCAAAGTCCTTAATTTTGTGGACTCTGTGAAATATGTTCAGCTGGATTTTGCCACTTGCCTCTAGTCAGATATTACTAGTCTTTTCATTTTCATGAGATCAAATGAGATATGAAAATACTCAGCGTTTCCAAATTCCATAGGATATCAAACAATCCTAGTAATATAAGAGCAAAGATGAGTTTAATATGCATTCCCATTAACTTTGATGAGGTTAAAAATGTAAGTTTATAGTCAAATGATTTGTTTCTTAAAAAGCATTCCTTCCTTTGTTCTATGCATGCAACATTTGAAATACCTTTTAATATCAATGCATAGTTCTCAAAACAATTTCAACTGTAATTTTAAAAGAGAAGTTTACATATCTGACATAACATTCAATTATTCTATTTTTCTTCAAAATTCTCAGGGCCCTGTGTATTTTTTCTTCAGAACAAAACTGGTCAGTTTCTTCAAACACTTTGTTTAATAAAAGATCAATTAATTTACCCGTTACAAATCACACATGATCATGATAATTGAGAAGAATTTCAAAAAAGGTCCTCTCCAAGGGGAAAGTATTTAACAATAAAACTTGTAGAAAAATGATTATGTTTGTGTAAATAGTCCAAAGTAGTCTGGTTTGCTTGTTTTGTCAGGGTTTTTGATATTGTTAAGATATTATTAGGTACCGGTTTTTGTTTTTGTCATGGAGACTTTACAAAAGGTTAGATGAGAAAAACAAGCAAGCACTCAAAACTATCTTAAAGAAAGCTAAGAAATATTTATTCTCTCCTGCAAAATAACTGCCCAGGAAGTGCTTTTCAGACCAGAATACATAATGACCACAGTTTTCAGGCAAATTTCTACTTTTCTTTCCCTTTTTTGAATTATTCTAGTCATTGTGCTGTGCAGCTTTTCCCCCTGGCACTACCAACCTAGCCTCTTTATTGCAAATGTTAAAACCAAATTGCCAGAAGTGTCTGAAAGACTGTACTTCCGGGGGAAAAAAAAAAAAAAAAAAAAAGCACTTCAGGGGCAAGCTTTTGCTAACACACCGAGCATTAAGAGATGAGTCAAGGGCGTAACAGAAGGCTGAGAGCACCTTTTGCACCGCCATGAAAGGCACATCACGAGGAGTCAACATTTTGCCTGAAGTTGCTCTCTCTGGCTCTCCCATTGCCTGTAATGAAGTTGCTAAAAGGACGTTTGGGACAATCCTGAGCCATGCACAGCCGTCTTAGAGACACCTAAAGAATCATAGCCAAAAGAAAAATGATTCTGAGAAATGTCTCAATCCACTCCTCTGTATTTGTGCCCGGAGAAGGAATTGGATTGTGAGGCGTGGTGCCAGTTACTGGGAGGGAAAATTGAGATTGAAACTGTCTTTCCTGAATAGATTCCAAAAAATAGCCACCTGTTTGAACTCTGCCATCATTTGATTCTGGCCAAATGATGCTAGGTTGGGAATTTTTGTTTCATTAGGATGTAGATTTCCAAATGTTGTGTTTTCTGACTTGGTTAGATGTGGCAACTAATTCCTCAGTTACTCCAAGTGGAGGTAAATCCTAAATGGGTGAGATGGCAAGGGATAAAGAGGGGGAACAACCATTTTAAAAATATTCCAAGAAGATGCTTTACTTATATGCAGCTACCATGAGTAAGAATATCGACAGGAAAGGGCTGGCTCAAAGTCAAGATTAATGTAGAAGCCCTGATATTTTGGTTACTTCGATGCCTAGTAAAGGGTCTTCATATCACTGCCAAAGGAAAGAAAATTGCTCACAAGTGCCATTTACTCATTTGTATTCAAACGATGAACCAAACATATCAATAAATGAATATAAAACTTTTGGAGCATTGGGGAAGCCAAACTGTATTTCACCAATTTATTGTTGCAAAACTAACTGCATTGGTAGATTTAAACGGGTGTTAAATTCCAAAGACAATTCCATAATTCTAGGCACCTCTTTCAAGTAGGAGTTTTTTTTTTAAGACTTGAAAGTACATAGCCTATTTTTAATATTTTCCCCAAAATAAATTGATACTTGTTTTGTTTTTTAGATTAAAATGATACCATTGAGCACAGATGGTTAAGGGTAAGAAAATGCATTTTAAATATAATGTTAGAAGTGTGATTATTTGTCATACAAAATGCAAAAGGCTTAAATGGAAAAATGATGTATTATTTATCCAATTCAAACTTAAATGAAAGTGTTTTTACTCAACTTAAAGAGAGTGTATTTTTTCACAACTGCAACTATCAATGGGAGAGCCCATGTAACCATTCTTTTTTAGAACAGCAGCTTGTTTTAGCTCTTGTCAACACTAGTATGTAAAATCCTTGTGGTCATATTTTCAAAATCACACAGGATTCTGTTTTTGAGTCCTGTCCTTACAAACCCCCGCTTCTAACAACATCATTACAGAATATTAAAATGTTCACAGCAAAGGAATACACACACAAAAGTTTGAAGGTTCCAGTCAAACCGATTATACAAAGTGATAACGCTAGAGTTACCCCGACATAATAGCCAATAAGCCAAAAGGGGGGAATAATGCACATTTTCATGGGCAAATGATAAAGATTCCGCGTAGTAAACAGCCGCATTCTCTGTGCTCAGAGCCATTGCAGGAGGAAAGAGTTTTGATTAAGACCATTAACTTTGCACAGAATCAAATTTGAAAGAAACAATAAGGGAGAATGTGCGCATCTAAAATATTAATACATACACTTCCGGAAAGATGAGCGCTTACGTTTCAGTTATGAAGGTGGGATGAATTCATGAATTTAGTTCAACATTCACCCTTGCATCGTGATGGTGTGCAGAAAGGAAGGCAGCAATGAAGAAGTCACTCACAGTTTGCAATTCGGCTGTCATGTGGAAGTCTGCAGTACGTATGAGCAAAATATACTTGGAGAATGTGTGGCTGAATATCATACAGCAAAAGCGTACTTTGCAACTGCTTATGCATAATTAACAACTGGGACTAGCCTGCTTGGGTGCACCACTTTCCAGAGTAATAAAAAATTAAACTAAAAATACAGACTCTTAGGTAACTGTGGTCACAGTAAACCTCTATCTTCCTTTGCAGGCTTATTATTTTCTGAAGCTGTGGCTGACAGCTTCTACGAACACACATTTTTGCATATATTTTGTTTATGTGCAAGCTTTGGCATTTCAGCCATCTCCTGCTGAGGCCCCTTCCTACCATATGCTTCTGTTTTTCTTCATTAGGTGATGTGATCCCTTTTGACTGTTGCGTGCACGTGAAAGGACAGTGGGCTTTGGGGGGAGAAGAAGCCCTGCTTTAAAACAGTACACGTCAGTTGGCCTTCAGCCGTGTGGAGCTGATTGGATCTGACAAGTGTTGTAGTTATTCATCGTAATGGATGTCCCTGCTTTAGCAGAGAAGAGGTGAAAGGGATGTAATTCCCAGTGAAAGAAAGCAACATGAACTATTATTTAATTACTGTCTAATATAAAACTCCCTAGGAGTCCCTGTTGATTTACAGTTCTAGCATCTTCCTTTCTTTATTAATGAGCAACCTAGTCTTTTAATGGCATGCGATTAAGCCACACCTGTTATTGATAGGGCCTTTCCCAGACGAACCAGGCAGATAATCTGTTTTAGTACCGTAAGCATGTATGCTTCTAAAATATTTCATATGTTTTCAAATATTCTTTTCACTATGTAGAAAAATGAAAGCTTGCAGGAGTGTTACCTAGGTTTCTTTCTTTCACTAGTTGAGGATTTGGTGTGCACATTTTTATTACTCTGCTTACTGACCTTTTCAACTCTCTGGATTCTAGGAATCAATTAAAATTTTCTCCCAGCGCTGCCTTTCCACCCCCAATTCTTTAATTCTCATGCCAATAGGATGCTGAGTTAAGGAGAGTTTTCTGTTTTGTTTTTTAATCACATGCAATTTCTGGATGTGGTGAAGCTGGTATTTATCAGCAATCTCTCTTCTACACAGAATCCATTGTCCTACGGGGAAATTACAACTTTAAAATCTGAGACGTACTGATACAAATCTGCTATTCAGTGTCAAATTACAGAATATTTTGCAACCAAGTTATAAAGTATTGTTCCATTCATTTCACTGTGAAAAAAAAAAGTCAGGCAATGTTTTGGATGTAATTATATTTTATGTAGCGTATTAAAGTTTACGTGATCATTGGAAAAACGTTGCAAAGTAGGCTTCTATGTACATATTATTATCATAATAAGGTTATTTAATTTTGTTCCCTTCAATATGTTTGTATTTGCTTCTAATTCTTTTTGTTACTGCTTCTATATGTCATATCCAATTTTGCTGAAGTATTATTCTTGCAGCATTTCTAACAGAGTAGCTTATATCTACAGGCAAATTCTTCAACCAACATTTTGCAAAAGGCTACACCTTAACTTTGAGAAGAGACATTGTGTTTGTGTCAAAATTTCATACGGAGAAAACAGTCAATATTATGCTTAATAATAATTGCATTAATAATTTCATTACATATGATCGGTTTAATTACATTTAATTTATGTTAATTTTTAAGCATTCTTCTTTCATTTTGCTCTATCCATACATGGCCTGATAAAGTTCTGAAAATTCTGATTTCCTTTTAAAGATAGCCAATTTGCTAATTTAGATATTACCAAGAAACAGTTACTATGATTTGATTTTTTTTTCTACTGGACATTTTTGTTTATCTGAGAAATAATCACATCTGCCTAATTTATTTAAACATATATAAAATAAAAATGGACACTCTACAAATTAAAACAATACCATTTTATGTGAAAAGCTTGCTTTAAGAGTTTTTACAAAGCTAAACCCCTGGCTTTTTATATATATTCTAACATTGGTGTTTGCAACTATATAGAGAAAAAGATTTTTGTTCAGTGATTCCTGTTAATGTAGACCTGTGATTTGTTTAGAAAAAGTGTTGATTTTTCCAGTTGTGGGTGTGGAGATATTGTCTGTTTGCTTTGAATATTTTCTTCATTTGGAGCAGAGTGTGAGAGTATAATTTTATTATCCGTTTCTTTTCAATTTGCTTGTGTAGATACAAATTAAATCTGGCTAATCTTGAACAACAAAAGGCTATTTATGGAGCCACTTACAAAATGAAATGGTAGCTATGCCAAATTGAACAATTTGAGCTCTTAATACCAATCTCAGTAGCTTGACTCCTGATAGAAATTTTGATGATTTTAAACCAAATGTTAAAAAAGGAAAAAGAGTGTGGGATTCACCAAATATTGTGAAGATAAAATTTTATTTTCCAATGTGCTGGGCTGCTTTTTCACTTGGTTACCACCAATTTTGCTATGTCTAAATTTACCCATATAGTAACACAAATACTTTTTTCTTTCTTTTATGGTTTCTCAAGAAGAAATTAAAAAAAAAAATTCTAATGTTCTGAAATATAGGCTAAATTAAGCTGTATCTAATTAATTCCAATGATAATATCTAGTATACCTCCTCTGTTTTTTTTATTTTTGTTTTTTTACAAGATTTTGCAGGGAGAAAAATGAAATACATTATAGGAAAAGCAGCTGTTTTATAGCTTATTTGGTAAAAAAAAAATCTTAATTCATAACAAGGAGCTGGGATATTTCATGCTGCAATGCAGCAGAGTACAGAAATTACTGATTAAATCCGAGGTGGAAAGGCCATCAATACTTGAACTACAACAAAATATTTTTAAACAGTAGGGTCTTTCTTCCAGTAATAAGTATTAGAAGTTAATTAACCTTACAGGGAGCATGAAATAGAATATTTAAAGGCACTGTGTTTCTAACACACTGATCATCTTCTTCTTTAAGCATGTTTTTTGCATGGTTTCTAAGATTATACATGTTTAAAATGGAAGCCAACAAGGCAATTTTTCTGTGAGGAAGAATATAAAGTGACCTCATTCAGACACCTTTGGTAATGCAGAAGGAAGCCTGGTACTTCTGTTGAAGTAAGATGTTTCCCTTAGATGACTGGAAACGTGAGTCTTCCTTTTTTTCTCCCCCTTTTATTTTAATGAAAAGATAAAAAATAAATACAGGCTTACTGCAGCTGCGTTATGAAACTTAAATATGTTTTTTAAAATGCAGATGCTGAGGATTCAGAAGAGAAAATGGTTGCAAGAAAGCGATTGTGGTGTTTTGGATGGAGAGGGGAGGAGTGTTCCCAGGCTGTTATTGGCCATGAGGGCAAAGCCCTGGCTAGTTTTAGTAACCAAGACTATTCTAATAAGGAAATGATTATGAGATGGCATCAAAACCTTTTATAAGGCAAGATATTTCGAAAATGGTTTATTATCTCACCTTCATAGTCAACAAATAATATTTTAGAGAAGCAAAAAGCCCTTAAACTAGATTTTGAGTCTAAGTGAAAAGAAACAAAAAAATCCACAGAATTCATCTCTACTCAAGTCAGTAAAACACTTGACATCACTGTCACTCCTTTAAGTTCAAATTTCTCCATAACCACTTTATAAATGATGAAAAGCTTCAACTATTTTCAAAAATGTAAAACTTGTCTAATTATCAAAGAATCTTTATGAAATATAGACAAAATATCTATCGTCTCTGAAGAGGCATCTGTGGCCAAGGAGAATTTACTAACTCATGGATGTTAAATGAACATTTGTAAAAAGGAAAATTACATGTTCTGCATAGATGTTAGATGGGTTTTGGGTAGCAGCTAACATAAAACCTTAGGTCTCCAAATTCTCATTTCTATTTGATACGTATTTTAATTTCTGTTCAGATAAAACCATAGGTCTCCCAATTCTTACATCAGTTTGATCTAACACCCAGGAAGAATACTACTGCCCTGAAATTAGAACTACGATTCCTCCTATCATACTAAGTTAATTAAAAAAAAAAAAAAGGTGCCTTTGTGTCAATTTTGACTCACGGTGACCCCATGTGTGACAGAGTAGAACTGTGAGCCACCAGGATTTTCAATGGCTGATTTTTCTGACTTAAGTCACCTGGTCTTTCTTCCGAGGTGACTCTGGGTGGACTCAGACTGACAACCTTTTGTTTAGCAGCTGAGTGGTTTAATAGTTTCTATTTTTATCACCCAGGGACAACTGTTACACCACATGCATTAAATGTCCCTAGGTGTGGGGATAGCAGCCAGTTTAAGTGGACAGACCCCTAACCCACAGATTGGTACTCTGCAATTCAAAAACTGAAGTTCTGACAGCATTTTCAGGGAGCAGAGCTCACTACACACAGCTGTATACACTGTACAAGCTACAGACTCAATCCTGAGTCCAAAGGAAAACCGTTGAGGTTTACAAACTACTTTTCTTAATTGTCAAAAGTACAGGGGGTGGTATCCTTGCTTCATTTGTGGGTCCACTCCAACTCCAAACAGATCTGAAACCATTACAGCGCATGGCAGTTGGTCGATAGTGTGGAAAAACCTCATTTACTGACTGGCCAGACAGTTTTAAAACCTTCAGATTTTTCTAAGTCTAGGTTATTAACTGTCTGACTGTAATCACATCTTCACCATAGGGAGCTTCAAAAGCTTTTCATTTGCATTGAATCTGTTGCCTTCCTCCCTGTCTTTTTTTCCCCCTGGAAATAAGCTTAAATAATTCAACAAACTACACATGGCTAGTGATTATTGAACCATTCTGAAGCACTCGAGGCAAATGGACCATTATGTGGCGGGAATTAAAACTTTCCTCCTCATCACTGGGAGGATATGTATCCATATACAGTAAACACATATGAATATATATCTTAGGCACTCCACATTTTCCTAAGACAATGTGTAAAGCACCTGTAACTGTGCCATAGTTTGTATTCACCAGTGCTGTTTTGGAAGGTAATATGGTCCTATGAAGAGCCTTTTGGTGTGCGTATACATATGTATTCAGCATTTCTTCATCAGTGTGTAGATGCTAAATCACTTTAAAAGAAAATGCAGCATTTTTAAAAGACACACAAAAGATAAATAAAAGTAAACAGATTACATTATTTTAATCGTTCTACATTTTCATAATACTTAGACCACAATATGGTCTGGTATGTTTGACTACTTGACTTGATTTAGCCTTCCCTAAAAAAAAAAAAAAAAAGTTAAGGAAGCAGTGGTCAAGAAGTTAAGTGCCATATTGCACTGCGCAGATCTGTTGCAGAAGACCTTTATGAAGTGTTAAAAAGCAAAGATATCTCTTTAAGGACTAAGGTGTGCCTGACCCAAACCATGGTATTTTCAATTGCCATGCATGTAAAAGCTGGACAATGAAAAAGGAGGACTGAAGAAGAATTGACACATTTGGATTGTGGTATTGGTGAAGGGTATTGAATATACAGTGGACTTTGAGAAGAATGAACAAACCTGTCTTGGGGGAAGTACAGCCAGGATGCTCCTTAGAAGCTAGGATGGCAAAACTTCATCTCACTTACTTCGGACATGTCATCAGGAAGGACCAAACGCTGGAGAAAGACTTAATGGTTAGCAAAGTAGACGGTCAGTGAAAACGAGAGAGACTTTCAATAAGATGGATTGACACAGCACCTACAACAAGAGGCTTAAACAAAACATCAATTATGAAGATGACTGTGGACCAGACAACAGTTTGTTCTGTTAAACGCAAGGTAGGTAAGAGTCAGAGAGGACTCGATGGCACCTAAAAACAAAAAACAACAATGGTAGTGCAAATGGTTAACATGGTTGTCTGCTAACCAAAAGATTGGAGGTTTGAGCCTACCCAGAAGCACCTTGGAAGAAAAGCCTGGTGATCTACTTCTGAAAAATAAACCATTGAAAACCCTATGAAGCACAGTTCTACTCCAATACACATGGGTCACCAACAGTCCAAATCAACTAGACAGCAACTTTTTTTTTTTTTTAACATTTATATATATGTCTAAAAGTGTTTATGGATATTTTACATCTTCAGTCACACAAAGTCTTGAATTATCTCAAATCTGAAGGCATATTTTGTCATTTATATCGCCATGTTTCTGTAGATGTCTGTTGAGTGAAGGTAAAAATCCCAAGCATTGTCAACTTAAGACAGAAACTAGAATTTTATAAAGAAAATTATGGATTTCAAAATCATAAGGAATGTATTTATGACTATAGGCTTCTTCTTTTTTTACTTCTCTATGGAGATAGCAATGCCAGTGCAAAGAATAAAGGGTAGAAAAATCGCATGCATTTCATGATAACAATATATCTTTACTGTCAGATGTAAAAGATTAGGCAATTGTCACTGGCTACAGAGAGGAAAATTAATTAGGAATAGACTTTTTTTTTCCTTTAAACATTAACTTAGATGTCTTAAAGAACAAAACATACCTGTTTACATAAGAATAATTCAGATATTTGTGTTTTCATTAAAGCACCAGCTATCACATATTGTATGCAGCCTGACACAAAAATTAATACTGTGCCTATGTTAACAATTTCACAGTAATATATATTTTGTACTAGTAAAACAATTTTCATTTTTGTAATTTATATTAATACTCGCATACTTCTGCAAATACTTTCTAACAGTATACTACTGCCATTGTGAAAACTGCCATGTGTTTGTATAAATTATTGTATATATAAAATCTATGGATGCAACGAAAAGACTCGTATCTGTGTAATTTAAGTGACACCATTTGTTATTTTTTTTATTGTATCTTTGATTCTTTGGATACCTTTTTCCTAATTCTCTATCACAGAATCAATAAATATATGCTGTTGAACACCTCTATCTACTGGATGCCTGCTAGGCTGGTGTAACCATCAAAAATAGTTCACAGCAATCCAGAGGGTTTTTGGTTTGTTTGAATGGTTTTTAGGTATGTGCTTTACTGATTATGTTTATTTAAGCATTGGTTTATTTGAATATGTGTTTTATTCTATGCATACATTTGCTACTTCACCCCTGGGTGTGTCAGTTCTTCCTAACAATTACCACAGTAACTTGACCATCCTAACTACTCTGGCATTTCTATCTGTATCCAAGGCAGAGGTTTGTATATTTTTGGAGGGGTGGGGGTAAGAAAGTGGGTTATAGACTGCTTCGAGAATCTGATTTGGGTTATATATCCCTTTCTCAAAACAAAATAAAATGAAAATACATGCCTAAAATATTATGCTTAGAGTTTTCAGCGTTCACTGACTCCCTGAAATTCACCTACAGTTCATGCAACCCAAGTTAAAAGCACTTAATCTAAGACAGTAGTGTACCAGGGTGCACAGATTTAAGAAAGATAGGGAGACACTATCAACCTAGATGGACAAGACAAAGGTAGACAACACCAAGAAAAGCAATCTCTGATGGTTATGAGGGAGGAGAATGACAGGACGGTGAAATCACTAACTAGATAGTAGACAAAAGTTAACTTTGGTAAAGGGAAAGACGACACACAATATAGGGGAAGTCAGCACAACTTGACCAAGGCTAAGTCATAGAAGCTTTCTGGACACATCCAAACACCTTGAGGGACCAAGTTAGTGGTGCTGAGGGCTAAGGACCATAGTCTCGAGGAACATCTAAGTCAACTGAGATAACATACTTCCTAAAGAAAATGTTCTACATTTAACTTTGGTGAGTAGCATTTAGGGTCTTAAAAGCTTGCAAGTGGCCATCTAAGATACATTTATTGTTCCCATTGTGTCTGCAGCAAAGGAGAATGAAGAAAATCAGACACAAGAAAATATTACCCCAAAGGACTAATAAGCCACAGCATCCACAAGCTTGAGCCCATAAGAACTAGATGGTGCCCAGCTACCACCATCAACCACTCTGACAGGGATCTCAATAGAGGGTCCTGGACAGAGTGGACAAAAAAAAAAAGACCAGACTTACTGGTCTGGCAGATACTGGAGTAACCACTGGGACTATGGCCTCTGGACACCTTGATAACTCAGAACTGAAGCCACTTCTAAAGTCCAACTTTCAGCCAAAGATGACAGGCCTATAAAACAAACAAGAACACATGTGAAGAACGTGGTTCTTAGTTCAATCAAATATACGAGACCAAACAGGCAATGCCTACTCAAATCAAAGACAAAAAGGCAGGAAGGGACAGGGAAATTGGATGAATGGACACGGAGAACCCAGGTGGTGGAAAGGGAAAGGGTGCTGACACATTGCAGGGATTGCAACCAACGCCATAAAACAATTTGTGCATAAATTTTTAAATGAGAAACTAATTTGTGCTCTAAACTTTCACCTAAAACACAGTTAAAACAAACAAACAAAAAAAGGTAAGGGTGGGCAAAATACAGGCCTTGGATCAAATCTGGCTGCCACTTGTTTTTGTAAATAAATTTTTACTGGAATGGACAGCCCTGTCCACTTGTTTACATATTATCTATGACTCTTTGTGCTACAACAGCATTGTTGAGTAATCATGAGAGACTATATGACTAAATTCTAAAGTATTTGTCATGTGACACTTCATAGAAAAAGTCTTGTATTAGATAAAAAGCATAGTATATTTTTCACATCCCCCAAGAAGCTAATGCTCTTAAGTTCAATAAACTATCTATGAAACCCAAGTAATTTGGATTTCATAAATGTAAAAAAATAAGGATGATAGTATGATGGTTCAAGACTATCAAGGACATCTAGAGAGCATCATACTCTTCTGGATCTTACATTTATAGAATTATTAACAAATTGGTGCCATCTCCCCCCCCCACCAAGAGAAGTCAAGATGATGAAAATGCATATCAATAAATTTACAAGGAATAGGTAAAAGACCAAGAATGTTTAGCCTGCAGGAGAGATGGGAGGGGATGTAGATAGGGGCAGAGGGAAGTGATAACAACCGAAAACCAAACTCATTGCCATTAAGTCGATTCTGACTCATAGTGACCCTACAGGACGGAGTAGAACTGCCCCATAGGGTTTCTAAGGTTGTAATCCTCACAGAAACAGATGGCTACATCTTTATCTCATGGAGCAGGTGGTGAGTTTGAACCACCACCTTTTGGTTAGCAGCCCAGAGTTTCAACCCAGTGCTTGAACCATTGTACCACCAAGGATCCTTTAGGGAAATAAGAAGCAAACAAAACCAAGCATATTGCCATCCAGTTGATTCTGACTCATAACAACCCTGTAGGACAGAGTAGACCTGCCCCATGGGTTCTCCAAAGAGCTGCTGGTGGATTCAAACTGCCAAACTTTTGGTACCAGCCTGAGCTCTTAACCACTTCACCACCAGGGAAATGATAGCGGTTCTCAGATATTTTCGTGATTTGTGTGAAAGGTGGAGTTTGATTTGTATATTACTCCAGAGGCAGCGATTCTCCAAAGGAAAAACATAGCCCAGATTTGTAGTCTTTGCCAATTTTTGCAAAGAGTCCCACCATGGCCGATGTCAAGGTGCCAATGTGAAGTCAACTGAAGGCAGAGCTGAGAGATGTTCACAGTTGGCTCTCACAAGCCCATTGGGCCAGCTCCAGCATACCACTGCCACTAGAGGGCAGAAGTGAGACACGTGGCTTGAAACTAGAAGGCAAAGGAGGTTCACCATAAGAAACGTTAAGGTTTGAACAGAGTCCAAGCGGACTCAATTTCCTTAGACGATTGTAAATTCCTTTTCTGAGCAAAGTTTAACAGGGGATCTGTGTTTAACAGAGGCAGTGTAAGTATTCGATGAGTACTTAACACCACCACCACCACCACCACCACCACAACAAAACAACATAATATTGGGTGTGGGGTTTGTGTGTGTGTGGTTTGTTTTTGGTTTTGTTTGTTTTTTCCCGGCCCATTGCAAAAGTTTGTGAGTCTGTGATGTTTGAAAATGTATTAAATATGTTTTTAAGCACTTGGTCATTTTATATCTGAGGTAAAGTTTCAGACGTTTATTTGTTGATTTGCTGAGATAAACTTTCAGGTATTATAATTTCATGGGATAAAATTTTATATAAAGGCCTATAAAACACTCATTTGATAATGGGTTCCCTAAGCATTTTTTTTTTTTTTTTTTAAGCATAGATACGGAGCCCTGGTGCCACAGTGGTTAAGCTTTCAGCAGCTAACCAAAGGTTGGCACTTCTAACCCATTCCTCAGGAGAAAGATGTGGCAGTCTGCTTCCATTTAGATTAAGATTACAGCGTTGAAAACCCTATAGGGCAGTTCTATTCTGTCCTATAGGGTCGCTATGAGTCAGAATTGACTCCATGGCAATGGGGTGGACAAGTGTAGATAAAGTAAATCCCGCAAAAGCTGGAACCTATGTAAGACAGAAACCTGTCAGAAAAGGAATACTCATATAGTTTCCACTAAAAAAAACGATAGAAAAGTGGTAAGACTGCACCTTGTTAAAGGCGGAAAACTAGCAAGGCTTGGAAAAACAAGGCGGTTCCGACCAGCTCTGGCTCTCACAGGTTTCACTGTGTATTCAAACTTGCCACACAGCATGCATTTTACATTTGTCTTTAAATGAATATTTTATCTTAGATTGACTTTTCTTCAAGGTGCTTAATTTTCATTTATTTATTTTTTTGACATTATCTTTTAGATATGGAAGGTGTTTTTTGTAAAAAAAAAAAGGTGGGGGAGGGAGACTATAGGTAACATTATATTTATCTTACTGTGGTTGCTTGAGAGACATCATCTCAGAAAATCTCCCCTAGCCTCCCTGGTGTGTGAAAGGGCCTACACACATCAGTGACTTACAGGAGAATTCACTTTTCTTAGATGAATCAAGAAAAATGTCTTAGGATCAATTTCCCGTCAGAAATTCCATTCTGTAAAATTAAAAAAAAAAAAAATTTACAAAACCTATTGCTGACCAAACTGTAATATTAAAAGTAAGGACAGGCTGTCTCAGTCTGTTTGTTTACTCAGCAACCAATTCTTCCATATTCAGAACCACACTTTGACTGGAGTAGCCTTGTTTGTTCTGAGGATTTAGACTCATACACAGTGTTAAGGGGAAAATCTTGTTAGCGACCATCTTGATTTTTTTATGATTATCTGAGGAATATATATGTACTGCAATCCCAGCCAATGAACAATGAGTAAAAAATTGTCCTTGATGTTCTACAAAAGAAACATAAAGACATTAACTTTCTTGGTCTTTATAAAGATGAGTATGAGGTTGTTTGAGGTGATCTGGGTTTACAAGGACCAATATTCCTAGGATGATGGTGCGAAATGAGAAAAAAGCTGGATGTTAGATGATGTTGTCAAATCACTGATTTTACCATCCCTGAAACCATGCTGCCTCTGAACTTTTTTATATAAAATATGAAGATTACATAAAGGTTTTACAGACAAACACTGAGGAAATTTATTTAAACAAAACCTTAGAAAATTGCCAGCAGACCTGGACTACAACAAATGTTAAAGAAAGTTCTGCAGGTAGAAGTATGATTCCAGCTGAAAATTTTGAACCAGTCAACAAATGAAGAGTGTCAGAATTTGTAAAATGAGAGTAAATATTTATAATAGTAAAGTTATAAAAGGGAACAGACTGTATCTGGAGCAAAAAATAGTATGTTTCTATTAAATGTATTTATGTGTTCAGTTTATGATATATCTGGGAATAAAATTTATGACAGGAATAACAATGGACGGGTGGAGAAAATTAAACTGTACTGTTGTAAAGTTCTTATACTACACAAGAAGTGATACAATATTATTTGAACATTGACTATGATAAGTTAAAGATGTATATTATAAACTCTTGACTGACCACTAAAAAATAAAAAAGAGGTATAACTAATAAGCCAAAAGTAGAGATATAACAAAATCATTAAAAAATGCAGTAAGAAGGTAGAAAAGAAGAAAAAGCAAACAGAAAAATCACACAAGCAGAAAACAATTAGCACAATTGTTGTGGTTAGGTGCCATCTGGTAGATTTCAAATCATAGTGACCCTGGATACAACAGAAAGAAGCACTACCCGATCTTGCTCCATTCTTACAATCATTTCTATGATTGAGAATGTTTGTTACAGCCACTGTATCAGTCCACCTTGTTGAGGGTCTTCCTCTTTTTCCCTGACCCTCTATTTTACCATGCATGATGTACTTCTCCAGAGACTGGTCCCACCTGATAACACGTCCAAAGTACTTGAGACAAAGTCTCGTCATCCCTGCTTTTAAGAAGCACTGTGACTGTACGTCTTCCATGACAGACTTGTTCATTCTTCTGGAAGTCTGTGGTATATTCAGTATCCTTTGCCAACACCATAATTCAAATCCATCAATTCTTCTTCTGTCTGATTTATTTATTGTCCAGCTTTTGCATGCATATAAGGCAATCGAAAACACTATGGCTTGGTATAAGATGAAATCTTTGCTTTAAAGAGGTCTTGTACAGAAGATTTCCCCAGTGCAGTATGTCATTTGACTTCTTGACTGCTGCCTCTATGGGTGTTGATTGTGGATTCAAGTAAAATGAAATTGTTGATGCTTCAATATTTTCTCCATTTATCGTGATGTTACTTATTGGTCCAGTCGCGAGGACTTTTGTTTTCTTTATGTTGAGGTGTAATCCATACTGAGAGATGTAGTTTTTGATCTTCATCAGTAAGTGCTTTAAGTCCTCTTTGCTTTCAGCAAGCAAGGCTGTGTCATTTGCACATCACAGGCTGTTAGTCTTTCTCCAATCCTGATGCCATGCTCTTCCCCATGTAGTCCAGCTTCTTGGATTACTTGCTCGGCATACAAACTGAATAAATATGGTGAAAAGATACAACCCTGACATATACTTTTTCTGATTTTAAGCCATGCAGTATCCCCTTGTTCTGTTTAACAACTGCTTTTTGGTCTATGTACAGGTTGCTTATGAACTCAGTTAAGTGTTCTGGAATTCCTATTCTTCACAATGTTATCCATAATTTGTTATGATCCACAGAGTCAACTGCTTTTGCATTGTCGATAAAACACAGGTAAACATCTTTCTGGTATTCTCTGCTTTCAACCAGGAGCCATCTGTCATCACCAATGATAACCCTCTTCTGAATCCTGTTTGAATTTCTGGCAACCCCCTGTTGATGTACTACTGCAACCATTTTTGAATTATCTTCAGCATAATTTTACTTGCATGTGATATTAATGATATTGTTCAATAATTTCCACATTCTGCTGGATCACCTTTCTTTGGAATAGGCACATACATGGATCTCTTCCAGTCATTTGGCCAGGCAGCTGTCTTCCAAATTTCTTGGCATGGGCTAGTGAGCACTTCCAGCATTGCATCCATTTGTTGAAACATCTCAGTTGGTATTCTGCCAATTCCTATAGCCTTGTTTTTCTTCAATGCCTTCTGTTCACCTTGGACTTCTTCCTTGAGAACCATCAGTTCTTGATCAAATATTTCCTTCTGAAATGGTTGACTGTCAGCCAACTCTTTTTGCTACAGTGACTCTGTGTATTCCTTCCATCTTCTTTTCATGATTCCTGAGTTGTTTAATATTTTGTCTATAGAATCCTTCAAAATAGCAACTCGAGGCTTGAATTTTTTCTTAAATTATTTCATCTTGAGAAATGTTGAGTGTGTTCTTCCTCTTTGGCTTGCAACTTCGTTATACTACTTTACGTTGTCTTCTCGAGTCCTCCTTGAAAATCTTCCGTTCAACCCTTTTACTTCAACATTTCTTCCCTTTGTTTTAGCTACTCTATGTTCAAGATCAAGTTTCAAAGTCTCTTCTGACTTCAATTTTTGTGTCTCTTTTCTGACTTTTTAGTGACCATTTTCTTTCTTTGTGTATAATGTCCTTGAAGTCATACTCCCACAACTCATCCAGTCTTCAGTTATTAGTGTTCAATGAGTCAAATCTATTCTTGAGATGGTCTCTAAATTCAGGTGAGGTATACTGAAGGTCATATTTTGGCTCTCTTGGATTTGTTTTAATTTTCTTCTGCTTCACCTTGAACTTGCATGTGAACAGTTGATAGTCTGTTCCATTTCGCAGTCAGCTGACTGATGATATTGAGCTTCTCCGTTGTCTTTTTTTTCACAGATGTAGGCAACTTGATTCCCTTGTATTCTATCCAGAGAGGTCCATGTGTATAGTTGCCATTTATGTTGTTGAAAAAGGTATTTGCAATTAAAGAGTTGGTCTTGCAAAATTCTATCATGTGATCTCTGTCATGGTTTCTATCACCAAGGCCATATTTTCAAACTATTGTTCCTTCTTTGTTTCCAGCTTTATTATTCCAATCACCAGTAATTATCAATGCATCTTGATTGCATGTTTGATCAATTTCAGGCTATAGAAGGTGGTAAAAATCTTCAGTTTCTACATCTTTGGCATTAGTGGTTGGTGCTTAAATTTAAATGATAGTCATATTAACTGGTCTTCTTTATAGGAATATGGATATTCTCTTGTCACTGACAGCATTGTATCTTAGGATATATCTTAAAATCTTCCTTTTGACATTGAATGCAGCACCATTCTGTTTCAATTTGTTATTCTTGGAATAGTAGGCCATATGATTGTCCATTTCAAAATGGCCAATACCAGTCCATTTCAGCTCGCTAATGCCTAGAATTTTCAAGTGTTCTGTTTCATTTTTAACAACTTCCAATTTTCCTAGACTTCATACATTCCAGGTTCCAATTATTAATGGATGTTTGCAGCTGTTTCTTTTCATTTTGAGTCATACCCCAACAGCAAATGAAAGTCTAGAAAGCTTTACTCCAGCCACATACTTAAGGTTGATTTTACTTTGTGGAGGTAGTTCTTCCTCAGTCGGATTTTGAGTGCCTTCCAACCTGAGGAGCTCATCTTCCAGCACTATATCAAAAAAAGTTCCACACTATCTATTAGTTTTTTTTCTGGCCAATTTTTTCAGAAGTAGGTTGCCAAGTCCTTCTTCCCAGTTTGTCTTAGTCTGGAAGCTCTGCTGAAACCTGTCCAGCATGAGTGACCCTGCTGGTATTAAAAATACTGGTGGCGTGGCTTCCAGCATCACAGCAACATGCAAGCCAGCACAGTACAACAAACTCACAGACAAGTGGTGAACTAGTGAAATGGTAGAGGTAAATCCAACCCTATCAATAATTACATTAAATGTATACGGTCTAAACACTTCAATTAAAAGGCAAAGATGGAGAAACTTGATAAAACAGCAAGACTCATCTATGTGTTAGGTACAATTATCCCACTTTAAATATAAAGCTACAGATCGTTTAAACGTAAGAAAGTGTAGAGAAGATATATCATGTAAACACTCATCAAAAGGAAGATGATATGGCTATGTTAATATCAGACAAAGTAGAGATCAGAACCAATAATATTACCTGGGATAAAGAGACACATTACATCATGATAAAAGATCAGTTCCTAAAGAAAATATAATAATCTTAAATGTGAATGCATTTAATAATAGGCTTCCAACTTTGAGTTCAACATACCCCAAAAACAATCTGCTTTGGGAAATAATTCTCATACACACCTGCTTTAGAATTATTTTCAACCCTCCAGAACCAAATCATATCATTCTATACATCCACTAATGTTGAGAAATTTATCATTTATAATTTATGCTATACACTTCCAAAAAAAATAATGATGATAAAAGCGTAACTATTGAGAATGCTTCCTCCTCTAGTGCTTTGGCAGTTTGACAAGTTCAAAATCAAACAGTGTTCAAAGTCATATTTTCAAAATGCTTGGATGTAGAGGTAAGACTTGAGTTTGCTTCTTATAATGTCAAATCAGAAAAAGGAGACATAATTAAGGAAATTCCAACTGGAAGTATGGAGCATTAGAGTATTGGTCTTATTAAACATTAAAAATCTCAGTTTGATAGGCAGTAAGTTTGGCAGGATTTCTTTTTCCTACACATCCTTTTTTTCTATTCAGATTTATATTCTAATTTTAGCTGGGAGATTGCAAATGGCATTCCATAAAGAAAAGTTAATCATATTAAAAGTAAAACCAAGCTGATTACTTTTTTTTTTTTTAACTAAAATAGGTTTGTTCAGGTCTGATTCAGTTTCTGCAGTTTTAGTTTTTGCTATTATCTCTTAAATTAGATCTTATTACACCTTAATTTTTTTTTAAACACTAAGATGACTTTTAAATTTTCAGAGCATGTCAGAGTATAGCTCTTCTTTTTAAACACCCCACAGTTAAAACATTTCAGATAATATTTTCATTTGCCTCTAAATAATTGTACTTCCAATGACCGTAAAGAAATTAAATAATTTGTTCTAAGTATTCAAAATCTCAACCTCGTTTTTCATGGAAAAGACAATTTTCAAACACCACCATTTTTACAATTCTCTCAAATATACTTTATTACAGGGTAAACACCATTAATTGCCACTTCAAAAATATCCACTATAAATAAATAAACATGCATAAACACAGTTAATTCCTTTATAGATAATTTCAAAAGAAAATACACTTGAAATGTAAAAGATATCAAATAGGAATCTTCCATGTAGTCAGTCAACATACATTGCTGGAGCTTGTGCTAGCCACTGTTCTAGACATTGAGGATAAAATAGGGAATAAAAACTCACATTGGCCCCTGCCCTAAGAAGCTTAGCAGAGGAGATGGATTTACTTCCTGATACAGAGGAATTCCAGCTGTGAAAAGTGCTATGAAAAAGGTACATAGTGCAAAGAGTGCCTCTAATAGGAGTTAGTCTGAATCTGGAGGGTGAATTAGAATTAACTAGATGAAAAGGAAGAAAAGAAAGATGCAGGCAGAGGCAGCAGAGTGTACAAAGTCCCTGTGGTGAGAAGGCACATGATGGGTATAAAGGACCAAAAGAAAATCATTTTGACTGAAATGCAGAGTATGGAGAGATATATGGTAGAAAATATGGCTGGAGAGGTAAATAGGAACAGACCATGCTATTTATTGTAGGCTTTTTTTTTTTTTTTTTAATATGAAAAGCAAGAGGATGCAAAATTAGGGCTTAATTTAGGGGACAAAATGATCAAAAAATTTTTTTGAGAAGATCCCTCCAGCATTAGAACAGAAAATGGAATGGATATGGCTCAGATTTCATTTTATACTACTTAGCAGTTGTGGTATTCAAAATTCCAAGATGGGCCTCAAAGTTACTATTCCTGAAGCACACGTCTTGTATAATGGGATTTTACTGCTACTATTAGATTCTGGCGTATGACAAAGGTGAAGAGATTTTGCGGCTTTAATTAAGGTCCCTACTCCTTTGTCTCTGAGTCAATCAAAAGGGAGATGTTCTACCTGAGCATGACCTAGTCAAGTGATCCATTTTAAAAAGGGTTTAGTTCTTTCATTGAAGGATGAGATTCAGAACATTAGAGCTTCTTCTGCTGGCCTGGAAGAACAAATGGCCATATTGTGAACTGTCTTTGGAGATGGCCATGTGCCCAGAACCTTAAGGTGGCCTTTAGGGGCTGAGAGTAGTTCAGAACAAGAACAAAGAAAACAGAGGCCTCATTCTTATAGCTGCAAGGAATTGCATTCTGCTTACAACTTGCATGGACTTAGAAGGAGACCCTGAGCTCCAGATGAGAACCCAGTCTTGTGAGCCACTGACCAGAGAACCCTGCCCAGGCTTCTGATCTATTGTTGTTGTTGTCATTGTTGCTGTTAGGTGCCACCTAGTTGGTTCCAATTCATAGCGACCCTATGCATAACAGAACAAAACACTGCCTGGTCCTGCACCATCCTCACAATTGTTATGTTTGAAACCATTATTGCAGCCACCGTGTCAACCCATCTCATTGACGTCCTCTCCAGGGACTGGTCGCTCCTGATAACATGTTCAAAGTACTTGAGGTGAAATCTCTCCATCCTTGCTTCTAAAGAGCATTCTGGCTGTATTTTGTCAAAGACAGATTTGTTTGTTCTTCTGGCAGTCCATAGTGCATTTAATATTCTTTGCCAACACCATAATTAAAATGCATCAATTCTTCTTCAGCCTTCCTTATTCATTGCCCAGCTTTCACACACATATGAGGCAACTGAAAAAACCATGGCTTGGGTCAGGCTCATCTTAGTCCTCAAAGTGACATCTTTGCTTTCTAACATTTTAAAGAGGTCTTTTGCAGCAGATTTGTCCAATGCAATACATTGTTTGGTTTCTTGACTGCTGCTTCTACGAGTGTTGATTGTGAATTCAAGTAAAATGAAATCCTTGACAATTTCAATATTTTCTCCATTTATCATGATGTTGCTTATTAGCCCAGTTATGAGGATTTTTGTTTTCTTTATGTTGAGTTGTAATCCATACTGAAAGTTGCAGTCTTTGATCGTCATCAATAAGTGCTTCAAGTCCTCTTCATCTTCAGCAAGTAAGGTTGTATTATCTGCATATTGCAGACTATTAATGAGTTTTACACCAATCCTGCTGCTGTGTTCTTCATATAGTCCAGCTTCTCCGATTATTTGCTGAGCATACAGATTGAACAAGTGTGGTGAAAGGATACAACTCTGACATACACTTTTCCTGATTTTAATCCATGCAATGTCTCTGTTCTGTTCAAATAACTGCTTCTTGGTCTATGTACAGGTTGGTCATGAGCACAATTAAGCATTCTGAAATTCCCATTCTTTGCAATGTTATCCATAATTTGTTATCATCCACACTGTTAAATTCCTTTGCATAGTCAATAAAACACATTCTCCGCTTTCAGCCAAGATCCATCTGACATCACAATGATATCCCTCATTCCACATCCTCTTCTGAATCTGGCTTGAATTTCTGGCAGTTCCCTGTTGATACACTGCTGTAATCACTTTTGAATGCTCTTTAGCAAAATTTTAATTGTGTGTGATGTTTATGATATTGTTTGATAATTTCTGCATTCTGTTAGATCCCGTTTCCTTGGAATGGGCATAAATACAGACCTCTTCCATTCAGTTGGTCAGGTAGCTGTCTTCCAAATTTCTTGGCATAGACGAGTGAGCACTTTCTGGGTTGCATGTTTACTGAAACATCTTAATTGGTATTCTGTCTGTTCGTGAAGCCTTGTCTTTTGCCAATGCCTTCATTACGGCTTGGAATTCTTCCTTCAACCGTGGTTCTTGATCATATGCTATCTCCTCAAATGGTTTAACATTGAACAATCCTTTTTGGTGTAGTAACTCTGACCTGTAGAAACTACAAAATAATAAACAGATGTTCTTTTAAGCTCATAGTTGTGGTAGTTTGTTTTATAGCATACCCATAAGCCCATTGCTGTAGAGTGAATTCCAACTTTTAGCAACCCTATAGGACAGAGTAGAACTGCCCTATATGATTTCCAAAAAGCAGCTGGTGGATTTGAACTACTGATCTTTTGGTTAGCAGCCTGAGCTCTTAACTGCTGTGCCAGTAGGCCTCTGTAGAAAACTAGTAAAACAATTCTTGTAGTGGACCAGATGAATGATGACTGTTGTAAGGCCTAAGCTGACAGCGGCAGAGTAGGAGCGAAATGGACATATTTAAGAAATATTTAGGGAATAGAATCATCAGCACTTGGCAGTGGATAGGGCATAAAGTGTGAATTGGGCATTAAGGCTGCATCCGAATTTCTAGTTTAATCAGCTGAATGCATGATGGTACCAAACACTGAAGTAGGGAACACTAACAAAGCAGCAGGTATTCAGTGAGTGATGATGAGTTTGGATTTCAGCATTTTGGGTGTTATGCGCCTTTGAAACATTCAAAGAGTAGATTTTTTAGGATGGTTATGAGAATTAAATAAGATATCAGAGTACATGGCCCAGGGTAAACACATGCTTAATGTCTGCTACTGATTATCTTTCATTATTATTAATATCATCATCATAATGTCAAGTGAGTGTTTCATATATGGAACTAAAGCTGAATGAATAAATGGAGCCTTTGAGGCACAGTCTTAACATTAAGCACTGAGCTGCTAACAGAAAGGTTGTCAGTTCAAACCCACCAGCTGTGGGAGAAAGATGTGGCAATCTGTTTCAATAAAGACTACAGATTTAGAAACCCTATGTGGCAGTTCTACACTGTCCTATAGGGTCATTATTGGGTCACTATGAGTCAAAATTGATTTGAAGACGCACAATAACAACAAAGCTCAAAAGAGAGATCAGGTGACTTACCTACTGAATCTACAGGCACAGATAAGATCATCTAGGGAGAGAGAAGATCGGGAAGGTGAGAGGGCCTAGGACTCAGAAGAACTTTCAGGATGAGAGATTAAAAAAAAAAAAGTTCCACAATTTGAATGCTGCTGAGAGAACAATTAAGATGAGAAGTGAAAAAATCTGTTGGCTTTATGGATATGAAAGTCATCAAAGACTTAGAGAGAGCAATTTTGGTGGAGAGATGGGGCTGAAAGCCAGCTTGGGGTGGTTTGAAGTATGTGTGTGAAATGAGGAAATGAAAAGGGTAAAAATAACACACCAGATGCTTGTTTATATAGAGGACGAAACAGTTGCTGGAGAAAGATGAGCGGTATGGGGTTTAATTTGGATTCTTCACTGGAATAACCAAAGCATGTTGAAAACTCAAAGAGAATAATCTAAGATCGAGGGTCTGATATATGTGGGAAAATATTCATTGATAGAGAAAATTTTTTTTTAAGAAGACTGAAGGGATGGGATTCTAAGCTGAGGTAGATAATTTGGTCTTAAGCAAGGCAGGGGGTGATTCTCTGTTGTTATAGTATGAAAGGCAGACAGAACGTGTGAAGTTCAGTTCAATATGGATAATTAGTTCTGGTATAATGAGTGAGTTCCCATTTGATAAGTGCTATTTTCTCTATATGTAGTAAGGAAGCAAGTTGTCTGACAAAGGTGTTACTAGAGGGGATTTGAAATTGTTGTGGAATTTGGAGTATGAGCAGACCAGAGAAATGTAGTAGAATGGATAGTATTTGAGTGTCATTGGAGATTTGTGATTAGGAATTTACGGTGGAATTAATATGCCTGTTTTGAGACTTCCACTGGTGTTCCATGAAAGCTCCAGGAAGTGGACAGTGGGGTTCATTCTCAGATAAAGTTTTGTCAGATGTGGAAGTAAAAAGACACTGAAGAAAAGGTGTTTAGGGGATTGGATGATACTGAGATAATGAGTTCACCCACTGCTGTTGAGTATAGTCCAATTCATAAGAAGCCTATCTAACCAACCGCTGCCATCAAGTTGATTATGACTCATAGCAACCCTATAGGACAGAGCAGAACTGCCCTATAGGGTTTCCAAGGCCTTAGCCATGTTTTTCTCTGCAGCTGGTGGGTTCAAATCACTAACCTTTCAGCTAGCAAGCAAGTGTTTTAACCACTGTGCAACAAGGGCTCCTAAGGACCCTCTAGGACAAAACAGAACTGCCTCATGGTGATGCCAAGGCTGTAATCTTTAAGGAAGCAGATTGCTGCATCTTTCTCATGGGTTCAAAGTGCAGACCTTTTGGTTAACAGCCCAGCGCTCAAGCACCGAGCCACCAGCGCGCCTTGAAATAAGGAGCTATTGACCTTGGTAGTTTGGATAATGAGGAAAAGTAAAGAAATCAGGCAAATGGGAGAATAAGAAATGTTGGAAAAGTGAGGCTAAATTATTTGAAGGGAAACGAATAAAGAACCTGTCAATGTAAGTAAATATATAAATAAATATCTTGAAATGCATTCAATGTGTTGCTTATTTAGTTTTTTTTTTTCCGCATTTTATCAACTAAAACAACTATCTTCTTAAGAAATCCTAGTAAAATCCATGATGTCATATTCAAAGGAAACATTTTATAAAATTATTTCCCTCTCTCATTTTCTTCTTGAAAATTAAGAATGAAAAACAGGCAGATGTTGGTGAAATAGCAAATTAAAGTATTTGTGTAAATGCTATGAAAATTTACTTTCTTTCAGCACATAGATTTAAAAAATATATAATTTCTTTAAGTTTCCATATTATTTTGTCTGTGTATATTTAAAAACAACTTTAGTGAACTTGGCATCCAGATAATACGTAGAAAAAGGGTTTATGGATTGCCCTCTAAAGTACACCTACCTGAATATGAATGATGGCACAAGTGGTGTCAACCTCAGGCAAGTTGTTGGCTAAACAATATGTTAAATTAAATCCATTCAAAATGTTACTTATTTATATATATATATACATTTTTAATTTAACATACTGTTAAATTTAACATACTGTTAAATTAATTTGTTCCCTTCTTCCAACTATACAAGTTTCATGTATTTAGAAAGTGAACAGTAAAATGATGAAAAAGGGACACTAAAAAAAAAAAAAAGAGAGAGAGAAAGAAAGAATATAGTGCATGGAGAATATATTATATAGCATGTTTTGTTTAAAGTAAACATTTCTAAATGGCTGGAGTCTCCCTATGAATTAGCACTGTCAATAGTTAGCAGCACGCATAGTACATGTTCAATAAATCTTTTGTAGATGAATGAAGAGGAGAATACTATGCTGACTATTATAATAATAACAATCAGTCAACTTTTATGCAATTGCCTTTTTGCGATTAATTTATTTGATGCCATTAAAGGTATTCTTTTAACATGAACCTGTCCCCCGTTAGTGGAACGTTGAAACAGAGTAAACAAAAAGTTAGAAAAACAGAATCACTCCGTTCTTTTAATAATTAGCCAGTAATAAAATGCTTTCTTCTCACGTCGCATGCAGGATCATTAGAGGGTTAAGCAATTTGAGTTTGTTAGACAGTGTGATTGGCTAAATCAGAACAATAATTCATAGGCACAAGGGCTACCAAATTAGTTATTCAGCAAATCCTCCTTTTATAGCACCCTGGGGGCCTGCTTTTCCATTTTTTATTTATTTTCAGTGTGCACCTGTTTAGCCGTTAGATTTCTTTTCCTCCCCTGTTACAGCCCCTTGTTCCATTTCATATTTTTTGAGAACTGCACACACAGCGATACTGTAAATGAAAGAAGTGCAGGGGAGAACAGAAAATTAAAGAGTTCTCAAGAGAGAGAAAGGCAAAGGAGACACCAGAGATCAAGCACATAAAGTGTTTTCACTCTACCTTATTGTAAAAAAATATATATTTATAACCCATTCAAAAAATATGTTTGTAATTATATTCTGGCAAATTTTGCTTTGACATAATGTTTTTTAAACATAAAGCGTTAAGAGTGTGCTTATCTTTGAGGGAGACGTGCAACACTAATCTCTTTCATTGCCCTCCAAATTTCTTGCCATAATTTTCCCTGTGCCATATGCAAATTTCAAATCCACCGTACCCTAACTCAAGATATTTGTATTGTAGGATAGTTAATGTTGTGTAGTTGCTTATCTTTTTTTTTTTTTCCTGTGACATCAACATAATATTTCAGTGGAAAGCTATCTTAATCTGTTTCATCTGAAACAAATTTGCTACAGAAAGTGCACCCTTGATCTAAAATAATCCCAACCCAAGAAATCCTGTGGGAGATAGAAATGAAATCAGCCTACTGATTAACCAAAGCCTAAAAAGTCTCTGGATGAAATACATATGGTCTAGAAATATTGAATAGTTTGAACCACCTGGAGTTTCTTCAAATATTTTTTTCCCTTAAGCTGCATTCCATAGTTTATATATTTTTTTAATTATTCAGAAGTTGTATTCTTCCACTTTCATTTTAGCCCCACTTTGGTCACAACGGAGAATAAGCTTTAATTTACCTGTTATTTAGAGGTCTGAGAGTCTTAACTAGGTTAAAAATGAAAGCAAAAAAAAAAAAAAGAAACAATAACATCACACCAAAAATTTTCCCTTCTCTGCATAAGGCACTTAAGATTGAATACATTGTAATTAGCAAATAACTATTTAGATGCCTATCTAAAATGGTGTTAATTATTCCCTTATTTAGTTGTTGGTTTTGAATTAATTTAACACCATGCTTGTGCAGCATCAAATTCATGTTTACACTTAGGTAGAATTAAAAAAAAAAAAAGTTGTCATTGTATCATTAGTTCATCAGAAAATAAGCTGTTCCAATAAAACAAAGGGTTTTGTTTATTTTAAATCCTGTGTTCTACTTTACCACACATTCCTTCTGTTATCTTTATTAGAGGGAGCAAGGAACATAGTATCCTGAAAAGATACATGCTTAATTCAATACAGGTTTGCAATTTACTTTTAGTGATTTTTGGTCATTTATTTTTTGAACAAAATATTAATTATATTTTATTGAAAACTGAAGACATATTTATATTCATGTTTTATTTTAAAGGTTGATTAAAATAAGTACTCTAATTTTGTTTACTAAATCAAGTTAAATTGTAGAACTTTCTGAGGGTTTTACAACTCTATGGAAAGCAAAGGCTTCAAAATTGTAGTGATTGTTTCTGATTCACCTACCAATGGCAAAATCTGACTAAAAGATTTTTAAAGAATTGATTGAACACCGGGCTTGGTATATAATAAGTACTCAATGTTTACAGTACATAGTAGAATTTAAATGAGGTGGGCTTATAGATTGATTGTTGTTGTTAGGTGCCCTCCAGTTGATTTCCACTCATGGCAGCCCCACGTGACAGAGTAGAACAGTCCCGTAAGTTTTCCTTGTTATCTTTAAGGCAGCAGATCACCAGGTATTTTTCCCTAAGAGTCACTGGGTAGGTTTGAACCATCAATCTTTTGGGTAGCAGCCAAGCGGTTAACCATTGCACCACCAGGTATCTTTCATTGGTTGGTAGGAGGTATAAAAGTGTAGATTGGATGGAGAGCTTCATTTAATCTTAGAAAAATGCTTCAATTTTATGATCTATGAAATAGTCCTAAAAGTAATAATAACTTGGTTAAATAGTCATACACACATATATTGTGCTACAATAAAGTTACTTCTTTCCATTTCTATGAGGAGAGCATGGTGGCTAATCAAATCAAATCTGAAGTCACTTGATTGGCTCACATTAGAATCTCAGTAAGTTACCAGCTATTTGATACTGGAAGAGCCACCTAAATACCAAACCACAATTTCTTCATATGGAAAATATACAGTAAAGTATTTACTTCATAGAATTGTAAGAAGTCAATACGTGAAATCAGATAAAGCACTTCATTTAGGGCTGGCACTTTGTAGGACTCAAATATTGGTTATAATTATTACAATATTCTATATCACACTGCTAAATGATGCTCCAATTAGTCTTCATTTCTATTCCTTAATTGATGTTTGTGAGCTTTGTCTGATTTCCTTCTTTCATCAATTGAAAAATGGCATGTTATTTTTCAATCTGACCTCAGAAATAGGTGAAGGTATTTTCCCAAACATAATCAGCCCAACAGCTAAAATAATTCAGTGCCACTTTTGATATGGCATCTAACTCTTTAAGGAGAAATAGTAGTTTCTTGTTTGGGATGAAAACTTGTATTCAAAATATATTTGTAGCTACACAGGTGAACCTGAGAAATGGCAGGTAGGTGTTAACAGCAGGGCTTTGATCCAGTTCATTCCAGTTCAAAACCCTACTGAGGATTTGCATTTCCACCCCAGATATACTGAATCAGAATCTGCATTTTGACAAGATCCCCAGGTGATTCTTGTGTATAGCTTCCTAGGAACTTGTTAGAAATGCAAATTCTAAGCAGGAACTTGTTAGATATGCAAATTTTCAGCAGGGGTTAGAACCAGAACATACCATTTCCAAGCCCTGTAACAGGCATCCATCTTACCAAGAAATCAGTTTGAATCAGGCAGTGTGTATAGTGGCTCAGGGGTCAGACAGACCACAAGGGCTAAAATTCTAGTCCCACTTCTAATCGCTTGTGTGACTGTTTTTAGGGAAATGGGATTCTGTACTTTAAAAGATAATCCTTTATAAACAAGACAATATAAATTGCATTCATGAAGTTTGTTTTCTAACAAAAGAAAATACACTGTAAAAAATATAATTAACTGCTTCAGAAATTCAAACAACTCATTAAAAATAAAGCTTTTGTGTATATTCCCACACATTTGAAACCAATAGACCTTGATAAGCCGTGTTTGCAACATTATTAAGCCTTTCTAGTGTCCAAGGCAGGAGCTCTGGTGGTGCAGTGGTTAAGTGCTCAGCTGCTAACCAAAAGGTTGGTGGTTCAAATCCACCATCTGCTCTGTGGGAGAAAGATGTGGCAGTCTGCTTCTGCAAATATTTATAGTCATGGAAACCCTACAGGGCAGTTCCTCTCTATCCTATAGAGTCACTATGAGTTTAAATCGACTCGACAGCAATGAGTTTTATTGTCAAAGGTGTTTTATACATCTTTTGTAAATAATAGGCATATTCCGAGAATGACTTCAAATTTGAAGCCACAGGACGGATTTAAAAATATATATGACTTTATTAATGTGCAACTCAGATAATATATTGTTTGCCATGCTTTCCAATTTTTTTTTCTTAGTACTATAATAGGATAAGATTTGATATTCTTCTTTTGCTTAAATACCAATCAAGGTATTTCTTAAATTTATAATAATAACCCCATAATATATAGTGTCATTGAACTATCAATAGACTGGACAATTCCTCTGCAGACAAATTTTTCAATCATTTTTAAGTTAGTTAAGAAATAGGGAAAGTGATCTGAATCAAGACTCTGCATTTTAATCTTTCAAACATTCACACATGAACATCCTAGCCATCTCAGCCAGGCAGTAGTCTTATACATCACACTACTTATGGATCTTGATCCTATAGTAGGTACCAGAGAGGACAAAAATTCATGAAAATATGATGATGATCTTTTAAATACTGGTTGATAGAATTTTACTCTTGAAAGCTGGAATTTCCAACTGTATTGTAGCCAAAATGAAAACATTCCATAATGACAAAATGCCCTAGAGCATCTGAGAATAAATGATTCCGAGATCCCACCATGCTGTACAGGTAAAAGAGAAATTGTTAGTAAATTTTGAGTCCTCAAATACATAGAGTTGCCACTCAAAATTTTCTCAGGCCACATAATGATATTAAAACACAGTAATCTTTTAAATGAGTTTCTGGATGGTGCAAATGGCTAAGTGCTCCACAACTCACCAAAAGGTTGGCAGTTTGAACCCACCCAGAGGCACCACAGAACACAGGCCTGAGGATCTGCTTCTGAAAGGTCACAACCTTGAAAACCCTATGGAGCACTTGTACTCTGCACAAATGGAGTCACCATGAGTCAGAATCGACTCAACGGCAAATAACAACAACAACAAAAGAAATAAAATAATCTTCTAAAGTCTGAGAGACTAAAAAACTTGGATTTATATTAAAGGATAGTTTGCTATCTACACTGTCAGCACTACATAAGTTGGTTTTTTAAAAAGTAGTCTCTTAATGGTCTGACTGAGACTAGAAGAATCCCGGCGGTCATGGTCCCCAAACCTTCTGTTGTCCCAGGACAGGAACCATTCCCAAAGACAACTCCTCAGACATGGAAGGGACTAGACAATGGGTTGGAGAGAGATGCTGATGAAGAGTGAGCTACCTGTATCAGGTGGACACTTGAGACTGTGTTGGCATCTCCTGTCTGGAGGGGAGATGGGAGGGTAGAAGGGGTTAGAAACTGGCAAAAGGGTCACGAAAGGAGAGACTGGAAGGGCTGACTCATTAGGGGGAGAGTAAGTGGGAGTATGGAGTAAGGTGTATATAGGCTTATGTGTGACAGACTGACTTGATTTGTAAACTTCCACTTAAAGCACAATAAAAATTATTTAAAAAAAAGTAGTCTCTACACTATGAAAAATGAATAGAACAGAACAAACAACAGTAAGCAAACCAAAGCAAAAAATATATACAAAACAAAACAGTTTAGAGATAGTGAGCATTTGTCCAAGAATCACTCTCTGTCCTGGTAAAAGCCAACTCATGACTCTAACCAGGGAATTGAATCAGGTCATTACTAAAGGTTTTCCAGTAAGGATTATCTTTGCTTTTATTTAACAAGAAAAGGAAGGAAATAAGGAAAGAAGGGAGGGAGGGAGGAATGAAGGAGAGAAAGAAAAAGAAAAAATTAGAGAGAGGAAAAATATTAAAGGCTAAATTACTAGTTTGGTTACAAACCAGAATATCAAGATTCTTTGGGTTACCAAAAGCAAATTAAGAATTAAAAGCAAAACAAAGAAATACAGAAATGGCAAAAGGAAACAACAATACATATAAAAGGAGAGTTAAAGTGCACTTTTTTTAAAGTGTGATATATATTAGTGATTTGAAGGGTGTTATTGTTGCTATTGTTTTCATTAGAAACTGGTGCGTGGTCAGCATAGTTCTTTGGTTTGACCCCCCGTGGGAAAGGTGTTTCAATAATGTGATGTTTAAACAATATAGTCAAAATTTATTTCATGGAGTTCTATACCAAACCAACCCATTGCCGTCAAGTTGATTCCGACTCATAGTGACCCTAAATGACAGAGTAGAGCTGGCCTATAGGGTCTCCGAGGAGTGCCTGGTGGATTCAAACTGCCAACCTCTGGTTAGCAGCTGTAGCTCTTAACCACTATACCACCAGGGTTTCCAATCGGGCCTAGGTTAAAACGCTCTCTACCTAATTTCAGTGAATCCAAGATATTTCAGGGATAAAATGAGGGCCACACTATGCACCACTAGAAATAGGAGGTCGAGCAATTTAATGAAATGGATAGGAAAATGCTCGGCACAGTACATGGCACAAAGTAGGTGCCCAGTAAACACTAACACTCCATTAGTACCATTGCCATTTTTAAAAGCTGACAATAAAACAATCTGGAAATGACAATGGTCTTCCCAGATAAATTTCATCCAAATATGTGATTCTGAAGCGTTATTTAATGTGATAAATAACTAATTAAAATATTCATTAATGTAAAAACAAGTGAATAGAGAAAAGCATGGGAGTACAGAAATGCATAATTCCCAGCTATACAGAGTATGACCAAAGAGAGAAGATAGCTTATGCAACCAGGAAAAAAAAAAGAATCTGCATTACTTAATAGAGCAGGGAACCAATTAAGAACAGTCCCCTATCCAGTTTAATTAGGCTAACTACAGGTAAGGGAGTCCTATGGTACAGGAAGGAGCATTAGGTGGTGAATTCTCACTGCATCTATTTCAGCTATGACCCCTCCACTGTGACAATGCTAGAGATATCTGGTGCTTGACTTTCACCCAGTGTTGCCCTTTTCATATGGAATTTAAATGAATTAACACTTTTGCATTACTGAAATGTGAACTTCAGGTGGACCCCAACCCTATAAAAGAAGTAACAAATAGTTTTTCTCTTAATTTTTTTTTTTTTCAAAATAACCCCCAGACTCTAACACGTTGACATCTTAATTTTCTCCTTACTACACTGATATTTTGCAAAACCCGGTGTGGTATTTGTATTGATGAAAAACGATATTCTACATAGGAGTGAATCATACAGTGTCAAGAACTAAGCTTTAAAGTGCTGCTGAAAGATGAAACCGTTAGGTGGGCAGAATAAATTTATTTTTCTTTCCGTGTTTGTTCAGCTGCAACTTTGACTTATTCTTAATACGCTCTACTTTCAGGGTCTCAAAAAAATATTCCAGATAAAAACCGGATCTTCTTGTTTGTTTCTTCTCCCCCTCACATATTGATTTTAATAATTAAGCAATAATAAAAATCCACAAGAGGGCAGGAAACTTAAAAAAGAGAAAATTCTTCTAGCCTGGCCAACACACACACACACACACACACACACACACACACATACACAGTTCTACACACGTATTCATGAGTGAAAAACATAAAAGAACCAATTCTGCAAATTCAACTCAGCTTATTTAAATAAGAACAGAGTTGGTTAAGATGGAAGATGGGTCATTTCTCTGAAATAAGAGACACTAAGTTCAAGCAAATATATGAAAACTGAAGGTCTGGGAAAAATAACAGTATTCATGTTTAGCTTTTTCAGTTTACATAAAAGTTCTGAATTTGTGTAGTTTTTTTTCTATTTTTTTAAGAATCAAATTTGCCCATTTTTAGCGTGACACATTTTAATAAGAGGAAATTCTTTTATAGCCCTCTGTGTGCGATGCTGAAGCTGCTGAGATTTCCGGGGCAGAAAAACAGGACACTGGGAACTGCGGGGATTTCGCCATGAGAAATATTGTTAAACCAACGTGAAAGGCGAAAAACTCTGAGGTCGTGTTCTCACTGTTAACGCTGCTCTTTAAACAACATTTGATCTCTTTCCTCAGTGTAGACAGCTGGAAAACA
Source organism: Elephas maximus indicus (assembly GCF_024166365.1). NCBI lineage: Eukaryota > Metazoa > Chordata > Mammalia > Proboscidea > Elephantidae > Elephas > Elephas maximus. The sequence continues at coordinate 89,640,681 of NC_064827.1, read as the reverse complement.
GCTATAATAAACTATGTATAGAGACAACCCAAGGACTCAGTTATTACAAATTAATGTTCAACAATATTCCAAATGATTGTGTTTGTGTGTGTGTGTGTGTGTGTGTGTCCTTTAAACAGTGCTTTAGCTTTTGTGAATAGGCTGTAAGGAGTAAGAAAAGATTATGAAAATGACGGTCAAGACAAAAAGGACACATATTAGAATTAGGATCATGTAAGTTTCCTGTACTACCACTATGTCTCAGGGATTTAGGGCTAAGGATAAAAGGCACCAACTTAAAACTCCTGAAATTCTCTGGAAATAGGAATAGTTTTTTTAAAAAAAATGTTAAACTGAGATTTGAAAAACAGGAAGAGGCAAAAAAGTTTTGAACCTGGTCTTTGGCTTCTAGATGCCAATTTTCATCTGGCTGCTTGAATTGATGTTCTTTTGGGTACTTTTTCTTTAATCTACAAACTTCAGTGAGTCTTATGCCCCACAGCAGTTAGCGTTTTGCTGGTTAAATGACCTCTTTCACTGACTTCAGAACGAAAAACACATTTAGGATACAATTTTTTTTTTTTAATTCCTGCCTAAATATGAATGCGCAGTTTCACCATCAAGGCAATGGGGATTCTGATTTTATAATTTCTCTTCTCTGAACCTTGGATCTGAAATGACCATGAATCTCATAGTAGAATAATGAATTAGACTCCATGGTTAGAAAATTAGAGTTAACATAACACAATAATAATTGCAATTATTATTTCACATGTGTATATTTTAAGGCATTCATTTCAAGGCAATTTAGCTTTTCATGTTACTTTGCTTAATGAGAGGAATGCCACTGACATCTAGTCATTAATTCATGAAACACACATTTATTGAGCACCAACTATGTGCTACACATTTTGGAACGATGCAAAAAACTAAGCTGCATTTACTTTGGCCAAGAAGAGACAGAAATTTGGCAGAATTTTGTACATTATCAGCAAGCAATCCAGGGAAAATTCAAGATCAAGATATGCATAATTTTGACTTCTTCACTTTCTCACAATGGATTATTTTCACAATAATCTACAGTCAGTTCTCTGGATTTGTACATGGTTAATACCAAATGGGCAACCTGAGATATAATCTAGATCAGGTACGATTCCCCAATTTACTCATTTACTCAAATGTCATAAGATCGCTGATGGTGAATTCTCTTTACACCATTTTAAATACTTATGTGTGTTAATTACTAGCAACATGAGTTGGGAATTCATATTGGAGGAAAACAGTAATCAGAAATATAACATAAACTCAATTATTTGGAAAAAGTGATAAATGGCAGATATTCTTACGATATTATAACTCTTGGGAGAAAAATGGTTTTAATGATATAACGTGAAATTTAGAAAGGCAATAACACATCAAAAACACACAGAACAGATGATGAAAATTAATCTAGCAACTAAAAAGAGATGGGAAAACATGTTACCAAAGAAGCCTATACTCATACTGGTGGGAAATATTACAAACCCATAATTATCTATATTGAGCCATAATAACAGGCCTTTTAGATTTTAATAAAAAAAAGCCTCAGAGGCGTATAAACAACATTCAGTATTTAAGGAGCGTGGTAAATCAGATTGTATTCTTTTTGAAAAGGCTTTATGACGCAGTTGTTTATTCAGCAAAACAAAACTGCTCCCTGTGTCCGATAACAAGCCTGGCTTTGTGCTACGCAGACTTCTGTGGGGCTGACTCCTGTTTGGAACCATTTCACACTAATTAGAAATAAGAGAAAAGGCGGTGCTCATAAGCGCCACAGCTCTGGCCCTTGTTTGAACAGCTCTCTCCCAAAATTAACTCGGTTGTAACCCTGCGTGAATAATAGCTCGCCGGCAACAGTTTAGAGAAATATATTGTTAATAATTGCTATCTTGCTGAGCAAAACGCTGGGGCAAATTTTACATAACAGCACAAGATGAAATCAAAAGATGAGTTTGTGAACCTTTGAAAGGCAGGGTTTGCAGTTCAGTTTTGTTTCCCAGACTCCTCTCCTAATGATTTTGAAGACCATCACAAACAGATAAGAACAAAGGATTGGTGGTAATAAAAAATACAGTCCTTTAATTTTAAAGCTGATATTTAAGAGATTAATTATTTCCATTTACACTGATCCTATATGTAGACTTTACTATAAAAAAATTTTTTTTAAATAACATATAAAGTAAAAGTATTGCAGTTAAGTTTGATACAAATAAATCACCAAAGAAAAAAGTAGGCGGTGTTATAGTTAATAAGTGACAGAGACTCTACAAAGTTTCTGAAATAAAATATTTCTTAGAATACAATTAACTCCTTAGAATACAATTAACTTCATGCATAGCACAGAGATAGAAAGGAACATGAAGAAAGAGAGAGCAGACATTTTTGAGAAAGAGAAATGTAGAAGTAGGACCCAGCGTCTACAAAATATCAGACAAAGGCAAAAATGCAGAAAATTATAAGAAGAATGTCATCCTTGGAAACAACTCATCCCATATGCATATTGGTTTCCCTCATGAAGTTAGATTTCCAAAGGCTACTTCTATGAACTATGCTTGGGGACCATAGGCATTTCCCCACACCCAAACATCACCTTTCAAGAGAACAAAAATCTGTAACAGCAAGTGAAAAATGACAATACGAAATCTTGAAAAAAAAGCCTCAAGTTAAAAGTCTTATTTTCTAAGGGACCATCTTCTAATCTGAGGCATGGTAAAAGGAGAAAACAGGTTCTGATAGCTAATTCAGGGATGAAACCGACCAAGATCAACAGTACAGAGAGGTAGTTTGCTACAGAATTTTCCATACATTTAATCAAAGAACATTTATTATTACTTTTTTTATGAGAACAAAATTCCAGGTTCTCAGCATATAAAATGGATAAATATAATTCCTGCCCTCAAGCAACATCCTTTGGTAAAATAAATAAGTAAATTTAAGTGCAATGACTCATTTGTACAATGTACTGTGGCACAGTTTTAAGCTTTCGGCTGCTAACTGAAAGGTCAGTGGTTCAAACCCAGCAGCTGTGTCCCTGGAGAAAGATATGGCAGTCTGCTTCCGTAAAGACTGACAGCCTTGGAAACCCTATGGGGCAGTTCTACTCTGTTTTATAGTGTTTCCATGAGTCGGAATCGACTCAACAGTAACGGGTTTGGTTGGTGTTTGACTGTGGGAACACAAAGGAAGTCAATTCTGCTGGACTTGGAAGAAAGGCAGGATGAAATCAGGAAAAGCTTCCAGAGAAGGTTAAACTTGAGATGGGTCTTTGAGGTATGAGAAGAGAGGTACTGAGAGATAGAAAGAGATACATTAAAAAAAAAGGAAAGAAACCAAAAGTTATTTCAAAAATTAACTTATGAGAGAGGAGCCAAGATGGCGGACTAGGCAGACGCTACCTCGGATCCCTCTTACAACAAAGACACGGAAAAACAAGTGAATCGATCACATACATAACAATCTACAAACCCTGAACAACAAACACAGATTTAGAGACGGAGAACGAACTAATACGGGGAAGCAGCGATTGTTTCCAGAGCCTGGAGCCAGCGTACCAGTCAGGTACGGCACAAGCACAGAGACCTGCTCCACCCCCCTGAACTAACCCCGGGAGGGGGACTAGCCGGTTCCACGGGCGGCGTGGGACGCAGCCGTTAGGAGAAGTCCCCAGGAGGCAGTGACTGATCTTGGAGCAGAAAGAGCAGCATCCGAGCCGGGGAACCGTCCCGCAGGGATTTGGACAGCACGCAGCGGATTTTCTGGAAAAACTAGTTTCCCAGTGATGGCTCGGAGACAACAATCCATATCAAACCACTTAAAGAAGCAGACCGTGACAGCTTCTCCAACCCCCCAAACAAAAGAATCAAAATCTTTCCCAAATGAAGATACAATTTTGGAATTATCAGATACAGAATATAAAAAACTAATTTACAGAATGCTTAATGATATCACAAATGAAATTAGGATATCTGCAGAAAAAGCCAAGGAACACACTGATAAAACTGTTGAAGAACTCAAAAAGATTATTCAAGAACATACTGGAAAAATTAATAAGTTGCAAGAATCCATAGAGAGACAACATGTAGAAATCCAAAAGATTAACAATAAAATAACAGAATTAGACAACACACTAGGAAGTCAGAGGAGCAGACTCGAGCAATTAGAATGCAGACTGGGACATCTGGAGGACCAGGGAATCAACACCAACATAGCTGAAAAAAAATCAGATAAAAGAATTAAAAAAAATGAAGAAACCCTAAGAATTATGTGGGACTCTATCAAGAAGGATAACCTGCGGGTGATTGGAGTCCCAGAACAGGGAGGGGGGACAGAAAACACAGAGAAAATAGTTGAAGAACTTCTGACAGAAAACTTCCCTGACATCATGAAAGACGAAAGGATATCTATCCAAGATGCTCATCGAACCCCATTTAAGATTGATACAAAAAGAAAAACACCAAGACATATTATCATCAAACTCACCAAAACCAAAGATAAACAGAAAATTTTAAAAGCAGCCAGGGAGAAAAGAAAGGTTTCCTTCAAGGGAGAATCAGTAAGAATATGTTCTGACTACTCAGCAGAAACCATGCAGGCAAGAAGGGAATGGGACCACATATACAGAACACTGAAGGAGAAAAACTGCCAACCAAGGATCATATATCCAGCAAAACTCTCTCTGAAATATGAAGGCGAAATTAAGATATTTACAGACAAACACAAATTTAGAGAATTTGCAAAAACCAAACCAAAGCTACAAGAAATACTAAAGGATATTGTTTGGTCAGAGAACCAATAATATCAGATATCAGCACAACACAAGGTCACAAAACAGAACGTCCTGATATCAACTCAAATAGGGAAATCACAAAAACAAACAAATTAAGATTAATTAAAAAAAAAAAAATACACATAACAGGGAATCATGGAAGTCAATAGGTAAAAGATCACAATAATCAAAAAGAGGGACTAAATACAGGAGGCATTGAACTGCCGTATGGAGAGTGATACAAGGCGATATAGAACAATACAAGTTAGGTTTTTACTTAGAAAAATAGGGGTATATAATGAGGTAACCACAAAAAGGTATAACAACTCTATAACTCAAGACAAAAACCAAGAAAAACGTAACGACTCAACTAACATAAAGTCAAACACTATGAAAGTGAGGATCTCACAATTTACTAAGAAAAACGCCTCAGCACAAAAAAGTATGTGGAAAAATGAAATTGTCAACAACACACATAAAAAGGCATCAAAATGACAGCACTAAAAACTTATTTATCTATAATTACCCTGAATGTAAATGGACTAAATGCACCAATAAAGAGACAGAAAGTCACAGACTGGATAAAGAAACACGATCCATCTATATGCTGCCTACAAGAGACACACCTTAGACTTAGAGACACAAACAAACTAAAACTCAAAGGATGGAAAAAAGTATATCAAGCAAACAATAAGCAAAAAAGAAGAGGAGTAGCAATATTAATCTCTGACAAAATAGACTTTAGACTTAAATCCACCACAAAGGATAAAGAAGGACACTATATAATGACAAAAGGGACAATTGATCAGGAAGACATAACCATATTAAATATTTACGCACCCAATGACAGGGCTGCAAGATATATAAATCAAATTTTAACAGAACTGAAAAGCGAGATAGATACCTCCACAATTATAGTAGGAGACTTCAACACACCACTTTCGGAGAAGGACAGGACATCCAGTAAGAAGCTCAACAGAGACACGGAAGATCTAATTACAACAATCAACCAACTTGACCTCATTGACTTATACAGAACTCTCCACCCAACTGCTGCAAAATATACTTTTTTTTCTAGCGCACATGGAACATTCTCTAGAATAGACCACATATTAGGTCATAAAACAAACCTTTGCAGAGTCCAAAACATCGAAATATTACAAAGCATCTTCTCAGACCACAAGGCAATAAAACTAGAGATCAATAACAGAAAAACGAGGGAAAAGAAATCAAATACTTGGAAAATGAACAATACCCTCCTGAAAAAAGACTGGGTTATAGAAGACATCAAGGAGGGAATAAGGAAATTCATAGAAAGCAACGAGAATGAAAATACTTCCTATCAAAACCTCTGGGACACAGCAAAAGCAGTGCTCAGAGGTCAATTTATATCAATAAATGCACACATACAAAAAGAAGAAAGAGCCAAAATCAGAGAACTGTCCCTACAACTTGAACAAATAGAAAGTGAGCAACAAAAGAATCCATCAGGCACCAGAAGAAAACAAATAATAAAAATTAGAGCTGAACTAAATGAATTAGAGAACAGAAAAACAATCGAAAGAATTAACAAAGCCAAAAGCTGGTTCTTTGAAAAAATTAACAAAATTGATAAACCATTGGCTAGACTGACTAAAGAAATACAGGAAAGGAAACAAATAACCCGAATAAGAAATGAGAAGGACCACATCACAACAGAACCAAATGAAATTAAAAGAATCATTTCAGATTATTATGAAAAATTGTACTCTAACAAATTTGAAAACCTAGAAGAAATGGATGAATTCCTGGAAAAACACTACCTACCTAAACTAACACATTCAGAAGTAGAACAACTAAATAGACCCATAACAAAAAAAGAGATTGAAACGGTAATCAAAAAACTCCCAACAAAAAAAAGTCCTGGCCCGGACGGCTTCACTGCAGAGTTCTACCAAATTTTCAGAGAAGAGTTAACACCACTACTACTAAAGGTATTCCAAAGCATAGAAAATGACGGAATACTACCCAACTCATTCTATGAAGCCACCATCTCCCTGATACCAAAACCAGGTAAAGACATTACAAAAAAAGAAAATTATAGACCTATATCCCTCATGAACATTGATGCAAAAATCCTCAACAAAATTCTAGCCAATAGAATCCAACGACACATCAAAAAAATAATTCACCCTGATCAAGTGGGATTTATACCAGGTATGCAAGGCTGGTTTAATATCAGAAAAACCATTAATGTAATCCATCACATAAATAAAACAAAAGACAAAAACCACATGATCTTATCAATTGATGCAGAAAAGGCATTTGACAAAGTCCAACACCCATTCATGATAAAAACTCTTACCAAAATAGGAATTGAAGGAAAATTCCTCAACATAATAAAGGGCATCTATGCAAAGCCAACAGCCAATATCACTCTAAATGGAGAGAACCTGAAAGCATTTCCCTTGAGAACGGGAACCAGACAAGGATGCCCTTTATCACCGCTCTTATTCAACATCGTGTTGGAAGTCTTAGCCAGGGCAATCAGGCTAGATAAAGAAATAAAAGGTATCCGGATTGGCAAGGAAGAAGTAAAGTTATCACTATTTGCAGATGACATGATTATATACACAGAAAACCCTAAGGAATCCTCCAGAAAACTACTGAAACTAATAGAAGAGTTTGGCAGAGTCTCAGGTTATAAAATAAACATACAAAAATCACTTGGATTCCTCTACATCAACAAAAAGAACACCGAAGAGGAAATAACCAAATCAATACCATTCACAGTAGCCCCCAAGAAGATAAGATACTTAGGAATAAATCTTACCAAGGATGTAAAAGACCTATACAAAGAAAACTACAAAGCTCTACTACAAGAAATTCAAAAGGACATACTTAAGTGGAAAAACATACCTTGCTCATGGATAGGAAGACTTAACATAGTAAAAATGTCTATTCTACCAAAAGCCATCTATACATTTAACGCACTTCCGATCCAAATTCCAATGTCATATTTTAAGGGGATAGAGAAACAAATCACCAATTTCATATGGAAGGGAAAGAAGCCCCGGATAAGCAAAGCACTACTGAAAAAGAAGAAGAAAGTGGGAGGCCTCACCTTACCTGACTTCAGAACCTATTATACAGCCACAGTAGTCAAAACAGCCTGGTATTGGTACAACAACAGACACATAGACCAATGGAACAGAATTGAGAACCCAGACATAGATCCATCCACGTATGAGCAGCTGATATTTGACAAAGGACCAGTGTCAATTAACTGGGGAAAAGACAGCCTTTTTAACAAATGGTGCTGGCATAACTGGATATCCATTTGCAAAAAAATGAAACAGGACCCATACCTCACACCATGCACAAAAACTAACTCCAAGTGGATCAAAGACCTAAACATAAAGACTAAAACGATAAAGATCATGGAAGAAAAAATTGGGACAACCCTAGGAGCCCTAATACAAGGTATAAACAGAATACAAAACATTACCAAAAATGATGAAGAGAAACCCGATAACTGGGAGCTCCTAAAAATCAAACACCTATGCTCATCTAAAGACTTCACCAAAAGAGTAAAAAGACCACCTACAGATTGGGAAAGAATTTTCAGCTATGACATCTCCGACCAGCGCCTGATCTCTAAAATCAACATGATTCTGTCAAAACTCAACCACAAAAAGACAAACAACCCAATCAAGAAGTGGGCAAAGGATATGAACACACATTTCTCTAAAGAAGATATTCAGGCAGCCAACAGATACATGAGAAAATGCTCTCGATCATTAGCCATTAGAGAAATGCAAATTAAAACTACGATGAGATTCCATCTCACACCAGCAAGGCTGGCATTAATCCAAAAAACACAAAAGAATAAATGTTGGAGAGGCTGTGGAGAGATTGGAACTCTCATACACTGCTGGTGGGAATGTAAAATGGTACAACCACTTTGGAAATCTATCTGGCGTTATCTTAAACAGTTAGAAATAGAACTACCATACAACCCAGAAATCCCACTCCTCGGAATATACCCTAGAGATACAAGAGCCTTCATACAAACAGATATATGCACACCCATGTTTATTGCAGCTCTGTTTACAATAGCAAAAAGTTGGAAGCAACCAAGGTGTCCATCAACGGATGAATGGGTAAATAAATTGTGGTATATTCACACAATGGAATACTACGCATCGATAAAGAACAGTGACGAATCTCTGAAACATTTCATAACATGGAGGAACCTGGAAGGCATTATGCTGAGCGAAATGAGTCAGAGGCAAAAGGACAAATACTGTATAAGACCACTATTATAAGATCTTGAGAAATAGTAAACCTGAGAAGAACACATACTTTTGTGGTTACGAGGGGGGGAGGGAGGGAGGGTGGGAGAGGGTTTTTTATTGATTAATCAGTAGATAAGAACTGCTTTAGGTGAAGGGAAAGACAACACTCAATACATGGAAGGTCAGCTCAATTGGACTGGACCAAAAGCAAAGAAGTTTCCGGGATAAAATGAATGCTTCAAAGCTCAGCGGAGCAAGCGCGGGGGTCTGGGGAACATGGTTTGCGGGGACTTCTAAGTCAATTGGCAAAATAATTCTATTATGAAATCATTCTGCATCCCACTTTGAAATGTGGCGTCTGGGGTCTTAAATGCTAACAAGCAGCCATCTAAGATGCAGCAATTGGTCTCAACCCACCTGGAGCAAAGGAAAATGAAGAACACCAAGCCCACATGACAACTAAGAGCCCAAGAGACAGAAAGGGCCACATGAACCAGAGACCTACATCATCCTGAGACCAGAAGAACTAGTTGGTGCCCGGCCACAATCGATGACTGCCCTGACAGGGAGCTCAGCAGAGGACCCCTGAGGGAGCAGGAGAGCAGTGGGATGCAGACCCCAAATTCTCATAAAAAGACCAAACTTAATGGTCTGACTGAGACTGGAGGAATCCCGGCGGTCATGCTCTCCAGACCTTCTGTCGACACAGGACAGGAACCATCCCTGAAGACAACTCATCAGACATGAAAGGGACTGGTCAGCGGGTGGGAGAGAGACGCTGATGAAGAGTGAGCTAATTATATCAGGTGTACACTTGAGATTGTGTTGGCAACTCTTGTCTGGAGGGGGGATGGGAGGATAGAGAGAGAGGGAAGCCGGCAAAATTGTCAAGAAAGGAGAGACTGAAAGGGCTGACTCAAGACGGGGAGAGTAAGTGGGACTAGGGAGTGAGATGTATGTAAACTTATATGTGACAGACTGATTGGATTTGTAAACGTTCACTTGAAGCTTAATAAAAGTTATTATAAAAAAAAAAAAAAATTAACTTATGTCCTAAAGAAATTCAACAAAAGGATGACATAAGCAGAACATACTAAATTAACCAGAAACAAGAAAATGTCTTGGTAATGAAGCAGTATCGTATGTAGCACATTTTATTCCAAACTGTATACATTAGCAAATTTCCAAATTTAATTCAATTCTGCAGATATTTCCTGACAACTTATTTGATACTTTGTTGTTGTTAGGTACTGTTGAGTTCGTTCTGACTCACAGACACCCTGTGTACAACCAAACAAAACATGGCCAGGTCCTGTGCCATCTTCACAATCATTGCTATGTTTGATCCCATTGTTGTAGCCACTGTGTCAATTCATTTCATTGAGGGTCTTCCTCTTTTTTGCTGACCCTCTACTTTACCAAGCATGATGTCCTTCTTCAGGGACTGGTTCCTACTGACATGTCCAAAGTATGTGAGATGAAGTCTCTCCAGCCTCACTACTAAAGAAGATTCTGTCTGTACTTCTTCCAAGAGAGATTTGTTCATTCTGTTTGTGGTACTTCTATTGTCTATTGGTAGTACTGTAGTGGCATGCTTGTTGCTGTGATTCTGGAAGCTATGCCTCCAGTATTTCAAAATACCAGCTGGATCCCATAGTGGACAGGTTTCAGTGGAGCTTCCAGATGAAGACAGACTGGGAAGAAGGACATGGTGATCTATTTCTGAAAAAAAAAAAAAAAAAAAAAAATTGGTCAGTGAAAACCTTAAGGACAGCAACAGAGCATTGTTTGATACAGTGCCAGAAGATGAGCCCTTCAGGTTGGAAGGCACTCAGAATATAATCCAGGAAGTGCCACCTCCTCAAGGTAGTCGACCTTAATTACATGGATGGAGTAAAGATTTTGGGACCTTCATTGGCTGATTTAACCTGACTCAAAATGAGAAGAAACAGCTGCAAACATCCATTAATAATCGCGACATGGAATGTGCAAAGAATGAATCAAGGAAAATTGGAGGTTGTTAAAAATGAAATGGAACACTAGAAGATTGATATCTTAGGCACTAGTGAGCTGAAATGGACTGGTATTGGCCATTTTGAATTGACCAGTCATATGGTTTTTTATGGTCTACTATGGAAAACCTAGTGGCATAGTGATTAAGAGCTACAGCTGCTAACCAAAAGGTTGACAGTTCAAATCCACCAGGTGCTCCTTGGAAACTCTATGGGGCAGTCTACTCTGTCCTGTAGGGTTGACTTGAGTCAGAATCGACTTGATGGCAACAGCTTTTTTTTTTTTTTTTTTTAATATAATAAGTCTACTATACAGGAAATGACAAATTGAAGAGGAGCTGTGTCACATTCATCATCAAAAAGAACATTTCAAGATCTATCCTGAAATGCAAAGCTATTAGTGACAGGATAATATCCATATGCCTACAAGGAAGACCAATTAATATGACTATTATTCAAATTTACATACCAACAAATACTGTCATAGATGAAGGAACTGAAGATTTTTACCAACTTCTGCTGTCTGAAATTGGTCAAATATGCAATCAAGATGCCTGATAATTACTGGTGATTGGAATGTGAAAGTTGGAAACAAGAAGAATCAGTAGTGGGAAAATATGATTTTAGTAATAGAAACGACACCAGAGATCACAGGATAGAATTTTGCAAGACCAATGGCTTATTCATTGCAAATAACTTTTTTTAACAACATAAGTGGTAACTGTACATAGTGTTTCTTTCTGTGGTACATAGGGTCACCACGTGTCTGTCACTTTGTTCTACTATGGGGGCTTGCTTGTTGCTGTGATGCTGGAAGCTATGCCACTGGTATTCAGATATCAGCAAGGTCATGGCAGATAGGTTTTAGCTGAGCTTCCAGACTAAGACAGACAAGGAAGAATCAGACAGTCTATTTCTGAAAAGAATTTTCAATGAAAACCTTATGAATAGCAGTGGAACATTGAATGATATAGTGTCAGAAGATGAGCTTTCCAGGTTGAAGTCACTCAAAAGACGACTGCGGACGAGCTGCCTCCTCAAAGTAGAGTCGACCTTAATGGTGCTGATGGAGGCAAGCTTTCAGGACTTTCATTTGTTGATCTGGCTCAACTCAAAATGAGAAGAAGCAGCTGCAAACATCTCTTAATAATCAGAACATGGAATGTATGAAGTATGAATCTAGGAAAATTGGAAATCATCAAAGATGAAATGGAACACATAAACATCAATATCCTAGACATTAGTGAACTGAAATGCACTGGTATTGCCATTTTGAATCAGATAATCATATATGCCGGGAATGACAACTTGAGGAGTAATGGTGTATTCATCATCTTGAAGTATAATGCTGTCAGTGATAGGCTAATATCCATACGCCTACAAGGAAGACCAGTTAATACCACTATTATTCAAATTTACGCACCAACCACTAAGGCCAAAGATGAAGAAACTGAAGATTTTTACCACCTTCTGCAGTCTGATCAAATGTGCACTCAGAATGCATTGATAATTACTGGTGATTGGAATGCAAAAGTTGGAAACAAAGAATTTGTAGTTGAAAAATATGGCCTAGGTGACAGAAACAATGCCAGAGAGCACATGATAGAATTTTGCAAGACCAATGACTTCTTTATTACAAATTCCTTTTTCAACAACATAAACAGTGACTATACTCATGGACCTCGCCAGATGGAATACACAGGAATTAAATCGACTACATCTGTTGAAACAGACGATGGAAAAGCTCAATATCATCAGTCAGAACAAGGCCAGGAGCCAACTGTGGAAGAGATTATCAATTGCTTAAAGGCTAGTTCAAGTTGAAACTGAAGAATATTAAAACAAGTCCACAAGAGCCAAAGTACAAACTTGAGTATATCCCACTTTAATTTAGAGACCATCTCAAGAATAGATTTGACTCATTGAGCAGTAGAGATTGAAGACCAAAGGAGTTGTGGAGTGCCAACAAGGACATCATACATGAAGAAAGCAAGAGGTCATTAAAAAGACAGGAAAGAAAAATAAGACCAAAATGGATGTCAGAGGAGACTCTGAAGCTTGTTCTTGAACATCGAGCAGCTAAAGCAAAAGGACGAAATGATGATATAAAATAACAGAACATTTCAAAGGGCAGCTAAAGAAGACAAAGTAAAGTGTTATAATGACAAGTGCAAAGAGCTGGAGACAGAAAACCAAAAGGGAAGCACACTCTCAACATTTCTCAAGCTGAAAGAACTGAAGAAAAAATTCAAACCTTGAGTTGCAATAGTGGAGGATTCTGTGGGGAAAATACTAAATGATGCAGGAAGCATCAAAAGAAGATGGAAAGAATACACAGAGTCATTGTACCAAAAAGAAATGGTTGACGTTCAACCATTTCAAGAGGTAGCATATGGTCAGGAACCGATGGTAGTGAAGGAAGAACCCCAAGCTGCACTGAAGGCACTGACGAAAAACAAGTCTCCAGGAATTGACAGAATATCAACTGAGATGTTTCAGCAAAGGAATGCAGTGCTGGAAGTGCTCACTGGTCTATGTCAAGAAATTTGGAAGACAGCTACCTGACCAACAGACTGGAGGAGATCCATATTTATGTCTATTCCCAAGACAGGTGATACAACTGAATACAGAAATTATCGAACAATATCAAAAAAAAAAAAAAATTTTTTTTTTTTATCATTAATATTACAGCAAGTAAAATTTTGCTGAAGGTCTTTCAAAAGTGGCTGCAGCAGTATATCATCAGAGAACTGCCAGAAATTCAGGCTGGGTTCAGAAGAGGACACGGAACCAGTGATATCATTGGTGATGTCAGATGAATCCTGATTGAAAGCAGAGAACACCAGAAGGATGCGTACCTCTGTTTTATTGACTATGCAAAGGCATTCGACTGTGTGGATCATAATAAATTATGGATAACACTACAAAGAATGGAAATTCCAGAACACTTAATTGTGCTCATGAGGAACCTGCACATAGATCAAGAGGCAAAACGAGGAGATACTGCGTGGTTTAAAGTCAGGAAAGGTGTGTGTCAGGGTTGTATCCTTTCACCATACCTATTTAATCTGTTTGCTGAGTAAATAATCCGAGAAGCTGGACTGTATGAAGAAGAATGGGGCATCAGGATTGGAGGAAGATTCATGAACAACCTGCATTTTGCAGATGACACAACCTTGCTTGCTGAAAGTGAAGAGGACTTAAAGTACTTACTAAAGATCAAAGACCACAGCATTCAATATGGATTACACCTTAACAAAAAGAAAGCAAAAATCCTCACAACTGGAGCAATAAGCAACATCATGATAAACAGGGAAAAGATTGACGCTGTCAAGGATTTCATTTTGCTTGGATCCACAATCAACACCCATGGAAGCAGCAGTCAAGAAATCAAAAGAAAGCAATGCATTGGGCAAATCTGCTGCAAAGGACCTCTTTAAAGTGTTGACAACACAAAGATGTCAACATGAAGACTAAGGTGTGTCTAACCCAAGGCTTGGTATTTTCAATTGCATCATATCCTTGAGAAAACTGGACAATGAATAAGGAAGACCTAAGAAGAATTGATGCCTTTGAATTGTGTGGTATTGCCGAAGAATATTGAATATACCATGCACTGCCAAAAGAACAAACAAACCTGTCTTGGAAGAGGTATAATCAGAATGCTTCTTAGAAGCAAGGATGGCAACACTGCATCTTACATACTTTGGACATGTCAGGTGGGATCTGTCCCTGGAGAAGGACTTCATGCTTTGTAAAGTACAGGGTCAGCAGAAAAGAGGAAGACCCTCAATGAGATGGATTGTCACAGTGGCTGCAACAATGAGCTCAAGCATAACAACGATTGTGAGCATGGCGCAGGACCGGGCAGTGTTTCATTCTGTGGTACATAGGGTCACTATGAGTCAGAGCCAACCCAATGGCACCTAACAACAACAACAACATACACATAGGCCTCGCCAGATGGAATACGCAGGACTACATCTGTGAAAAAAGACAATATCACCAGTCAGAATGGGCCAGGTGCTGACTTCAGATCAGACCATCAATTGCTCAAATGCAAGTTTACGTTAAAGCTGAAGAAAATTAAAACAAGTCCATGAGAGCAAAAATATGAGCTTGAGTATATCCCACCTGAATTTAGAGACCATATCAAGAATAGATTTGATGCTTTACGCTGTAGTAAAAATGTAGACAAATGGATTAGAAATGGCACCTAAAAAGTTTACAACCAATCCACAAAGACAGACATCTAAATGTGTGCTAATTTCAAAAACATTTAAATGGCTGCTAAAATCTACATGAAGAAAAATTCAATTTTGGTTAGGGATCAGGGTATTATTAAGGAAAAGCTATATGAAGGGAGGAGATCTGGTCACCCAATGGTTAAGAGCTCAGTTGGGCAGTTCTTCTCTGTCCTGTAGAGTAGCTATGACTTGGAATCAATACAACAGCAATGGATTTGGTTTCTTATATGAAGGGAATCTGAAAATATTCTTATAAAAATGTAAAAATATTGTAGTTTGAGGTCAGTAAACTAGAAAAGAGAAGAAGGTACGAACTATTAAAATCACTGGTGGGAGAAAGGTGCATTAAAACAATAGCATCGACAGGGTCTCTTCCCAGAAACTATTTTTCCTGGGATGGGATCACAAAATTTTTTTTTCTTAAATCTTCCAGATGAGTCTAATGTGTAACCAGGGTTTACAACAAGTTGTCTGTAACTGTTATGTGCCCAACCCTCAATCTATTTCCCTGAAACTATATTTTATAAATAAATAAGTGAGGTACAGTTAAAATAAATTTATGAACTATAAGCACACTGAAAAATTGCAAACATTATTACTCCCTTTTTAGCACCCTGTTAAGATAAAAAAAAGTATATAAGATACTAATACAGCAAAAATGTTCATTTTTGAAGTTTATTCACTTAATTCCCCTTTTTCAATGAAATTAATACTTCAAATAGTGCATTTACAGTAAACACTGCCTAGGACTTAACAGTATTCAAAAAACTTTAACAAATGTGACTTTGTTAAAGGAATAATGTTTTCTATTAGTACATTTCACACTACTTTTCATTTGAAATTGTAATCATGCTGGCTAGTTATTTGAATAGATGGGTTTTGACCCAATTAAATGCTCCTGCTATGAATCAGAGGCCCCAGCTGGTGGTGCAGCAGCTGGCCTAGGGTGCTAACCAAAAGGTTGGCAGTTTGGATCCACCAACTGCTCCTTGGAAACCCTGTGGGGCAGTTTTACTCTGTCCTTTTTTTTTTTTATATAGGTTCACAATGAATCGGAATTGACTCAATGTCAGTGGGTTTGGTTTTGAGCCTTGGTGGCGCCGTGGTTAAAGCAACAGACTACCAAAAGATCAGCAGTTCGAAACCACCAGTGGCTGTGCGGGAAAAAGATGTGGCAGTCTGCTTACGTAGAGATTTATGCCCTTGGTAATCCTATGGGGTTGCTATGAGTAGAAACTGACTCCACAGCAGTGCGTTTTTTGTTTTTGTTTTTTATTTTGCTACAAATCAGGTTGTTGGGACAAATGGCAAAAGGATTCCTCCAACTCTAAAATTTTTCAGGAATAAGGGAGACACAACCAGGTAAAGGCCATAACTGAGGTGCATTAACAAAGATTTGCAAATTTACGGCAAGGAAACCCTTATCTTAACCTTAAACCTTAACAGCACATTGCACATTGGTAAAACTAGGTCACAGCTCTTTTTGAGAGAATACTCTAGGTTTTCCTGCCATTTTAACAAGTCCATAAAAATTCCTTGTTTGACTAATGAAGAAGACAAAGAATAGAAAATGTTGGAAGGCAGGTCAGTACTTTTTTAACACATTAAAACTATCAAAAAACTATCTTCCAAACTTATTGAAGGGAAGGTCTACATTTACTTAGTATCCAAAAAGATATGGCCACTATAGATGTTTGCTAAAGAAAGCGGAGTTGGTGTGCAAACTGTGAAAGCAGACTGGGTTCAAATCTTGCCCTATCCCTTACTAACTGAAATCTTGGGCAAGGAAGTTAACATCTATATGCCGCATGTGCATGCAAAAGGTGGGTGATGAATAAGGAAGACTGGAAAGGAACCGATGCCTTTAAATTGTGGTGTTGGCAAAGAATATTAAACATACCATGGACTGCTAAAAGAATGAACAAATCTGTCTTGGAAGAAGTACAGCCTAAATGCTCCTTAGAAGCAAGGATGGCAAGACTTCGTCTTACATACCTTGGACATGTTGTCAGGAGGGATCAGTCCCTGGAGAAGGAAATCATTCTTGGTAAAGTAGAGAGTCAGTGAAAAAGAGGAAGACCCTCAATAAAATGGATTGACACAGTGGCTGTAACAATGGGCTGGAGCATAGCAATCATTGTGAGGTGTTGCAGGGTTGGGTAGTGTTTCGCTCGGTTGTACATAGGGTTTCTATGCGTCGGAATTGACTCAGTGGCACCTAACAACATCAACAGCATCTCAGTTTCTTCACCTGTAATTTGGTGTCCATACAAGCACTATTTCACATAGAACAGTTCTGTAAAATATAATATGAAGGAGCCCTGGTGGTGCAGTTGTTAAGCACTTGGCTGCTAACTGAAAGGTCTGCAGTTTGAACCTACTGGCCACTCTGCAGAAGATAGATGTGGCAGCCTGCTTCTATAAAGATTTACAGACTTGGAAACCCTGTGAGGCAATTCTGCTCTGTCCTACAGGATCACTATAACTCGAAATCAATGGGTTTGGGTTTGGTTTTCGTATAGTATGTAGTTCTCAATGCAAAGTAGGTAATAACTGTTAGCTGTAATCTTGTAATCAAGCCTCTCCCCCCAAAAATATGAAAAGCTTATTAAGTGAATATTCATAAGAGAGCCTCAAGCATATATAGTACAATCCTTAAATAGTATAAATCAACCCTATTTTAAAATCTATAAATGGTATCAACTATTTCATCCCCAGGAAGAAAAGTATATTTTGACCCAAAAAAAGCAATGTAAATATTTTGATAAACAGTTTTCCTTTTTCAATATGGAATCAGGACTTGAATCCATTCTCAAGTATTATGGTCTTTTTTGATATTTTACTATATTGAAGTATTATTTAATGATGAATGTTAAACCTGTTCTTTTCCAAATAATTAATTACATTATAAGTTCCAGATATTTCTTTAAAACAGCTATAAAAATAAAATATACATAAGAAACTTGCTAACATATACATAAAATCAAAGGGTCAGGAAAACAGTATTTCCAGATGAGAAGTTATTTGTCCATGAAAACCAAAAATCCTATTGCTGTCGAGTTATTCTGACTCATAGTGACCCTATGGGAGGAGCAAAGTAGAACAACCCTAAACGGTTTCCAAGGAGCAGCTGGTGGATTTGAAGTGCCGACCTTTTGGTTAGCAGCCAAGGTCTTAACCACTGAGCCACCAGAGAGCCTATTGGTCCATATACCGAACCCAAACCAAACCCATTGTTGTCGAGTCAATTGTGACTCATAGTGACCCTATAGGACAGAGTAGAACTGCCCCATAGAGTTTCCAAGGAGCACCGGATGGATCGAAACTGCCAACCTTTTAGTTAGCAGACATAGCTCTTAACCACTATACTACCAGGGTTTCCTACTGATCCATGAGTATGTAAGTCCCCAAATGTTTCTGCTAGTGAATTACAGAGCTCTAAAATAGAGTCCAAATTTCTTAACTTTTAGAGCGCATTGTACTTTTGTATTAAATAATTCTGTTTATGGTTTGTAATTGTGTGTTTATTTTAAATTATGATTTGACTATTCTTTTCTTCCTGCACTAGACCATAAACTTAAGGGGTAGAATAACTGGAACATAGTTGGAACTCAAAATTTAATACACGAAACATGTATTTTTACTTCACTTTATAGTATAAAAGGAGCTCTGCTTCTGCAACGGTTAAGTGCTTGGCTGTTAATCAAAATCAGCTTTTGGAACCCGCCAGCCACTACCAGGGAGAAAAAACCTGGTGATCTGCTCCTTTAAAAATTAAAAAAAAATAAAAAAATGTAATCCTGTAAAGATTACAGCCTAGAAAACCCTATAGGGCAGTTTTACTCTGTCCTACAGGGTTGCTATGAGTCAGAATCAACTTGAGGACACACAACAACAACAACATAGTGTGATATATATATATTCATGAACATATCATTATTTTCCAGAGATAACTAATGTAAAATTAAACAGTACAGATACTAACTACGGGTAGTCCTGGACTTAAAACAGGATTCTGTTCTGAAACTCAGATGGTCAAATATCTTTGTTTGTTTGTTTTCATTATTATTACCTTTTATTATTAGTATCTTTATAAGTCCAATCTTTGTCTTTGGGGGTTGACATGAGAACGATAACATCAACAAATTACATGCTGAAACGCTGTATGTAGTACATATTGCTGGCGATAAGATGTAAAAAAAAAAAAAAAGACAGTATTAAGGGCAGTTAGTTGTGACTCAAATACATTGTAAGTCAGGCACTACCAATATTTTAACTATTTGACAACCAAGTGAGTTGTTTCTATTAATCTGCAGGAAAGCACAAGAAATATTTTTATCTTTGTATTATGAATAGTTCTAGCTAGAATCTAAAGGATTCTAACATGACCTTTGTTAATACCTGAAATGGTGCCTGATAAAAAGTAGGTATTTGACAAATGGTAGCAATGATGATGATGATCATGATAAAGAAGGAAATGAAGAAATGCTTTTTAGCCCTATGACTTCATTTCAAATAAACCTTAAATTGCATTTCCAATTTTTTAATTTTATTTTTAATGTTGATATTCAGATGCCAACAAACATTTGTTGTGCAAAGACAATTACACTTTTTACCAAAATTCCAGTAGCGTAAGAGTATTCTCGATGTCTTTCATGGTTCCTCGTGGTCTTTTCTCACAATTGAAAGGGCTCTTTTGTTCTGTCTTCCTGTTTTCGATTTCGTTTCTATTCTATATAATATCATGTTACTTGTATAGCCATTAAATTCTCCACTGCTCTAGAATTAGCTTCCATATGGATAAAGGTGAACACAAAAAAATTAAAATAGTGAGTACAATGATTATTTATAAATTTTCAATATAAAATAGTTTACTAGTAAGAAGTTACAAAAATAGTAGAGTTCCCATGTACCCTTTACCCAGCTTTCCCCAATGGTATCTTACGTAGCAATAGTACATTGCAAATGGCTTTTTAAAACATGGATTTACTTTTCTGTTTTATTTCATTTGGATTTATCATATTGGTCTTCAAATGATTAGAAAATTTTTAAAAAAGCAGGAAGGAAATCAATTTATTGTTCACGAGCTGAATTGTTGTTAGTTGCTGTTGAGTTGATTCCAACTCAGGTTGCCCCATGTGTGCAGAGTAGAACTGCTTTATAGGGTTTCCAAGGTTGTAACCCTTCAGAAGCATCTCCTGTGAAGTATCTCCTGGTGGGTTTGAACCACCAACCTTTCGGTTAGTAGACCAGTGCTTAACTATTTGCACCATCCAGAATATTACCCACAAAATTTATATGAAAGCACCAAAATATTTTCTGACTTTCAGGCCCCCATTTCTGTGTACAGCCAGGAACTACCAAAAGCAGTCATGGAATGTGCTCTTTACCATTTCTGGAATGGCTGAAGGAAGCACACAAGAACAACCGAGTGTCATCAATTGCTCAAAAGCTCAGCCCCATGCCCACATCTTAAAGTATTTCCATCTAACAGTGATAGTGGAAATATAATAGGGATAACATGAAAATTTCCAAATTCTGAGAAGTAAACACATTTCCTTTAGAGACAGACTCAAATTACTCCACCCCCTTACATAATACTTGAAAGATTACTATATTCTCTTATTACTCCTTCCATTAATATTAAACACTTTAAGAAAATATGCAAAATATAGGAAAATGGACAATTCAATAATATTCACAAGAATGACTTGAGATAAGTCAATAGCTCTACCTCTAAATATTAAACCACCCTCCCACATGTAAGATTTTTAAAAAGTTAATGTAAAATAACATTGTAATGACAAGAGCAAGGGGCTTGAAATCAATTATGAAATAAAATCTCAGTCTTACTGCATACTAGCTGCATGATTTAACTTTGGTTAGCTTTAGGTTCACCCTCTATAAGATGAGAGTAATAATACCTATTTTGCATTACTATCGTAAGGATTACATAAGGAATTTTATATAGAAACCTAGCTAATATTATGGCTGCTGTGTAGAGATGCTCAGGCCATGAGTTGCACTGCATAGCTCCAGAGTGTTGTACATTATGGCACAACTCTTACTGACACAAGCCCTGGCTCACAGTTCTCCTTAAAAAAAAAAAAAAAATGAAGTTGTAGATAATAGTAATTGATAGAGCATAACTGATATTATTATACTTTTTATAATATACATAATTATAACTATTGCTACTGTAACAATATTATTATTGTTGCTGTCATTGATATTACTATCTACTATTAGAAAACCATGTAAACACTTTATAATAACAGCATTTAGAGGAATAACTTCATTGGAGAATTGGAAATGATACTATTAGGCGAAGATAAGGACAGCAAAGATAAATTCCTGTGGAGAGAATGATCATGAATGGTTAGTTATTCTCTTGAACTCTGCAATTTAAGGTATCCGACAGTGACATGCAATCAGAGGGGCATATATCAGAACAAGAGCTTGACATTAAGATCAGATAGAAACCAGGAAAGACAAGTCATGAAGTTCCAACAGGTTATATTAAGGCCACCAGATCAAACGGATACCAAAGACGGGGCAAAGCTCCAGGCAGTAAACAATTTAAAGCTGCCAGTGTTCAGGGTATTGAAATCAATTATTTAGAAGCTGTGAAGTCAATGGATAAAAAGTGCATTCTGTTTGAAGCAGATGTAGTAGCCCAGAGCTACAGGCCACACCACCAGGACTTAAAGAGTTTTCATCACAGGGAGGGGCTTGACATGGCACAATAATGGTGAATTATGTGGTTTCCTAGGCAATTGACTTCCATCCATTGTAAGTGATCCCCCTTACTACTAAGTAAATAAAATAGTTGATAACCATTAACTCCATTCCTAAACCAGAGTATGGACTGATCAACATAATTCCATACCTCAGCTAAATAAATGACTTCAATTGTGTAAACTTAGCATGCAAAGAGTAACTCCAACTCTTTGACACAAACATATTCTTTCATGTTTTCCAGTCTTGGTCTAATATAATTCTTGTTACAATGTTTTGTTTTAGATCAGCATGTTCCTATTTCATGAAACTATATTCCCAGACTTAAGTCAACATTTTGTACACTGTAAAATTCTATACAAGTTATAATGAACCACTCCACCACTTATCTGTCAATTTGTCATACTGTGGTGGCTTGTGTGTTACTGTGATGCCGGAAGCTAAGCCACTGGTATTTCAAATATCAGCAAGGTCATCCATGGTGGACTGGTTTCAGTGGAGCGTCCAGACTAAGACAGACTAGGAAGGACTTGGTGGTCTACTTCTGAAAAAATTAGCCTGTGAAAATCTTATGAATAGCAGAGGAACACTGTCTGATACAGTGCCAGAAGATGAGCCCCTCAAGTTGGAAGACACTCAAAATACAACTGGAGAAGAGCTGCCTCAAAGGAGAGTCAACCTTAATTACAAGGATGGAGTCAAGCTTTCGGAACCTTCACTTGCTCATGTGGCATGACTCAAAATGAGAAGAAACAACTGCAAACATCCAGTAATAATCAGAACATAGAATGTAGATAGTATGAATCTAGAAAAATTGGAAGTCATCAAAAATGAAATGGAACACATAAAGAACCATGTCCTAGACAATAGTGAGCTGAAGTAGACTGGTATTGGACATTCTGAATCTCACAATCATTTGGTGTGGTATGCTGGGAATGACTAATTGAAGAGGGATGGCTTTGAATTGATTGTCAAAAAGAACATTTCAAAATCTATCCTGAAATACAATGCTGTCAGTGATAATATTCACACACCTACAAGGAGTACCAATTAATACAACTATTACTCAAATTTACTCATCACATTCTAGTGCCAAAGATGAAGAAATTGAAGATTTTTACCATCTTCTGCAGTCTTAAATTGATCAAACATGCAATAAAGATGCATTGATAGTTAATTATTGGAAATTGGAATGCAAAAGTTGGAAATAAGGAAGGATCAGTAGTTACAAAATATGGCCTGTGTAATGGAAACGACTCCAGAGATCTCACGACAGAACTTTGTAAGACCAATGATTTATTTATTGCAAATACCTTTTTTCAACAACATCAATGGTGACTATACACATGGACCTTGTTTGATGGAAAACACAGGAATCAAATCAACTACGTCTGTGGAAAGAGACAATAGAGAAGCTCAGTATCATCAGTCAGGAGATGAAGGCAGAATGGATCATCAATTGTTCATAAGCAAGTTCAAGTTCAAACTGAAGGAAATTAAAATAAGTCCACCAGAGCCAAAAACACAACATTGAATAAGCTGCTGAGTTGGTTATGACACATTGTAACTCTACGTACAACAGAACAAAACACTACCCAGTCCTGCACCATCCTCACAATCATTGCTATGCTTCGGCCCATTGTTGCAGTCACTGTGTCACTCCATCTCATTGAGGGCTTCATCTTATTAGCTGACCCTCTACTTTACCATGATGTTCTTCTCCAGGAAATGGTCCCTCCTGAAAACATGTTCAAAGTATGTGAGACAAAGTCTTGCCATCTTAGTTTCTGAGGCGCATCCTGACTGTACTTCTTCCAAGACGGATTTGTTCGTTCATCTGGAAGTCCATGGTATATTCAATATTCTTCACCAACATCATAATTCAAAAGGATGAGTTCTTCTTCAGTCTTGTTTATTCATTGTCCAGCTTTTGCATGCATATGAGATGATTGAAAATACCATGGCTTGGGCTAGGTTCACTTTAGTCCTTAAATTGACTCCTTTGCTTATTAACAATTTAAAGGGATCTTTTGCAGCATATTTGCCCAATGCAATGTGTCTTTTGATTTCTTGACTGCTGCTTCCAAGCGTGTTGATTATGAATCCAAGTAAAACTAAATCCTTGACAACTTCAGTCTTTTCTCCGTTTATCATGATGGTGTCTATCGGTCCAGTTGTGAGGACTCATGTTTTCTTTAAGTTAAGATGTAATCCATATTGAAGTCTGCAATCTTTGATCTTCATCAGTAAGTGCTTCAAGTCCTCTTCCCTTTCAGTAAGCAAGGTTGTGTCACCTGCATATCCAAGGTTCTTAATGAGTCTCCCTCTGATCCTGTTGCCCATTCTTCATTACACAGTCTGACTTCTCGGATTAGTTGCTTAGCATACAGATTGAATAAGTATGATGAAAGGATACAACCCTGATTAACGCCTTTCTTGATTTTAAAACCACACAGCATCCTATTGCTCTGTTAGAAAAATTGCCTCTTGGTCTATGTACAGGTTCCACATGAGCACAATTAAGTGTTCTGGAATTCTCATTCTTGGTAACATTATCTGTAATTTGTTATGATCCACACTGCCGAATGCCTTTGCATAGTCAGTAAAACACAGGCAAACATCTTTCTGGTAGTCTCTGCTTTCAGCCAAGATCCATCTGACATCAGCAATGATATCCGTTGTTTCAAGTCATTGTCTGAACGCTGCTTGAATTTCTGACAGTTCCCTGTCAATGTACTGTTACAACCATTTTTAAACTATCTTCAGCGAAATTTTACTTTTATGTGATATTAATGATAAAAGAAAAAATATATATATATATTTTTTAATGATAGTGTTGGATAATTTCTTTATCATGTTGGTTCACCTTTCTTTGGAATGAGTGCAAATATGGATTTCTTCCAATTTGTTGGCCAGGTGGCTATCTTCCAAATTTCTTGGCATAAATGAGTGAGTTCTGCCAACACTACATCCATTTGTTGAAACATCTCAATTTGTATTCCGTCAATTCCTGGAGCTGTGTTTTTTGCCAGTGCCTTTAGTGCATTGAATACAACCTTGAGTATTTCCCACCTGAATTTAGAGTCCATCTCAAGAATAGATGTGAAGCATTGAGCACTAATGACAGACGACCAGATAAGTTGTGGGGAGACATCAAGGATATTAAAAGAATAATTTCTTTTATAAGAATCAGTACAAAACTGGTTCCTATGAGGCAGAGGTTAAAGATGCCCTGAATGTCCAACTTTTCCAAGCTGTTGTACCATTCCATCATGTCTAACATCAACTACTCCCTCTCCCCTCAGCATTTTCCCTCCTTTGTTAGGGTTCCCTAATTCACTGCAATGTCTCACAGAACTCACAAACCATATAAAGAAAATGGATCACAGGATTGTGGAGGCTGGCAAGTCCCAAATTTGTGGGTCAGGCATAGGCTTCCCCTGACCCATGTGGCTGCAGGAGCAGATGAACCCAAACTGGTCACAGAATAGGCTGCCAGCACAAGGGTCTGTGGAGGCCAGCGAATCCCAGAAGAAGCAGGTCAGGCAGCAGGCCTCTGAGGAGGTCAATCCATCATGAACCGGATGCAGAGAGAGAGAGCCTCCCCAGAACAACCACATATATCTTAGATGCAGGACACACCCCAGGGAAGGGTGTAACTTTAGTAAGGGTGGGGGTTGAATCACATCCTCCTGCAAGGCTGCAACCCAAGGCACATATTATACCAATTCTGTCTCCTCAACACGCAGAGATCAGGATCCACAACACATAAAATGTGGGGCAACCACCCAATACTGGGAATCACGGGCCAGCCAAGCTGAGACATAACCCCAACCATCACAGAATCCATATACCTTATTGGCAAAGTTCTAATCAATCATTGGGTGCGAGTCACAAAGACCATGGCTAGAAAGGCCATATTAAGGAATTCATTCCACTGCAGATATGATACATGATGAAAGCAAAAGGTCATTAAAACGACAGAAAAGAAAACAAAGACCAAAATGGATGTCAGAAGAGACTCTGAAACTTGCTCTTGAACATACAGCAGCTAAAGTAAATGGAAGAAATAGTGAAGTAAAAGAGCTGAAAAGAAGATTTCAAAGGGAGGCACAAGAAGACAAGGTATTATAATAAAATGTGCAAAGACCTGGAGTTAGAAAATCAAAAGGGAAGAACATGCTCAGCATTTCACAAGCTGAAAGAACTGAAGAAAAAAACTCATGCTCGAATGGCAATATTGAAGAATTTGTGTTGCAATATTGAAAGAGCTCCAGTGGTGCCTTGGTTAAAGTGATTGTTAAACGAAAGGTAGGCAGTTCAAAAATACCACCAGCTCCACAGGAGAAAGACGTGGCAGTCTGCTTCTTTAGAGATTTACAGCCTTGGGAACCATATGGGGTACTATGAGTTGGAATTGACTTGACAGCAGTGGGTTTTCTGGGGAATGGGCAAAATATTGAAAGATGCAGGAAGCATCAAAAGAAGATGGAAGGAATACACAATCCTTGTACCAAAAAGAATTTGTCAATGTTCAGCCATTTCAGGAGGTAGCATATGAATAAGAACCGATGGTATTTAAGGAAGAAGTTCAAGCTGCACTGAAGGCATTGGTGAAAAAGAAGGCCCCAGGAATTGGAGGGATACCAATTGAGATGTTTCAACAAATGGGAACAGTGTTGGAGGTTCCCACTTGCCCACGTCAAGAAATTTGGAAGACAGCTACCTGGCCATCCAATTGGAAGCGATTCATATTTGTGACCATTCCAAAGAAACGTGATCCAACAGACTGCAGAAATTATCTAAAAATATTAACATCTCACCCAACTAAAATTTTGCTGAAGATAATTCAAAACAGTTGTAACAGTACATTGACAGGAAACTGTCAGAATTTCAAGTAGGATTCAGAAGATGATGTGGAACCAGGGATATCATCGCTAATGTCAGATGATCTTGGCTGAAAGCAGAGACTACCAGAAAGTTGTTTACCTGTGTTTTATTGACTATGCAAAGACATTCGACTGTATGGATCATAACAAATTATGAATAACATTGCAAAGAATGAGAATTCCAGAACACTTAATTGTGCTCATGTGGAACCTGTACATAGACCAAGAGGCAGTTTTTCTAACAGAACAAAGGGTATACTGCATGGTTCAAAATCAGAAAAGGTGTGTGTCAGGGTTGTATCCTTTAACCAGACTTAT
The DNA here is from genome assembly GCF_024166365.1 of Elephas maximus indicus. Lineage (NCBI taxonomy): Eukaryota > Metazoa > Chordata > Mammalia > Proboscidea > Elephantidae > Elephas > Elephas maximus. The sequence goes on along the minus strand of NC_064827.1, from coordinate 89,613,417 downwards.
TCAACCTGTATGCTAAGCAACTAATCCGAGAAGTCAGACTGTATAATGCAGAACAGGGCATCAGAATCAGAGGAAGACAACCTTTGATATGAAGATGACACAACCTTGCTTACTGAAAATGAAGAGATCTTGAAGCACTTACTGATGAAGATCACAGAGTACAGCCTTCAGTATGAATTACATTTCAACATAAAGAAAACAAAAACCTTCACAACTGGACCAATAAGGTACATCATGATAAAAGGAGAAAACATTCAAGTTGTCTAGGATTTTCATTTTACTGCGATCCACAATCAATGCCAATGGAAGCAAAAACCAAGAAATCAAACCATGTATTACATGGGGCGAATCTGCTGCAAAAGGCCTCTTTAAGGTGTTAAAAAGCAAAGATATCACTGTGAGGACTAAGGTGCTCCTGACCCATGGCATGGTATTTTCAGTACCTCATACACATGCAAAATCTGAACAATGAATAGGAAGACTGAAAGAAGAGTTGATGCCTTTGAATTATGGTTTTGAAGAAGAATATTGAATACACCAAGGAGTGCCAGAAGAATGAATGTATCTAGCTTAGAAGAAGTGCAGCCAGAATGCTCCTTAGAAGCAAGGATGTTGAGACTTTGTCTGACATACCTTGGATATGTTATCAGAAGGGACCAGTTGCAGGAGAAGGACACCATGCTTGGTAAAGTAGAGAGTCAGTGAAAGAGAAGAAGACCCTCAATGAGATGGATTGACATAGTGGGTGCAATGATGGGCTCAAGCATAACAACGACTGTGGGGATTGGCTCAGGACCAGGCAGTGTTTCCTTGTGTTGTACAAAAGCTTGTTATAAGTCAGAACTGATTTGATGGCACCTAACAACTTTTTTATATATATTTTTTTTAACAACTTAAACAACCAATAAACAAACAACATTTGTGTGCTAGAATAACATACGTAAATGGTAGGTCAAAACTTTCATTACGAAAAAGAGCATGAACTTGCACGCATTATGAGAACAAACATCTGAATTCTAATCTGTCCTACGCTGTGTCACAAAACAGTATGCCAATATTTGTCATGTATCTATACTTTGGAAGCTAGCTATCAAAGACTCTTAATTTATCCATACGGTCCTTTCTTACAATAATCACATAAAATGTAGATCAATCATTTTTCTCCTAACTCTATCAAATGCCTTGTCTGAGCTAATTATTTCTATCCCTTTACTGCACATTAGTTCATTATATCATTTAAAATCCAGTTTCTGCCACAGAAATTATTTTAAGACCACCATTTCCCATTCTTACTTGGCTGAATACATTTTGCTCAGAATAAAAGTCATAGAAAAAAGTCCTTGGCTGCAAAAAAGTCTTTTGTTGGTGCTTTTGAACTCCCTAGTCGTGGACTACAAAGAGTCCAGCGCTCTGCCTCTCACCCCTGTAGAACAGAAACGTCGCCTTTTGTGGATCTTGATATACAGGATACATTACTGAGTGCCTTTAAAAGCTTTGTGAACCTTGATGGAAATCAGAGGTGACAATGACAGTTCAAATGTCTGGTCCGGGTTTAAAAGATCCATAGTAATATATTTTTCTTCATAACAAATGCAGATAAAATAGTGTGAGTTGTTCTACCAGGAAAAGCAGGCTCAGACTTACGGGTACCTCTCTTTGTACTTCCCAAAGCCATGGCCTAGTGGATGTGAGAAGCAGACTCATTCCTAAGGGTGCTGCTGGAGGAAAGAAACAGAATTAACTTATCAGGATTGGCCAATGTTTGAATCATCTGTGTCTTTACATTCTGAGGTGAACTGTGGATGGAAGGCATTTATTTAAAGGTTTTGTATTTAAAGGTACAGTCACTATTTAATCATGATTAAATTATTCATACGAATCACGCATAATGTTGAACTTTGAGTGCTGAAGTCAGTGCCTGGATCAAGGTAGGTGCCCAACAAATGTCTATTTTACTGAAAATGGGGTTTGTTTGAAGTTGCATGAGTCAGAATTTATTCAGGGAGCGGAACCACACAGAGTATTTTGAGAAACGCAAAGGTATTGTATGGATTAGACCTTATACAAAATGTAGGGGGAGCTGGGAATAGGTAGGGCTGGAAGGAGGAAGTCAAAAGATCAGAGGGAGAGTCATGAATCCTTCCTCCTGAATCCCTGGTATGGGTGAAAAAGTCAGAGCTTACAGAGAAATCTGAGGAGCCAACCACACACATCCAGTCATCGAGAGGAGGCTGCAAAGAGGGTGCTCATTGTAAGGTCCCTGGGAAGTCATTGCCCATTTGTAGCTGCCTCCTGTGGAGCTCCACAGGCAAGCATCTGCTGGTAGGCCTAGGACTGTTGGTAGGCAGCAGGACCATCAGTCAGGAAGATGCACTGGAGGTATGGAAGGGAATTGTGAGAGGAAGCTGAAGTCATGGGGGATTTCTATCTGATCCTGATGATCTTCTGACAGCAATGACTTTTACCTCACTCTTACTTCCAAATCTCATAAAAAGTTCCTTTTGATCAGCCCTCACCCTAACTCAGGAGTCTCTGGGTGATGCAATTGGTTAAGTGTTTGGCTACTAACTAAAAGTTTGGCAGTTTGAACTCACCCAAAGGTGCCTTAGAAGAGAGGCCTGGAAATCTGCCTTGGAAAAGTCTAAATAGAAATTAGTTTGGTTTTTAGTTTTGGTAATACTAGGCTATACTGGGAGGGTGTCTTAGTTACCTAGTGTTGCTATAACAGAATAACACAAGTGGATGGCTTTAACACAAAAATTTGTTTTTTCACAGCCTAACCAAAAAAAACAAACCCATTGCCATCAAGTTGATTCCGATTCATAGAGATCCTATAGGTCAGAGTAGAACCGCCCCATAGAATTTCCAAGGAGAGCCTGGTCGATTCCAACAGCCAACGTTTTGGTTAGCAGCTGTAGCTTTTAACCACTGCACCACCAGGGTTTCCTTTCACAGTTTAGGAGGCTAAAATTCTGAATTCGGGGTGCCATCTCTAGGGGAAGGCTTTGTCTCTCTGCCTGCTCTGGGGGAAGGTACTTAACTCTTTTCAGCTTTTGTCCTTGGCTCCTTGGTGATTTTCATGTGGCATGGCATTTGTCTTCTCCCATCTCTGCCTGCTTGCTTACTTGTTTAATCTGCTCTTTTATATCCCCAAAGAGATTGATTTAAGACTTATTGTACAGAGCCCTGGTGGCAAAATGATTAAGTGCTATGGCTACTAACTAAAGGGTCAGCAGTTCAAATCCACCAGTTCCTCCTTGGAAATCCTGTGGAGCGTCCTACTCTGTCCTATAGGGTCGCTATGAATTGGAATCTACTCGATGGCAATAGGTTGGCTTGGTTTCTTGGTACACTAATACAGCCTCATTGACATAACAAAGAAAACCTATTTCCAAATGGGATTATAACCACAGGTATAGGGTTAAGATTTACAACACATATTTTTAGGGCACACAGTTCAGTCCATAACAGGGTGATAGGGAAGATAGTTTTCAATGAAATTAAGATGATAATAGCATAATCCAGCAGAAGGTGTACTCCCTGCCACCAAGGATACAAAAACAATTCTAAGGTTAAAATAAACAGAAAAAAGAAGCTAAAGAGTCTTCTATATACTTCTTAAATGAGCTCATGGATCATTCACCTAACAACACAAGCAAACACACAACATATAATGTAGAATGCTATTTTGGTAGCATGTTTTCATCTGGAACATTAAAAAAACTCATTCTAAAAGTGCACCATTTGATTTGAGTTTACAGATTTAATGGGTCAAAAATTTATATTTCCAACAGTTCACAAAACCCTGTGTGAAAAGTTAAAATAGTAATTATCTTAAATTAATCTTGAGAGTAATGACAGACAGATCCTGGATGGTATTGCCAACTTTCCTACCTTGTGGATATCACAAGTGAGTCAACACAGTAGTTGGATGGCTTGAGAATCATCCAGTATGAAATGGACCTTTTTCTGTGCTGTCTGTGCAAGTTAATATTACTTTAAATCCTTTTTAGCTCAGTTCAAGTGCCTGGGTAGTGCAAATTGCTTGCACTTGGTTACTAACCTAAAGGTTAGTGGTTTGAACCCATCCAACAGTGCCATGGAAGAAAGGTCTGGCAATCTGTTTCCATAAAGATTAGAAACAAGAAAACCCTATAGAGCTCACTTCTACTCTGTAACACATGGAGTTGCCATGAATTGGAACTGACTCAACGGCAACAATTTGTTCATTTGTTTTAGCTCAGTTACTTCCTCCTCTGTGAACTGAAAGCTAATATCAAAAAGATTTGACTTTGTACATAACCTAGCTACTGGCCCAGTTTAAGAGAACAAACTGTTCAATAAAAACATTTGGTATGGGGGCCAAAACAATAAGATGGATTATATATAAAATTGCAACTATTACTTCATTTTAAAATTCTGGCTTCTGTTATTATATGATCTCTGGAGTTGAGCCTCACAACCTTATCTTGGGGAAAAATGGACTCTGGATTCATTAAAACATCTCCTTTTATTTGAAAGCAACCCATCCTGTGGGATATTTCAGAAAAATCCTTCTGCGTTTTTAGCCTTTTTAGGCAAAAATTGGATAGCAAAGAGCAATGGTAGGTCTAGGCTTTAGCGCCCTGACAGCAAGACCAAAGCCTTACGTGGAAGAATAGGGGTAGCAGTACTTGATGTTTTATCTCCCTGGTCCCTGGGAAAGAGTAGAGGGTGAAGGTCCAGAAATAGTGACTTAAGGAGATGAGGATGCAGGTAACATAGACTACTGTGTAAGATACAAGCCAAAGACAGAGCCAATCCTGCAAAAGGAAGTGATGGAGAGGGTACAAAAATCATTGAATGGTGATGTAGAAATAGCAGGGATAATACGAGTTACGTTCATGTGATAAACTTTCTGCAGAGGTTGTGTGATCTCTTAACAACCTCAACTCAATATTACTGACAGGACTAGATGTACTCACCTTTGACTGGAAAGATGGTAAAAGTTGACCCTTGAGCAGTTAGTTACATGGCCTCTCCTCAAGCCTAAGAGTACAAAAGGCAGTGAGGTATGGCATATCCTTTTCTTCTCTAACCTGGCTGATTTCACACTCATGTAGGCTGTGCTATCAAATTTTGAGCACAAGAGGATATGAGAGGTATAGCAATCAGAGCTCAGTCAAGCAATGAAACAGGAACCACACCAGGTATTTGAACAGAAAGAATGTCATATAAAGAACAAGTGTACATATTTGTTAGTTAGGTAAAATGAGTTCTCACAATTATCACAGCAGTAGCAACTTCAGGAAACAGCTACAAATACTAGGGTGGAGGGAAGAGGCTAGAATTATTAAAGCGTAGAAACTTAGAGAAGCTTCAATCTGAAATCCATACTTCTGAAGAGGAATTGTAGCTCAGCTGTTGCTCATGTTTTTTATCTTGGGGAGGGGCTGTGAGGCCTGGACACAGACTTCGGAGGAGCAATCACCATCTGACTAATGCCAGTGTATACGAGAGTGGGTTTAATGAAGCTGGTTCTGCAAGTGCTGGAAAAATGCAAACTAGATTCAGGGGCTACTATGGAAGGAAGTTATTATGTGGTGAACTTCAAGGTAGCCACAGACAGTAAGTTCATGGGGTTCAAACAGGAAGCAGAAAGGAAGCAGACAGGAAAGTGCAAGTCCTTTCTTCCTCCTCCAGCTGTACTGCTCCTTCTGGTGCCTCCTACTGGCAGACCATGTCATGATTCCAGCTAACCAGTTGCTATTTAGTTGACATCATTTCATAGAAACCCTATGTGGGTCAGTGTAGAACTGTGCTCCATAGGGCTTCAATGACTCATTTTTCAGATCACCAGGGCTTTCTTCCAAGTACCTTTGGGTAAACTCCAACCTCCAACCTTTTAGTTAGCAGCCAAGCCCATTAACCATTTGTTTTCACCACTCAGGGACTCCTGAATCCAACCAGCCAAGCAGAAATGTGATTAGCAGAGTCCCAGGCCAGCACGGGAAGGTGAGAGATAATAACTTAGTGACTGACCTCATGCATTCTGTCACCTGTACTTTTACCTTTGTGTATCCTCTACACTGTTATTTCCTGGTTCAGTAGTAAGCCAAAATAAATGTTACCTTGAACAAGGTCTGAGTCACCATATTCGTCAATATATGAATCAAGACCAACGCTTTATCTTGTGGACTAATTTCATTTCATATTTAGCTTATTTCAAACTATGATGTTACCTTTATATTAGGAATGAGAAAAAAGAAAAGAAAAAAAAATACTTTTGTTTTCCTTATTAGTTACAATCTCCCATATCTTTATGTGACAATGGTTTTCCTTTTTAAAGAATTCAAGCCTTAATGCTGTTGTTTAACTAATATAAAACAGTAGCACAAGGTGTAATTAAAAATTAAATATCTAGTGATTTGAAGTAATGGAAAAAAATAACCACCAAGCATTATCCCGGAAAACATATGAAAGAATGAAAAATTGAAGTTAGGAAAAAGGTATTACTGGGTTTCTTTTATGCTAATTTCCATAACCCTGTTATGTCTTTTTTTTTTTTTTTTAGTTATGCCCTGATAGTGTTTATTGCCTTAGCTCCAGAACCCCACAGAATCTCTCTTGGTATTCTCTGGCTTTGCATATCTTTTTCATCTCAAAGTATCACTCATTCCTTGAGAAACCCAGGAAACAAAATGATTCCATTTCTGAAACTCCTCCCTCTTTTTTCCCTATGTGTGTATCTATAAATTTATTTTGTCTATCTATTTGTCTGTCTGTCTGTCTAATCTATCATCTATCTATCTGTCTATCTATCTATCTATCATCTCTATCTATCATATCTATCTATCTATCTATCTACCTATCTATCTATCCATCATCTATCATTTATCCATCCATCTCACTAAACTAAATGATCTAACTCAGCGCTCTTCAAATTTTAGTGTGCACAGAAATCACCTGGGGGTCATATTAAAATGCAGATTCTGATTCTGTAGGTCTGAGTTTGAGCCCCAAATTCTGCAGTTCCAATAAGCTCTCTTATGGTGCCAGTCGATAGTGAGGGTTCAGATAATATGCAAAGTTCTTTGTATTTAAAACATGAGAGTATCCTTTGTTTAAAATTTAAATTATATACTTTCTTTTCCAATGTACATGGAACATTCTTAAGAATAGAGCACATATTAAGCCACAAAGCAAGCCTTAACAGAATCCAAAACATGGAAATATTACAAAGCATATTTTCTGGCCATAAAGCCATAAAAGTAGAAATCAATAACAGAAAAAAGCAAGGAAAAAAAAAAATCAAACACATGGAAACTGAACAACACCTTGCTCAAAAACTACTGGTTTATAAAAGAAATTAAGAACGGAATAAAGAACTTCACAGAAACAAATGAGAAGGAAAACACCTACCAGAACCTTTGGGACACAGCAAAAGCAGTGCTCAGAGGTCAATTTATAGCAATAAATTCACACATCCAAAAAGAAGAAAGGGCCAAAATCAAAACATTAAACCTACAGCTCAAGCAATCAGAAACAGAGCAGCGAAAGAAGCCCTCGGGGACCAGAGGGGAGTAGATAATAAAAATTAGAGCAGAATTAAATAAAATAGAGAATAGTAAAACAACTAAAAGAGTTAACAAGAGCAAAAGCTTGTTCTTTGAAAAGATCAACAAAATTAATAAACCATTGGCCAAACTGACAAAAGAAAACACAAGAGGAAGCAAATAACCCAAATAAGAAATGAGATGGGTGGTATCACAACAGACCCAAATGAAATTAAAAGAGTCATAACAGAGTACTATGAAAAATGTACTCTAACAAATTTGAAAACTTAGAGGAAATGGGCAAATTTCTAGAAACTCACTACATACCTAAACTAACACAGAAGTAGAACACCTAAATAGATAACAAAAGAAGAGATTGAAAAGGTAATTAAAAAAAAAAAAAAACTCCCCCCCCCAAAAAAAAAAAGCCTTAGCTACGATGGAGTCACTGCAGAATTCCACCAAACTTTCAGAGAAGTGTTAACACCACTACTACTAAAGGTATTTCAGAGCATAGAAAAGGATGGGTTACTTCCGAACTCATTCTGTGAAACCAGCATAACCCTGATACCAAAACCAGGTCTTTACCTTCAAGAAAAAAAGAAAATTATAGACCAATATCCTTCATGAACATAGATGCAAAAATCTTCAACAAAATTCTAGCCAATAGAATTCAACAACTTATCAGAAAAATAATTCACCATAACCAAGTGGGATTCATACCAAGTGTGCATAATGGTTCAACATCAGAAAAGCCATCAATGTAATCCATCACATGAATAAAAGACAAGAACCACATGATCTTATCAACTGATGCAGAAAAGGTATTTGACAAAGTCCAACACACATTAACGATAAAAACTCTCAACAAAATAGGAAAGGAATGGAAATTTCTCAACATAATAAAGGGCATTTACACAAAGCCAACACCCAACATTATCCTAAATGGAGAGAATCTGAAAGCATTCCTCTTGAGGATGGGAAGCAGACAAGGATGGCCTGTATCACCACTCTTATTCAACATTGTGCTGGAGGTCCTACCAGAGTAATTAGGCTAGAAAAAGAAATAATGAGCATCCAAATCTATAAGGAAGAAGTAAAAGTATCTTGACATGACTTTATACAGAGAAAAACCTGAAGAATCCACAAGGAAACTACTGGAACTAACAGAAGAATTCAGCAAAGTATCAAGATACAAGATGAACATGCAAAAATCAGTTGGATTCCTCTACACCAACAAAGAGAACATCGAAGAGGAAGTCAACAAATTAATACAATTTACAATAGCCCCCAAGAAGATAAAATAATAAGGGATAAATCTAACTGGAGACATGAAAGACCTATACAAAGAAAACTACAAGAAACGAAAAGAGACCTACATAAGTGGAAAAACATATTTTGCTCATGGATAGGAAGACTCAACATTGTGAAATTGTCGATTCTACCCAAAGTGATCTAGAGATACAATGAAATCCCGATTAAAATTCCAATGACATTTTTTAATGAGACGGAGAAACAAATAACTAACTTCATATGGAAGGGAAAGAGGTTCCAGATGAATAAAGCATTACTGAAGAAGAACAAAGTGGGAGGCTTCAGACTGCCTGATTTTAGAAACTAGTATACTGCTACGGTCATCAAAACAGCCTTGTACTGGTACAACAACAGATACGTAGACCAATGGAACAGAGTTGAGAATCCAGACGTAAATTCATCTACCTATAAGCAGCTGATATTTGACAAAGGCCCAAAGTCTGTTAAATGGGGAAAAGACAGTCTCTTTAACAAAAGGTGCTGGCATATCTGGATATCCACCTGCAAAAAAATGAAACAAGACCCATACCTCACATCATGCACAAAAACTAACTAAAAATGGATCAAAGACCTAAATATAAAATCTAAAATGATAAAGATTATGGAAGAAAAAATAGGAACAATGCTAGGAGCCCTAATACATGGCACAAAGAGAATACAAAACATAACCAACAATGCACAAACAACAGAAGAGAAACTAGATAACTGGGAGCTCCTAAAAATCAAACACTTTTGCTCATCAAAAGACTTCACTAAAAGAGTAAAAAGACAGCCTACAGACTGGGAAAAAAATTTTGGCTGCAACATATCTGATCAGGGTCTAATCTCTAAAATCTACAAGATACTGTAAAACCTCAACTACGAAAAAGACAAATAGTCAAACTAAAAAAATGGGCAAAGAATATGATCAAGCACTTCACCAGAGAAAACATTTAGGTGGCTAACAGATACATGAGGAAATAAATGCTCAGGGTCATTAGCCATTAGAGAAATGTGAGTCAAAACTACAATAAGACACCATTCGCCCCAACAAAAAAAAAAGGCTAGCATTAATCCAAAAACCACAAAATAATAAATATTGGAGAGATTGTGGAGAGACTGGGTCACTTAAATGCTGCTGGTTGGAAGGTAAAAGGTACAATCACTTTGGAAATCTATCTGGTACTTCCTCAAAAAGCTAGAAAAGGAGTACCACACTATCCAGCAATCCCACTCCTTGGAATATATCCTAGAGAAATAAAAGCCATCACATGAATAGATACATGTATACCCATGTTCATTGCAGCATTGTCCACAATAGCAAAAGGATGGAAAAAACCTAAGTGCCCATCAATGCACAAATGGATAAACGAATTATGGTGTGTTCACAGAATGGAATATTATGCAATGATAAAGAACAAGGAGGAATTCACAAAACATCTCATAACATGGATGTATCTGGAAGGCATTATGCTGAGTGAAATTAGTCGTAAAAGGACAAATATTGTGTAAGACCACTATTATAAGAACTCAAGAAAAGGTTTAAACACAGAAGAAAACATTCTTTGATGGTTATGAGAGTGGGGAGGGAGGAAGAGGGGAATTCACTAGCTAGATAATAAACAAGAATTATCTTAGGTGAAGAAAAGGACAATACACAATACAGGGAAAATCAGCACCAGTGGACTAAATCAAAAGCTAAGAAGTTTCCTGAATACAACCAAACACTTCGAGGGGTAGAGTAGCAGGGGAGGGGGTCTGGGGACCATGGTTTCAGGGGACATCTAAGTCAATTGGCGTAACAAAGTTTATTAAGAAAATGTTGTGCATCCCACTTTGGTAAGTGGCGTCTGGGGTCTTAAAAGTTAGCGAGCAGCCATCTAAGATGCATCAATTGGTTCTAACCTGGAGCAAAGGACAATTAAGAACACCAAAGACACGAGGAAAATATTAGTCCAAGAAAGAAAAGGGGCCGCATAAACCAGAGGCTCCATTAGCCTGAGATCAGAAGAACTAGATGGTACTAGATTACCACCTTGTACCCTGACAAGGAACACAACAAAAAGTCCCTGATGGAGGAGGAGAAAAGTGGAATGCAGAATTCAAATTCTAGTGAAAAGACCAGACTTCATAGTCTGACTGACACTGGAGGAACCCCAGGAGACATGGCCCCCAGGCTCTCTATTAACCTAGAACTAAAACCGTTCTTGAAACCAAGTCTTCTGACAAAGAATAGATTGGACTATAATACATAAAATGATACTCGTGAAGACTGTGCTTCTTAGTACAAGTAGATACAGGAGACTAAATAAGAAGCTCCTGTCTGGAGGCAAGATGAGAAGGCAGAAAGGGATAGGAGCTGGGTGAATGGACATGGGAAATTCGGGATGGAAAGGAGTTATGTGCGGTCGTATTATAGGAATGGCAGCTAGGGTCACATAACAATGTGTGCATAAATTTTTGTATGAGAAACAACTTGAGCTATAAACTTTCACCTAAATTTCACCTAAAGCACAATAAAAAATAAATAAAATATAAATTAATAGCCCCTTTGTTGTCTTTTTTTGTTGTTGTTGTGGTTGTCTTTTACCCTCAACGATGGCGTTTTGAAACTCTTTGAGATTATTTTTAAGGAAAATATCTTGATGAAAATGAACATGGTGGTGGTGATAATGATGATAAACATAAAGATGATAATGAGAGCTACTCTGTTTTGAGCTGTCAATTTGAGTTAGATTCCACTCATCGTTCACATAATCCTCATGTAATTCTCACAAAAATGCTATAAATTGGGCACTCTTATGAGTCCATTATACAAAGGGACTGGAACATCATCATAGGCAACCTGATCACAGAATTAATGATCTCAGTGAGTAAGCTTTTGTTGATCCGATGTAAATATGTAAATGATGGCAAGTTTAGTGGGTAAGAAAGCCAACGTACAGATGGGAATCTAGCTGAATCACATTTTGTCATAGTGTTACGTAGCTGAAAGAGGAGTAAGGCAAAATTATTTGGAACATGGACTCAGTAGACAGGAAACAAAGCAGTGACTATTGAGTAAAAAACAGATGATCTATAAAACCAGATTATAGATAGCTCCCTCTGCCACTTGGATAGCTAATCTGCTATCAGGTTTAACCTAACTTGATCTGACTACTATGCTTAGGACTTTATGAGCGTTTAAAACCCACCATGTAATTCATTCATTTAATATGTACAATTCAGTGTTCTTTAGTATATTCACAGGGTTATGAAACCACCAACACAATTGAGTTTTAGGAGTGATGAAAATGTTCTGAAATGTTGTTTGCTTGTCGTTCTGGTGTAGTATTAAAAAAAAAATTGCTTAACCCAAAGTCATGAAGACTTCTATGTGTTCTGCTAAGGATTTTATAATTTTAGCTTACATTTTGATCTATATATTATTTCAGGTTAATTTTTGCGTATGGTGTTAGGTATGGGCCCAACATTTTTTTTTTTTTAACATGTATATATCTAGTGCCAGCATTATTTGTTGAAATGACCACCCTTTCTTTCCTCTGTTGAATTATCTTGACACCCTTGCTGAAAATCAGTTGACCGGTAATGTAAAGGCTAATGTTTGAACCCTCAAATTAATCCTATCCTTATGCCAAGGCCACATTTTCTTGATTGCTATAGCTTATAGTCAGTTTTGAAATTAGGAAGTATGAGTCCTTCAACTTGGTTCCTTTTTAAGATTATTTTGGCTATTCTTTGTCCTTTGCATATCCCTCTGAATTTTAGAAGCAGTTTGTCAGTTTCTACCAAAAAACCTAGGTAAGATTTCAAAAGGGATTGCGATAAATCTGACATCAATTTGGGGAGTAATGCCATCTTCTCAATATTAAATCTTCTGATCCATGAACTTGGATGTCCTTCCATTTATTTATATCTTCTTTAATTTCTTTCAACAGCGTCCTTTTCAGCACCCAAAGCTTTCACTTCTTTCATTTAATTTATACCTAAGTATTTGATTTTTTTTTTTTAATGCTTCTGTAAATAGTATTCTCTTCATTTTTGGAGGCTTCATTGCTAATGTATAGAAATAACACTGATTTTTGAATATTGAGCTTGCAACCTGCAACTTCGGTGAATTTAATTTTTAGTTCAAATAGTTTTTTTAGTGGATTAGTTAGTGTTTTTTATACAAGCTTATTCCTTCTTCAAATAGAGGTAGTTTTATATCTTCCATTCCAATCTTTTAAAAATTCATTTCCTGTCACAGTATTCCTTCCCTTACAGCCTTTTTTTTTTTTTTTTTCTATAAGGCTACTGTCCTCTCTCTCATTCTTGATGTTTGTTAAATTGATTCAACCCCCCTCCCCCAATCTTGGTCATCTACCTAAAGGTTTGTCAATTTTGTTGATCTTTAAAAACCCTTTGCGTTTTCATTGTTTCGCTGATTTTGTCTATTGTTTTCTTATTCTCTCTTTATTCTCATTCTAACCTTTATTATTTCCTTCCTTCAGTTTGCCTGGCATTTAGTTTGCTTGCCTCTTTCGAGTTTCATGAGGTGGAAATTAATGTTATTGATCTGAGATCTTTATTATTATTCAGTGTGAGTGCTTTCAACTATAAATTTCCCTCTAAGAACTGTTTTAGCAGTATTCCGTAAATGGTGGTATGTTGTGTTTTTGTTTTCATTTATCTCAAACTATTTTCTAAATTCCTTTTTGATTTCTTTTTTGACCTCTTAGTTATTTGGAGTGTGGTGTTTAATTTCCACATATTTGTGAGTTTCCCAGGTTTCCTTCTGTTGTTGATTTATAATTTAATTTCGCTGCAGTCAGAAAACATACCTTGCATTATTTTAAACTTTTTAAATTTATTGAGGCTTGTTCTATGTCTAGCCTAGGGTCTATCCTAGAGAATGTTCCATGAAAAAATGTATATTCTGATGCTGTTGGGTGGTATAACCTACAGTTGGATGTTAGGTTTAGTTGACTTATAGTGATGTTCAAAGTCTATAAACTTGAGTGAATTTTTCGTTTTGGCTACTTGTTTGTCAGCTTCAGAATTTCCATTTGGTTCTTTTATATAATTTTTGTTTCTTTATTGATATTCTTTCTTTGAAGAGACATTGTCATCATCATACCTTCCTTTAATTCTTTAGCTATGGCTTCCTTTAGTTGTATTATCATATTTATAGAAACCACTTTGTCTTCTTTGTTAAATCCACATTCAAAGACAGTTACTAGTGCCTGCCTTTTTTTCCTCTATGTATGAGTCACGTCTTCCTGTTGGTGTGCATGTCTTATAATTTTTGTCGAAAACTAGAAATTTTAGATAATAACGTATCAGCTCTTGAAACTGACTCTCCCTAGGGGTTGTTGCTGTTTGCTTGGTCATTTATTTAATTTTTAGTGACTTGGCTGAACTCTTTGTGTGAAGTCTGATTCCCCAACAATGTGCAGTCTCTGATGTTCTTGCTTGAATTCTCTTTCCTTACTCTTATTTTTTAGCCTGGCTTCCTTGAGGTCATTCCTCGGTTGGCATGATACAATTATGGGTCAAAGATTGTGGTTAATTCCTCTTAGCCAGTTAACTTTTTGCTCCTTACTATTGGATGCTGTGTGACTTGGAGGCTGGCATCACAGTTCAGGAAGTTTGTTTTTTGCCCCACATTCAGCAAGAAATTAGTACTGTGGTGGTTCCCTCTTTGACCCCTCTTGAGAGGGCACAGTCTGATATGTCCACAGTTTTACAGACTCCTAGTCTGGCTTCCAGGAAGTTGTCCCTGGATCAGAGAAGTTTGTCAGTCAATATTTTGTCAAAGTTTGTCTTTTTTTTTTTTCCCCTCCCTTGTGCCAGTGAGGTTTCCACTTTGTGCTGCTAAGTCTGTGTGGGGCTTGGGAAATACTTTCAACTCAATCCCACATTCTGCTCTGATTGCTCCTGAGTTGGGACAGCCACTTTTCCTGACCCCCAGAGTGGGCTGTCGTCTCTGGAGGGCTCTTCTTGTCTGAATCTTTCCCTGATTCTCTTTATTAAACTTCTGGTTGACCCGTTGTTTTGTTTGTACCACAGAGCTACTCCAAAAACCAAACCCATTGCTGTCGAGTCATTCTGACTCATGCAACCTTATAGGACAGAATAGAAATGCCCCATAAGATTTGCAAGGAGTGGTTTTGAACTGCCAACTTTTTGGTTAGCAGCCAAGCAGTTAACCAGTGTACCACAAGGGCTAGCCTCCTTTTAATTGCTCTCCACCAGCATCTCCATTGTTTCTAATAATGCCATTAGAAGTGAGATTCTCCAATTTCTGTTTCAAATAAAGTCAGTTCTTTCATTCAGAGATCTTAACGGCCTATTTTTCCCCTCTGGGCAGAACCTCAATGGCACTGTGCCAGAGCCCAAGGGGAGTGTCAAAAATTCACTTTTCTAGGGTTGATAACCCATTCTATGAGTGGCCACTGGGGGGATGATAGCCTTCTCATTCTTCTTGACTTGCAGTTGTAGGAGTCAGACATCCCTACAAGCAATCTGGGGAAGGGCAACCTCGGCCACATTACTATTAGCCTGACACACCTGAGCTAATGCTTCTACTCTACAAATTAGGGACTGGGTGGAGTGAAGAAAGCCCCAATCCTCTCAGTCATGCCTGTTGGAAAAGAGCTTCTGCAACAAAGATCTGGACAGCAGAGAACGAGAAACACTCTCCCATCCTGGAGTGAATTCATAGCCCCAGACTGAGAGCTGGAGCCAGACGGAGCCCCCAGTCTCCTTCTTGGCTGCACCTGCTCAGAGTAGAACCTACAAGGGTAGCACTTTCTAGCAGGGAGCAAGGGTAGGGGACGAGGGAGTGGGTTGTGAATAAAATCCCACAGACTCTCTCTAGTTCTTACTGAGATTTAGTAGATTTTCTTGAATTGATTTTTCTCCAGTCAGAGTATGTCCTAAGGAGCCCTGGCTGCTAACTGGAAAGGTCAGTAGTTCAAAGCCACTAGCTGCTCTGTGAGAGAAAGATGTGGGAATCTGCTTCCATGAAGATGTCAGCCTTGGAAACCCTATGGGACAGTTCTACTCTGTCCTATAGGGTCACTATGAGTAGAAATCGAATGCAGGGTAGTGGGTTGGGTTTTTGGTTACTGTAGGTCATTAGGACAATTTCCAGAAACTTTAAATGATTGTTTTGTTTGCTTGTTTGTTTTTAACCAGTTAAATTATTGTTCTTCTGGAGATAGGATCTGCCAAGCCTTTTACTTCACTATTTCAGAAATCCTGCCCCAAGGATTTTCTCCAACCATTTTTTATTCTTTTGCACATGACCAGGGCGCTCACAAATTGAGGAGTGAGAAGTTAGATAGATACCAAAAACCAAACCAAACCCACTGCTGTCGAGTCGATTCCGACTCCTAGCGACCCTAGAGGACAGAGTAGAACTGTCGCATAGAGTTTCCAAGGAGTGCCTGGCAGATTTGAACTGTTGACCTCTTGGTTAGCAGCCATAGCACTTAACCACTACGCCACCAGGGTTTCCACTACATAGATAGAGATATATGACCTTGAAACTGCTACTCTGCCCCTCTTCCACTTTCTACTCTTTACTGGTTTTGTTTTCTTTTCCCCAGACTTCAGCAAGCCATGCTATCATGTATATCAACAACTCTGCCTTTCAGCTCTATTAAAATTATAATACTATGGTATCTTGTAAACAACCCTACAAAAATGTGTGTCCAAACATATTCTACAAATGCTTGGTGAATTCAGAGAGATGGCTGTAAGACTATTTGGACATGGGCACCAGAAGAGATTCCCAGAAAGCTATAAAAAGAGAATCCTGTCTTGATTTAAAGGGATCCCAGGGATTACTTAGACAAGGGAAAATAAACTAGTAATTTGTGTTCCCACCTAGTGTTTGATACACGGCTAAGCAAACAGTACAGGTACCATAGATTTTTTATTAAATGACATTATTAACATTCTTATTTAACATATGCATGGACAGACCTATTTAAAAAACACCTTTTCTATGCCCTTGGACATACTTGTATTTTAAATGCCTAACACAGACAGCGTTTTCCACATAATAGAAATTTTACCAAAAAAAAAAAAATATTTAATCCATATTTGAAATAGCAGGAAAATAAATGACAGCAAATACTTTTCAAAAGAAAAAACTTGTTGCCTTTGAGTGGATTCCAATTCATAGTGACTCTAAAGGACCCAGTAGAACTGCTCCATAGGGTTTCTGAGGAATGCCTGGTGGATTCGAACTGCTGACCTTTTGGTTGCCAACCATAGCTCTTAACCACTACGTCACCAGGGTTTCCAAATACTATTTAGAAACTAGAAAAGAAGGTATTTTTTTAGACCATAGCCTGTACTGACTTTCTAAAAATGTATTTTCATATTGCTTACTCCAGGTAAGGTTGCTCAGACAACAGTATATAACAGAATTGAGGTTGGAATATACACCTTTATACTTAAAATTGTTTGTTATTTCCTAATTAAGAGAAACTGCACTCTAAATGTAGAACTCATCTCTTGCTATTCTCATACAATATAAACTATTGGAAAAATGTAGAAAATGACTCAGTTCAGGAGCTTGAATAGCACTAATTTTGAAACCTGACAACAAAGACTGCACATGTTTTCTTTGGGATAAACATATATTGAAATAACTCGGTTGTAAGACATCAGAAAGATAGCAGTAGAGAGAGGACTTGGGGGCGGATACAGGAAAAGTATAACTGTTGGATAGTTTGAATCAAATTTATGAGAAAATTACTATAGTCTGTCCTTAAAAATAAAACTAATTATGTAATATATGTCTTTTTTTTTTTTTTTGCTGCATATATTGATATGATTCTCTGTTTTTTTCTTCTTTAGGCTCTTAACATGGCAGAGTACATTGATAGATTTTTTTTTTTAATATTGAACCAACTTTGCATTAACTGGAAAAATCCTACTTGTGTGGGGTGTATTATTCTTCTTATAAACTGCCATATTTGACTAACTAATATTTTATTGAGAATTTTTACATCTATGTCTATGAAGAATATAGAATATTTTTGTTTGTTTTACTGCTTTAGCCTGGTTTAGGTACCAGGGTAATGCAAGCCTCGTAAATTAAGGCCACTTTATTGATTATATTCCTCCACTCTTCAGGGGATCACCTCTGAGAAAACCATCTGTTGTTGTTGGATGCCATCGAGTTGATTCCAGCTCATAGCAGCCCCACGTGACAGAGTAAAACGGCCCCATAGAGTTTTATACTCTGTAATCTTTATGGGAGAAGATCACTGGGTCTTTCTCCCACAAAGCTGCTTCATGAGTTCGAATGGCAAGCTTTTCATTAGCAGCAGAGCACTTAACCATTGCACCACCAGGGATCCTTGAGAAAACCAACTAATACACCTAAAACTCCTAAACAATTTCATCTATTCATGTTGATTGTGATTACTAAAAAGTTTAGATTTATCTCCATCATGGTTTTTTTTTGTATTATAATTTTGTCCCCTTTGTATTTTTTTCCTCTATCTCTTGTATTTATTCTTTTATTTTTTCTGTTCCCTGGCCTTTTTTGAATTGAGTTTTTCTTCTCACATTATCTTTTCTCTTTTACTTTCTACTATTTCAGAAATAATAATGCCTTTATCTATTTTTTCTTGACAATCTCAGTATTTAACTGAGGATGGCATTAAGTAAACACTTTGACTCACACCAGAGAATGCACAAATTCAGAAAACCAAACTCTGGACAGGTGGTGATAAACATAACATACTTTCCCAGAGCATCAATTTTACCCAGCATATGTTATTCAGATCATTATTTTTCTATGAATCATGACAGTATTACATACAGAATGCAAAATTTGCAAAATAGTATTTGATAAGATACTAAACTGCAGAGAAAGTGTACTTTTTCTGAGAGCAGCTTCGGCTAAGAGTCAAACACCCTGAGATTTCACTATCCCCGGATATTTGGGTTTTTTTTTTTTTTTTCCAAATTAAAGTGCTTGAGATATTTTAAGTTCTTATAGCTTTTTTTTTTTTTTTAATCTGTCTGTTGAGGCTAGACTGTACTGAAGTAACAAACATTATCATTTGTGTTTTAACATAATACGATTTGCTTGTTTGTTTTCTTAAAGAAAATTCTACTGAAGTCCAGGAAATTCTACTGGGTATCTAACCTCAATGGGTAGCTCAGACATGCAGGCTGCTTTGCACCTGCTGTGTTACCTCTATCTCAACCTAGACTTCCCCAATTGCTGCAACAAGGACCAGCCTAGAAAGTCGTCTGCCCAGAAAATACATGTGCCAGCTGTGCAGTGCACACATAACTTCCTAGCATATCTCACTGTTAGATCCCGACATTCTTAGGTGGGCCTGTCTATAAGAGGGTGAGGGGCTACTGCTGTTGTATACCTGGAAGAAAAGAAGTCTCTACCACATTTTTCAAGGAATGTTGTTTTTCTCAATAATAAAGCAAATATTGCCATTGTAAGTATTTATTTTAAACCCATATGTCATGGTTTGAATCATGTCCCCCCAGAAAATGTGTGTATCAATTTGGCTGTGCCACGGGTTCCTGGTATTGTGTGATTTTTCCATATGTTATAAATCCTGCCTCTGTGATGTTAATGAGAGAGGATGGGTGGCAGTTGTGTTAATGAGGCAGGACTCAATCTACAAAATTGGATTGTGTCTTGAGGCAACCTCTTGAGATATAAAAGAAAAAAGCAAACAGAGAGACAGGGAGACCTCATACCTCCAAGAAAGCAGTGCCAGGAACAGAGTGGGTCCTTTGGACCTGAGGTCCCTGTGTGGAGAAGCTCCTAGTTCGGGGGAAGATTGATGAGAAGGCCAACAGAGAAAGAACATTCCCCTGGAGCATGCCCTGAATTTGGAACTATAGCCTACTTTACTGTGAAGAAATAAATTTCTCTTTGTTAAAGCCATCCACTTGTGGTATTTCTGTTACTAGCAGCACTAGATAACTAAGACACCATATAAGATATTCAACAGATGGCTCAGTAATAAGAAGTTTTTTCCCCTCTGATTGTTGACATTTATTTATTAGATGAATGCTTTGTGAGTAATTTGTAAGCTGTTTGTACCACTATTCAACTATTTGTGTCATTATCTGACCTTTTAAATTCTCCCAATTGTACTGAAATCATATGATGTTCATGTTCCCTACTGTGTGGATATATCATTCATTTTTTAATCCTCCTATGCATGTTCACAATATTTTCTTGGCAAGCACTCTTTAATATTTCTATTATATGGCACTCCTTAATTAATAATCACAAATGTAAATGTGAGTGTTGAACAGACTTTCAAGATGGGAAATATAAGTATATTGCTGTAACTCTCCTTTCATAACACTTTTATACTTTAGTAATATTTTGTATCTGATTTAATGTTTTATTTAAAAATCCTGGGTTTTCCATTTGTATATCCTTTCTTTAAAATACTATTTCTAACATAGAGGAATGATATGTGAAAATAATAACTGAAAAAGCCAATAAAATAATGAAAGCTCTGATATGTGTTACATGAGAAGTAAACTGCTAACCAAAACTGTCACTCTCACAAATAGTAATAATGCTTTCATTTCTCTAATATTATATGTTAAATTTTAGCTTATCTAAACAGATTCACCCACAAAAAATTTACATAATCTATAATTTACCTGAAGTAAAATTTGAATGTCAACTTGCAAATATAGCTATCACATTAAAATACTTATTTATCTATAAAACACATAATACAGAACTTTAAACATGAATTGGCTATGTTTTAATGACAACGTATTATCAGACTCACAGTGCATTTTTTTTTTTTTTCGCTAATTGTTTCAGGTTAAGATTTCAGATTAAATTACTTGAACCACATGTTTGATTCAAAATACTTTGCTTCTACCTAGGTACAGAATAATCCACCAGACATCCTTGTGCAGAATGTACATATTTTAAAACATATACCTCAATATGCTGGCAAATGATTTATTCATACTGATTTCCTATATTTTGAGTATTATAAAATTATAGAATATATTGCTCAGATAGGAAATGATGATCTAGTAATTCCAATACAACGGATCTTAAGAAAACCTAAATATATAATACATTTATGCTCATAAGTCATTCATTATATAAAGAAATGAAATCAGTGAAAAGTATGCTTACAGAGATAAAGTATATCAAGTTGTGGGATGGAATTTTATGCATAAATAACAAAAATATATCTACAAAGAATATATACAAAAAATATATACCTGAAAAACTTCTTAGAGAATTATTTAAAATGCAAATTTCAAATGAATTACAAGGCATAATACAATCTTGTAAAAAACTAGCATGGTTTAAAAACAACTAGAATGAAATATATCAAATTATTGTTAGCGGTTGTTTTGGAGTGAAGGACTACGGAGAACATTTTTCCCTTTTCAATTTTCGTTCTGCTGTTTTCAATGTTCTTTAATGACTTTATATTAACTCAGGAATGGAAAATTTAAAGTATTTTTGAATTTTATTATCATTGTTACACTTATCAACTAGTTCCAATAAGTAATCAAATAAATGAAAGTACAAAGTCACATTTATTTATCACCTTTGATTGAGTTTGTTGTTAGTGGAAGAAAATGGTAGAATCAGTCAGAGTTAAAAGTAAATGTGACTCTTAAACACACTAATCTAAAGACAGAGGTGGTCAGACAGTAGCTACTTGGGAGCCAGATGGTTATCCTAATGTTAGACAAAATAAATACTGAGACAAAAATGTTACTAGAAACCAAGTGAAATATTTCATAATAAAAAGATCCATTCATCAGAAAGATGCAAAACCATAAACATAATACACCTAACAACAAAGCCCCAAAATACATGAAGTAAGAACTGAGAGTACTAGATGCAATAATAAGCAATTCAACTTCAATACCCTGCTCTCAAATATGATAGCAAACCAAACCCACTGCCGCTGAGTCAATTCTGACTCATAGAGACCCTGTAAGGCAGAGCAGAACTGCCCCATAGGGTTTCCAAGGCAGTAAATCTTTATGGAGGCAGACTGCCACATCTTTCTCCTATGGAGCAGTTGTTGGGTTTGAACTGTCAACCTTTAGAGGCATTAGAGAAACTCAAAGTGAGGGACATACTGTAAAATAACTGGCCAGTACTTTTCAAAATTGTTGATGTCATAAAGTGTTGCAGATTAAAGAAGAGTAGAGGGGTCTAACAACTGAACATAATGTGTGTTTCTATACTGGATCATAGTTCAGTGAAAAATGTAATAGCTATGAAAGAAAATTCTGAGGCAATTCATGAAATTTCAACACCTATTGCACATTAAATAATAAAAAAAACAGTATTGTACAAAAGTAAGATATTCTGAATTTTGTCAGAATCGGCTCTACAGCAATGGGCTTACATTTATGTTAGAGAGTGCTCTTGTTCTTAGGAAAAACATGGTAAAGTATTCGGGGCAGTTGGGGAAAAAGTTAATTTTGGCAAAAATTGATTGGTTTGGGTGTAGGGTTATGATAGTTTGATGCCTTCTTGGGCAAACTGCTTAATACTATCTAAGCCGTACTTTCCTCATCTACAAAAGTAGGATGATAGTGGTAGCGATCTTGTAGAATTGTTAAAACGTGTTAGCAAAGTACCTGGCAGTAATCACAGCAAAAAGTCAGCTGTCATTATTATTCTAATTAATAAGGTAGTCCCCAACCTACAACACATTCAAGTTACAATGAGCCACACTTAGGACCATCTGTTTTTCTCTTATTGTTGGTGAAATTTACTACGTACGATGCTGCAGCACTTAGTTTTCTCATGTTATTCTCAGATGTTCACTCTTAGATGCTCAACGTTATGATTTAATGTTCAAAGCACTGCCATATAGCAAGCTATGGCAATAATAATGAAAACTAAAAAAATAAATGAGGTATTCAATTTGCGTCAGAACCGATTTAGGACAGAGTCGTCAGAGGGACTCCATTGAAAGTCGAGGACTACCTGTCATAACAATAAATGAGGTATTCGCCTCACTATAACTTAAATTTTACTATTCACTCAGTGTGAGATTTTAAGCAGTCCTTAGAAATATTTTACTTAAAAATTCAGCTTCATAATTTAACACTGCATAGCCATCGCAACAAACACATGTCAGATTTAAAAGGTAAGTCTGTCTGATATTTACGTCTGATTATCAAGTCAACTCTATGTTCATTGTTGATAACATCTGGTTTTCTCTAATGAAGGGACCCCTGAGTACATGACTCTTTAAAGAGTGCCCTCTCCACATTTCTGTGATTAATAAATTAGCTTCTCTTCATAATCTATGATGTGAAATACTCCAATTTTAAGGTTTTTTTAAGGTAAATATAAGAAATGGCTTATTTTTATAACCACAATTGAATTGAAATAAAAAAGTTAGTTTTATATACTCACATAAATGTTTCCGTAGTTGACACTGTAGTATGCTAAAATAATAATCAACTTAAATTTAATACATTGCCCCATTTTAAAAGTGGGGAAATAAATTGCTTGGCCACTAGCAATTACTTTTAAATAATTACTCTACAAGCAAATCCTTTTGTTGATTATACTTTCCTGAAGAGTATCTTGATTTTTTTTTAAATAATTTTTACTGTGCTTTAAGTGGAAGTTTACAAATCAAGTCGGTCTGTCACATATAAGCTTATATACACCTTACTCCATACTCCCTTTTACTCTTCCCCTAATGAGTCAGCCTGCTCTCTCCTTTCGTGACCGTTTTGCCAGTTTCTAACCCTCTCTACCCTCCCATCTCCCCGCCAGACAGGAGACGCCAACACAGTCTCAAGTGTCCACCTGATACAAGTAGCTCACTCTTTGTCAGCATTTCTCTCCAACCCATTGTCCAGTCCCATCCATGTCTGATGAGTAGTCTTCGGGAATGGTTCCTGTCCTGGGCCAACAGAAGGTTTGGGGACCATGACGGCTGGGATTCTTCTAGTCTCAGTCAGACCATTAAGTCTGGTCTTTTTATGAGAATTTGGGGTCTGCATCCCACTGTTCTCCTGCTCCCTCAGGGGTTCTCTGTTGTGCTCCCTGACAGGGCAGTCATCGGTTGTGGTCGGGCACCATCTAGTTCTTCTGGTCTCAGGATGATGTAAGTCTCTGGTTCATGTGGCCCTTTCTGTCTCTTGGGCTCATAGTTATCGTGTGACTTTGGTGTTCTTCATTCTCCTTTGATCCAGTTGGGTTGAGACAAAATGATGCATCTTAGAAGGCTGCTTGTTAGCATTTAAGACCCCAGATGCCACACTTCAAAGTGGGATGAAGAATGTTTTCCTAACAGAATTTATTTTGCCAATTGACTTAGAAGTCCCCTTAAACCATAGTCCCCAAATCCCCGCCCTTGCTCCGCTGACCTTCAAAGCATTCAGGTTATCCCAGAAACTTCTTTGCTTTTGGTCCAGTCCAGTTGAGCTGACCTTCCCTGTATTGAGTATTTTCCTTCCCTTCACCTAAAGTAGTTCTTATCTACTATCTAATCAGTAAATAACCCTCTCCCACCCTCTCTTCCTCCCCGCCTCGTAACCACAAAATAATGTGTTCTTCTCAATTTATACTGTTTCTCAAGATCTTATAATAGTGGTCTTATACAATATTTGTCCTTTTGCCTCTGACTAATTTCACTCAGTGTAATGCCTTCCAGGTTCCTCCATGTTATGAAATATTTCACAGATTCGTCGCTGTTCTTTATTGATGTGTAGTATTCCATTGTGTGAATATACCACAATTTATTTAACCATTCATCCAATGATGGACACCTTGGTAGCTTCCAGCTTTTTGCTATTGTAAACAGAGCTGCAATAAACATGGGTGTGCATATATCTGTTCGTGTAAAGGCTCTTATTTCTCTAGGGTATATTCCGAAGAGTGGGATTTCTGGGTTGTATGGTAGTTCTATTTCTAAGTTTTTAAGAAAATGCCAGATAGATTTCCAAAGTGTTTGTACCATTTTACATTCCCACCAGCAGTGTATAAGAGTTCCAATCTCTCCGCAGCCCCTCCAACATTTATTATTGTGTGTTGTTTGGACTAACGCCAGCCTTGTTGGAGTGAGATGGAATCTCATCGTAGTTGTAATTTGCAATTCTCTAATGGCTAATGATCTAGAGCATTTTCTCATGTATCTGTTAGCTGCCTGAATATCTTCTTTAGTGAAGTGCGTGTTCATATCCTTTGTCCACTTTTTGATTGGGTTGTTTGTCTTTTTGTGGTTGAGTTTTAACAGAATCATATAGATTTTAGAGATCAGGCACTGGTCACAGATGTCATAGCTGAAAATTTTTTCCCAATCTGTAGGTGGTCTTTTTATTCTTTTGGTGAAGTCTTTAGATGAGCATAGGTGTTTGATTTTTAGGAACTCCCAGTTATCTGGTTTCTCTTCATCATTTTTAATAATGTTTTGTATTCTGTTTATGCATTAGGGCTCCTAACATTGTCCCTATTTTTTCTTCCATGAACTTTATCGTTTTAGTCTTTATGTTTAGGTCTTTGATCCACTTGGAGTTAGTTTTTGTGCATGGTGTGAGGTATGGGTCCTGTTTCATTTTTTTGCAAATGGATATCCAGTTATGCCAACACCATTTGTTAAAAAGACTATCTTTTCCCCAATGAACTGACACTGGGCCTTTGTCAAATATCAGCTGCTCATATGTGGATGGATTTATATCTGGGTTCTCAATTCTGTTCCATCGGTCTATGTGCCTGTTGTTATACCAGTACCAGGCTGTTTTGACTACTGTGGCTGTATAATAGGTTCTAAATTCAGGTAGAGTGAGGCCTCCCACTTTGTTCTTCTTTTTCAGTAATACTTTACTTATCCGAGGCTTCTTTCCCTTCCATATGAAGTTGGTGATTTGTTTCTCCATCACATTAAGAAATGTCATTGGAATTTGGATTGGAAGTGCCTTGTATGTATGGATGGCTTTTGGTAGAATAGACATTTTTACTGTGTTAAGTCTTCCAATCCATGAGCAAGGTATGTTTTTCCACTTTTATGTAGGTCCCTTTTAGTTTCTTGCACTAGTACTTTGTAGTTTTCTTTGTACAGATCTTTTACATCTTTGGTAGGATTTATTCCTAAGTATTTTATCTTCTTGGGGGCTACTGTGAATGGTATCAATTTGGTGATTTCCTCTTCGATGTTCTTTTTGTTGATGTAGAGGAATCCAAGTGATTTTTGTATGTTTATCTTGTAACCTGAGACTCTGCCGAACTCTTCTATTAGTTTCAGTAGTTTTCTGGAGGATTCCTTAGGGTTTTCTGTGTATAAGATCATGTCATCTGCAAATAGTGATAGCTTTACTTCCTCTTTGCCAATCTGGATGCACTTTATTTCTTTGTGTAGCCTAATTGCTCTGGCTAGGACTTCTAGCACAATGTTGAATGAGAGCGGTGATAAAGGGCATCCTTGTCTGGTTCCCGTTCTCAAGGGAAATGCTTTAAGGTTCTCTCCATTTAGAATGATGTTGGCTGTTGGCTTTGTATATAAAAAAAAAATAGAAGCCCTTTATTATTTTGGGGAACTTTCCTTCAATTCCTATTTTGCTGATAGTTTTTATCATGAATGGGTGTTGGACTTTGTCAAATGCCTTTTCTGCATCAATTGATAAGATCATGTGGTTTTTGTCTTTTGTTTTATTTATATGGTAGATTACATTAATGGTTTTTCTAATATTAAACCAGATTTGCATGCCTGGTATAAATCCCACTTGGTCGTGGTGGATTATTTTTTTGATATGTTGTTGAATTCTATTGGCTAGAATTTTGTTGAGGATTTTTGCATCTATGTTCGTGAGGGATATAGGTCTGTAGTTTTCTTTTTTTGTGGTGTCTTTACCTGGTTTTGGTATCAGGGATATGGTGGCTTCATAGAGTGAGTTGGGTAGTATTCCGTCATTTTCTATGCTTTGAAATAGCTTTAGTAGTAGTAGTGTTAACTCTTCTCTGAAAGTTTGGTAGAACTCTGCAGTGAAGCTGTCCAGGCCAGGGCTTTTTTTTGTTGGGAGTTTTTTGGTTACCTTTTCAATCTCTTTTTTCGTTATGGGTGTATTTAGTTGTTCTACTTCTGATTGTGTTAGTTTAGGTAGGTAGTGTTTTTCTAGGAATTCATCCATTTCTTCTAGGTTTGCAAATTTGTAAAGTACAATTTTTTGTAATAATCTGATATGATTCTTTTAATTTCAGTTGGGTCTGTTGTGATATGGCCCATCTTATTTCTTATTCAGGTTATTTGTTTCCTGTCCTGTATTTCTTTAGTCAGTCTGGCCAATGGTTTATCAATTTTGTTAATTTTTTCAAAGAACCAGCTTTTGACTTTGTTAATCCTTTCAATTGTTTTTCTGTTCTCTAATTCATTTAGTTCAGCTTTAATTTTTATTATTTGTTTTCTTCTGGTACCTGATGGATTCTTTTGTTGCTCGCTTTCTATTTGTTCAAGTTGTAAGGACAGTTCTCAGATTTTGGCTCTTTCTTCTTTATGTATGTGTGCATTTATCGATATAAATTGACTTCTGAGCACTGCTTTTGCTGTGTCCCAGAGGTTTTGATAGGAAGGGTTTTCATTCTTGCTGCATTCTATGAATTTCTTTATTCCCTCCTTAATGTCTTCTATAGCCCAGTCTATTTTGAGCACGGTATTGTTCAGTTTCTAAGTATTTGATTTCTTTTCCCTGATTTTTCTGTTATTGATTTCCACTTTTATGGCCTTGTGGTCTGAGAAGACGCTTTGTAATATTTTGATGTTTTGGATTCCGCAAAGGTTTGTTTTATGACCTAATATGTGATCTATTCTAGAGAATGTTCCATGTGTACTAGAAAAAAAAAATACACTTTGCAGCTGTTGGGTGGAGTGTTCTGTAGAAGTCTGTGAGGTCAGGTTGGTTGATTGTAGCAATTAGGTCTTCCGTGTCTGTATTGAGTTTCTTACTGGAAGTCCTATCCTTCTCCGAAAGTGGTGTGTTGAAGTCTCCTACTATAATTGTGGAGGTGTCTATCTCTTTTTTCAGTTCTGTTAAAGTTTGTTTTATGCATCTTGCAGCCCTGTCATTGGGTGCATAAATATTTAATATGGTTATATCTTGCTGGTCAATTGACACTTTAATCATTATGTAGTGTCCTTCTTTATCCTTTGTGGTGGATTTAACTTTAAAGTCTATTTCGTTAGAAATTAATATTGCTACTCCTGCTCTTTTTTGATTGCTGTTTGCTTGATATATTTTTTTTCCATCCTTTGAGTTTTAGTTTGTCTGTGTCTAGGTCTAAGGTGTGTCTCTTGTAGGCAGCATATATACAGATCGTGTTTCTTTATCCAGTCTGAGACTTTCTGTCTCTTTATTGGTGCGTTTAGTCCATTTACATTCAGCATAATTATAGATAAGTATGTGTTTAGTGCTGTCATTTTGATGCCTTTTTGTGTGTGTCGTTGACAATTTCATTTTTCCACTTACTTTTTTGTGCTGAGACATTTTTCTTTGTAAATTGTGTGTTTCTCATTTTCATAGTAGTTGAATTCATGTTTGCTGAGTCGTTATGTTTTTCTTGGTTTTTATTTTGAGTTATGGAATTGTTAGACCTCTTGTGGTTACCTTAATATTCACCCCTATTTTTCTAACTAAAAACCTAACTTGTATCGTCTTATATTGCCTTGTTTTCCTCTCCATATGGCAGTTCTATGCCCCCTGTATTTAGTCCCTCTTTTTGATTATTGTGATTTTTTACATAATGACTTCAACGATTCCCTGATTTGAGCATTTTTTTCTTTTTAAAATTAATCTGAATTTGTTTTTCTGATTTCCCTATTTGAGTTGATATCAGGATGTTCTGTTCTGTGACCTTGTGTTGTGTTGGCATCTGATAGTATTGATTTTCTGACCAATTTCCTTTAGTATTTCTTGTAGCTTTGGTTTTTGCCAATTCTCTAAGTTTGTGTTTAACTGTAAATGTTTTGATTTCACCTTCATATTTGAGAGAGAGTTTTGCTGGATATATGATCCTTGGCTGGCAGTTTTTCTCCTTCAGTGCTCTATATATGTCATCCCATTGCATCCTTGACTGCATGGTTTCTGCTGAGTAGTCTGAACTTACTGATTCTCCTTTGTAGGAGAACTTTCTTTTATCCCTGGCTGCTTTTAAAATTTTCTCTTTATCTTTGGTTTTGGCAAGTTTGATGATAATATGTCTTGGTGATTTTCTTTTTGAATCAATCTTATATGGGGTTCGATGAGCATCTTGGATAGATATCCTTTCGTCTTACATGATGTCAGGGAAGTTTTCTGCCAAAAGATCTTCAACTATTCTCTCTGTATTTTCTGTTATCCCTCCCTGTTCTGGAACTCCAATCACATGCAAGTTATTCTTCTTGATAGAGTCCCACATGATTCTTAGGGTTTCTTCATATTTTTAAATTCTTTTATCTGATTTTTCTTCAACTATATTGGTGTCAATTGCCTTATCCTCCATCTCCCCCACTCTGCATTCCAATTGCTCGATTCTGCTCCTCTGACTTCCTATTGAATTGTCTAATTCAGTAATTTTACTGTTAATCTTTTCGATTTCTGAATGCTGTCTCTCTATGGATTCTCGTAGCTTATTAATTTTTCCACTGTGTTCTTGAATAATCTTTTTGAGTTCTTCAACTGCTTTATCAATGTGTTCCTTGACTTTTCCTGTAGATTGCCTTATTTCATTTCTGAGGTCATCCCTGATGTATTGAAGCATTCTGTAAATTACTTTTTTATATTCTGCATCTCGCAATTCCAGATTGTATCTTCATTTAGGAAAGATTTTGATTCTTTAATTTGGGGAGTTGTAGAAGCAATCATGGTCTGCTTCTTTATGTGGTTTGATATCAACTACTGTCTCCGAGCCATCTATAAGATATTGTAATGATTTAGTTTATATTTGCTCACTGAGTCTTATCTTGTTTTGTTTTCTTTCAATATACATAGATGGGCTACTAGATTGCTTTGTCTTGATTTTTGTAGCCTTTGAATCACTTATGTCCTATTACCAGCTGGTTTGGGCTGTTACCAGATATATAAGCCTAAGAGTCCATTCACTATTCTTGAGTAGAATCTGATTTTGGGTCACCAAGTGTGTGGTATAGACTGTCACCTATTCACTTAAAGGAGTAGTGGTGATAGTTGTGTGCACCAGATTCTAGTAGCAGCAGGGGGCCACACTCCGGGGGGGGGCAGGATGCTGACAGGCTTCCCCCAAGTGCCAGTGAGGTAGTGTGTCTCTATTCCTAAAGCACTTTGGTGGGTGGGCTCTGCAGCTGTACCTTAGGCATGCAATGCATGTACCTTTACAGATTGATGGGTGTCACTATCCTCAGACCCCTATGGCAGGAGGCTAGGTGGTTTGGGTGGAGCTTCAGCCCTCAGTTCCCCATTGTGGGTCAGCGAGGGCTCTGTTTAATAGGTAGAGATATCAGACCTAGGAAACTTGTCTTTCCAGTAATCCACTAAAACAATTACAGTCAGATCACTATCAGAATTGCCTTTGCATTATAATAGCCACCTTGTTCCCTGTAGGGATGAAAGCCCAAGACTGTGGATCTTATATGCTTGGCTGGAGCTGGTTCTGTATTTTTAGTCCAATTTCGAGAAGTCGGGGAAGGATTTTTGGTCCCTGGGTTTTTTGTAGCTGCTTCTCTCAGGCCAGGAGAATGGGTTAGGAAAAGACAAAAAAAAAAAAAAAAATGCGGAACACTTCACTCTCTGGCCCAGGAAATTCCAATGTTAATGAAGCCACCTGGGAAGGGGGGGAGGGATCAGATAGATAGGAGAGAATAGCACCCAGGAATATAGACAAAGTTACTTATCTTGCTTGGTGATGACTGTTTTATCTGAGATTCCTGAGGGGTGTGTAGCCTGTGTGCGTTGGCTGGGTCGAGATTGCCCCCGAGGGTCAGGCCCCTGTCCTGTGCTTGTGCTGCCTCAGAAGCCATGGTCAGTTCCTCTGCTCCCAGTCCAAAGCTCAGTGCCAAGTTTCCCCAGCTGGGACACCGCACTTCAGGCTCCAAAACTAATCACTGCCTCCCGGTGTCTCCTCCTGTCAGCCGCTTTGTTGCGCTGCCTGTGTGCACTGGCTGGGCTTCCCTTGAGGTTACTTCTAGGGGCTAGGGCTGCCTTCCGTGTTTGCACCTTCTCAGGATGCCGTGCTCAGCTCCCCTGCACCTAGTCCAAAGCCCGGCGCCAAGGTTTCTGACTGGGACGCTGGCTCCAGGCTCTGAAAACAGTCACTGCTTCCCCGTGGTTGCTTGTTCTTTCGTTAGCCACTTCAGTGTGCAGCCTGCTTACACTGGCTGAGTCTCTGTCACTCAGGTCAACTCTTTAGATCTGTGTTTGATGGTTAGGGTTCGTATATTGTCATGTATGTGATCTATTCACTTGTTTTTCTGAGGCTTTGTCGCAAAAGGGATCCTAGGTAGCATCTACCTAGTCAGCCATCTTGGCCCCGCCTCCCTTATTGTTGTATCTAGATTATTAGTACTATTAATGGACACATAATAAATGTATAATTTATAATGTAGGAAAAGCCTATCCATAGATTATCAATATATAATTACTTAAATGTTACAATAAAAAACTAAAAATAGTAGAGGATTATTTTAAATAAAGTCTGAAAATGAAGAGAAACTATTGCATTCGAGCAATGCTATCATTTTATTGAAAATTGCAGGTCATTGAAATTATTGCTATGGTTTTAAACCTAAAGAACTTGTTTATTTGTTTAATTTTTCCTTCACTTGATTTTCTTTTGGGCGTATGCCTTAGAAAATGTATTCAAAGCCAGTTATACTACTGATGACTTGGTATTTCTCTGATTTATGTTAGCTGTGTAAATAAAGATACATATATGATGGAGATTTGTTATGGAATAGTATGTAGTGATCATCTAATTTATCATCTTTTTTTTTCCTAAAGAAGCTATGGTATAAATTGTCTTAAAATTTCCAGTTAGGGTATGCTGGTAGTAAACAGCATGGGCTTTTCTAAAGTCTGGAAACCTGGTGGCAGTGGTTAAGTGCTACAGCTGCTAACCAAGAGGTCAGTAGTTCGAATCCGCCAGGCATTTCTTGGAAACTCTGTTGGGCAGTTCTACTTTGTCCTACAGGGTCGGTATGAGTTGGAATTGACTTGACGGCAGTGGGTTTGGGTTTTTGGTTTTCTAAAGTCTTAGCTCACAAATTACTCTCCAGGTGACCTGACAAGTTATCATTCCTTGATCCTCTTTATTATTCTCTAATCCTATATTTGAAGACAATCACAGCAATTACTTTGCATATTACTGAGGGAATTAAATGAGATAAATTATTTTAAAAAGTTATAAGCGACAGTTAACATGGATTACAGCCAGAATGCTCCTTACTTTGGATGTGTTATCAGGAGGGACCAATCCCTGGAGAAGAACGTCATGCTTAGTAAAACAGAGGGAGAGCAAAAAAAGAAGGCCATCCACAAGATGGATTGACACAGTGGCTGCAACAGTGGGCTCAAACATTGCAATGATTGGGAGGATGGTGCAGAAACAGGTAACATTTTATGGTTACACGTAAGGTTCCTACAAGTTGGAACCAACTCAAGAACACCTAATAACAACAATAACATTGAGGATGATGATAACAATAGTAATGGTAATGAAAACTAGAGTCAAAGGCCTTAAAGCTAGGTGGTATCTGTTTTCCCACCCCAGTACGTTGATTCTGTTTATCCTACAGAGACATGTTACTTGAGAGACTGGTGTAAAAGAAAAAGAAATGTTATTAAAATTGGTGGTATACAGATTAAGAGTTCAATTCCAGAAATGATGAAGAAAGGAGCTCATAAACATGAACTATGGGTTAAATTAGTTTGTTACGTAGCTGTCACTAAAGAAACAAGCTGGTGTTGAATAAGAATGCCAAAATTTGTGCAAATATAGTGTTAATTAACACATAAAGAAGATGAAAAGAGTTTAGGTAATAATGGGCTATATGGACCATTCATTATGCATTCCATCACATGTCTACATAAACCATCAAACTTGAAAGGGATTATAAGCAAACCTGTCTGTTTTAAGAAAAGAAACAATATACTTCATTGGAATAAGTTATCAGGCGTGAGTTTAGAATATAAGTAAAGGCTATTCTTTATATGTTATAGATTTATTGTATTGAATATCAGCATTTTTATCTAGATTCTAGAAGCGTCATTGATAGCTAATCAATAACAGGAACTAAAAATAACATTTACCTCCATCTTAACTTTTAATTACATACAAACCTTTGTATATACCTTATTTGAATATATAAATCACAATTTTACTGAATAATTTCGTTCCTAAAATACTTAAAGATATGAATGGTTTTACCTTACTTCACTCACAGTTCTAATAGAAAAAAAAAGAATCTGAATTTAGTTTTTCAGTGTTAAATGCTAATATACATTTAAAAAATAATAATTATTTATTGAGATCATGAGCAATTTTTGAAAAAACAATTTATTCTTTTTATTTATTAAAATGAGTCCCCAGGTTGCATTAATCTTACTGTTTAGTTAAATGAGTAGAATTTGTGAAAATGGAATTAAGATGTTCAAACTAAAACATACAATTACTTATGATTTGTATTGGAATATCAGCCAGTACTAGAGTCCAATTTATTGAAAGTTCATGTACATAAGCTAAGTAATCAGAAAAAAAAAAAAAAAAAAAAGGAAAAGCTTTTGTAGATCTAGATGGATTCTTTCTATAATAACACATCCAAAAAGCTAATAAACAAGCAATATCAGGTGGCCTTTGGAAAGCTACTGGGGCAAGAGAACATTGGAAGTTTCCTAAAACTACTTGATCTCAGTATCTGAAGAATTGATCAAGTGCCTCCATGCTGTTAATGGCTAACTGAATAGAACCAAAGTGAGTACTAGATCATGATAATAATCTATCAAAATTCTGGAGAAATCTAAAAAAGGAGTAAACAACACTTTCAGGATACCAAAACCCCGTTGCTATGGAGTCGATTCTGACTCATAGCAACTCTATCGGATAGAGTAGAACTGCCCCATAGGGTTTCCAAGGATAGATGAGGGTAATTCTGTCTACTCCGTGTATTCGACACATCCTAGTACAAAGAAGGAGCCCTAGGTGGTATAGTGGCTAAGACCTCGACTGCTAACCAAAAGGTCCACAGTTCGAATACACCAGCCACTCCTTGGAAACTCTATGGGGCGATTCTACTCTGTCCTGTAGGATGGCTATGAATCGTAACTTACTCAATGGCAATGGGTAGTACAAGGAAAAGAAAAAAAAGAAAAATCAAGGCATTACCTTTATCTTCACTAAAACTAGCCGTACTTTTTTTTTTTTGCAAGTGAATACAACCCTGCAGATATTCTTATTGTTTAATAATATGGGATTGCAATGAAAGCTCAATGTGAGAATCTAAACTGTGGTATTTCAAAATGATTACCGCATACAGAGGAGCAGGTATAATAGTTCTATTTCTGATGCCATTAGTCAAGAAACAGTCAAGCTCCTGCTGACATTCTTATAAGAGATGTGGACAAACAGGAGGAAAGATCAAGATTCCCTTTGGTAAACACATGATGAACATCCCCACTGTCCATAGCAAAAGCACGGCTTGATAAAGGATCCTAGAAGGAGGGCCAAGTATTCCCAATATCCAGACCCAGATCCTTACTTTTGCTGCAGGTAATGCATTCATGATAAGTAACACGCCTTTGTATAAATTACGGTTAAAATCTCAACTTTCAAGTGTAAATCCAATTGCATGATATAAAAATATAGGTTAAGTGGGCATTTTTTTATCAGTAGGAAATTAACTTGCATTTTAAGCTAATGTTTAGGTTGGAGCTAAGTGAAAAACGAAAACTTCTTACTTAAAATTAAAAATCAATCTAAATAGTTTACAACATTAAGAAAAAAAAAGGATGTACTAAATAAGCGGCCACGGAACTCCTTAAGCTCAGCTATACTCACATATTTTAAATTGCATGCTATGGAAACATTGCCGTATGTTTAGAAAAAAAAGACATCTGTGATTTGGAGGAAATTTCAAATTTCTAATGGCAAACTTAAAGGGACCAAGTAACAAATAAGCCTGAGCTCTAATTGTATCAGCTCGTATGCACTTTTTTAAATGCTCAACATTACTTCTTTTTTCTCATTAATTTAGAACACTAAAACCATGCCTATGTGTACTGCTGCATGCTATCAAATGGTCTTATATTAATGTACTGTTAATGAATCCATATTTCTAACCTATCCTGATCTAAGGTATTAGACTTGATCTAAAAATAACTAAAGGGGCTTTATGTCTTTGGCGTCCTTGATCAATTTAATGTATGAGTCTTGTGGTCCTTTTTTTTTTTTTCTTTATGTACATTTCCATATCGTTTCTTTACATCTACATTGATGGATTACAAAATTCTAATAAATAGCTGTTGAAAGATTTATAGAAATAAAAAAAAAAATCAGTAATCGTTAAGAACGACCTAGAGATAATTGAAAAAAAAGTTGCTGTCAAGTTTATTCTGACTCATAGTGGCCCTGTAGGGCAGAAAAGAACTGCCCCATAGGGTTTCCAAGGAGCAGCTGGTAGATTTGAACTGCCGATATTTTGGTTAGCAGCTAAGTTCTTAACCACTGTGCTACCAGGGCTTCTACACCTAGAGATAGTCATTGTTAAAATCATGGTGAATCTTCCTCAATATTTTCTCGTAGATCGCATACTATTGCAAGATTGGGAACATACTGTATGTGCAATTTTGCATCATATTTTTTGGTTTCTTCATTTTCATTGCAATGTTTTAGTAATACTTTGAAATATTTCTTTTTGGCGGGGCGTTTAAATTTTTACTGTGCTAAAAAAAATTTTTTTTTAAGTGAAAGTGTACAAATCGAGTAAGTCTCATGTGAAAATTTATACACACCTTGCTATATACTCCTACTTGCTGTCTCTCTAATGAGAAAGCACATTCCTTCCCTCCACTCTCTACATTTGTGTCCATTTGGCCAGCTTCTGACTCCCTCTGCCCTTTCATATTCTCTTCAGACAGGAGCTGCCCCCATTGTTTCATGTATCTACATGATCCAAGAAGCTCACTCTTCACCAGTCTCATTTTCTATGCCCTAGTCCAGTCCAAATCCTGTTTGAAGAGTTGGCTTTGGGAGTGGTTCCTGTCTTGGGCTAACAGAAGGTCTGGGGACCATGACCCCAGGGGTCCTTCTAGTCTCAGTCAGATCATTAAGTCTGGTCTTTTTATGAGAATTTGAGGTCTGCATCCCACTGCTTTCCTGCTCCCCCAGGGGTTTTCTGCTTTGTTTCCTGTCAGGGCAGTCATCGGTTGTAGCTGGTCACCATCCAGTTCTGGTCGCAGGCTGATGCAGTCTCTGGTTTATGTGGCCCTTTTTTTTTTTTTTTTTTTTCTGTTTCTTGGGCTCATAATTACCTTGTGTCTTTTGTGTTCTTCATTCTCCTTTGCTCCAGGTGGGTTGAGGCCAATTGATGCCTCTTAGATGGCTGCTTGCTATCGTTTAAGACCCCAGAAGCCACTCTTCAAAGTGGGATGCAGAATGTTTTCTTAATAGATTTTATTCTGCCAGTTGACTTAGATGTTCCCTAAAACCATGGTCCCCAAACCCCCAACCCTGCTGGCCTTTGAAGCATTCAGTTTATTCAAGAAACTTCTTTGTTTTTGGTTTAGTCCCGTTGTGCTGACCTCTCCTGTATTGTGTGTTGTCTTTCACTTCACCTAAAATAGTTCTTATCTACTATATAATTAGTGAAAACCCTTCTCCCTCCCTCCCTCTCCACTCTCATAACCATCAAAGAATATTTTCTTCTCTGTTTAAACTATTTTTTGATTTCATATAACAGTGGTCTCATACAATATTTGTCCTTTTGCAACTAATTTCACTCAGCATAATGCCTTCCAGATTCCTCCGTGTTATGAAATGTTTCACAGTTTCATCGTTTTTCTTTATCAATGCATAGTATTCCATTGTGTGAATATACCATAATTCACTTATCCATTCCTCCGTTGATGGGCACCTTGGCTGCTTCCATCTTTTTGATACAGTGAACAGTGCTGCAATGAACACTAGTGTGCATATATCTGTTAGTGTATAGGCTCTTATTTCTTTAGGATATATTCCAAGGAGTGGGATTGCTGGATCGTACGGTAGTTCTATTTCTAGCTTTTTAAGGAAGCGCCAAATCGATTTCCAAAGCAGCTGTACCATTTTACATTCCGACCAGCAGTGTATAAGTGTTCCAGTCTCTCCACAACCTCTCCAACATTTATTATTTTGTGTTTTTTGGATTAATGCCAGCCATGATGGAGTGAGATGGAATTTCATTGTAGTTTTGATTTGCATTTCTCTGATGGCTAATGATCATGAGCATTTCCTCATGTATCTGTTAGCTACATGAATGTCTTCTTTAGTGAAGTGCCTGTTCATACCCTTTTCCCGTTTCTAATTGGGTAATTTGTCTTTTTGTAGTTGAATTTTTACAGTATCATGTAGATTTTAGAGACCAGACACTGATTGGGAATGTCATAGCTAAAAACTTTTTCCTAATCTGTAGGTAGACTTTTTATTCTTTTGGTGAAGCCTTTGGATGAGCATAGGTGTTTGATGTTTAGGAGCTCCCAGTTATCTAGCTTCTCTTCTGCATTGTTAGTAATGTTTTGTATACTGTTTATGCCGTGTATTAGGCTCCTAGCATTGTCCCTATTTTTTCTTCCATGATCTTTATCATATTAGATTTTATATTTAGGCCTTTGATCCATTTGAGTTAGTTTTTGTGTATGGTGTGAGGTATGGGTCTTGTTTCATTGTTTTGTAGGTGGATATGCAGTTATGTCAGCCCCATTTATTAAACAGACTGTATTTTCCCCATTTAACTGACTTTGGGCCTTTGTCAAATATCAGCTGCTAATATACAGATGGATTTATGTCTAGATTCTCAATTCTGTTCCATTGGTCTATTTATCTGTTCTTGTATCAGTACCAGGCTGTTTTGACTACTGTGGCTGTATAATAGGTTCTAAAATCAGGTAGAGTGAGGCCCCCCAATTTGCTCTTCTTCTTCAGAGATGCTTCAGTTTTCTGGGGCCTCTTTCCCTTCCATATGAAGTTGGTGATTTGTTTCTCCATCTCATTAAAGAATGTCATTGGAATTTGGATCAGAATTGTATTGTATCTATAGATCGCTTTTGGTAGAATAGACATTTTTACAACTTTAAGTCTTCCCATCCATGAGAAATGCATGTTTTTTCACTTGTTGTTGTTATTGTTGTTAGCTGCTGTCGAGTCAGTTCTGATTCATAACAACCCTACGCACAACAGAACAAAACACTGCCCGGTCCTGCACCATCCTCACAATCTTTGTTATGCTTGAACTCATTGTTGCAGCCACTGTGTTTGTTTGTTTATTTGTTTTGCCAACACCACAATTCAAAGGCGTCAACTCTTCTTCTGTCTTCTTCATTCATTGCCCAGCTTTCACATGCAAATGAAACGATTGAAAATACCATGGCTTGGGTCAGGTGCACCTTAGTCTTCAGGGTGACATCTTTGCTCTTCAACACTTTGAAGAGGTCTTTTGCAGCAGATTTGCCCAATGAAATGCTTCTTTTGATTTCTTGACTGCTGCTTCCATGGCTGTTGATTGTGGATCCAAGTTAAATGAAATCCTTGGCAACTTCAATCTTTTCTCCGTTTATCATGCTTTTGCTCATTGATCCAGTTGTGAGGATTTTTGTCTTCTTTATGTTGAGGTGTAATCCATACTGAAGGCTGTGGGCTTTGATCTTCATTAGTAAGTGCTTCAAGTCCTCTTCACTTCCAGCAAGCAATGTTGTGTCATCTGCATAACGCAGGTTGTTAATGAGTCTTCCTCCAATCTTGATGCCCCGTTCTTCTTCATATAGTCCATCTTCTCATATTATTTGTTCAGTATACAGATTAAATAAGTATGGTGAAAGAATACAACCCTGACGCACACTTTTCCTGACTTTAAACCAATCAGTATCCCCTTGTTCTGTCCAAACAACTGCCTCTTGATCTATGTAAAGGTTCCTCATGAGCACAATTAAGTGTTCTGCAATTCCCATTCTTTGTAGTGTTATCCATAGTTTGTTATGATCCACACAGTGAAATGCCTTTGCATAATCAATGAAATACAGGTAAACATCCTTCTGGTATTCTCTGCTTTCAGCTAGGATCCATCTGACATCAGCAATGATATCCCTGGTTCCACATCCTCTTCTGAAACCACCCTGAATTTCTGGCAGTTCACTGTCAATATACTGCTGCAGCAGTTTTTGAATGATCTTCAGCAGAATTTTGCTTGTGTGTGATATTAATGATATTGTTCTATAATTTCCACATTCAGTTGAATCACCTTTCTTGGGAATAGGCACAAATATGGATCTCTTCCAGTCAGTTGGCCGGGAAGCTGTCTTCCATATTTCTTGGCATAGACGAGTGAGCACCTCCAGTGCTGCATCTGTTTGTTGAAACATCTTAATTGATATTCCATCAATTCCAGGAGCCTTGTTTTTCGCCGATGCTTTCAGAGCAGCTTGGACTTCTTCCTTCAGTACCGTCGGTTCCTGATCATATGCCACCTCTTGAAATGGTTGAATATTGACTAATTCTTTTTGGCATAATGACTCCATGTATTCCTTCCATCTTCTTTTGATGCTTCCTGCGTCATTTAATATTTTCCCCATGGAACCCTTCACTCTTGCAACTCAAGGCTTGAATTTTTTCTTCAGTTCTTTCAGCTTGAGAAACGCTGAGTGTGTTCTTCAGTTTTGGTTTTCCATCTCCAGGTCTTTGCACATGTCATTACAATACTTTACTTTGTCTTCTTGGGAAGCCCTTTGAAATCTTCTGTTCAGTTCTTTTACTTCATCAATTCTTCCTTTTGCTTTAGCTGCTCAATACTCAACAGTAAGTTTCAGAGCCTCCTCTGACATCTACCTTGGTCTTTTCTTTCTTTCCTGTCTTTTCAGTGACCTCTTCCTTTCTTCATGGATGATGTCCTTGATGTCATTCCACAACTCATCTGGTCTTTGGTCACTAGTGTTCAATGCATCAAATCTATTCTTCAGATGGTCTCTAAATTCAGGTGGCATATACTCAAGGTCATATTTTGGCTCTCGTGGA
This sequence comes from Elephas maximus indicus, assembly GCF_024166365.1. Classification (NCBI taxonomy): domain Eukaryota; kingdom Metazoa; phylum Chordata; class Mammalia; order Proboscidea; family Elephantidae; genus Elephas; species Elephas maximus. The sequence goes on along the minus strand of NC_064827.1, from coordinate 89,573,376 downwards.
CTTGCTCTGATTTTCTTCTGTTTCGGCTTGAACTTGCATATGAGCAATTGATGGTCTGCTCCACAGTCAGCCCCTGGCCTTGTTCTGACTGATGATATTGAGCTTTTCCATCGTCTGTTCCCACAGATGTAGTCAATTTGATTTCTGCATGTTCCATCTGGCGAGGTCCATGTGTACAGTCGCAGTTTATGTTGGTGAAAGAAGGTATTTGAAATGGAGAAGTCGTTGGTCTTGCAAAATTCTATCATTCAATCTCTCTCATTGTTTCTATCACCAAGGCCGTATTTTCCAACTACTGATCCTTCTTCTTTATTTCCAACTTTTGCATTCCCATTGCCAGTAATTATCAATGCATCTTGATTGCATGTTCGATCAATTTCAGGCTGCAGCAGCTGATAAAAATCTTCTGTTTCTTCATCTTTGGCCCTAGTGGTTGGTGCATAAATTTGAATAATAGTCGTATTAACTGGTCTTCCTTGTAGGCTTATGGATATTTTCCTATCACTGACAACGTTGTACTTCAGGATAGATCTTGAAACGTTCTTTTTGACGATGAATGCAACACCATTCCTCTTCGAGTTGTCATTCCCAGCATAGTAGACTATATGATTGTCCGATTCAAAATGGCCAATACCAGTCCATTTCAGCTCACTAATGCCTAGGATATCGATGTTTATGTGTTCCATTTCATTTTTGATGATTTCCAATTTTCCTAGATTCATACTTCGTACATTCCAGGTTATGATTATTAATGGATGTTTGTAGCTGTTTCTTCTCATTTTGAGTCGTGCCACATCAGCAAATGAAGGTCCCGAAAGCTTTACTCCATCCACATCATTAAGGTCGACTTTACTTTGAGGAGGCAGCTCTTTCCCAGTCATCTTTTGAGTGCCTTCCCACCTGGGGGGCTCATCTTCCAGCACTATATCAGACAATGTTCCACTGCAATTCATAAGGTTTTCACTGACTAATGCTTTTCAGAAGTAGACTGCCTGGTCTTTCTTCCTAGTCTGCCTTAGTCTGGAAGCTCAGCTGAAACCTGCCCTCCCTGGGTGACCCTGCTGGTATCTGAATACCAGTGGCATAGCTTCCAGCATGACAGCAACATACAAGCCCCCACAGTATGTAGGTGGAATTATGAAATATTTCTTATGGTTGCAAAAGTGCCCTTTACTTTGTTGTAAGGTAATATCTATTTTTGACATTTCCAATAGTTTTGCTATTATAATTTATAGTTTGATTAGCATTTGTATTCAAGAATTTCTTAGTATTTACATAAAATGTGATGAAACTAAAATTAGTCAGTTCAAAAGAATGAAATTTTATGAAAAAATAGAACTTATTTCTAAATGGAATTAAATAAACCATCGTAGTGGGGTTTTTCATTACTCACCCTTTTCCAATATTTTTGTGATTCTTTCTGGACCACATTTATTTATTTTTTTCTAACCTCTTCCTGTAATTGAGATGTCTGAAACAAATCTCTGTATCCTAAAAGACCAGAGACACATAACAAATATTGAACATTGTTTTGTGCATGACAATAAAAGTGATTTAGATAATGAATTTTCAAACCATCTGAGCTTTGTTATATGTTGACTAAAATAATGGGACCTCTGAATTTTGTTTGCACTTGAACGGATACCGGTTAGCACTACAGCTTTTGGGAGCATCTTGCTCTTGAGTATTCTATAAGGTCTAGCATTTCCCCAATGCACTTCTAAGTTGGAATCAATCCACATGAAGTTATGACCATATATCAAACTTCCTCAGGGCTTACTATTGATTCTGTATCCTTGGTGATGTGTGCAACATTTCCTAAGTTAGTACTGTCTTCAAATTTAATTAACATTCTGTTTACTTCTGTGATGGTTAAGATTGTGTGTCATTTTGGCTGGGCCGTGATTCTCAGTGGTTTGCCAGTTATGTAATGACATAGTTTGGCGGTTATGTAATGATGTAATTCAGGGGTTATGTAATGATGCAGTTATATTTATGATATAATGTAATCATCCCCATGATGTAATCTGTTGTGATCACCAAATTGGTTGTAAGGGTAGTTTCCTCTGGGGTGTGGCCTGCATCCAATATTTATGGACATCCTGGCAAAGCTTGCTGGCTTTTCCTTGTTCTCTATCCTACATGCAGTTCATCATCATCTGACCTCTGGTTCGTGGGACTTGAGACAGTGGCATACAGTATTACCTGCTGGTCTTGGGATCCATTGGCCTCTGTAGCCTGTGAGCCAGCAGCCTGTCTTTCCTAGCTATCTTGGATTTGTCAGCCTCTATAGTTTTACACTTGTTAAGCGCTATGGCTCCTAGCCAAAGTGTTGTTAGTTCGAATCCTCCAGGCGCTCCTTGGAAACTCTGTGGGGCAGTTCTACTCTGTCCTGTAGGGTCATTATGAGTCAGAATCGACTCAACGGCACTGGGTTGGTTTTTTTTTTTTTTTTATAGCCTGTGAGCTAGCAGTCTGCTGTCTGATCTGCCAATCGGGGGTTCGTCAGCCCCTACAGCTAAGTGAGTCAGAAGAAGACTCCAGTCTGACACCTGACCTATGGACTTGGGATTTGCCATCTTCTACATGTTGTATGAGTCATTTATTTGAGATAAATCTCTCTGTCTAAACAACCGGGTAAGACATTTCCTTGAGATAAATTTCTCTCTCTCCATATGCTTATATATATACATATATATATACACACTCACACATATATATGTATGCATACATGAATATACATATATATGTATGGATGGATACATACATATATACACGCACACACACACACACACACACACTCTTCACTGGTTTGTTTCTCTAGAGAACCCAGTCTAAGACAACCTCCTACTTCCCATAATTAATGAGTCTGTTTAAAAGAAGTGGACCTACCACTAAACCTTGTAGCAGTCCTCTAGACACCTCCTCCGTGCTAGAAAAATTGTCATTTATTATTAACCCTTTCATGTGCTACTTCAACCAATTTTTACCCTATGTAAAACTGCTCATATCCAAGCTAATTTAGACTAATTCTTTGAGTAAAATTTTATAAGATACACTATCCTTTTGCTTTGCTCAAATCAAGATATACCACATCTATTGCTGCTTTCATCTATTAATCTCTTAACTTGATCCACAAGGAAAAAAAAAAAAGGCAATTAAATTTGCCTGGCATGCTTTTTTCTTTGTAAAAGCATACTGCTTGCTTTTCATAATTCATTTATCCTCTAGATGTCTTCCAATATTTATCTTAGGATTTGTCTCCTTATTTTACTAAGAGTTGAGATGACTGCTGCTTTCCTTTTAAGAACACAGTACCTTGGTTGTTGATAGCTTTTCTCTTTTATAGTCTCGGGTTACCTGTGAAAACAGACAAAGCTGTACTCATCACCGGGAAGCTAGCTCACTGAATAGATTATGTCTCCGTGGTCCGTCTGGAAATTATGGCATAAAAATCAATACTTTTTAAACTCCTCAACATTCAGGATTGTATGAGGGAAAAACAATATGGTTTTTCTTTCTATATCAACCCCATCCTCCATTGTGTTTAACAAGATCTTTATTACTGTGCATGCTAATTGCTTCAACTTCTTACCTTTGCTTTTTTTTTTTTTTTGGCTTGTTGTTAAGAATGAGTTTTGAAAGCAGGTCAATATTCTAGTCATTTCAAAGTCTTTGTGAATTTCATTATCTTCTCCTCATTAATTAGTATATACACATATGCAATACTTATTTATTCTTTGAAAATCCCTTTGGATATTATTAACATGTCCTTTTTTTTTGAGGTGGGGGTATTTTTCTGAGCTTTTATTTTTCCTAAAAGTCTCATCTCATTATTTTTGTATTCTTGAAATTTGGATTCCACAGATCTTTCCTTCCTCTGGTACAACTTTTCTTCATTTCTGCAATATTTATGCCCATGACTGGTATACTTGATGTAGAGCATTCGGCCTTATTAAGTCTGTTCTTGAATTCATTAATTTTTGTTATTCTCTCAGCAATAATTAACATATACAAAGTCTAAGCAATTTTTTTTTTTAAGAATCAGATACAACCTTCCTTTATATATTCCCCGTTCTCAGACAGGTTAAGTCAAGCCTAGTCAATTTTAAATTCAAGAGTGCAGGAAGGTGGGAAAGATAACCATTTAGGAAGCTATTGCAAAATTCCTGGAAAATGTGAATATGGGCTAGTCCTTGTAAAGAAGAGCTAGAATAGAGGGGATGGAGTTAAAGGTATATAAAAGGCCTTGGCAGCTGAGAAGATGCTGGAGGCTGCGTTTCCATCTCCTTGGTTTTATTTCTCGTCCTTCCGTGGTAAGCTAAATCAGTGCTTCTCAAATATGTTATGCACATTATTTACCTGAGATTATTATTAAAATTGGATTCTGATTCAGTAAAACAGGGTTAAGACTTGAGATTCTGCATGGCTAAAAGCCCCAGCGTGGTTCTGATGTTGATGCCAGTCCTCTGGCCACACATTGTGGCTCAGTGACCATCTGGAATTTATAAGGAAGAACACCCCATTCTACACTCAACCTCAAAAATAATTCTTCTCAAAACCATTGATGATCAAAGCAAACCTATTTTCATATTCCTATAGAATCTCAAACAATAACTCACTCCTATGGATATGAGTGACAATAATATTTTAAAATATCGTCTTTAACAAATAACATATTTTTATGCATAGTGCTACATTTCTAGCTGTAAGAAATAGTTAGAGGAGCTTTGGACACCAAGGCAGGACTTTTCAAATCATTTCAAGGAGGCTTCCACCTGAGTATAGGATCTTCTACTTTGTATAAACAATTATATAAATTCAATGGAGATGTTTAAATTTTACCAGAAATAATGATAGTAGCTTGGTTAGGAGTTGATTCTTGGATGTGAGAAGAGAATATTGATGCAGAGAATGTTTAAGAGTCACTTATCCAACATATATAGAAACACATAAACATATATATTAACACATATTTTCTGAATGCATTCTCTTGTCAACTTTATTGAAGTATAATTTATATGCAATAAACTGCATCTGTTTAAAGTGTACAATTCAACAAGTTTTGGCAGTTGTATACAGCTGTGAAACTATCAGAATCAACATATAAAAACATTTCCACCACCCCCAAAAGATTTCTTGTATCATTTTACTGTCTACTCCTCCCTCTACCACTCACCTCAGGTAACCTCCGATCTGCCTTTTGTCTCTAAAAATTAGTTGGCATTATACGTAAATGGAATTACACGGTATTACTATTTTGTCTGGCATCTGTCACTCAGCATAATGATGATGAAGTTTATGTTAAACCATAAATTAAGAAAACAAATTCATCTGTATATAAAGGAGGTAATACACAATGAACAAATTGGGTTTATCTCAGAAAGCACCACTGGTTTAATATTAGGAAGTCAGTTGATATAATTCACAATATTAGCAAAAAAATTCAATCTTTATAGCAGAGAAAAGATGACATAGAAGAATATCTTCAATCTTGAGAATTGTAAAGTTTCTTTAGGTAGCACACAAACACTACTGTTTGTTAGGAAAAAAGAAGAGAGATAAATTGGTTTTCATCAAAGTTTAAATACAGGGTCATCAAAAGCAACCATTAAGAAAATAAAAATGGGCATGAAGGAACACTTCTTGAGATGTGTGAGGATTAATTTATGTGTCATTTTTTTTTTATTTAATCAAACACTAATCTAATAACCTAGGTGGTGTTGTGAAGGTAATTTGTAGATGTGGTTAACATCTACCAGGAATTGACTTTAAGTAAAGGAGATTACTAATGACTATGTGGGTGGACAAGAGCCCTGGTGGTGCAGTGGTTAAGCACTATCCTGCTCACCAGAAGGTCTGCAGTTCAAACCTACCAACTGCTCCAAGGAGAAAGATGTGGCAGCCTGCTTCTGTAAAGATTTACAGCCTTGGAAACCATAGAACTGCATATGGGGCAGTTCTACTCATACTCATAGGGCCAGTATGAGTCCAAATCAACGCAATGGCAATAAGTGTATATGGGTGGACTTTATTCAATCAGTTGAAGGCCTTAATAGAAGAACACTGAGGTTTTCCAGAGAAAAAGACCACAAAGTTAACTCCAGTCAGTGGAAATGCCCTAAGTATTTTGGACTTGCCAGCCCCCACAGTCACATGAGCCAAATGTTTAAAATAAATGTGTGTGTGTGTGTGTGTGTTGGATTTGTTTCTCCAGAGTACTCTAACAGGATGGTAACATCCTATATCTTGATTGAGACCCTTAACCTGTTGCCATCCAGTGGATTCCCACTGAAAAAGATGCTATAGCACAGAGTAGAACTGCCCCATTAGGTTTCCAAGGCTGTAAATCTCTGTGGAAGCAGACTGTCCCATCTTTCTCCTGCAGAGCGGCTGGTGGGTTCAAACCACTGACCTATCAGTTAGCAGCTAAGATTTTTAACCGCTGTGCCACCAGGGCTCCTTACACAGGTCTATATACGTGTCAAAATTATTAGAGCTATACACTTATGTTTTTCAAATTTTTATTTCAATAAAGCACTGTTAACAATAGACTTTAAAATGCCCTTTATACACACTCACACACACACACACACACAAACCAGTTAGAAAGCATAATGACAGAAAAACCGTGTTTAAAATAGCAGCTACACTCATCACCATCTTGCTACCACCAACATAATCATTGATTTAGTCGACGATCATCAATGAGTGCTAAAACCTTTTGGGGTGAAATGTTGAGTAACAGGGTATTCATATGACCTGAAATGATCATTTCAAGTTTATCTATTAATTACAAAACAAGAAAGGTATCATTACAACTTAAAAATTCAGTATACTCAATGATGAGGCGAATATATATGTGTCTCTGAGAATGATGTGATAGAATGTTCAAGAGAAACCTTGCTTGTGGTGCATCTTACAAGAAAACTGATCTGGAATCTACAAAAATGCCGATGGCATGAAAGATGAAAAACAAGAAATATCTGTTGGTTATTTTAGGTCAAATGTTGGCAAATGATGGCAAAACTTATTTTTTAAATAAAGTTTTATTGAGGCACAATCATGCTCATTTGTTACGTATTGTCTGTGACTGCTTTCATGCTATAATGGCATAGTTGAGAAGGTGTGATAGAGACCATTTGATCCACAAAACTTAAAACAGTTACTACCTGGCCCTTTATAGAAAGAGATTGCAAAGCTCTATTCTAGATTAAGAGTACTGAAGAGAAATTTCGAGTTAAAGTAATACAGGAATCTTTTTGGTTCCTGGATTTAAAAGAGCTCTAAAGAGCATATCTGAGGCAAGTGAAAACATTTAAACATGGCCTATTTTAGATAATACTGAATCTTTGATAATTTTATTGGGTGCAAGGAATTGTGGCTATAAACAGAATTTCATTACTTTTCAGAGATACATGCTGATGGGCTTAATGGGGAAAAGTATAATTTTGGCTACTTTCATTTAGCTCAGGAAGAGGCTGAAAGATTTATACAGACAGATAATCTATTTAACTGGGTATAGATATGGACAAGGAAATAAATGTAGATATTGATAGATAAAAGTCTATTAATCTATATAGTTACATATATTCTATGATGGTAAAAGATGGTTATAAATAGATATATTTGTTTAAATGTGCATATATATCTGTATATGTACATTAGACATATGCACACACATGTATAAACATACAAACATATACATCTGGGAGAGGCAATTGGTGAATTTAGATCCAGAGTATATGGCTGGTCTTTGTACTGTTTTATCAACCGTTTTGTAGGTATGAATATTTATAGAGAGGACGTACAATTTAAAAAGTCTTGGAAGAAAATATATAATATCTTCATGATCATAAGTTCACAAAGGAAAAGGGTAACCATAAAAAAAAAGATGAATTTCATTACATTAAAACTAAGAATGTCTGTTAATCAAAAGTACATTAAAGAAAGTAAAATTAAATAGTACAATCTGGGAGAGATACTTGCAAATTTTATAGCACAAAAAGGATAAATATTCCAAATACATTTTTAAATGTCATAGAAATCAAGAAGAAAAACAAACCATTGATTTAAATAAAATAAAAGAGGATCGTTCCATGACCTTTTTCCTACTGAAACATATTTTGGTTTTGGATTAAAAGAAAAGTGTTTACAGAGTATGAGTTAAGTGGCAACTCACAGGATACCCTTTAGTTTTGAACCTTCTTAATTTTTATTATACACCCTGTTACAGGACCCACTCAAATTATGTGTTGAAGTCCTAAATCATATATTTGTAAATATTACCCTGTCTGGAAATAGGGTTTTTCTTTAGTCTTTTTAATGAGGTCATGCCAGAGAAAGATGGGTCCTAAACCTAATTGTTTCTGAGCAGTGTCTAATGAAAAGAGCAGAATAGACAAGATACACACATAGAGGCAAGACAGATGCCAAGGAGCTTCAAAGAACTCCAGGGGCTACTGACGAAGACGAACCCTAGAAGTGGTATCCTTATTTGGATTTCTAGCTTGCAAAACTGTGAGAAAACAAATTTCTGTTTTAAAAAGCCACTTGGGGTATATTTCATTATGGCAGCCCTAAGTAACAAAGACACACTATCAGGTATGTAAATGAAGTATTTATATTACTAACTTCTACTCTTCTGTAATCCATACTGAAGTTTGTAGTCTTTGATCTTCATCACTAAGTGCTTCATGTTCTTTTCACTTTCAGCAAGCAAGGTTGTGTCATCTGCATATTGCAGGTTGTTAATGAGTCTTCCCCTAATCCTGATGCACTGTTCTTCTTCAGAAAGTCTAGCTTCTCGGATTATTTGCATAGCATAGAGATTGAATAAGTATGGTAAAAAGATACAACCATGATGCACACCTTTCCTGATTTTAAACCATGCATTATCCACTTGTGTTGTTTACATGCTTGCCTCTTGGTCTATGTACAGGCTCCTCATGAGCACAAATAAGTGTTCTGGAATTTCCATTCTTCACAGTGTTATCCGTAATTTGCTCTGACCCACATAGTCGAAAGTCTTTACATACTCGATAAAACACAGATAAATATCTTTCTGGTATTCTCTGCTTTCAGTCAAGATGGTTCTGACAACAGCAATGATATCCCTCATTCCATGTCCAATTCTGGATCCAGTTTGAATTTCAGTCAGTTCCCTGTCGAAATACTGCTGCAACCATTTTTGAATTAGATTCAGCAAAATTTTATTTGAGCATGATATTAATGACATTGGTAATGTCTGCATTCTGTTGGATCACCTTTCTTCGGAATACGTACAAATATGGATCTCGGTCCAGTCTTCCAGTTGCTGTCTTCCAAATTTCTTGGCATAGACAACTGAGCACTTCCAGTACTGTAGCTGTTTCTGCTCATTTGAGTTGTGCTACGTCAGCAAATGAAGGTCCCAAAAGCTTTACTCCATTCACATCATTAAGGTTGATTCTACTTTGAGGAGGCAGATTTTGCCTAGTTGTATACTGAGTGCCTTCCAACCTGAGGGGCTCATCTTCTAGCAGTATATCAATGTTCCACTGCTATTCATAATGTTTTCACTGGAGGAAGACTCATTAACAACCTGTACTATGCAGATGAAACAATCTTGCTTGCTGAATTCGAAGAAGGCTTGAAGCACTTACTGACTAAAATTGAAGGCTACAGCCCTCAGTGTGGATTATACCTCAACACAAAGAAAATAAAAATCTTCACAACTAGACCAATAAGCAACATCATGATAGAGAAAAGATTGAAATTGTCGAGGATTTCATTTTACTTGGATTCACAATACCATGGAAGCAGCAGTCAAGAAATCAAACAATATATTGTACTGAGCAAATCTGCTACAAAAAAACCACTTTAAAGTGTTAAAAAACAAAGACATAACTTTGAGGACTAAGGTGCACCTGACCCAAGCCAAGGTATTTTCAACCACCTCATATGCACACAAAAGCTGGACAAAGAATAAGGAAGACCAAAGAAGAACTGATGCATTTGAATTATGATGTTGGTGAAGACTATTGAATATACCACAGACTGCCAGAAGAATAAACAAATCTGTCTCAGAATAAGTATAGCCAGGACTCTTCTTAGAATCAAAAAATGAGGAGGCTTAGTCTCACGTACTCTGAACACATTATCAGGAGGGACCAGTCTCTGGAGAAGAACATCATGCTTGGTAAAGTAGAGTGTCAACGAAAGAGAGGACAGTCCTCAACAAAATAGGGCAGCAACAATGTTCTCAAACATAGCAATGATATGAATATGGTGCATGACTGGGCAGTGCTTCCTTTTTTGTGCATAGGGTTGCTGTGAGTCAGAACCAGCTCAATGACGCCTAACAACAACCACAGCTCTCCAGTCTGTTGCATTTCATAAATCTCTACATTTCAGGTTTATTTACGATAAGCCTTCTAATCAGACCAGGTATATTCTGCTAAAACTTAGAGAAGAGCTTTCCTGGTTATCTTTTCATGAGCATATACCATGACATTTTTTAGGGAAGTCAGGTAGATGTCCACAAGACCTTGGGGTCCAAAGAGGGGAGAGTATGTTATAAATCCTGTGTTAACCCTTTTCATCCCATACAGAATGGAAGGGAAAGCCCTTTTGATGGGGGAGTGGGAATTCAAGCACCTTCCAAAGAAAAGGAAAGCTCCTATAACAAAAAGAAAGGGATTTTTTAAGAAACACTGCCATGAAGACTGCCCTCAAGGACCATAACAGTATATATATATTTTCTCACTTCCCATCTAGTTTTTGGCACATATAGAGGCTTCATCAAGTTTATTAACAAGGTAAATGGGTATGTGGTTGATTAAAAGGATATATGAATAAATCGTATTAATATTTGTAGACAATAAAGATTGTGCTGTCTAACTCTGGGATGTCTGAAAACAGTTTTCTCTAGTCTATAATACCAAAAATGAAAACAAGTCTCATATAGGAATAGAAACGTTTAAGGGAATTGTAGTACCTCTGCTTTAAAGTAGTTGTATAATTCACTCCAAAGAAGTGTTTTGTCTTGTATGTTTTAATACATCCTATAGGGTCGCTATGAGTTGGAATCGACTCGACGGCACTGGGTTGGTGGGCTGGGAATAAACTTTTAAATATAATGTTTCCAGTTTGCCTACTCACCCTCCAGTCAAATAGCCATAGTTTTGTGTACAGAACTATTAAACAAACTGATAATTACTCTCTTTACAAAATATGATCCAAAATATGGACCCTATATTTAATGAGTATTAAGCCAAAATGGAAGTTAAAATTTGCCTCATAAATATCCTCTATAGGACTAGATTTTTTTTCGTAAACTATCCCCAATAAAATCAGACAGTTTTAATAAAACTTTACTGACTCAGTCAGCCACTATTTCTCCTATTTGGGGCTAAGTTCTTAATTCTATTCAAACAAAATCCTATTTTACAAAATCCAAATAGAAGTTGATCCACTCTTTTGGCAAATTTCTCTGGTGAATTAGGCATATTCTATCTTTTTCCAAGAGTTACAAATATAATTAACTTCTGTCATCTTTTCTGAGACCTATAGAAAAATTAACAGATTTTGATCCATTGAAGACTATGCACGTGGCTTTTCCCTGAGATATTTCATACGGTAACTTAGATCCTTTAAGAAAAATATTCACACAGATGGGCAGCATAATTCTTGTTTTTTTTTTTTTTTTAACTATTGAAATTTCATGTGTTAGATGAGAAAATGATTTCCCACCCACCACCTTGTTTTATACCAGCGTTCAGAAAACTTTTACTGTAAAGGGCCAGATAAGAAATACTTTAGACTTTGTAGACCATATGGTCTCTCTCACAACTACTCAACTCTGCCATTGCAGTGCAAAAGCAGCCACAGACAATATGTAAACTAGCAAGTGTGGCTATGTTCCAATAAAACTTTATTTATAAACATTGAAATTTGAATTTCATATAACTTTCGCAGGTCACACAGGATTTTTTTGAGAAATTTTTCCAACAATTTAAAATGTAAAAACCAATATAGCTCACAGATCATACAAAAACAGGCAGTAGGCCAGATTTGGGCCACAGTTCACAATTTGTCAGCTGCTATTCTATTCCAAAAGAAACCACTTTTTTCTTTTTTTCCCCTCTCCAACAACTCCAAGATGTAAAAACAAAAGACAGTAAGATTACTAACAGGTTATAATCTACTAACATGGAGAAATATATCCAATCCACCTTTGTATTTCTAGGGCTGCTCCTACTCTTGGCAGGACTTGGGAGAAGTACACAAACTCAGGCATCTGATTCATAGCATGCTTCCCTTCTCTTTTCACCTCGATTTCAATCCCTCATCATCTTCCTTGACCGAGTGGGGATGGTGGACGCCCCAGCATGAATATCCTACATTTTGCACAGTACCAGCACCTCTCAAACAGCAATGCATTGTCCACTTCTCAGACTAAGGATAGGCACCCTGCTGCCCTGTCATCTGAAGGAGACAAACCAGACTATACAGGCCCTGGGAGGGGGCTCAGAGCTGTTTGGACAGGGAATTCAGTGTCTTGGATACCCCAACTGTGTTGCAGAAGGTGTGGGCCCTTAGAGGGGCACATTCCCTTTTGCTCCACTGACTTCTTACACTTTGACATACTAGGGCAGGGGCCCCTTCTTCAGTAACTAGAAAATATGGCCTTGGTGATAGAAACAACACTGGAGATCGCATTATATAATTTTGCAAGTGACTTATTCATTGGAAATACATTTTTCCAAAAACATAAATGGTGACTATACACATGGACCTAGCCAGATGAAATATGCAGGAATCAAATTGCCTACATCTGTGGAGAGAGGCTATGTAGAAGCTCAATATCATCATTCAGAACAAGGCCAGGGGCTGACTGTGGAACAGACCATGAATTGCTCATATGTAAGCTCAAGCTGAAGCTGAAGAAGGGGCCCTTGCACTAGTATGAAACTTGGTCTTGAACATACAGTAGCAAAAGTGAAAGGAAGAAATGAAGTAAAAGAGCTGAATAGAAAATTTCAAAGAGAGTCTTCAGAAGACAAAGCAGAGTATTATAATGAAATGCGCTAAGATCTTGAGTTAGAAAACCAAAAGGGAATAACACTCCCTGCATTTCTCAAGATGAAAGAACTGAAGAAAAAATTCAAGCTTCAAGTTGCAATACTGAAGGATTCTATGGGCAAAAATTGAATGGAGAAAGTGTCAAAAGGTAATGGAAGGAATACACAGAGTAACTGTAGGAAAAAGAATTGGTCAAAGTTCAACTCAGGCATTTCAGGAGCTAGCATATGATGAAGAACCCATTGTACTGAAGGAAGAAGTCCAAGAAGCACTGAAGGCATTGGAAAAAAACAAGGCTTCAGAATTTGATGGAATACCAGTTCAAATATTTCAATAAAGGGATGCAGTGCTGGAGGTGTTCACTCATCTATGCCAAGAAATTTGGAAAACACCTACCTGGCCAACTGATTGGAAGAGATCCATATTTGTGCATGTTCCAATGAAAGGTGATCCAACAGAAAGCAGAAATTTTCAAACTCCGTCATTAATATCACATGCAAGTAAAATTTTGCTGAAGATAATTCAAAAAATAGTTAAAGAAGTACATTGACAGGGAACTGCCAGAAGTTCATGCCAGATTCAGAAGAGGATGAGGAATACAGGATATCATTGCTGATGTCAGATGGATCATGGCTGAAAGTAGAGAATACGGGAAAGATATTTACCTGTGTTTTATTGACTATGCAAAGGCATTCAACTGCGTGACTCATAACAAATTATGGATAACATTGAGAAGAATGGGAATTCCAGAACACATAATTGTGCTCATGAGGAACGTGTTGACCAAGAAGCAGTCATTTGAACAGAATAAGGGGATACTGCATGGTTTAAAATCAGGAATGTTGTGCCTCAGGGTTGTATCCTTTCACCATACTTATTCAAACTGTATGAGCAGAGTAAATAATCCAAGATGCTGGAATATATGAATGTGGCATCAGAATTAGAGAAAGACACATTAACAACCCGCAATATGCAGATGGCACAATCTTGCTTGCTGAAAGCAGACTTACTGGTGAAGATCAAAGACTACAGCCTTCAGTATGGATTACACCTCAACAAAAGAGAATAAAATTTCTCACAAGTGGGATCAATAAGCAATATCATGGTAAACAGAAAACACTGAAGTTTTCAAGGATTTTATTTTACTTGAATCCACAATCAACTCCCATGGAAGCAGCAGCCAAGAAATCATAGGATGTATTGCATTGCATAAACCCGCTTCAAAAGGCCTCTATAAAGGTTTGGCCGTTAGAGGAACATATTGTCTTTTGCTCCACCGACTCATTGCACTTTGACATCTAGGACAGGGGTCCCTTCTTCAGTGTTAAGAAGCAAAGACATCATCTTGAGGAGTAAAGTATGCCTGACTCAAGCCATGGTAATTTCAATTCCCTCACAGGCATGTGAGAGCTGGGCAATGAATAAGGAAGATCAAAGAATCAGTGCATTTGAATTATGGTGTTGGTGAAGAATATTGAATATACCATGGAGTGTCAGAAGAAGGAACAATTCTGTCTTAGAAGTACAGCCAGGATGTTCCTTAGAAGCGAGGATGGTGAGACTTCATCTCACGTACATTGGACATGTTATCAGGAGCGACCGGTCTCTCGGAAGGGGTATCATGCTTGGTAAAGTAGAGCATCAGCAAAAGAAAGGAAGACCCTCAATGAAATGGACTGACACAGTGGCTGCAACATTGGGCTCAAATATAACAAAGGCTGTGAGTATGGCACAGGATCGAGCAGTGTTTCATTTTGTTGTACATAGAGTCACTGTGAGTTGGAAATGACTTGATGACACCTAACAACAACAACAACACCCAGAAATTTCTCTCTAACAGGTATAGATTGGCATTTTTTGTCCATGTGTAAAAACAGCTTGGGGGCAAGGTCTGACCTCTTCCAACCCTACAAGTGGGAAGGAGAACCAAGATCGACAGTGCAAGGCTGACTCCCATGAGGTGGAGGTCAAATGAGCCTCCTTTCTCCACCATTTTTACTAATTCTGACACCAACTGTCCCTCCTACAGCACTCTCTGCTTCTCTCTTGGGTTTGATGATTCATTGCAATGGCCACACAGAACTCACAGACCACACTCACAATTATGGGGTCAGTAACAGTTACAATTCAGGCTCAAGAACACTCAGGATACAGTTCTTCCATCAGGATAGCCTCTTCCCAGCTATGTTCACAGGTGTGCCTCTCCATGGCCCTCAGTCTCTGCCCAGAGACACTCAGCTTTCTCTCTCTGTGGTCTGGGGGACCCACTGCACAGTCTCCTTCTGCAGTTTCTACTGCTGGGTCTCTCCTGCTGGTCTCTCCTTCCTTGGTGGTGATGGGCTCCTCCTCCTTGCTCTGGAATTGGCTCTCTTTTAAGGCAAAACTGACCAATCCCCTTGGTTGGCCACAACTACCCCATCACACAGTCCTGCCCAATCACCTGGTTGGTGGTTATGAGACCATGGCTAGAAAGGCCACACACAGAAGTATTTAATCCACTGCACCATGTCATAGTCTTCCAGCATTATCTGTATATTTATAGGCTATTGTTATTCACTAAGTCTATCTTCAGCATACAGGACTAAAAGATTAAAGATGTTGGTAAATGAAGACAAAAAAATCAATGTTAACACAATTGATTTTTCACTTTTCAAAACTTCTCTGTGGAAAACAGTAATATTTTACAGGGGGAAAAGCTACATACTGTTTCGCTAAAATAATTGTTTATAATCTAAAAGTGCTTTAGAAAAGAGGCACATATTTTAGTTTTAGACAAATATTTCAAGACAAAAAGACCTTGTATTTTGTATCTGGGAGAGGATGGGAGCATAGGAAGTTTCTTCATGATTCTTTACACTGGAACTAAAAAATTTCTGGGGAATTGGTATTTTGCAAGTGTTAGCTTAGTAGCTTCATTGGCTTTCTGAGGTTGAACACCATTCTCCCACTGGCTAGTAAATAGGGAGTTTAAGTTTAGGGGAATTGAGCTATGGAAAAGATCTACTATTGGAAGATACATCAGGAAGAGAGGAACAAGGGAAATATATACAGAATTGGGGAAACTCAATGGGGCAGTTCTACTCCATCCTATAGGGTCGCTATGAGTCAGAGTCGACTCAAGGGCTCTGGGTTCTGGGTTATAACAAGACAGAGGATGATGGGATAAAGGCACAAAGAAAAAGAGACCAATATAGCAGGAATGGATCTTCATGACAGGGAAGAAAGAAGAGATACAAATCTGAGTATATCTGCTGTGCTGATACTGTGCTAGAAGCTTGATGTTTCACTTAATCCTCCATTAATTCCATAAGGTATGGATATTAGACTCACTCTAAAGTTGAGGGAGCTGAGGGCCAAAAATTATATAATTTGTCCAAGATTAATGGTTCATATCTGACTCAAAAATATTTTCACTTCCAGTTGGGCCTAGATAGGTAATTGTGGTCTTTCCAATACTGGATACATCTTTTTTGTTGTTTTCTCTGTTCTCATGCAATAATATTGGGGCTTCCAGAATTCAGAGCTTCAGCTGTAACTTTAGGAGTTTGCCCAGACATTTTCCCCAAAAATTTCAACGTGATGGACTTCACTGTTCACTACTCAGGCAACTGGAATCTGAGTAAAGCCAAGACGTGCGCCTGCCCTGACACCAAAGCTGGAAATTTCCATCCTGCCACATCTCAATTTGTTTGCCTACCATGTCCTCTTCTCTCGTCTCCCAATTCTTTTATTTATTTATTTTTCTCTTCTTCTGTTCCTATGCCAGTTTACTACCTTTTCATTCCAATAATGAAGCTTAATAATTACTGGGCATGAGGTGTGGTAGGGAGATGTAGAAAAATGGTTTTCTTTACCCTGCAGTAATGGTGCTGGCCACTCTCTTGTGATGTAAGTCATATTAGTGTATGTCACATCACTGATCTAATGACAATAATGACAATTATCAGTCTTAAATGTGTATACCACTTGCAATATTCAAAGCACTTTAACATGAGTTATATTTTATCTATGTAGAGATTAGCCACTTTATTTCATTTTTAAAGGAAGTCACACAACTAGGAAATGGCAGAACCAGGACTAATCCCATGTCTCCTGACTTCCATTCTGTATTCCTGACTTCTCAGGCCCTTCAGAGTTCTTTCATCCCACTAAAGACATTCAAGATTCAAAGCCGTAAAAGTGTCCAAACACCTCAAAGTGTCTTTAAACACCTTGTGGGGTTAAAAACAAATCTAACTCACTAACTATATATGTGTATGTGTGTGTATATATAGTTAGCTGCATCACATAGAAGCTTTCTTTAAGCAAATTTCAGGAGTAGTCTTGGCCAGGACAGTATCTAACTGCTCGAAAGAGACATTGAGCAGTTACACCTGGTTTCTCTGATGGGAAGAAATTTTCTGAGGAAAAAAAAAAAATGCATATTGAGGCATTTAAAAAAATGTTGGAAATCTCTTAGTTTAGATTTTACATAATAGCAAATGGAATCTCAGCGTATTTCATTTCTAATATCTGATGAGAAGCAGATTCTGAGTGTTCTCTCAGGTTCAAAGTAATTCATAAAACTGAATGGCGATGTCATGAAATTGTTAGAAGAGCTTAACAAGGTCAGATACCCACCATTCCAGACCCTAACCAAAAGCCAACCACAGCAATATGTATTGGCAAGTTTGCCAAAAGGCAGCAAAAACAATTGCATAAGCAGAAATATTTTCAACACCTTCATGCTGTGCCACAAATTCAGAGACACATTACTTTGGGTTAATTATTGCCTTCTCCGGTGATCCTTTTTATAACTAAAAGTAGTGCCAAAATTCTAATGAAAAAGAAATGAATGAAATCATGTAACTCGGTTTTGCTGTTTTAAGCATGTTTTTGTTGTTGTTGGTTGCCGTTGAGTCTATTCAACTCATTGCGACCTCATGTGTGTAAAGTAGAACTGCTCCATAGGATTTTCAAGGCTATGGCCTTCAGGAAACAGATCACCAGGTCTTTCTTTTGAGGCATGTCTGGGTGGGCTTAAACCAACAACCATTTGGCTAGTAGCCAATAGCTTAAACATTTGCACCACCCAGGGACTCCCACTTTTAGTAGGGAAATAAAAAGTAAACACACAGGAACACTGAGTGTTATGAGCAATACAGCAAGGAAGAACAGTGTGCTCAAAGAGCCCATAGGAGAAGCAGCAGCCAGTCTAGGATATCAGAAGAGTTCTTGAAAATGACATATAAGGTGGGAAAAGAAGAATGACTTGGGAAGAATGAAAGAGTACATGTTTCAGGGAAGCATGACTAACCCCCCAAAAAAACATGCAGCCTTCAACATATTTGTCATTAAATATTCTTCTGCTCTGGCCATTTTAGGTAATATCTACTTTAACCCAGAAACCCAGTGCCGTCGAGTCGAGTCTGACTCATAGCAACCCTATAGGACAGAGTAGAATATCTACTTTAAAAAAAAAAAATTACAGT
This sequence comes from Elephas maximus indicus, assembly GCF_024166365.1. NCBI lineage: Eukaryota > Metazoa > Chordata > Mammalia > Proboscidea > Elephantidae > Elephas > Elephas maximus. The sequence continues at coordinate 89,554,840 of NC_064827.1, read as the reverse complement.
GAAAGCAAACTGCTTCTTCTTTCAAGGTTTAAAGGTCACCACTACCATCACACTGCTATGGTCAACAGGCAGTATCTCTCTCTATGGTACTTGTGGAGCCCTGGTGGTGCAGCGGTTAAGAGCTACAGCGAGCTACGACTGCTAACCAATAGGTTGGCATTTTGAATCCAGTAGCCACTCCTCGGGAACTATCTAGGGCAGTTCTATTCTGTCCTATAGGATCACTATGAGTCAAAATTGAGTCGATGATAACGAGTTTCTTTTTTGTGTGTGTGTGGTACTTGTATGCTCTGAAGCTCTTCAGGTATCACACTCTATTTTGGGCAGAGATGAGAAGTGTGTCAAGAAAGACATCAAACTCTAAAATCATGACATTAACAGGACCACCTTGTTTTACTGTAGAAAATCCTACATAAAGCTGCAGATACTAGTATAAAACTCAATAGCGATGAAATGATGACCTAGATTCTGATTTTTCCTCTGGCCTTCTGAAAATAACATACCTGCAACCTTTCACGAGGTTCTTTTCCATATGTAGATATCAGGAGACAGCAAATCTAATAAATCAATCTTAAAACATTTGACACCCTTAAAATGTCAAATCAGCAAAGTGTTGCTTTGAAGCAACATGAGTTCATATTCTGATATTATTCCCTTACTCATATAAATGTACTGAGTTTTGTTATCAATAATAATACCACTCAGAAAATTCCAGTGGCATATATGAGTGCATGATTTTCCATTTGGAATAGGATGGGTTCATATTTACTACATATCTTGTATACACAATATTTGATTCTTGGGGGAAAAAACTGTCTATAAATATCAAAGTCTCTTATTTTTTTCAATAAATACAGCATCCTTGGAGATGATACTTCCAAACTAATAAGGCTTATCAACACCAAATGATATAACAAGAAATCCATACACAATCTGTTGCTTGTGCTTCTGAAAGGCCTCACTCAATTGATCACATATTCTACATGAAGGTCTCCCCAGGGAACAGGTACCCAGGGATGACAAATGCCCACAGAAAAAAGATTCTCTGAGATTTGAAGACCATGCCATTTCTTATAGGTTGAGTTTGCCTGCCATTTATAATTTCCATTTATTGCCTCCTTAATTGCCTGGGCATGACCTTATATTTTGTAACCTTTTCCTTTTTCTCTTTAGGGCTTTAAATGATTTGCACATATCATCTTTAATTGACACCTCAGCGTGACATCAGTAAAATACAAAGGATGGATAGCACAATCCCCAAAACATTATCCTTGCAACTACATTTCTAATACTTTGGAAAACAAATTAGCTTGGCATACTTGGTTTTAAGCTTTTCTTGGCAATCTTTTCCAGGAGGGTGATTCTAGTCCTCAAATTGGCTAGTGCACCGAATCAATAAACATAGATTTTTAACTTCAGTCCCAAATTCAGCAACTGAGGTTCACACAGGGAACATTTTTCTTTGCATGAGTTTTGAGAGTAAGAGCGAGAACCAAGTCCAGAAATTATGACCCATCTTACACTTTGGAGGTAATTAAGATAGACGACAGACATTAAAATTATAGACTTTTAGAAATCCTAGCAACCTTAGAGGTCCTTTTTGTACAAAGGACACACCGAAACCCCATAGCTTTCTCAACATCACAGAGTTGCTGTTTTGTTTGTTTTTTATTATGCTTTAGGTAAAGTTTACAAGTTAACTTCTCATACAAAAATATATATATATATACCACGATGTGACCCTAGTTGCAATAACTATAATGTGACAGCACACTCTTAGTTTCCACCCTGGGTTTCCCATGTCCGTTTAACCAGCTCCTATCCCTTTTTGCCTTCTCATCCCACCTCCAGACAGGAACTGCCCATTTAACCTCATGTGTCTACTTGAACTAAGAAGCACACTCCTCAGGAGTGCCATTTGATGTTTTATAGTCCAGTCCAATCTTTGAAGAGCTGGGATTGGGAATGTTTTCTATTCTGGGTTAACAGACAGTCTGGGAGCCATGTTTTCTGGAGTTCCTCTAGTCTCAGTCAGACCATTAAGTCTGGTCTTTTTAAGTGAATTTGAGACCTGCAGCCCACTTTTCTCCTGCTCAGTCAGGGACTTTCTGTTATGTTCCCTAACAGGGCAGTCATTGGTAGTAGCTGGTCACCATCTAGTTCTTCTGGTCTCAGGCTGATGGAGTCTCAGGTTTCTGTGGCCCTTTTGTCACTTGAGCTAATATTTTCCTTGCATCTTTGGTGTTCTTTGTTCTCCTTTGCTCCAGGTGGGTTGGGACCAACTGTCACATCTTAGATGGCCGCTTGCTGGCTTTTAGACCCCAGATGCCACTCACTAAAGTGGAATGCAGAACATTTTCTTGAGGAACTTTGTGACGCCAATTGACCTAAATGACCCCCAAAACCATGGTCCCCAGACCCCCACCCCTGCTATTCTGTCCCTCTAAGTGTTTGGTTGTATTCAGGAAGCTTCTTAGTTTTCAGTTTAATCCAATTGTACTGACTTCCCCTGTATTGTGTGTTGTCCTTCCCTTCCCCTAAAATAATTCTTGTTTACTACCTAGTCAGTGAATTCCCCTCTCTCTCCCTGCTCACCTTCATAACCACCAAAGAATGTTTTCTTCTGTGTTTAAACATTTTCTTGAGTTCTTACAATAGTGGTCTTATACAATATTTGTCCTTTTGCGACTAATTTCACTCAGGATAATGCCTTCCAGATTCATCCGTGTTGTAAGATGTTTCGCTGATTCATCATTGTTCTTTATCATTGCGTTGTACTCCATTGTGTGAATATACCAGGATTTGCTTATCCATTCAACCGTTGATGGGCACCTAGGTTGCTTCCATCTTTTTGCTGTTTTGAACAATGCTGTAGTGAACATGGGCATGCATATATCTATTCCTGTGGCAGCTCTTATTTCTCTAGGATATATTCCAGAGAGTGGGATTGCTGGATCATATGGTACTTCTATTTCTAGCTTTTTAAGGAAGTGCCATATTGATTTCCAAAGTGCATGTACCATTTTACATTCCCACTGGCAGTGTATAAGTGCCTCAGTCTTTCCACAACCTCTCCAACATTTATTATTTTGCTTTTTTTGGATTAATGCTAGCCTTGTTGCGGTAAGATGGTATCTCATTGTAGCTTGGATTTGCATTTCTTTAATGGCTAATGATCATGAGCATTTCCTCATTTATCTGTTAGCTGTCTGAATGTCTTTTTTTGGTGAAATGCCTGTTCATTTCCTTTGCCCATTTTTTAATTGAGTTATTTATCTTTTTGTTTTTGAAATTTTGCAGTATCCTGTAGATTTTAGAGATTAGACCCTGATCGGATATGTCATAGCCAAAACTTTTCTCAGTTTTTAGGTTGTCTTTTCACTCTTTTCGTGGGTATAAGTGTTTGATTTTTAGGCTCCTGGTTATCTAGTTTCTCTTCTGGTGTTTGTGCATTGTTATGTTTTGTATTCTGTTTATTCCATATATTAGGGCTCCCAGCAGTTCCCTATTTTTACTTCCATGATCTTTATCATTTTATATTTTACATTTAGGTCTTTAATCCTTTTTGAGTTCGTTTTTGTGCATGGCGTGAGGTATGGGTCTTGTTTCATTTTTTTGCAGATGGATATCCAGTTATGCCAATACCATTTGCTAAAGAGATTTTCTTTTTCCCATTTAATGGACTTTGGGCCTTTGTCAAATATCAGCTCTTCAGAAGTGGATGAATTTACTTCTGGATTCTCAATTCTGTTCCATTGGTCTGTGTATCTGTTGTTGAACCAGTACCAGACTGTTTTGACTACCAAGGCAGTATAATATGTTCTAAAACCATGTAGTGTTGAGGCCTCCCACTTTGTTCTTCTTCTTCAGTAATGCTTTACTTATCCAGGGCCTCTTGCCTTTCCATATGAAGTCAGTGATTTGTGTCTCCATCTAATTAGAAAATGTCATTGGAATTTTGATCAGGATTGCATTGTATCTGTAGATCGCTTTGGGTAGAATTTTGACATTTTCACAGTGTCGAATCTTCCTACCCATGAGCAAGGTATTTTTTTTCCACTTATATAGGTCTCTTTTGGTTTCTTGCAGCAGTGTCTTGTAGTTTTCTTTGTATAGGTCTTTTATGTCTCTGGTTAGAGTTATTTCTAAGTATTTTACCTTCTTGGGGGCTATTGTAAATGGTATTGATTTGGTGATTTCCTCTTCAACATTCTCTTTCTCTGTGTAGAGGAATCCAAGTGATTTTTATATGTTTGTCTTATGTCCTGATACTTTGCTGAAATCTTCTATTAGTTTCAGTAGTTTCTTTGTGGATTCTTTGGGGTTTTCTGTGTATAAGATCAGATCATCCGCAAATAGGGATACTTTTACTTCTTCCTTACCAATCTGGATGCCCTTTATTTCTTTATCTAGCCTAATTGCTCTGGCTAGGACCTCCAACACAATGTTGAATAAATGTGGTGATAAAGGGCATTCTTGTCTGTTTCTCATTCTCAAGGGGAATGCTTCAGACTTTCTCCAATTAGAATGATGTTGGCTGCTGGTTTTGTATAAATGCCCTTTTTATGTTGAGGAATTTTCCTTCTATTCCCATTTTGCTGAGAGTTTTATCATGAGTGGGTGCTGGAGTTCGTCAAATGCCTTTTCTGCATCGATTGATAGGATCATGTGGTCTTTTCTTTTGTTTTATTTATGTGGTTGATTACTTTGATTGTTTTTCTAGTGATGAACCATCTCCTGCATACCTGGTATGATTCCCACTTGGTCATGGTGAATTTTTTTTTTTGATATATTGTTGAGTTCTATTGGCTAGAATTTTGTTGAGGATTTTTGTGTCTAAGTTCATGAGGAATATTGGTCTGTAATTTTCTTTTTTTCTTGATGTCTTTACCTGGTTTTGGTATCAGGATTATGCTGGCTTCATAGAATGAGTTTGGGAGTATTCCATCCTTTTCTATGCTCTGAAATACCTTTAGTAGTAGTGGTGTTAATTCTTCTCTGAAAGTTTGGTAGAATTCTCCAGTGAAGCTGTCAGAGCCAGGGCTTTTTTTGTTGAGAGTTTTTTTAATTACCTCTTCTATCTCTTCCTTTGTTATAGGTTTATTTAGTTGTTCTAACTCTGTGTTCGTTTAGATAGGTAATGTGTTTCTAGAAATTTGTCTATTTTCTCTAGGTTTTTCAGATTTGTTTGAGTCCAATTTTTCATAGTATTCTGTTATGATTCTTTTAATTTCAGTTGGGTCTGTTGTATTATCACCCATCTCATTTCTTATTCAGGTTATTTGCTTCCCTTTCCTGTTTTTCTTTTGTCAATTTGGTCAGTGGTTTATCAATGTTGTTGATCTTTTCAAAGAATCAGATTTTAGTCTTGCTAACTCTTTCAATTGTTTTTCTATTCTCTATTCTGGGACCTCTATTGAGGGTGGCGAGGTGGAGTGGGTGGAGCCACCAGTCCTCAGGCCCCTGATGTGGGTAGTTGAGGGCCTTCTTAATGGACAGGGTGGTGTCACACGTCATGAATCTGCCATTCCCCCTTAGATGTTTCAGTTGAAAATAGGTTTCAGGTATATACCCTGTTGTACTGGGCTAATGAGGGCCTATGCTATTGAAAGAGGCCCACACAGGTCTAGGCAGCAATGAAAGGAATTCAAAGCCTGTGGACCCCTTATGCCTGTGCCCAGGCAAAGGGGTTGTGCCCGTCCTGAGTTCCTGGCTTAGGAGAGACGGCAGATTATTTTTTCCTGTTTGTTAATTTGTTCCCTCTCCAAAGCTGGGAAAATGGTTAGGACCATGTGACAGGTCCTAATTGCGAGCCAGGGGGTACAGCAATCCTGAAACCTGACCGGGACCTGGAGCATAGCATGGAGTGAGGTGCTTCATGAGGGGGGGAGGGTTTTTTTGATCCCACACAGTAGGTTAAACACTGTTTACTTATGTTTTGGTGATTCAGAGCACCTTCTTTTTTGTTCTGGAGGCTGGAGCAGACTCTCCACCACTCGGTTTCTCCTGATGTGGAAAACACATCCTGAGCACTACTGCTTGCCTCACACTATGCTTGCCAGCAGATCCAGTCTGCAGGGTGCCAGACAGGTCAGGTCTGGCAAATCCTCATTGCTTCTGAACTGTCCTCCCTTCACCTGCCACCCAGTCCAACTCCGCAGCTTTGTCTTTGATGTTCAGTGTCCCTACATTGTCATATATAATTAATTCATTGTTTTTTTCAGATCTTTGTTGTAAAAAGTATCACAGGAAGCATCTGACTACTCTGTCATTGTGGTCCCGCCTCCTCAGCATTACAGAGTTTTAATGGTAGAGTTGAGACAACAACTCAGATATTCCAATTGCTGGTCCAATGGGTTTTCCACCACATCAAGCTCTTTTCTTTTAGACCCTAATCTGATATAATTAAAACAGATACACATACATGATTGACAAATGGCCAATTAAATTAAAAAAAAAAAACTACACTACTTTATTATGAGAGAGAGATACTGAATGATTAAGCTGTTTTGATACCAACTAGTAAAAAACAACAACAAAGCAGAAGGAGAAAAGGAAATTCCATCTTCCAAACAGTGTTCTGTGAGAGATATTAAAGGTAACTTAAATAACCCAGCTACCTCATCCCTTGTTTCCCACTCATCTGTTGCTTGGATCTCAGGGACTATAGAATTAATATGCATTCATCTAAGTTATACTGAATCTTTCTAGTGTTAGAGAACTTACTATTTCAGAGACATGCATTTCCATCTGACTTAAGCAAAATAAATTCCTTTGAAATTTCCTTCCTTGCAACAACAGACTTACAAATTGCACAGTGACATGAAGATCCACTTGATATTTGGATTTTTTATACTCTCTAAAATGAAAAAAAAAAACATATATCAAAAACAAATATAAGGACAAATAAATTACTATCTTTTTTGATAAAATATGCAAACCCAAAAAGTGAATGAAAAGTATATCTTTTCAACTGTTAAGTATGACAGTCTACTAGGCACTTTATTAATCCTGGGTGATAGCCTTGGGGGGAATGCATGTATACATATACATTTAAATTAAGTAAGCATTTAATACCTTCAGTAGAAATTTGGATTTAAGCTCAGGTTGTTTCCTGACTTTACAATGTGACTGACCTTTAATAGTTTTAAACCAAATCATCATTTCAATATAAGAAAAATTCAAGTGTCTTATTTACCTTCTACTAGAGCAGCTGTTTATCTTCAACCATTCAATGGTAAAATAAGAGATTCTAGGGAAGATACAGACAGATGAGTGATAAGTGCTAGCATGAATGAAAAACATCTCAAGGCAAAAATGTGAAAGCCATACATAATGGAAAAGAGTGTTTATGGAACACAATCAATAACCTTGTCTTGAATTTTGTGTCTGCAAGAGGAATTTTCCTAGAGTAGGCTTCAACCAGAGAGCATCTTTAGTCTACTGTCACAGCTGAACTTTCCATAGATTAAGAGTCAGATTTAACTTCAAGTGAATCAAGATTTCAACCTTTAAATTGTACTGATAAATACAAAGCCTTCACGTACTCTCTAATACTTGAATAATACTAGTAGTACTCTTTATGGCAACAATATTCTTTATTTTTAACTTATTCCTCCAAATTTATTTTTTTCTGTCTATGAATATGAATGTACCTAAATAGACAAAGGTGTCTTTTTCATGTGCATGTGTGGCGTACAAATTTATATGTGATGATACATAACACTTCAATATCATTAACTATCCTGTACTATGTCTTTAAAGAACTTAGCAAAGTAACCTATCCTGCTCTAAAAGAAGCAAATTACATACAAAACTAACAAACAGAAAAACACTAAACAACAACCTCTCAGAAAACTGAAATAGAATTTGCAGGTATTGTGATATGAAAAATCCATCTATAGTTTTTTTTTTTCCTCCCCCCCTCAAACTACAAGTAAACAGCTGCACTCAAAATTATCTCCAATGGTTTGCTGGAGCTGGTTTATACCATTTCAGGAGAGATAGCTGCTAAATTCCCAGAAACTTTGTGACCTGTTTGTTAAAAGCAACCATTACTAAAAATTAAATTATATAAAATTATAATTAAATAAATTATATTAAAAACAATGGTAATACATATCTAAAATCCGTAATTTCTTAATTATTTTGGTACATTTTACTCTTGTCCATACTCTTGGAGCCCTGGCGGCACAGCCTTTAAGAGCTTAGCTGCTAACCAAAAGGCTGGCAGTTTGAATCCACCAGCCTCTCCTTGGAAGTCCTATGGGGCAGTTCTGCTGTGTCCTGTAGGGTCACTATGAGTCGAAAATGACTTGGCAATAATGGTTTTTTTTTTTTTGGTTTTATCCTCTTAAAGCTATTTATGTCCAAATGTACTGCATGGTGGAAACACCATGTAACGGTGTGCTACACTGCACATCTCTTCCCAACTCCTCTTTCATCGACTTCAGTTGATGTCTGGATACCAACCATAGCACAACTAAGGCAACAATGCAGGGCTTTTTATTGTGAAGGTGTCTGTTGCTAAACATTTACTAGCACATCACTGGTTAACTCCCAACATAAAGGAAATACTTAGTGACCCACAACGCAGGCTTTAAGTCAGGGAGCCCTGGCCTCTTAATCTGTCTTTACCAGTTAATTTCTGTGCACTCTGGTGCAAGTTTTCTTTGTTTTTAATTGTAATGGCCTGTTTTTTTTTTTTTAATTCATTGTGATGAAAATATACTTAATAAAACATATTCCATCTGAACAATTTCTACATGTACAGTTCAGTAATACTGACTACATTCCTCAATAGTGCAACCACTCCAGCTATGCCCTTTCCAGACTCTTCTGCCACCATAAACCTCAATGAATCCTAAGCAAAAACTTCTCCTTCTTCCCTCTTACCCAGGTAACCACCAATAATCTTAGATTTCTATATATTTGCTTATTTCACATAAGTGAGATTATACAATGTTTGTCCTTTGGGACTGACTAACTTCACCCAAAGTTCATCTATGTTGTAGTATGCAGCAGAACGTCATTTCTCTTTATCTCTGAGTAGTATTTCGTAGTGTCTAAGTACCACATTTTGTTTACCCATTCATCTGTTGATGAACATTTTGGTTGTTTCCAACTTTTGGCTATTGTGAAGAGTGCAGCAATGAACATTGGTGTATGGCCTGGTTTCTTCATCTCTAAAATGATTGTACAGATATCTCTAAAGCACTTAACATCATTTGTGAGTTGGAACATAAAGTCTCCAACAAATGAGGTGTAGCCCTGAATTATAGAATGATCAGTTGTAGATTTAGGTTTGTATTAAAGAGATTAGGTGAAACAGGCAAATTGAATTTTTGTTAACTTATTTATTTCTTTATATAGAATTGCCATGCCTCAGCATCTAAACCTTAGGAAGAAATTGGTTGTACTTACAGGAGAATTATAAAAAAGTTGTGGTTTTATAAGTGTAGAAAAACTGATTTGTTTTCCTAATATCTCATCCTTTATTAATAGATACCTTTTTACTTTTGTAAAAACCTTGTATAAACTGTTTAATCAAACAGCATTAATTTAGCCAAATATCCAGCATGGTTCAGTGCAAAACTTTCAGTACCAGGGCTCTAAAGAGCTAAACTTTCATATTTATTAGGTTACTACTTGCTGCATCTACCAGGAAAAATCTACTCTGGCTTCCAATGTCCTCATCTTTACAGGGAGGTATTGAACGATACCTCACCATACCTATTCAATCTGTATGCTGAGCAAATAATCTGAGAAGCTGGACATATGAAGAAGAGTGGGGCATCAGGATTGGAGGAAGACTCATTAACAACTTGTGTTATGCAAATAGCACAACCTTGCTTGCTGAAAGTGAAGCAGACTTGAAGCACTTACTGATGAAGATCAAAGACCACAGCCTTTGGTATGGATTACACCTCAACATAAAAAAAAAACAAAAATCCTCACAACTGGACCGATAAGCAACATCATGACAAACGGAGGAAAGTTTGAAGTTGTCAAGATTTCATTTTACTTGGATCCACAATCAACAGCCATGGAAGCAGCAGTCAAGAAATCAAATGACGCATTGCACTGGGCAAATCTGCTGCAAAGGACCTCTTTAAAGTGTTGAAAAGCAAAGACGTCACCTTGAAGACTAAGGTGCACCTGACCCAAGCCATGGTATTTTTAGTTGCATCATATGCATGTGAAAGCTGGACAATGAATAAGGAAGAATGAAGAATTGACACCTTTGAATTATGGTGTTGGTGAAGAATATTGAATATACCAGGGACTGCAGAAAGAACAAACAAGTCCGTCTTGGAAGAAGTACAACCAGAATTCCCCTTAGAAGCAAGGAAGATGTGACCATGTCTTACATACTTTGGACATGTTGTCAGGAGGGATCAGTCCCTGGAGAAGGGCATGGTGCTTGGTAAAGGGTCAGCAGAAAAGAGGGAGACCATCAACAAGATGGATTGACACGGTGGCTGCAACAATGGACTGAAGCATAACAACAATTATAAGGATGACTCGGGATCGAGCAGTAGTACATAGGTTCACGCCATGAGTCACAACCCACTAGACACCACCTGTAACAACAACGGCAATGTTGAACAAGGTTGGATTAGCAGCTGAACCTCTTTTCTTTTTAAATAAAATCTTCCCGAGTCCCACTATATGCAGTTAGAATGGAGAATGGGATAATAACTGAGCTCATGCATCTATTTCCCCTCCCAGCCAAAATTCCAGGAAAAAAAAATGTGAAATAGTAAATATACAGAAAAGTAACTGAAAATTTCAAAAGAAACATCAGCATACCAGAAATTTAGAATTTTCACACGATAGAAAGCAGATGAGAACAATTATCAGACCAAAGAATATCCTAGCAAAAAACACACAGAAATCAATTCCACAGATAAGAACTCCAAGCTCCTAATACACACAATGAATAGAATGTTCAAAAGAAAATGTTGCAGAAATTCACTAGAAAAGTCGTCTCATGCAACTGGGCCTTTTGTAATCCCCTGCCTCTGATAGGTCCAAGCGGCTAAATGTTGGTCTAACATGGAAACTCTAATCATTATTTATTATTTACCTTTCCTTTTGTTTGGAAACCCTGGTGGCATGGTGGTTAAGAGCCGATGGCTGCTAACTAAAAGGTGAGCACTTCGAATCCACCAGCTGCTCATTGGAAACTATGAGGGAGTTCTATTCTGTCCTATAGGGTCTCTATGAGTCGAAATCAACTCGATGGCCAGGTCCTCTCCCCACCTTACTTATTTTTTGAGAAAGTCTGAGCTTAATCACTGTTTCAGACATCCCACTTCTTCGTTTTAAATTCCTTTCCCCTGTTACTGGCATAAATCATTTAAGGATTCCAAAAGAGGGGGTCTATTAGCAGTGAATATTTTATGCCCTTGAGTTATTTCTCATTCAAATTTAAATGATAGTTTTGCTATATCTAGATTCAAAGCTATTGTACCTGAGAACATTGAGGAAATTGATGTTATCTTCATGCATCTGGGTAGTCTGAAGTAACAAGCTGATTCTTGTCCATTTGCAGCTATTTTCTTCCCTCTCTTTCTAGAAGCTTTTAGGATTTGCTACTTTTCTTGTTCTTAGTTTACACCACTATTATGTTTGTGTCAGTGAGGCTTTTTATCCTGCTTAGCTCTTAGTGGCTAGATTCAGTATGAGGACTCAGGCTTTTCTTCTGTTTCAACCACATTATCTACTCTTTCTTTAAATATTGTCTTGCATCCATTTGTTTTATTCACTCCTTTTAGGTTGTCTCTTAAATAAGTGTAAGGATTTGTTTATCTAGTTTTCATATCTCTTAGCTTTAATTTTAAACCTCTTTATTGTTAAATATAACTCATCAGAACAAGTAAAAAACAAACAAACAAAAATCCTAATATCCTTGTTTTTGCTTTTGGTGCTAACCCCTGTTTTAAAAAAAAATAAAACACACAGCTTAGCTCTGTCTCTTTTTGAACTTTATATAAATAGAAACAAACTGAATATATTCATATGTGTTTTCCTCTATTCATTGAATAATATTCATGTAATATTTATCTCTATCCTTGGGTCATCCATTCACTTTTACTGCTTTATAGTCTATCGTAGTAGGCTGAAGCACAATTTACCGTAGACAGGCATCTACATAGTTTTCAATTTGAGACTATAAGCAAGGCTGCATAAGCTTTCATGATTGCATATCCTGGTGCACGCAAGCAGGCGTGTTTCTGGATCAGGGGTTGTAGAACTCCAGCAAGCGTGAGGAACATCGGGAAGGCTTGGTGAAACAGATTACCGGACACTACCCCCAGAGTTTCTGTTTCAGTAGCTCTGGAGTGGGGTCCTTGAGAATTTTTAACAAGTTTCTTGGTGATGCTGATACTATAGAACCACTGCGTCATTGATTTAGACCATCATTAATGTACCATAATAAATTGTGGAATTATTTTGCACAGGTTTGTTATTTTATTTATAGGTAGTTGATATTTTAGTGCAGTTGTAAATTGGCGTTAATTTTAGAATTTGATGTTTTGTTTGTCTGGTATATAGAAACATAATTGTTTTTTTATACGTTGATTTTGTATCAAGCAACCTTAAGAAATGAGTGATTTTATTGTTTGTATTTTATAAATTGTCTATGAGAATATACTCTTGTTGAAACAAAAACAGAGAACAGTATTATCAGAAAATTCAGAAAACAAAATAGTATTAACAAAGTTTAAGTAAAAAAAATTATATTTTTGCTATGACTACAGCAATCTAGAAATTACATATGCATGTGAAACATTTTCTAAGAGAATGAAGAAAGTTAAGTGTTAGTTTACTAAGATTTTCAGTTATCTGTTTCCACTTTTTATCAAAAAATTGATTTTTATTAAAAAAAAAAAAGCATAAACGACACTGACAGAAGCTGTGATGACAGCTCAAGCAATAGAAGAGGATATTGTATAGATCCAGTTTAATCCAAGTACAAATACGGAATTTCTCACTGCACATATCCAGTTGTGTCTGTCAGATATAAACTGTTATTGCAATCATTAGCCAACAGGTAAATGCCTGATAAATGGGCATGCCAGAAGGGTGTCCTTCAGGCATTCGTGGCTCAGCCCTGCCATTAATCTCAGGTGAGACTTTGCTGTGATCTTACTGCTGTATTCATGTGCTGTGACCTTGGGCTACAGGCTCTGACATTGGACTAAGACTAAAAAGGTGAGAACCCCCTCACTGAATCTGACTTCAGCCTGACACAATCTTTGTGAATAATTTCACCTTCTGCTATATCACAAATTAACACAGGGGTTGTTAGTTGTCATTGAGTTAACCCCAACTTTTGGAGACCCTACGCACAACAGAACAAAACGCTGCCCAGTCCTGCGCCATCCTCATGATTGTCATTGGACCATTGTGATCTGTAGGGTTTTCACTGGTGGATTTTTCAGAAGCAGAGCACCAGGCCTTTTTTCCTAGCCCGTCTTAGTCTGGAAGCTCCCTTGAAACCTATTCAGCGCCACAACAACATGGAAACCTCCAGTGACGGACAGGTGGCAGCTACACAGGAGCTGCATTGCCAGGTAATCAAAATTGGATCTTCTGAATGAAAGGTGAGTATTTTACCACTGAACCTCCACTGCCCGCAAACACAGACGTTAAGTATACCCAAAGTGATTTCTTGGTGTATGATGAACAAGATGCTTGGGAAACGGGTCTGGCATGAAACAATCTCTGGTTATTTTGGTGATTTTGACCTTTGGACTGAGAGATGGTAGTTGTGGTAATATGGGAATAGACTATTTCTAACTTGAATCAAAGTCTGAAAGGTAAAATGAACAAAGAGCTCATCACGGATTGTCAGTTTATCCTTAGTGTTGCCAGTTTTTCTAGAAACAGTACATGATAATTTTTCAGTAAAAATTGTTTCAGAAGTAGAGTTGCCTACCAGTGGATTCTGTCCATTTCCTAAATGGTGAAAAATTCCCTGATGCAAAAACAACAAAAAACTAAAACCTGAACATCTTCTGTGGCAGACAGACCCCAAAGTGACCCCTTGATTCCCCACCCACCACCCCCAAGTTTCACTCCTTTGTGTAATTCTTTCCCCTTGATTATAAGAAGGATCTGCTATTATTTCTGAATAATAGAATGTGGTAAAGTATTACGCTCATGATTATTCTATTATATAAGACTCTGTCTTAGCAGAGTAGAATGAAACCCTTTTTTACCTGTGGGCTTGCTAAAGTAGCTGTGCTGGAGAAGCCCACTTGGCAAGAATTGTGGGTGGTTTCTAGGACCTGAGGGCAGCCTCCAGCCAGCAATCAGAAAAGATCTGGCATCCTCAGTCACACAGTCATTCTTTCTACCCAGAACCTCAATGAGCCCGGCAATGGATTGATTCCTGATTGAGCCTCCAGAGGAGAACGCAGCCCAGTTGACATCTTGATTCCTGCTTTGTGAGATCCTGAACAGAGGATTGAACTTGTGCCTGAATTTCTGACCCTGAAAACTGTGAGATAATAAACGTGTATTGTTCTAAGCAGTTTAGTTTGTGAAAATTTGTTATGTAGCAATAAAAAATGAATATATCCTCCAATAGAGAATATATATTTTTATGACTAGAATCTATTATTATTAGTCAGTTTTTAACACTGCTTTTTAACAGTGTTTCCTTCTGTCATACATGGGGTCGCTGTAAGTCAGGGGTTGACTTGATAGCAGCTAACAACAAAAAGTGACTATGAATATCAGAATCTTTCACAATTATGTAAACTTCCACATTAGTCCTTCTTCCTTCTTGTTTGAAAATACCAGCTCAAACATTACCTTCATCATGTAACCGCATCAGTCTAATCTTTCATCGAAACTAAGTAAATACTTTCTCCTGTGGACCACCAAAGAATGACTCTATTTTTCAAGATATTCAACTAATTCATAAAATCAAGATTAGCACGTCTATGTGAAAACTAGCTGAAAGTAACACTGGATGTAAAGTAAAAAGAACTAAGCTTGAATCTTATATATACCCATACTAGCATTATGTGACCTTCAATGTCATTTCATATCCTATGACTTTTTTTAATTAAAAAAATAAACATTATGACACTAATTTTAATGGTTACTAAAAATAATAAATATTACAATGTTTTACCAACTATTAAAGATACAGAAAAAATGGGGGAAATAATACTTTGGGATATTAACATGGGTTTTGTCCTTCTCAGTTAAATTATTATTTATCTTCCAAGTTCCAAGAAGCAGTCAGGCTTTTTTTCTTTTACATGTGATTAACATTTGGCCTGTGGCTGAAACCAGAAATTGTCTTTAGAAATATGTTTTCTTTACCTGTCTACTCTATTTTATCTTCCTATCTGTCTACTTATTAATGCATTTGTTTATTTATCTATTTATGTATATGTGTAGTATTATGTACGTATGTACGTATTCCTGCAAAGAAGGGCTAGTGCCAAGAAAGATGGCAATGTGAGCATAAAAGTTCATAAATTTTTTTGAAACTCCCACTCTCTGGCAGAACTCAAGGGAGACTACAGTAACTCATACAGTAGGATTATGGAGTGACACTACTAGGGTGATTTGAATCCAAGGACTTAGGGCTCCCAACCCCAGCAAAAACCCTATGCCTAAAAGCAAGACACAAAAACAGAAGAGTCATCCACCCTTCAGGGAACAATCAGACTTGAACAATGAGAATAACAGTGAAGATCAGAGGGCTTCACCGAATGTTGTTACTTGGACCTCTGTACAACCTAGAGGGTGGGAAGGAGCCCTGGTGGTGCAGTAGTTAAGGGCTTGGCTGTGAACTGAAAGGTTGGGGGTTCAAACTCACTACCTGCTCCATGGGAGAAAGATGTGGCAGTCTGCTTCTGTAAAGATTACAGCCTTGGAAAACCTATCTGGCAGTTTTACTCTTTCCTATATGGTCACTGTGAGTCGGAATTGACTCTATGGCAATGGGTAGGGAGTGGGAGTGAACTCTCATAAAGACTGAGACTGAATTCACTGTCAGCCCAATAAGATGTAGACTCGAACTCAGATTTAATTTGATTTTAGAAAAATATATTTCACAGCTGAGTTTGAGAATAAAATTTATACCTGATTCATGAGGAAACATTATTGTATATTATAGGAACTTGAAGAACAGTAACTCAAAGCCTGGAGTGCCCCTACCATAGACTCACCGGCTGGTCAACAAGAGACTGCTTTGGTTTTTATCGAGCACATCGTCTGAAAGTTTTAAAGATTCAGAAGTTTGATTTAATCTTGGCTCCAGAACTGTTGGTAGCACTTTTAAGTTGCTAAAGAAAAACGTAATTTTCATATATTGTTGTTGTTGTTAGGTGCCGTCAAGCCTGTTCTGACTCATTGTGAACCTATACACAACAGAGCGAAATGCTGCCTGGTCCTGCACCATCCTCACAATTGTTGTTATGCTTGAACTCATCGTTGCAGCCACTGTATCAATCCATCTCATTAAGGGTCTTCCTCTTTTCTGATGATCTTCTACCTTACCAAGCACAATGTCCTTCTCCAGGGACTGATCCCTCCTGAGAACATGTCCAAAGTATGTGAGACATAGTCTTGCCATCCTTGCTTCTAAGGAGCATTCTGGTTGTACTTCCTCCAAGACAGATTTGTTTGTTCTTTTGGCAGTCCATGGTATATTCAATATTCTTTGCCAACACCACAATTCAAAGGTGTCAGTTCTTCTTCGGTTTTCCTTATTCACTATCCAGCATTCACAAGTATATGAGGCGGTTGAAAACACCATGGTTTGGGTCAGGCGCACTTTAGTCTTCAAGGTGACATCTTTGCTTTTCAACACTTTCAAGAGGTCTCTTGTAGCAGATTTGCTAAATGCGATGAGTCTTTTGATATCTTGACTGCTGCTTCCATGGGTGTTGATTGTGGATCCAAGTAAAACGAAATCTTGACAGCTTCAATCTTTTCTCCGTTTTTCATGAAGTTGCTTATTAGTCCAGTTGTGAGGATTTTTGTTTTCTTTATGTTGAGGTGCAATCCATACTGAAGGCTGTGGTCTTTGATCTTCGTTAGTAAGTGCTTCAAGTCCTCTTCACTTTCGGCAAGCAAGGTCATGCCATCTGCATAATGCAGGTTGTTAATGAGTCTTCCTCTAATCCTGATGCTCCATTCTTCTTCATATAGTCCAGCTTCTCAGATTATTTGCTCAGAATACAGATGAATAGATATGGTGAAAGGATACAACCTTGATGCACACCTTTCCAGGCTTTAAACCACTCAGTATCCCCTTCTTCTGTCCGAACAACTGCCTCTTGATCTATCTATGTACAGATACCTCATGAGCACAATTAAGTGTTCTGGAATTCCCATTCTTTGCAATGTTATTCATAATTTCTTATGATCCACATAGTTGAATGCCTTTTCGTAGTCAATAAAACACAGATAAACATCTTTCTGGCATTCTCTGCTTTCAGCCAGGATCCATCTTACATTAGCAGTGATATCCCTGGTTCCATGTCCTCTTCTGAATCCAGTTTGGATTTCTGGCAGCTCCCTGTTGATATACTGCTGCTGCCACTTTTGAATGATCTTCAGCAAAATTTTGCTTGCGTGTGATATTAACAATATTGTTTGATATTTTCCACATTGTTTGTTCACCTTTCTTGGGACTAGACATAAATATGGGTCTCTTGCAGTCAATTGGCCAGGTAGCTGTCTTCCAAATTCTTTGGCCTATATTAGCGAACACTTCCAGAGTTGCATCCATTTGTTGAAACATCTCAGCTGGTATTCTGTCAATCCCTGAAGCCTTGTTTTTCACCAATGCCTTTGGTGCAGCTTGGACTTCTTCCTTCAGTATCATTGTTTCCTGATCATATGTTACCTCCTGAAATGGTTGAGCATGGACCAATTCTTTTTGGTTTAATGACTCTGTGTATATACCTTCCATCTTTTTTTGATGCTTCCTGTGTCATTTAACATTTTCCCCACAGAATCCTTCAATACTGCAATTCTAAGCTTAAATTCTTTTCTTTAGTTCTTTCAGCTTAAGAGATGCCAAGTGCGTTCTCCTCTTTTGGTTTTCTATCTCCAGGTCTTTGTGAAAGTCATTATAATACTTTAAGTTGCCTTCTTAAGCCACCCTTTGGAACCTTCTGTTCAGCTCTTTTACTTCATCATTTCTTTCTTTTGCTTTAGCTACTCGTCATTCAAGAACCAGTTTCAGGATCTCTTCTGACATCTGTTTTGGTCTTTTCTTTCTTTCCTCTCTTTTTAATGACCTCTTGGTTTCTTCATGTATGGTGTCCTTGGTGTCATTCCACAACTCATCTGGTCTTTGATCTTTAGTGTTAAACTCATCAAATCTATTCTTGAGATGGTCTCTAAATTCAGGTGGGATATACTCAAGGTGGTACTTTGGCTCTCATAGACTTCAGTTTCAATTTGAATTTGCATATGAGCAATTGGTGGTGTGATCCACAATGAGCCCCTGGCCTTGTTCTGGCTGATGAAATTCAGCTTTTCCATCGTCTCTTTCCACAGATGTAGTTGATTTGATTCCTATGTATTCCATCTGAGAAGGTCCATGTATATAAAAAAAAAAAAAATAGTCACCATTTATGTTGTTGAAAAAAGATTTTTGCAATGAAGAAGTCATTGGTCTTGCAAAATTTTATCGTGCAATCCGTAGTATTGTTTCTATCACCAAGGCCATATTTTCCAACTATGATCCTTCCTCTTTATTTCCAACTTTTGTGTTCCAATCACCACTGATTATCAATGTGTCCTGATTGCATGTTCAATCAATTTCAGGCTGCAAAAATTGATAAAAATCTTCAATTTCTTTGTCTTTGACCTTAGTGGTTGGTGCATAAATTTGAATTATGTATTAACTTTCATATGAATCAACCATAAAGTTTAGCCTGATCAGGGCTTTTCTCTTTGTAGGGAAACCCTATAGCTATGATGAACCATAAACAGAACTTTGCTATGTGATCATGGATTGAAATAAGAAGAATTATCTTGAGACCCTGACATTTACTGTCATCAGTATTGTTAGCTACATCATCCATAACAACAGCTTTATCTTCAAGTGTGTGGATATTTTCCTCCTCTGCAATGATATCTTCTACCCTGGAAGCTCCTGGTGGTTCTTTAACTCTTAGGCTCTTGGTTTTATAACATGCATTTGTGACTCATATCTTTTCCTCATTTCTCATTGGTTTATAGTTACTCAACCACTTTACGACCAAGATCTATTCATTGACAGTCATGCTATGTCTTTAGGATGATTTTGCACATTTCTGCTCTAAAATACTGGATTTCACAACTTTATTTTCAGTGGGGTAACTTTCCTCTATCTTTGAAGTCCTCATGGACACTTCACTGTTGGCTCCAATTTAACACCTGTACATATGATCTCAAAATTAATTTATAAACTTCCTTCTATTTATTTATACCCAAACTTGTCCCACCAAAAACATAATATTATATGAATTTCATCAAGGGTTATATACCTAAAAGCCCCAAAACACAGAATTAAACATCAGAATTCGCTTTCTTTCAATATTAAACAGAACATACTTAATTACTGATAAGTTTACTATGTTTTTCAGCTTCTAATTTTTAATTTAAGCCTTCATTATGATTTAATTAATACAATGCATATTTGAATGTCTTAGACTGCTATGTTTAAAGTTGTGAAATAGTCAACATGGAGTAATCCAGCTTCAGCAATGCTCTCTGAGTTTCAGTTCCCCCAAAACAAAGTGGAAGACAGATGTTTTCCTAGGGGAGTCAAGATCTCATTTTTCCCATCTACTGTGACCTGGCTTTCAACAATCTCCCAGAAGGTTTCTGGCCCAGAGGGCTTGCTTTGCAAACATTTGCTTTCGGTTTCAGAAGTTGCAGTTTTATTCACCACCATCTAAACTCATGCTGTTGGGACTCAGCATAAGGTTTTGTGGACATCATTTATATCTTCTTCTTCTCCAAATATTTTTATGTAGAAGATGAAATATCACTTTCTAAAATATCATTTTAAAATTAGAGAGCTGTGTTACAGTTAGGGTAAAAAATAAAACCAGAAAGATCTTGAAAAACCAGGAAGTGCTTAACTCAAGGAATACAACATATAAGATGGCGACATTTGTGTCTGGGGAAAGTAACAAAAAAAATATAAAAAATAGAATAAATTTTAAATCTACAGATGGACAAATTGCAAGGCATGCATTTATTACAACTTGAGACTGGAATTATTGCATCATGGGTAAATATTCTATATGCAGTACTTTAGATCATACTATTATCTTTCTTACCAAGAGATCCCATTTTGCATTTTAATACCAGAGACACAAGGACTCCCATGTATGAAATCTACTTTCAGAGAAATCACCTTTCCTTCCTAAACTATTCATAATGTTGCTAAAGGAACATTTCCCAAATTATAAAAACAAACAGGTAGTCACAGACAACACAAAAACTTTCCTAAACTAATGAGTCAACAAGCAAAACCCAAATAAAATATGATGTAGAGGTACTGATTTGTTTTAACATGTTAGAACAAAATGGAAGCCTCTAGAGTTCTAAAGGAGCCCTGGTGCAGCAGTAGTTAAGTGCTCGGCTGAGGTTGGCAGTTAGAATCCACCAGCCGTTCTGTGGCAAAAAGAGGTGGCAGCTTGCTTCCAGAAAGATTACACCTTTGGAAATCCTATGAGGAAGTTCTACTCTGTCCTCTAGGGTTGCTATGAGTCAGAATCAACTCGTCAATAACCGGTTTGGTTTTGGTGCTAGAGTTCCATGCAAAACTTTTGCCCTGTAAGAAGTCAGCACTTCAGGTTAGCCACTGAGTTTATTTTTTGTTTGGATATTACCATGAGTTAGATAATTAAGCATTTGGTATAATTATATAAATTCATGGAAGACTTCTAGAGTACTCTTTAGCACAAAAAGTCTTAATTTTAAAGCTCTTAGAGTTTTCAAAGTGCTTTCATACCCATGTCACCTGAGTCTTAGAACAACCTTGTGAAGCTGGCAGATCAGGGATCATTACCACTATTTTGAAGAGAAAAACAAAAATTAAGGTGCATATCTGTGCAGAGACTTGAAAACAAGAAGCTTAGATTTTGCTTTGTATGTTAGTGGATCAATTTTTTCAACAGACTGTAGAAAAGTGCTTTTCTCAAAATTTTTGGCATTTATAGATGTCAAAATAGTACTTAAAGCGATAAAAACAACCTTCAAGCACAGAAAATGAATATTTTCCAACCTTCAAATTAATATAAAATACCATTAAGCTCGTAAATGTGTCTTTTATGAATGAAAATTATATCAAACTGTCACATTTTCAAAAACAAATATTAAAGATACATGATTTCTCAAATACTGCATTTAAAGTTCTTTTCTGAAACCCTGAGTTTAGGATATTCCTTTGCCCTTAACTGGTAAATATCTGCAAATATATTGGTTCATTCTGAAAAGTAATTACAAAACACTGATCCTAGCTTTCTATACATGTATTTGATACCATGACAGTTGGTTTCTGCCCATCCAATAATTATGTGTTCATTTATTTACTTTTCTTAATTTATATTCAGGAGGAGACATTGGACAGGTTATGTATATATTATTTTCAATTAACTTGATACTTTAACTAGTTTTTTTTTTTTTTTTTTCTGGTTAGGATTCTAGAAGGATGAGAGAACTTTAATTTTAATCCTGTCAAACAATTTCAGATCTACCTGTGTAACACACACTCACCAGAGATCAAAACTAAATTAAATACACGAGTGAGTTCACTTCATAATGAATGTTGATATCTTTATTGTATCTTAAATCATGGATATAGAAACCATGGTATCGGATACAATAAAAAGGGCTTAAACCCAAAACAAACCTGTTGACATCAAGTCGATTCCGACTCATAGTGACCCTATGGGACAGAGTAGAGCTGCTCCGTAGGATTTCCAAGGCTGCAATCTTTACGAAAGCAGACTGAGACTTCCTTCTGCCTTTCAGCAGCTGGTGAGTTCAAAGTGCTGACCTTTCAGTTACTGGCCGAGAACTTTGACCATGGCGCTTTAACCACTGTTCCCCCAGGGCTAAAAAGGGTTTAGACAGTAATAGTAAACCAAATGACTAAAAGCCAATATTTGAATGAGCAAGGTACTGCAATAAAGCTTAGCCCAGGTAACACACCACGAAGCTAAAAGAATTGTTTTATCTCATTCAAGGATCTCTTAAAGAAATATATACTTTAATACCAACACCCTCTCCCCCACACACACGTCAATATCTAATCCATAGAATAATGATTTTTTTAAATAATGAACAAATCCATCTTGGAAGAAGTACAGCCAGAATGTTTCTTAGAAGCAAGAATGGTGAGACTACATCTCATAAACTTTGGACATGTTATCAGGAGGGGTCAGTCCCTGGAGAAGGACATCATGCTTGGTAAAGTAGAGGGCCAATGAAAAAGAGGAACACCTTTGATCCCTCAGTAAGATGGACTGACACAGTGGCTGCAACAGTGGGCTCAAGCATAACACTGGGCAGTGTTTCCTTCTGTTGTACACAGGGTCACTACGAGTTGGAACCAACTGGATGGCACCTAACAGCAACAATGTAGGGCAAAAAAAAAAAGAAACAATAAAAAGATTTAATTATTACGGACAAAAAGAGAACCCTCAATCCTAAACAATAAAAATTTAAAAGTATTTGTTCAATTATTCCTTTATTCATTTAACAGAGTTTATTATCCAATATAGAGATGCTATGAGTCAGAATTGACTCAATGGCAATGGATTTGGTTAGAATGTTTCATGCATAGGGTTTTCAGGATTCGAGGAAAACTCATTAACAATCTGCAATATACATATGACACAATTTACCTTGCTGCAATGAAAACAATTTGAAGCACTTACTGAGGAAGGTCAAAGACTACAGCCTTCAGCATGAGTTATGCCTGAACATGAAGAAAACAAAAATCCTCACAACTGGATCTATAAACTTCATGGTAAATGGAAAAAAAAAAAAAAATTGAAATTATCAACCATTTCATCCCGTTTTCCTACTTGGGTCAACAATCAACATCCATGGAAGCAGTAGTCAAGGGATTAAACAACATATTGCACCGGGCAAATCTGCTGCAAAAGGAATCTTTGAAGTTTTGAAAGGCAAAGATGTCACTGTAATGACGAAGGTACTCCTCCTGACACAAGCCATGTTCTTTTCAATCACTGCTTACGCATATGAAAATTGAGTAATGAGAAAGACAGAAGAGAACTGTGAACTGTGGTCTTGGGGGGAAATATTGAATGCATCAAGTCCTGCCAAAAAAAGGAATAAATCCGTCTTGGAAGAAATACAACCAGAATGTTCCTTAGAATTGAGGATGGAAAGACTTCAACTTGCTTACTTTGGACTTGTGATTAGAAAAGATCAGTTCCTAGAAAAGGACATCTTGTTTGGTAAAGCAGGGGGCCAACAAAAATGGAGGGGGGGCTCCTCAATAAGATGGACTGACACAATGGATTCAAACATACCAATGATCATGCATATGGCAAAGGACTGGGTAACATTTCTTTCTTTTATACATAAGGTCATGAGTTGGAGCTCACTCCACCAGCAACTAACAACTACACAATGCTTCATGCACTCTGCCTGCCTAGAGCTAATATATTAAAATGAATTAGTCATGGTACTAAACTTAAGGAGCTCATATTTCAGCCAGGCCACAAGGGGGAAAAAAAAAGTAGTCACAATAAAAAAACTGATGTATTTTTGAAATTAGATAGGACCCCTAAGGTACAAAGACACATGAGATGGCCACAGGAAAACGGATACTGGAGAGCAGTTGGGACTAATACCTTCACATATGAACTGGATCAGGGCATGACATTAAAAAAATAAAAACTGGAGGAATTGATCAAATGAGAAATAAAATTTCACAAACATAGGAAAGGATTGTATTATTAGGGTGCTTTCCTTATGATAGGCATGTTAGAGAAGAGAAAGTCAAGTTAGCAAAAAAAAAGGACAGCAGGCTGTGGATTGAGAATCAGAGAAATAAGGTAAAGAAGACATCGTATCACAGTCATAAGTGACAGAGGTAGATTGTTGCAACCCAAAGCCATACTTTAATAATGTCATCCTTTATTACTGCACAGGAGTTATGCCCATCAACTACACATACCCACTATCCTAAAATCTATCTTGTACGTATAAAAGAAAAATGTTCATACGTGCTCCAAAAGACATGTATGAGTATGTTCATGTCAGTACTCTTTGTAATAGTCAAAAACTGGAAATAATTTATATTTATCAACACTGGAATGCACACAAAAAAATTGTGTTACATTTAGTTAATGGAATATTAAGATATTTTCTTCAGAATTTGGGTTATAATTTCCTTAGTAATTTCCATAACCAAGATTCAAACCCAGGCAGTCCCGCCCTCACTCTGAAGTCTTAGCCATCACTACATCAGATCTCTGAAAGCATCCACAGTTTATATTCTGATCCTGAAGGTCCCTACAAAAAACTCTTTCTTCTTCTGTCATCCAACCTCTGTCCATCACCTACAGAATGGCAACCAGCAGAATCAATGAACATGATTCTGGCAGATTACATCCCCCTGCTATACTTTATGTTTCTGGTACTTGAGATTACAAAATAGCAGTGGCTGTTCTTAATATAGTTTCTAATAACTCAGTTATAATATCCAGATCACTAGTTCTCCACCCTGACCACTGGATTTTTTTTTCATTTTATTTTGCTTTATGCTTGTTTGTTTTTAGTGTCTTCTTCCTTTGTTATTTTTCCTTTTGTAGTGAATGTCCATATCTCATCCCATAATTATTGAATCAGAATCTCAGGTTAGGAGCCTAAGGAATAGAAAGGTTTAAGAGTATCTATTATTCAGTAGAGATACATATAGCAACAGGAATAGGCATTCAAATATATTAGTGGACAAAAAAAAAAAAAAAAAAACCTTAGGCACAGTATAATTTCAGTAAATCTATCTGTCTGTCTATCTATCTGGAACCCTGGTGACACAATGATTAAGAACTCAGCTTCTAAACAAGGGGTCGGCAGTTTGAATCCACCAGCCACTCCTTGGAAATGCTATGGGGCAGTTCTACTCTGTCCTGTAGGGTTGCTACGAGTCAGAACTGACTCAACAGCAGTGGGTTTTTTTTTTTTTTTGTCCATCTATCTAGCTATAAATATATGTAAAAAGCTCTCAATGTCTTAATAAGATTTATAATAAAGGAAATATAACAGAGTAGGTGTCTATGGTGATGGATTGGGGATGTAACTGGAAATCAGAGATAAAAGAAAGAAATGACATAAAACAAAATAATAGAGAAATTATGCACAAATTGACATTTGTAGCAAAGACTGACTCAGTAATCATCAAAATCATTTCCTCCATTATACATAAAAAAAGACTACTTAGTCATAGTCATCTAGTGCTGCTATAACAGAAATACCACAAGTGAATGGCTTTAACAAAGACAGGTTTATTTCCTCACAGTAAAGTAGCGTAAAAGCCCGGATTCAGGGTATCAGCTCCAGAGGGAGGCTTTCTCTCTTTGTTGGTCTTCTCATCAATCTTCCCTCAGACTAGGAGCTTCTCTGTGCAGGGACCCCAGGTCCAAAAAATGCATTCTTCTCCCAGCACTGCTTTCTTGGTGGTTTGATGTCTCCCCTCTGCTCACTTCCCTTTCCTTTTCATCTCTTGAGAGATAAAAGGTAGTGCGGGCCACACCCCAGAGAAACTCCCTCTACATTGGATCAGGGATGTGACCTGTGTAAGGGTGTTACAATCCCACCCTAACCCTCTTTAACATAAAATTACAATCACGAAATGGAGCACAACCACATAATACTGGGAATCACGGCCTAACTGAGTTGACACATATTTTGGGGGGGACACAATTTAATCTATGACAACTTTTATCCGCAGTAGCCCACACAGGTAGACTGGAGTCATCTGAATGAGTTCTGGACAATGGGATATGATAGAAACATAACAATACTTTTAGGCAAGATCATTAATCCTTTTATGTGTTTAGCATCTTGTTCTCTTTTCCTGCTTGATAAATTCAGTGGCAAACAAAAAAGAAACAATCCTGGATACTTGAGTCATCACTCAGAGTCACCAGCATTGCTGGCTTGCACTGGACTGTGACATAGTGAGATATAATCATTTAGGCTATTACACTAATTAGACAGTAGATTGTTACAGTGGCTAACACTAATCACTCTAACAGAATGGTGATAGCATGACCTGAAGTAAAGGATATGATTTAAGAAAGTTTCTCCTTCTGTAGAGAAAGTAAAAAAAAAAAAAAAAAAGGACAAGAAAAAAACACTACATATGACTTTTATAAAGCCACCACAGACACAAATGTTTGCATATATCATTGTATGTGCAAAAAGCAGAGAAATTCTACCAAAAAGGTTGACTTTAAATTTTGGCCACTTTGTCATAACTAGTACCAGATATGCCCTTCTGTTATAAACAAACTGAAAGCTGACAAAATAAATGAAGCAGTTGTTTTCAGAAACTGGAAAACAGGCAACACAAGATTGTGACTTCTGAGGCAAGAAAACAAAGTGCCTAAAACAAAGTGCCTAAATGCACTTTCTGAATCAAGCAATGGGGGAGAACCCAAAGCAGAACAGTAGTTTCATTGGATTGACTAATTGAAGTTGGGGCAGGCTAAAACCAATGGCTGCTGAGTTGATTTTGACTCATGGTGACCCCGTGTGTCAGAGTACAACTGTGCCCCGTAGAGTTTTCAGTGACTCATTTTGAGTAGATCACCAGGCCTGGGGGTCATTTGTGTCTCGACTACCCAAAGTGAACAGTCTTGTTGAATAACTGGGATATTCAAGAGACTCACAAAGTAATAGTAATAGTAGGTCTACACTAGCCTAGAGTAAAGGCTGTTTTAGTCCTGCCCTAACAAAGTTTAAAAAAAAAAGTGCAAAAGGATCAAGATCTTTGTGGTTAAAATACGCTTTATCTCCAAATTTATCTATAGGTTAAACACAGTCTCACTTAAAATCCCAGAGGACATGCTGTAGAAACTAAAAAGCATCCTCTAAATATATGTGAAGAAGCCCTAGTAGTGCAGTGACTACAGCACTCAATTGCTAACCGAGTTCAGTGGTTTGAAACCACCAGCGGTTCCACAGGAGAAAGACGTGCCAGTCTGCTTCCATAGAGATTTGGAACCCTATGGGGACATGGTGAGTCAGAATCAACTCAATGGCAGTGGATTTGGTTTTGTTTGGTATTAAATATATGTGAAAATGCAAAGAATTTAAAATAGCCAAAATAATTTTGAAACTGAAGCAAATTTGAAGGATTTACACCACTTGATAATAAAGTTTATTATAAAGTACAATAAAGATGACAGTGTAATGTTGGAATAAAAGTAGACATATAGAAGAATGATAGAAAAAAAATAGAGGGTGTAAAATCGAGCCACACACATGTAGCAAATTGATTTTTGATGAAATTACCAAGGCAATTCACTGAAGAAAGGATAATCTTTTCAAGAAATTGTGCAGGAATTATGGGATTTCACATGCTAATAATAAAATAAACCCCAATCCTTACCTCACATCATACAGAAAAACTAATTTGAAATGTTTCATTACCTAAATGTAAAGATCAAAACTATAAAACTTTCAGAAGAAAACATAGGAGAAACATTCCACTGATTTTTTGCTGGACAAAAATTTCTTAAATAGAATGGAAAAAGCACAAAGTATAAAGAAAAAAATTAATAAATTGAATTGTTTCAAAAATAAAAACTTTCATTCTGTAAAATACACTGATAAGAAAATAAAAAGACAACCCATGGACAGGGAAAAAATGTTTTCAAAACATATTCAATAAAAGACTGGTATCTAGAACATATAAGGAATCCATCCAATAGAACATTAAAAAGATAGATAATCAAATTACAAATGCTCAAGATTTGAACAAACAAAACCAAAATTATATATACAGATGAAAAATAACAGTCTTTAGGGAAATGCAAACTAAAATAACAATGAGATAATACCTCACAATTGTTAAAATGACAAGTTAAAAAGACTGGCAATACTAAGTACCAACAAGAATGTGGATCAGCAGTAACTCTCAAACATTGTTAGTGAAAATGTAATATGAGCCCTAGTTCCCCAGTGGTTAAGTGTTATGACTGCTAAACAAAAAGTTGGTAGTTCAAATCCACCAGTCACTCTCTGGAAACCCTATGGGGCAGTTCTACTCTGTCCTATAGGGTCACTTTAGATCGGAATTGACTCAATGGCAATGGGTGGGTGGGACCTTAAGAGAACAATTGTTTTATAAAGTTATACATGCACTTATCATATGACTGAGCATTTCCAAGAAATGTAAAAAGCATATATCTCCCCAAACTGTTGTACTTGAATTTTCGATTTTATTCATAATAGTGAAAAACTGGAAACAAATTCAAATGTTTATCAAGTAGTTAATGGATAAACCAGTTGTGACATACTCTTACAATGAAATACCACTCACAGTAAAGCAATAAAGAGGTAAGGAACGAACAACTAGTATATACGATATCACAAGTGAATCTCAAAGTTTTATGTTAAGTCAAGAAAACCAGGTATATTTGCATGAATTCTAGGAAAGAAAAAAAAAATAGAGAAAGCAGATTAGTCATTGCCAGGGACAGATTGGGGTTGGGGGACTGACTGCAACAGGGCATGAAAGAAATTTTTGAAGTGGTGGAAATATGATATGTCAAAATTGTGGTGATTCTATGCATTTGTCAAAACTCGTTAAATTATACAGTTATAATGGGTGAATTTTATTGCTTATAAATCATACTTCAATAAAGTTGGCAAACAACAAAAAAAATTTTAAATACAGACATTTTCAGAAAAATGAAATCTGATCAAATATCTTGCCTGAAGAAATTCATTACAAGAAATATTAAAGGAAGTTCTTCAGGCAGAATAAAAAGGATATTGAATGGACACTCAGGTCTACATGGAGGAATGGAGACGGGAAGAAATGGTAAATGTATGAATAAATACAAAACACTTTTTATTTTCACGTCTTTAAAAGATTCTGGTCTGATTAAAACAAAAGTAATAAAGATTTACTTGGGGGTAAAAACACACAATAAAACATACGGCAACAATAACACAACAGATAAAATAGAAAAATGAAAGTATATTCTTGCAAAGTCTCTTATATTTTACATAAATGTAAATTATTACTTGAAGATAGGCTGTGTGAAGTAAAAGACACGTGTTTAAGCGTTACAGCTGCTGATGCTGCCAACAGTGCGGATAAAATAGAAAACTAAATAAGTAACACTCAGCAAAAAAAAAGTTGGGAAAGATTAAAAAAAATAGAACAAACTACAGATGAGTCAAGAAGAAAACAACACGATGGTAGACTTAAATCTAACATTATGGATTATTAGATTAAACATAAATCATCTAACATTTCAATTAAAAGGCAGAGACAGTCACATTAATAAAAACTCAAAATCTAACTACATACTGTCTACAACTATATTTTCTTTATAAAGACATCGATAAGTTAAAACCTAAAGGATGGGAAAAGGTACTATGTAAACAATAATTATAAAAGCTGGGGTGGCTATATCAACATCAAGCAAAGTATTTCAGTGCATGGAAATTATCAGAGATATGTCATGACAAAAAAAAGGAATTCATTGAGAATAGATAACAACTTTAAATATGTTAAATGGATCTTATAAGAAAGCTTCAAAATTCATGAAGCAAATACTGAAATAATTGAAAAAACAGACAAATTCACAATTATGAAATGTCAACACATCCCTCATTAATTTTTAGAAATATTAAGCATAAAAAGCTCGAGCAGCTCTAATAACCAAACTGACATTTTATTATACTTTTTTTTCACTCAACAGCAAAATAAGCATTCTATTCAAGCTGACATGAAATGTTCACTAGTAGAAATTATCCAAAACACTCGTTGTCTTCAAGTCAATTCTGACTCATAGCAACCCTATAAGACACAGTAAAACTACCACATAGCATTTCCGAGGCTATAATCTTTATGGAAACAGACATCCACATCTTTCTCCCACGGAGCAGATGGTGAGTTCAAACTGCTGACTTTTCGGTTAGCAGTCGAGCACTTTAACCACTGTGCTATCAAGGCTCCTTCAATACAGAGTCTACTGGGAATAAATCTCAATGAAATAAAATCAATCAGAGAATGCTATCTGACCATAAGAGAATTAAATTAGAAGCCAATAATATAAATATATTTGGAAGATCTCTAAATATTTGAGAATTAAAATACTTTTAAATAACCTATGAAGAAGGGCCAAGAGGAAATTAAAAGATGTATTAGCAATTATTTTGAAGTTAATTAATATAAAAGCCTACCATATCAAAATGTGTTGGACGAAGCTAAAGCAATATTTACAGAGAAATTTAAGTGTTAAATACTTACATTATAAAAGAAGAAAAAGTTAACATCAGTGTTTTTTTAACTTCTTTTCTGGTATTGGCTGGTCAGCTCTTATTGGACCAATCATTTAATATGTGACAACTAGAAGCTATGGGGAAAAAATGAACAACTAGCTGAGGGCGCTGAGAACTGATCAAAAGCATGCAGATATTAGAGGTGAGCCAATACTTGATAGAAGGGGTACTTTCTTTGTGGTGACACTTTTAGCCTGCACTCAGTGCAAAGCTAAGCCACTGATGCAGGACAACCTACCAGAGGACAGAGTTGGGGGCAAACATAACAGTTGGGAAGTTAAAGGGAAGTCTCCAAAAGGAAAGAACCAGAGAAGACACAAACACCACATTTTAGGTTTAAATTCTGCCCAAATCCCTGGATAAATTCTGACCAAAATATATCAGTCAGACTCCAAGCAAATTATCTATGACTAAAAGAACTGAACTGAAATTTCAGATGTCATGCACCACACAGAAAAAATTGCAGTCTGAGTTTACCCAAGATGACTGTCTACTTAAAAACAATTAAAAAAAAACAATGTTCTTTGGAAGAACATAACGGAACCCAGAATCTCTATCATGTGTTATTTATATAGTCTACAATACAAACCCAAATTACTCTATATTACAAAGAAACGGGAAAAATGTAACACTGTATAGAAAAAAAATCACTGGATTTCAAAATACACATGACCAAGATGTTGGAATTCGTAGCACAGATTTTAAAATAGCTATTGTAATTATATCCAAGGACCTATGAAATTACATTTATAAGGAATGAAAAGATACGGTATATCAACAAAAAAACAGAAACTATGAGAAAGCAAAAATAAAAATTTTCATAGAAAAATAAAATGTCTAAAGTAAAAATTTTATGGAATGAAGTTAAAAGCATTGGTGAAAATAAAATATACAGTGAATGAATTTGATGATACCTACAGAGAGAACAAAATGAGGGAAAAAAAAATGAACAGAGACTCAGACACCTGTACAACAATAAGCAATGTTCAAACATATATATGTAATTGAAGTCCAAAGAAATGGAGGAAATGGCACTCAGCAAATTGCTCAATTAATGACTAAATAAAAGATTTATTGGGACATGTGACTGAAGAAAAACTTTGTTGAAACTTCATGTTGTTGCTGTTGTTAGGCGTCGTCGAGTCAGTTCCGACTCATAGCAACCCTATGCACAACAGAACGAAACACTGCCCTGTCCTGGGCCATCCTTACAATCATTATGCTTGAGCTCCTTTTTGCAGCCACTGTGTCAATCCACCTCGTTGAGGGTCTTCCTCTTTTCCGCTGACCCTGTACTCTGCCAAGTATGATGTCCTTCTCCAGAGATTGATCCCTCCTGACAACATGTTCAAAGTATGTAAGACACAGTCTTGCCATCCTTGCTTCTAAGGAGCATTATGGTTGTACTTCTTCTAAGACAGATTTGTTTGTTCTTTTGGCAGTCCATGGTATATTCAATATTCTTCACCAACACCACAATTCAAAGGCGTCAAGCCTTCTTCGGTCTTCCTTATTCATTGTCCAGCTTTCACATGCATATGATGCGACTGAAAATACCATGGGTTGGGTCAGGCACACATTAGTCTTCAAGGTGACATCTTTGCTCTTCCACACTTTAAAGAGGTCCTTTACAGCAGATTTACCCAATGCAATGAATCTTTTGATTTCTTGACTGCTGCTTCCATGGCTGTTGATTGTGTATCCAAGTTAAATGAAATTCTTGACAACTCCAATCTTTTCTCCATTTATCATGATGTTGTTCATTGGTCCAGTTGTGAGGATTTTTGTTTTCTTTATGTTGAAGCACAATCCATACTGAAGGCTGTGGTCTTTGATCTTCATTAGTAAGTGCTTCAAGTCCTCTTCACTTTCAGCAAGCAAGGTTGTGTCATCTGCATAAGGCAGGTTGTTAATGAGTCTTTCTCCACTCCCGATACCCCATTCTTCTTCATATAGTCCAGCTTCTCAGATTATTTGCTCAGCATACAGATTGAACAGTTATGGTGAAAGAATACAACCCTGACACACACCTTTCCTGACTTTAGACCAATCCGTATCCCCTTGTTCTGTGTGAACAAATGCCTCTTGATCTTTATAAAGGTTCCTCATGAGCACAATTAAGTGTTCTGGAATTCCCATTCTTCCCAATGTTATTCATAATTTGTTATGATCCACACAGTCGAATGTCTTTGCATAGTCAATAAAACACAGGTAAACATCCTTCTGCTATTCTCTGCTTTCAGCCAGGATCCATCTGACATCTGACATCAGCAATGATATCCCTGGTTCCACGTCCTCTTCTGAAACCGGCCTGAATTTCTGGCAGTTCTCTGTCGATATATTGCTGCAGCCATTTTTGAATGATCTTCAGCAAAATTTTGCTTGTGTGTGATATTAATGATATTGTTCTATAATTTCTACATTTGGTTGGATCACCTTTCTTGGGAATAGGAATAAATACGGATCTCTTCCAGTCAGTTGACCAGGAAGCTGTCTTCCATATATCTTGGCATAGACGAGTGAGCACCTCCAGCACTGCATCTGTTTGTTGAAACATCTCAGTTGATATTCCATCAATTCCTGGAGCCTTGTCTTTCGCCAGTGCCTTCAGAGCAACTTGTATTTCTTCCTTTAGTACCATCGGTTCCTGATCATATGTCAACTCTTGAAATGGTTGAACATCGACTAATTCTTTTTGGTATAATGACTCTGTATATTCCTTCCATCTTCTTTTGATGCTTCCATTATTGTTTAATATTTTCTCCATAGAATCCTTCACTAATGCAACTCCAGGCTTGAATTTTTTCTTCAGTTCTTTCAGCTTGAGAAATGCCGAGCGTTTTCTTCCCTTTTGGTTTTCCATCCACAGCTCATTGCACATGTCATTATAATACTTTACTTTGTCTTCTCGAGACTCCCTTTGAAATCTTCTGTTCAGTTCTTTTACTTCATCAATTCTTCCTTTTGCTTTAGCTGCTCAGTGTTCAAGAGCAAGTTTCAGAGTCTCCTCTGCCATCCATCTTGGTCTGTCAGCTTGTCATACTGTGGGGGCTTGCATGTTGCTGTGATGCTGGAAGCTATGCCACCAGTATTCAGACACCAGCAAGGTCAACCATGGAAGACAGGTTTCAGCTGAGCTTCTAGACTAAGACAGACTGGGAAGAAGGACCCGGCAGTCTACTCCTCAAAAGCATTAGCCGGTGAAAACCTTATGAATCTCCATAGGTAATACAAAAACCAATAGACTTTGGGGTTAGGAGAGCTTCATTTGAAGCTTACATCTACCATCTACTAGCTGAGTGCTCCTAAACAAGTTCCTTAATCTCTATATAACACTCATTTCCTCATCTTTAAAACTGAAATAATAACCACTCCACAAGGTTATTGTGAAGATTATATAAGACAACTGATATGAAAATGACTGGTGTTTGGCATACAGAAGGTATATTGCAATATTTAGTTGAATCTAAATACTTCTTAATAATGAGATTTCATGTTTTGAATGTTTCTTCATAAAGATATACTGTTAAATTTGTGCAAAAAAAGGTCATATTTGATGGGCTTTTCTTACATGCTAATGATTTATAGACTGTAAAGTCTTGCCCAATGTAAAAGACAAAAAACCTGTTGACATTTGTAAAATGGCTTAAATCTTGTCCATAAACTTTCTTAACTCTTAGCATGCTGGTGGAAATCTTAGTTTTAATACTTCTAGTGGTTGATCTTTTACAAGCTGGCATCAACTAGACTTTGCTTAAATGGGGCATCTTTAAAACAAACAAAAAAATTACTATTAAAGCTTTCTAGTAAATCGACATTAAACAAAGAGATTTCTCCACACATGAGGAACTTAATTTTGAATCTATCATTCCATCTCATAAAGCATCGCTAATAGACATCAACCTCCAAGTAGTTACCAATATTTTTAACATTTATAATACAATAAATTTTAATGGCTTAATAGTTTTAAAGATATATTGCAGTGCTTACCTCTAAACACTCACGTACATACACTCACAAGCATATATATATATATATATATATATATATACATATATATTAGAGCTAGGCTCATAAAATTTTTTTAAGTTATATTTTTAACATAGAAAACAAAAAGCAACAAGTTTTCTGTGATTTGAAAGGCAAACATATAGGAATGTGCTTGCTTTTCTATAGGTTAACATCTTCCAAAAGATACTTCTTGTATGAGGTTGTTTCTGAAACAAACTTATGACCTCCCACAAAAGTGAGGACGTGGTCAAGATGAGAAACTATTACTATATCACTGTGTTTTTCCTTCCTTTCATGGAATCCATAATTAAACCCTTTCAAGAACAGGGAAATGTAAAGATCCCACCTACACTTTCCACCTTGGGTTTATTGGTAAGGTACTGTCCCAGACAGTACATGCTGCCAGCAGGTGGGGACCTGTATAACTGTTTGAAATGAAAGAAATGGGTGTGTGCCCAAATTACTGTTTTTACAGGGTATTGTATGAAGTGGTCGTGAATATTTTTTTTTTTTAAGGTAAAATACAGATTTTGAAATTTTTTATGTGGGACACATATGTCCCTCTGGATTCTGGGGGTAGAATTAGGGGGACACATATGCGTAGGGTAAGATTTTTTTGACAAGGCCAGGAAAAAAAATCCATATTACCTTCCAAAAATTCAGATACACTCAATGATTCAGCAGGCATTTCATTAATGAAAAAACATTATATAAACAATAAATTAAAAAGAAAAGTGAATTCATTCATGAAAAGGTTAAAAATTATAGACTGTACTGTAAGGCATGTTAGGTTGGGATTATTATCCTGGTGCTGGGAAGACAAATTTTCATTAAGTCACAGATTTTTATGTGTGAAGTACAAACAGAGAATTATCTTTATAAAATGAGAGAAAATTGCAACTATTTTTCAAATGTAACCTTCACATTTTGAAAAGTGCAGTAATGATCTGTCCCCATGGAGACAAATATTTTCTCCTCATTTCCGAAACCAAAATTCAGCACATTATATCCAGATCTGATCCAGTCTGTCTAATCTGTCTTGGGAGTTCATATGACTATAAAGATGTGTTTAAGTTTATAGTAAGGGTGTGCAATGAATGTTTGCATTCAGCAGTTTTCAAATTGATATTGCATATTATCTTTTTTAATATCATATTTTTCAAGATAAAATATGCTTTTATTAAATAAGATGTAAGATTCAGTACAAAGGAGAAGAGTACGAAAACTCAACCACAGGTCCTGGGATTGAGAATTATATTCCACACCCACACTCTGCCTGAAGGACACTTTTGTGGAAATAAGGACCACTTGTAAACATCCAAAACTGTTTACATTTTATCCCTGAAAAAAATGTAAAATGGAAGAAATGTTTAGATTTTAAAACGAATTAGAAGTTTAATATGTGTCCATTAATTTTTTATCAGTTCATTCACTTTAATTCTTCATTTTTTCTTCCCTTTATGCTTTGAAAACATAGTAATTCAAAAATTCTAATCAATAGCATAAAAAAGCAGTCCTCACATTTATCATTTATAGTTTTGTCTATACCGCTGGGACAAATCTCACTGAATCAAATAACTGGTCTTTTTTTTTTGGTAATTTTGTGCAGTTGATTCTTCAGAATTGTTCTAAAGCCAAAATATATGTGTGTGTGTGTGTCTGTGTGTGTGAGTGAATGAAAAAAAATTTTGGCCTTTGTCCTCAGCCCTGAAAGTGATCGAGGTTCCTTTTTTGAAAGTGGTTAAGAGCTCGACTGTTAACAAAAAGGGTGGCAGTTCAAATCCACCAGCTGCTTCTTGGAAATCCTATAGGGCAGTTCCAGTCTGTCCTATAGAGTCGCTATGAGTCGGAATCGACTCGATGGCAGTGGGTTTGATTTTTTTGTTTGTTTTTTAACTTGAAACCTCTAGACCACACCTGAGGATTCCTGCTAATGAGAGGGTGGGGCAGGCCAGACCAAAAACGACTCACCTGGTAGGCTACTGTTAACCAACCATGAACATGTGGTGAGGCCACTAACAGCTGTGAACACAGAGACTCAGTGAACTTCCTGGCTGGTGAAGGGAGGGTGATGTGACCTCTTTGTGACATTGAAGCTCTGTGTTGGAACCCCTCCCAGACCTTGCCCACATGTCTCTTTCTTTTAATGTTGCCAATTTGTATCCTTTTGATATAAGAAGTCTATAGTCATAAGTATAGTACTTTCCATGAGTTCTGTGAGCCATTCCAGTGAATTACCAAATGAAAGAAAAAGGGGAAGCCAGCAGGTGAGAGCCCTGGGGAGTCCCCCAAGCTTGTGGCTGGCATCCTGAAGGGATAGTGAGAAAACCCCAAAGTTGTGGCTACAGGTCAGAAGTAAAGGTGTGATGTGGACTCCCGAGTTCGTGACTGGTGTCAGCCTATTTGGTGTTCTTTTCACTTGTGAGATCTGCCCTAATCTGGGTAGCTAGGGTCAGTGGAGTCCTGACCTATCTCCAAGTGGTGAGCAGCAGAGAAAGTGAGTGTCACATGGGCGACTGGTGTCAGAGATGATGAAGGGGAAGATGGGAGTCTGATTACTCATCACATTCTGGGGATTGTAACTCCGATTCACAAAGTGTGTGTGTGTGTGTGTGTTGAGAGATGTTGTTTGCTGCCACTCTCCACTAATGAAGACCCCATGCACAATGGGATTGGATGGTTGTGATCCCTAGGGTTTTCACTGACTGATTTTTCAAAAGTAGATCACCAGGCATTCTTCCTAGCCTGTCTTACT
Source organism: Elephas maximus indicus (assembly GCF_024166365.1). Classification (NCBI taxonomy): domain Eukaryota; kingdom Metazoa; phylum Chordata; class Mammalia; order Proboscidea; family Elephantidae; genus Elephas; species Elephas maximus. The sequence goes on along the minus strand of NC_064827.1, from coordinate 89,517,525 downwards.
CTGGAAGCTCCACTGAAACTCATCCAGCATCACAGTAACACACAAGCCTCCGCTGACAAATGGGTGGTGATTGTGTTTGAGGTGCTTTAGTCAGAATTTGAACCCAGGTCTCCTGCAAAGAGAGCTTGAATTCTACAACTGAACCACCTCTGCCCCCATGATGAAGGACAGGGGAATACAAATATACATATTTCATCACCCTGCCAATATATTTGATGTAAACATATTCTCTTCATATAGTTCAGTGTTGTTGTCTGTCCACAATCTGGCCTTTTTTACGACCTACATAACTCTCTATGATTTCAATGCAAACACTGAGTCATTTCACTTTAACATCTCATAGCAAAACTTCTAAAAAGCAAAACCACATAGCAAACCCAAGCTACTTCAACAGGTTATTTGTTTCTGGGTTTTGATCTTTCTTAATCACTTCATAGTTTTACCTTCCACATGGAATTCTGCCTTTCCGCGGTTTCATTTCCATGGTAGAGACATTAAACATCATGAGTAAGGTTCACGTATAATGGAAAAAGTTCATGACTATTCACTTTATCGGAGTCTCTGGGTGATGCAAACAGTTGACATGCTCACTGCCTACTGAAAGTTTGGTGGTTCAAATTTACCCAGAGACACTTCAAAAGAATGGTCTGGCAATCTACTACAAAAAGTAAGTCATTGAAAATCCTATGAAGCACAGTTCTTCTTTGATACAGGTAGAGTCGCCATGAGTCAGAATTAACTCATTGGCAACTGGTTTTTTATATTCAGTCCATGTTTTTTTTTTTTTTTTTAACCTACTTTATATTTCCTCACTGAAATTATTAATGCCTAAAATTGTCATAAAAAAATAGTTACAAAGCTCAATGAAAGAATCTTCAAAGTAATAAAAATACAATAAATAAATAAAGAGTATAATTTATACAGCCAGGAGAGTAATATTACCACCAAAGGTAGGCAAGCTATTAGTGTATAACTATATCATAAATAAAAATGATGTTTCAGTAGAGAACTGCAGTTTAATTCAAATCTTGAAAGCAAAAGGCATCATAAAATTCCACTAGTGCATAGAAACAATTGTATCATTATATCCCTTTTAATATGAACACATGTTCCACCGAATATTTGTTGTTTTTATTTTTAACAAAAAGGTTTTTAGAGTTTAAATTCAGGCATGGAGGATTTTAGTTTAAGCTTTTCTTTAACAGATAAACAAAAAGTCACATGTATTCATTATCTGCGAAGACCTATTATACCTTTTTGAACAGATTGCTTCTCACATGCAAGGATTTTGAGTAGGTGCCTTTGCGTTACTTTATTTTTTCAAATTTGTATATGGTCTCTAGGAGTCAGAATCAACTTGACAACAACTGGTTCATTTTTTTTGTTTCTTTAATACATCTGCATGGCCTAAAATTTATAATGACATAAAAAGGTATACACACAACAGCAAGTTTATAACTTTTTTCAAACCCATCTGAGTATTGAAGTTGCAGGGGAGCCAACTGGCCCAAACTCTAAGGCGAGGCTGTCATTCTAAGGGAGAGACAAGATATGAGCAGTGGCTTTCCAGGGCAGGATGCAGTTGGACAATGACAAGAAAAACTCATCTGGGGTGACTGGCAAATTGGTGGAGACTGAGCATGTGCTGGTGAGAAGGGTGAAGCCCTGGGGGACATAAAAGGTAAGGGAAATCTGTTAAGAAAACAGTCACAGAATAGACTGGTAGGTTCCTGAGAAACTTCTTCCTTTTGGCGTAAAATTACGGGAGGCAGGCAGCAACTGCTACGGAAGGGCCACAAAGCTCAACAGGGACATTTATTTCTCCTGTTCTCCCCTACAAAAGAATAGCCTTAACCTGTCAGGGGAAGGTCGCACATTGGTGCTCTTAGGGCACTAGTGAAAACCCATTGTAGTTGGGAGAAGGAAATAGGAAAAAGAAACCTCAAAGCCTAGAAGAGGGACATCAATTTACTTTACTTAAAATTAGTGAGAAAGACATGCCACTGACAATCATGGATCTAGTGACCAAGACAAAAACTTAATCATAAGAATAGAGAATGACACGACAAAGGCACACATGCACATGCACACACATATACATACAAGCCAAGCTAATAAGTATCAAGTAACAAGTACCTTGTAAGAGATGGTAAGGGCCTCCTCAAGGCCTAGAAAAAAGGAGAAGATCAAAAGTTAAGAGCAGAGCAGACACTGAAATAAAAAGCTCTCTGAAAACCCCTATGCTAAAGATAAGGTATTGCAAGAAGAAATTTGAAACCTGTGGTAAATGAAGGGTAACCACAGCAACAACTAAGTTGAAAATCAGGTTTAATAGATTAAATAGATTGCTCCAAGCCCCACACTAAAGGCCTAGAAGAAAATAAGTTATGCCCATTTTCAAGTATAAAAAATGATGGAAGGAATACACAGAATCACTTTACCAAAAATAATTGGTTGGCCTTCAACCATTTCAGAAGGTAGCATAGAATCAAGAACCAAAGGTATTGAAGGACGAAATCCAAACCGCACTGAAGGCACTGGTGAAAAACAAGGCTCCAGGAATTGACAGAATATCAACTGAGATGTTTCAACAAACAAATGCAACAATGGAAGCACTCACTCGTCTATGTAGAGAAATTTGGAAGATAGCTACCAGGCCACCTGACTGGAAGAGATTCATATTTGTGCCCATTCCAAAGAAAAATGATCCAACAGAATGCAGAAATTATTAAACAATATCATTAATATCAAACACAAGTAAAATTTTGAAGAAAATTCAAAAAGTGTTGCAGCAGTATATTGACAGAGGACTGCCAGAAGTTCAAGCCAGATTCAGAAGAGGACATGAAAGGTGGGATATCACTGCTGATGTCAGGTGGATCTCGGCTAAAAACAGAGAACACCAGAAAGATGTTTTCCAGTGTTTTATTGACTATGTGAAGGTATTCAACTGTGTGGATCATAACAAATTATGGATAACAGTACAAAGAATGGGAATTCTAGGACACTTAATTGTGCTCATGCAGAATTGTACATAGACCAAGAGGCAGTCACTTGAACAGAACAAGGGGACACTGCATGGTTTAAAATTAGGAAAGGTGTGAATTGGGATTGTATTCTTTACCACACTTCTTCAATCTGTATGCTGGGCAAATAATTCGAGAAGCTGGAGGATACAAAGAAAAATGGGGCATCAGGATAGGAGGAAGACTCATTAATAACCTTTGTTAGGCAGATGACACAACCTTGCTGGCTGAAAGGGCAGAGGATTTGAAGCACTTACTGATGAAGGTTGAAGTCCACAGATTCAGTATGGATTACACATCAACATAAAGAAAACAAAAATCCTCACAGCTGGACCAATAAGCCACACAATCACTGTATGCTTGAGCCCATTTTTGCAGCCACTATGTCAATCCATCTCATTGAGGGTCTTCCTCTTTTCTGCTGACCCTGTACTTTACCAAGCACGATGTCCTTCTCCAGGGACTGAATCCCCCTGAAAACATGTCCCCCAAGTGTCTGTCAGTTTGTTGTACTGTGGGGGCTTGTGTGTTGCTAGGAACCTGGAAGCTATGCCACCGGTATTTAGGTACCAGCAGGGTCACCCCTGGTGGACAGGTTTCAGCTGAGCTTCCAGACTAAGACAGACTAGGAAGAAGGACCTGGTAGTCTACTTCTGAAAAGAATTAGCCACTGAAAACCTTATGAATAGCAGCAGAACAATCTAAAGGTGGGCAGCTGGAACCCACCAGCTGTTTCACGGGAGAAAGATGTGGTAGTCGGCTTCTGTAAAGATTTACAACCTGCGGCAGTTCTACTCCGTCCTTTAGGGTTGCTATGAGTCAGAATCGACTTAACAGCAGTGGGTTTTTCTGATTTGGCTGATAAAGAATATTGAATATACCGTGGACTGCCAGAAGAATGAACAAATCTATCCTAGAAGAATACTCCTTGGAAGCGAGGATACTCCTTGGAAGCGAGGATGGAGAGACTTCTCACATACTTTGGGCATGTTATCAGGAATGACCAGTCCCTGGAGAAGGACATCATGCTTAGTTAAGTAGAAAGCCAATGAAAAAGAGGAAAACCCTCAATGAGACGTATTGACACGATAGCTGCAACAATGGGCTCAAACATAGCAAGGACTGTGATTATGATGCAGGTATGAGCAGTGTTTTGTTCTGTTGTACATAGGGTAGCTATGAGTCAAAACCAACTCTATGGCACCTAACAACAATGACAACAAATAATTACAGTCAAAATTCTTACTGTTGGAAAAAGAAGAGGGCATATCAAAAGGACACAGGGGATAAACAAAAACAGTTCTCAATAATTATAGTTGAAACAGTTTGAGTAACAAAACAAATAGTAATAGTATAGAATTTTAACCCAAAAAATAAATGTTCTTGAGTTAGAGGGCTTCTGGTTTCAGTTCCAATATGTAAAGAAGTTGGAAGTCTTTACCCTTTTCCTTAAAACAAGTAAAAACTATAGAAACCAAAAATCAATGTCTTTTCTTGGACCCATTGGAGATTTGAGGTTGTAGGGAAAATTGCTGTCCCAAAATCTAGGGAGATAGGTACAGCCAGAGAGACAAAGCACCTGAGATTTGCCCACCTTGAGCAGGACTTCCGTTGGAGAATCAATTTATAAGGTTGCATGATGTAATAGCTCATTTATACTGTCCTGCCCATTGATTTGTTCACTTAAAAATATACTCTAGAATTTTTTTTCCATGTCAGCACACTGAGATCTTCCTCATTTTCACAACTGCATATATTTCCACTGTGTGGATTAACTGTATTTATTTAAATAATTTCCAATTTTTGGATTCTTAGGGGTTTCTACTCCTTTATTAATAGAAACGATACACTGCACCCTACAAAAACACATGCCCATGTATGAAGAAATACATTATGCATATATTTCTTCATACATGGGCATGTGTTTTTGTAGGGTAGAGTCCCAGATACAGGACTGCCAGGTCAAAAGACTAATACAATTACAACTATGATGGATATTCCCACCTTCCCTTTCACAATGGTGGGATCATTCCTTGCTCCCTCCAACAATATGGTAGAGTATCCATGTCCCCAAAGCCTCATGGTGGGGCTCCTAAAGTTTTATTAAAGTGTTCTTGTAATATGTGTTATTTCATTAATTTTTTGATAACCCATTGGTTCACTGTCATCGATTCAATTCTGATTCACAGCAACCCTATAGGACGGAGTAGAACTGTCCTATATGGTTTCCAAGGCTGTAATCTTTACAGGCACAGGTTGCCACATCTTGGTGAAATAACCAGCCTAACTTATTTTCTCTTTTGTTCTCTCTATTTTTGTTATTAATTTGTTAATTTTATATTTACGTAGTCACTCCAGCCTGGATGTAAACTTAGAGTACACATCATCCCAAAATTTAGAATCTACAGTTCAAAACAGGAAAAGATAATCCCCTATTTAGAAGTCTAAATAGTAGTAACCCTCAGTGAAGTTATAGTTGATGGAGTGCCTTAGGGAGCTACTGAGTTGCTGGTAATGCTCTGTTTCTTGTCCTGGGTAGTGGTTAAAAAACCCACTGCTGTTGAGTTGATTCTGACTCATAGAAGTGGTGGTTACGGGTTACATTTGTGCACTTTGTACTATGTATATGTTATACTTCAATAAAATGTTTACAAAAAAGTAATCCATGGTTTAAGCCCCTAGCGGATGGTTTAATTGAACAACAGTCTGTGCCCAAGTTTTTCTCTCTATCATAGTAAAGGAAAGGAAGTGCCTTCTCATTCTTTCAACTCTACAGCCAGCCCTTGAGACAAGGATAAAATATACAAATTCACATGTGTGTTTAATTTTAAGTCAAGGTGTGAAATTCAATCCCAGTTACCTCTAGCATGGCACAAGAATATGGGTTACAAATTTGATGCAGGAAAATGAAGTAAAGACACGTGGGCTTTAGTCTATCTTGTTAACGACACATATGCTCATGGTTCACCCTTGCATTGCTCTCTGAAAGCAGGCTCCCATGATGACCTTGGGAAAAGGACTCTGTCCAGACTCAGAATCTGTTTCCATCTCCCTAACTGCACCATATAGCCACTTGTTTCTGAGTTTGTAAGCTTTCTCCATACGTCTCTCATGACAATGTTCTGGGACCTTCATTAGTACTAGATGTTGGATCTCACCATCCTTTCCAGTCTTGGAAATACCAGCAGTTGCTTTTGTCCCCCACACCCCACTCAGCCCAAAGCCACATAATTCTTCCTCCCTTCCACACTCCCAGTAAAAGACACCATTGATGTAGGCTTTCAAAAATAAAGTTCCAGGAAGAGGAGGGGAGGATGCCTTCAAGGGACACTACAAAACAATCCAGCTTCCCATGCAAAGATGTAGGAAAAAAAAAAAAAAAAAAGGAGGGTTTTGACTACCATTTTAGAAAAAATCAAAAAGGAAAATATAGTGAGAGAAAAAACACAAATATGTAAATCTTTCAATAAACCTGCCATATCCTTTCCAAAGAACCAAATTGCTTGTTTCAAGTACCACAGAGGACACAATTAAACATCAAACTTGTGTATTTTTGTGGCTCTGAAACTATCAAGATAGAGGACATTGAATTTATCTGGACATCTCTGACATAGTGTTCTGTGTGTGATAAGAATATTTAGGTATGGTTCTTTTGTAGTGAAAGGAGGAAGGCAATGATTAAAACCTCAAAATCCATCATATAGTAACAAAAACTACTCTCAAAGGATAATAGTTCCAGTTATTTGTAAGGACTGTTATTAGGTACCAAAGTAACTCCCCGCCACCAAAAAAAAAAAAAACTCACTGCTGTAGAGTCAATTCCAATTCAAATGAAGGGGATAGTTGAATATTAATCAATGATGCTTCAGAACACAAGGTAAAAAGCAATCATACTTAATAAATATGTATGTATGTATGTATGCTTTTCCTGCAACTGAAGTTAAATTTGAAGTTCCCCTACCTCCCAGGGCTTTACTAAGTTTTTTATTATAGCATTTTAGACAAGATGACATTAATATTTTTCAAATAACGTAAAATCAATATGGTAACTCATGCTGTACCTGTAAATATTCCAGAGCTATCACTGTAATCATTTAACGGCATTAAAATTTATGCTATAAGGCTTGCTTTCTATATACGTCCATTTCTAAGTATTGAGATAAAAAAAAATTTGAGATATAAGAAAAAATTTCATAGTTTAATAAATGCTGCAATAGAACTATTAGTTATTCCTATAGGGAATACAGATATTAAAGGTTCTCGTTTATGCTTCCTCATTCTTCCCTATTTTGGTTGTTTTTCTCCATGCTATATTTTTAATGGTTGGAGGGGTGGGGAGAACAGGCATAGTGGTGAGGGAGTAAAGACGTGTGTATGAAGGGGGAGACTTCATTGTACAGAATGGTCATTAACTGTGATGCAAACGCCAATGTTTCCATGGAAACCTCTGTCCTCTACAGAATATACTAGAGCAATTTTTGAACCATTTGTCCATTTGATTAATTATGTCTTTGTGCCGAAGGCAGCTTGGCTTGATTGTCTCATCATGTATTAGAGAAGCTACTGCTCTAACAAATGGGCCTATTGTTTCGGACCTATTCATCTTGGTGCATCCCTGCGAGCTGATAGACATTTCAACAAAATGACTGTCCCTTAATGAGCTGCAGCCTGTCAGAATTGTTTAGGGTTGCATGCGAGGCACAGACCATGGTCATGACAGCCTCAGTTATTATGGCAATGAGTAGGAAGTCTATAAAAGAGTCCACATAAATACAATGACCCTCACTTTGATATCACATAGTTGCTTTTTAATTATCAAACCCATGTACATAATAGTCCTAAGACACTCCAGAACTTTGTTTCAACATAAGCTATAGAGTTTTCTGACAAGCTAACTGAACGTGGTCATCAATCAAGAATAAAACATTTTCATAATTTTGTAGGCTTGCTCTTGGTTTCCAATTATCTGAAAAGCGTTGTTAACGCAATTATGGGAACTGGCTAATGAAAGCAAAATCAACATTTTTTGTTATATTCTGATGATATTCATGGTGAGTTTTACAAGCTAGTTTTGCCTGAAGAAAACTTCCTCCAAAAAACAAAACAAAATAACAATAGCACTAAAACACAAACTTCAGTGTCATCATATTTATACACAAATAAATAAATTTCTGGAAATTGAGGCAAACATCCGATTTTTCTAGCCCCACCTCCCCAGGATGTATGAAGCTGTGTAGTAATAAGCTACTCTGCTTTGGGAGTGTGCAACTGTTGGTTAGCTCTGAAGATTTGACAATGTTGTCACACCAAAGCCCAAGCATCTTTTACGGGGATCGGTATGCAATAACGCTGTGTTTTTCTGTCCACACTGACTTGTAATAATTCTGCCAAAAAGAGAGACTATAGTGGCAATTTCAATGTCATGTCTGCTGAAAGCATGAGCAAATTCTCCCTCTGAACAGATGAATGCACTTTCTAAGAGAGGTAGTGTGCCGGGCACAGCCAGAGTCAACATGCCTGAAAAACCCCTTTGCCAAAAGTTAATTACGACACTTAAAAAAAGCTCCCTAAATGTTGTTGCATTGCATATTTCAGCTTTGCTTCTCCAGCTCTTCAGTTCACGGAAGAGCCATAGAGCAACACCGGGCATGATATGTGTTTTAATTACTTCTCTATACAGAATCTATGATTAAATTGTGTTCCTAAAAATCACAGATGGAAGTCACCACCCTGTAGCTTCCAGTGACCACATTTTAATCAGTTAATAACTGGGGATTAAACTTAATTCAGATTAATTTGTATTAGTATGGAGTTCGTAAATCAATTGCTTTCATATTAATTTACATCTTGTCTAGACATGACATCACGTTGATTCTTTGTGTGGTTCAAATACTAATTACAGACTTTAAGGGTAACAGATGCAAACTTTTTGTTTAAGCCTCTAAAAATAAACCAAGGCTGGAGTGATGGTCCAGTTTGTTTTTTATTTTGTTTTGTTTTTAAGTTTGGGACAACACCACATCTTAAAGTCTGGAATGGATATAATTTAACCTGTGTAACATGCAAATGGCTTCTGATAAAGACAGAAAGGTTTAATAGCAGGTAAGAGAAAGTCTAGAAAAAGAAGATATTGTTAAAATTAAAGTCCCCAAAACTCACTCAATAATTAAGCAATTGAAACACTATTAAAATAATTGCTGTCTACAAATGTTTGGTTTGCATTTCTACCTGTTCCATTCAGAGTATTAACCTTAACTAACGTAAAAAACTGCTCTGTGGAAAACAGTTATTTAAATTCTGGTAACTCGCTTAATTCAAATAATTTTTGAACTTCTCGAAGTTTAACAGTTTGCTTTCCCAAATACAGTAGGGAGTTGTGTTTAAAAACTGAACCAACTAAAATAAATAGGAAACATTTTCTTCATTTCTTAAATTATCACTCTCCCGAATCCAAAAATAGTTTGTGGCCTTATGTTCAGGTTGAGAAAACAGCACCCAAATTTGTTCATTTACTAGTTCATGAATTTTCCTTAAAACTCAGAATCTACTAAAGAACCCCAACACTTAACATCTTAGATTTCCTTATTTGGTTTATATCTCGGTATTAAAGAGGACAAAAATCTAATAGAACTAACTCTTTTTTATTTTTAAGAAATGAACTTTCTTGACAGAATTCACATTACAGATATCTGGTTCCTTTAAATTAATGTCAGTTACATTGTATGAATTTTGTAGCCCCGTCTTCATTTACTGGAATATTCGTTTTCTCCCTTCAAAAAATCATATTCATTATGTGCATATGAGAAAGTCATTGTAGAAAGGAATGAGACGATGTTGTGTCAAAGCGGTTCGTGCAGCCTCTATTCCTGAGTGGATGAGGAGCCATGAAATACCAAGGCATGCTAATACTTTGTAATATGTATCTGATGTTACATTTAAAGCAGGACATTATTTCCACTCTGCTCAGTCAAAAAAAAAAAAAAATTTTTTTTTTTTTTTTTTTTTGCAGTCACTCTACTGTGCCCTGTAATCTATGTAGACTATTTTTTCTGCTAATAAAACACTGGAAATTTTAGTCTCCGTGAAGTTATCTTTAAATGTTAATAAGTATTAAGATAAGGAATATTCAATCTCTATATCCATACACCACTGAAGATACCTATTTACTCCATACTCTTCACCTTTGCCCCTGAAAAAAACCTGAATTTGAGAGATCTTTCATGAAGTTTCATTTTTATAATAACAATTTTAAAACATTGAAATAATTTAATTTTAAAAAGTTTTAAAAATTTTTAAAGTTGCAACCATACGCAAGGAAATTCCCCGTGCCCCAAGATTCTTCACCAAGCATCAACGTTTTACATTTCCTTGTTGTCTCAGTCTCTCTCTCTGTATCTTATTGTTTCTTTCTCCCTCTCCTCCCTCTCTCCCTCCCTCTCCTTTCTCTCTCTCTCTATACACATATACAAATACATATGTGTATACATATATATAAGTCCCCTAGGTGGCGAAGGAAACCCTGGTGGTGTAGTGGTTAAGTGCTATGGCTGCTAATCAAAAGGTTGGCAGTTTGAATCGACCAGGTGCTCCTTGGAAACTCTATGGGGCAGCTCTACTCTGACCTATAGGGTCGCTACAAGTCGCAACAGACTCTACAGCAACAGGTTTGGCTTTTTGGTTTTGGGTGGATAAAATGGCTTGCATTCAACTCCTAGCCTAAAGGTTGGTGGTTTGAGCTCACCCACTTGTACCACAGAAGAAAGGCCTGGAAATCTTCTGTTGAGATTATAGCCAAGAAAACTATCTGAGGTATTTCTACCCTGTAACATGTGAGTTTTACAGCCAAGAAAATCCTTTGAAGCATTTCTATCCTGTAACATGTGGGTTTTCCATGAGTCAGAATCAACTTAATGGCAATGGGTTTGGGGTTTTTTGGTTTGTACATATGCATGTATATACAATCCAAAAATAGGATTTTAATGATGAGGTTTTTTTTTCTTAAAACCCCAAGGCAACCTCAGTTAGCAAATCATTTTTCTATTGCTTTGCATATTTTCTAACAGAAACATATATTTTTCTTATTAGTTTGGATTATTAGTGTGACATATTAAATAGTTTTGTTCCCCAACATAGACTTACACTAAGTCAATAGATATAAATTACAGAGGAGATTTATTAATATTATTTATGAATATATTCAAATCACACCAAAGATACAAGTTGCTATCTGGATGCAAATGTGCAACAAAAGAAAAATGGACATTCCAGATTGAGGCAGAGCAGTTTAACCTTGTTACATGTGACTATGTTTCATCTACACAATATAACCTTGGCCCAGCCTGATGCTTGGCTGAAAGTAAGAACCCCAGTCCTACTTTTAGGCATACAACTTCAAGAGAAAGTTATGACTCCAGTTAAAAGAAAGGAAGCCAAGGCCGGTTGTCACGGTTCGCTGCTATGGGATGAAAGGTTTCTGTGGAATAAAAGGGTAGGAAGCTTCAAAATTTAACCCTGGTGGTGGAGCAGTTAAGCAGTAAGAGACCGGAGTTTTGAACCTACCAGCTGCTCTGTGAAAGAAAAATGCAGCAGTCTGCTTTTCTAAAGATTTACAGTCTTGGAAAACCTGTAGGGCAGTTCTACTCTGTCCGTTTGGGTCACTTGGAGTGTGAGTCAATTCAAGGGCAATGTTTCTTAAAGGTTTATTTTTTATAATCTTGTATTGTGCTCATCCACATAAAGAAGGGTATGCAAGGATAATACCATTGCATCAGATAAAATCAGATAGAATTTATAAAAAAAATTTATAGCCGATGATAAATAGGGTAGATTTCAAAAGAAGCTCAGATTCCAAAAGACAGTACAACCTTTCCTTATTTTCTCTGCGTGCGGTCTTTTAATAACTTAGGAAGTTAGCCTGAAATGTGTCTATAAAGTTCCTTGAATTCCTTTCCTCCTTCCTTTTCTTCCTATAGCTAAAAAAAAAAAAAAAAGGGTCCCTCTTTATTCTGCTATCAACCTCCCCCCGCTCCACCCTTGGCCAGGAAACATACTTTGAGTTTTGACAGTAGCTCTACCTGAAACAGCAACTGTGGAGTACCTAAGGGTATTAAAAAAATATCTATTATAATTTTAAGACGTTATAACACTACATATCCTATTTCAAATAGAGTTCAACATGTTAGGAACAAAACAGATGAAGAGAATTGAAGACTCCGAAGTGTCACATTTTTTAATTAGCATTATTTCACCATTTTCCCATGAAACTCATTGGAACAAGGCCAATAAAATGACAACAAAAGGTTCAGTATGGAGCAAATTTTAGATTCTTTTAGATTTTCTTCATAGACAATCATTTCATCTGCAAATAAGAGCAGTTTTATTTTTTCCTTACTTCCTGTTCTTGCCATATCTTCTTTCTCTAGCTTCTTGGGGTGGAAACTCTGATTATGGTATTGAGACTTTGTTTTTTTTTTCCTTAATGTATGCATTTAGAGCCATAAATTTCCCTCTCAGCACTGCTTTAGCTGTGACACACAAATTTTGATATACTGTTTTCATTTTCATTCACTTCAAAGTATTTTTTTATTTCCTTTGAGATGCCTTTTTTTATTATTATTCATAGATTACTTAGTAGTGTGCTGTTTAGTTTCCTTGTGTTTAGACATTTTATACTATTAATTTCTAGTTTGAATCAATTTTGATCACAAAACACAATCTGTCTGACTTCAGTTCTAATAAATTTGTTGAGGTTTGTTTTATAGCCTAGAGTATGGTCTACCTTCGTGTATGTTCCATGGCACTGGAAAAGAATGTATATTTTGCTTTTTTTTTTTTTTAATGTCTTTTCCAGTGTTTCCATTACTAAGTTCTAGTTTGATTCTATTTTGGTTAAAGAAGACACTGTATGACTTTGATCCTTTGAAATTTCTTAAACTTTGTTTTACGATTTACCTTGGCATATGTTCCACAGGCATTTGAGAAAAATATGTTCTCTGCTGTTTTAGGGATGAATGTTCAAAAAATATCAATGATATCCTGTTAAGTAATGATGTTTTTTAGTTCTTCTGATTCTCTATCTAGTTGTTCATTCTAGCTGAAGTTGAAAGGGATGTTAAGTCTCAGCTAAAGCTAAGAATTTACCTTTTTTTTTTCCTTTTAAATCTATCATTTTTTGTTTCACATATTTTGCAACTGTATTTGGTGCAAATACAATTCGTATTTCTATATCTTCTTGTTTGTATTGAACTTTTAACCATTATGCAATGTCCCTCTTTGCCTTTGGTGATATTCTTTGCTCTGAAGTCCATTTTATCTTATTTTAATACAGCCACTCCTGCTTTCCATTGATTAGTGCTTATACGGAACACCTTTTATCCCACCCATTTTACTTTCAAACTGTCTATATCATTATATTTGAAATGATTTTCCTGTAGAAAAAATTGTAAAAAACACAATTACAGTTGCCTTTTAGTTAATTCCAACTCGTGGCAACCCCACCTGTTGCTGAGTGGAACTGTGTTCCATAGAGTATTTAAAGCTGTAACATTTTAGAAGCAGATCATGAGGCCCTTCTTCTGTTGCACTTCTAGATGGGTTTGAACCATCAACTTTTTGGTTAGTAGTTAGGCTCTTAACCATTTGTACCACCCGGAGACTCTAGGCAGCATGTATTAGAGTCAAATTTTTAAATCTACTACACTAATCTTTGTCCTTTAATTGGTGAATTTAGACCATTCAAATTTAATGTAATTATTGATATTTTAGGGTTCACCTGCCATTATATATATATATATGCTGAGCATATAATCCAAGAAGCTGGACTATATGAAGAAGAACAGGGCATCAGACTTGGAGGAAGACTCATTAACAGCCTGTGTTATGCAGACGACACAACTTTGCTTGCTGAAAGAGGACTTGAAGCACTTACTGATGATGATCAAAGACCACAGCCTTTAGTATGGATTACACCTCAACATAAAGAAAACAAAAATCCTCACAACTGGACCAGTAAGCAACATCATGATAATCGGTGAAAAGACTGAAGTTGTTAGATTTCATTTTACTTGGATCCACGATCAACACCCATGGAAGCAGCAGTCAAGAAATCAAAAGACACATTGCATTGCACAAACCTGCTGCAAAAGACCTCTTTAAAGTGTTTAAGGGCAAAGATGTCATCCTGAAGACTAGCATGCGCCTGACCAAGCCACAGTGTTTTCAATCACCTCACATGCATGCAAAGGCTGGACAATGAATAAGAGAGACTGAAGAAGAATTGACACTTTTGAGTTGCGGTGTTCATGAAGTATATTGAATATACCATGGACTGCCAGAAGAACAGCCAGGATACTCCTTAGAAGTGAGGATGGCAAGACTTCGCCTCATGTACTTTGGGCATATCAGGAAGGATCAGTCCTTGGAGAAAGACATCATGCTTGGTAAAGTAGACAGTCAGTGAAAAAGAGGAAGACCCTTAATGAGATGGATTGACACAGTGACTGCGATAACGGGCTCAGCATAACAACGATCATGAGGATGGCACAGGACTGGCAGTGTTTAGTTCTGTTATACACAGGGTTGCTATGAGTCGGAATTGACTCAACAGCAACATATTCAAATTACAATGAACCGTACTTATGACCATCTGTTTTTTTTTTGTTGGTTTTTGTACCTACGGGCTGTAACTGATGAAGGGATGGAGGTACAGTAATATCACATGATTTTTTGAAGAATTATGTTATTCTTCAATGTATCTGAAACACTGTGTGTCTTCCTGGGAGGAAGTTACAGGAAAAACCTATGCAGGGGACATGGGAAAAAATGCTGTTATGTGAACACACTCCTAGCATTTGATCCATACAGCAAGAATGCTGAATTTAGAACTTGGTATCACCAATGTGGAAGTGCTCATAGATCACAGGGAAGGAGAATTGACAGTTCAGGACCTAATGGGTTTTGAAGAGGAAAGAAATGCTGAAGAAGAAAAATACTGAGGAAGAGAGGAAGGAGAGAAGTCGTCAAAAAATTTTACAATGAAAGGATTAGTTGAAGTTTTTTCTAAACTAAGTCAGGGGCTGCTCTTGCTTGAAAACATGGACCCAAATGTTGATCATTTTGCTAAAGCCATAGGCAAATTTGGGAAGTGGTGAGATGTTACCTCAAAATATATGAAGAAAAGAAGAAAAGAACCATACAGATTACTCTCAACAATTTCCTGGCTAAAAATGCCATCCGGATTCCCAAGGATAATCCAGGTGATTCAGGATCTTCTACAGTTGGATTTGTTACCACAACTGACAAAATGCCAACATCATCCAATTCTTCTACATCATTGGACTAAATGTTTATGATTTGTGTATTTTTTATGTATGCACTAAAATATATCTGTAAGTTTATATGTAATATTTCTAATATCCATAGACAAATAATGATCATATTTATAAGATACTGATAATAAAAGGCAATAATAATGAAAACTAAAAAAAAAAAAAATGAAGCATTCAATTTGCATCAGAACTGACAAGACAGTTGGCGGAATGGTAAGTATACATATATGTACATAGTTATATATTTTTTCTCTCCGCAGTTTTTTAAAATCTCTCTGTATTCCTTCTTCTTTCTGTGGGTTACTTGAACATATTTTAGACTTCTAGTCTGATTTATCTGTGGTGCTTTGAGTTATCTTTTTTAGTGATTGGTCTAGGTATTGAATTATATATCCATAATCTGTCACAGCCTACTGATATCATTTTATTAATTGAGTGGTGTATAGAAATCTTATCTCCCTTATGCTGCTTTATATTCCCCTATTTGTAACATAATTGTCTTAAATATTTCTTTTATCTATATTTAGAAACACATCAGATAGCGTTAGAATTTTTGCTTCAACATCAAACATAATTTAGAAAATTCAAAAAGAAAAGAAAAGCATATCGCATTTGCCTATATTTTTTGCTTATCTTGAGCTGTTTTCCTTCCTGATGTTGCAAGGTTCTATAATTTCTTTTTTGTTCAAAGCATTTCCTTTAGCTGTTATTTTAGATATAGGCCTACAAATGACAAATTATCTGGTTTTCCTTTAAAAATATCATGATTTCTCCTTTAATTCTGAAGGATATTTTCACTAATATAGTATTATGTATTATGTGTTAACAGTTCTTTTTTTTTCAATATTTTTAAAAATAATACAATACCTCCTCTTGTCCCATGATTTCTCATGAAAAGTCTGCTGTTATTTAATTTTTTTTTTTTTTTTTAGATTATGGTAGTTTCCCCCATGCTGGCCTCTCTTAAAGTTTTTTGTTGTTTCTTTGTGTTTGTTTGTTTTTTAATTATCTTATAGGACAGAGTAGAACTGCCCCAAAGGGTTTCCAAGGAGTGCCTGGTGGATTCAAATTGCCAACCTTTTGGTTAGCAGCTGTAGCTCGTAACCACTAAAAAAAAAAAAAAAAAAACACCACTAAATTTCCTAATTATCTTTAGTGATCATAAACTTAAGTATGATTTTTTTTTTCTTGGCATGTGTTTCTTTGGATTTTACCCTGTTTGGGGTTCTTTCAGATGCTTAAATCTGTAGGTTTAGGTTTCTTGCCAAATTTGGGAAGATTTTAGCCATTATGTCTTCTAGAACTTTTTCAGACTTGCTTTCTTTCTCTTATCCTTTTGCAACTACAATGCCATAAATGTTAGATTGTTTGTTATATTCCCAAAGGTCCTTGAGGTTCCATTCATGTTGTGTGTATGTGTGTGTTTTAATCTATTTTCTCCATGTTGTTCACATTCATCATTTTTATTGTTCTATTTTCCAGTTCAGTGATTCTGAAATTTTAATATATCGTAGCCTAAAGCTAGAATTTGTTGGATTTTTAGGTATTCTTATCAAAGACAAAATCATCAACATAAGCTATACTTTCATGTTTCTTAAATCCTGGTTGATTACCATCAGGTTGCAGACAGCGAACACTTGCTTTTGAGTAGATATTTAATTATGGGCCATATGATATCTAAATTTTTTATATTAGTCTAATAATTCCAAATCTCATTTTGGAACCAAGTCTAAAGAACCAGCTTCTCTCAGAATATGCTGTTCTTTCACGGTAAGGGCAGGAATAAAAAACTGACAGACATATGTCATGACTTAAATCTTCTCAGAAATGGTATACTGCCCCTTTTGCTCATATTTTATTGACCAGAACCAACCCCCAAATCAATAGGGTGAAGAGGTCACTTCTTCCATAGAAGACAGACATGTTATATGGCAAAGAATATGCCTATATCATCTTCTCTCAAAAGAGGGAGTGAATAAATGTAAAAACGGTACTTTTTTTTTTTACACAATAAGAAAAAACTCTCAAATTCTATATTATTTGGGAAGAACCCCAATTTGATTTAATAAATATTCTGAAACATAAAAAGTGTTAAAATATATTTTCTGATAATAGTGGAAACCTTGTCTAGGCAGACAACTGTTTTATGATATGTTGTGAAATTTTTTCACACATGCTTTAAAAGAATAGCCAGTGATTAACTTAAAATGATGTATCAAACAGGTTATATGAAACTTTTGTTAGTTATCAGCTTAATTTCTTTTATAAATATTTTAAAAGTTATCTTCAGGCCACTTTTTTTTTTTTTCTTCAGCCTGCTAATGTTTTACTTTACCTTCTTAAATCTCCATTAAAATACAGGTATATCTATAGAGACAGAGATATCCCTGGAGATGTCTATATACCCCATTGTCTCATGAAATTTTATATTAAGGCCAGACACAGAATAATTCAAAGAGTGATAGCAGGGGGGGAAAAAAAAACGGATTTTTAGGCAGCTGTAGTGAGAAGAAAAATTAGATAGAAAATGTTCTCTACTGGGAACTATTTTAAGTAAAGAATCTGGGGCAAAAATTTTACATAGCTTCTTTTTCCTAAATGAGAGAATCAATTCTTATCCCCACAAATTCAATAGTGAGCTCACATGAGTTCCACACAAAGGAAGCCTTATAGTGTTGTAAAATATGAATTAGATAGTTTGTGTTGCTCACCTTTGTTTAATTACATATATTGCTATTTGCTGACAATTGAACATGGATTATACTAGTTTCCTAGCCTGATACACAACCAACTCAAATAAAGAGAACTAAATATTACTGAATACTTTCTACATTCAAGGTAGTGTATACTGTAATTGAAAAGGAACACAGACATAGTCTGATCCCACCATTCCTCATGAAAGACTCCTTTCTACAAGGTTTCCTGTTTGAACAATGCCAGTGACGGTGAGATATTACTGCTTATTTTCTAACACCTGTGCCTGTGAGAAAGAACTTCTTTACATTCAGCCGAAATTTGACTTTCTCTAATTTCTACCAAATGATTACTTTTTTTCCCCTTTTACCAAACAACAACAAGAAAATCTAGCAGATAATCATAATCTAGTACATAGTAGACTCCCGAAAAGAGGTAACTAATTTAGTTTATTGGTTAGTGAATCTAATAGCTGAACTGTTGGCCAGTATATTGGGACTGTGACTAGAGAGACACAAGGTATCAATGGGCTCAAGGTTGTTATTAGTTAGCAATGAGTCATCTCCAGTTCATCCTGACTTTGTGTATAATGGAAAACTGGTGGCCCAGTGGATAAGAGCTCAGCTGCTAACCAAAAAAGTGGCAGTTGGAATCCACCAACCACTCCTTGGGAACCCTATGGGGCAGTTCTACTGCCCTATAGGATCGCTATGAGTTGGAATTGACTTGATGGCAATTTGTTATGTATAACAGCCTTTAGAATAGATTACAGTCTTCGGTATGGGCACAAAGAGAAAAGAAAAAGAAAAAAAAAAATAGTTGTCCAGTCGATTCCGAATTATGATGACTCCATGTGTTTCAGAGTAGAACTGTCCTCTGTGGGGTTTTCAATGCCTGTAATGTTTCAGAAGTAGAAGGCTATGACTTTCTTCTGAGGTGCCTCTGGGTGGATTCCAACTGACAACCTTTCAGTTAGTAGTGAAGTGTTTACCAGTTTGTGGCACCCAGGGAGGAGGGGTTCAAAGTAGGAGGATTATATGCTATTGGGGGAGAGAGGTATACGAGAAATAGGAAACCAAAATATTTGAAAAGCAGATTTGAAATAAGCTTTAAAGCTTAGGTGGAATTCTAGCGTAAGTGAAAGATACTAAAATGGAAGTAGTTCCATGTCGATTACATGAAAGGAAGAAGGAGGAGATGAATTCATCGCTGGCTGAGAATTTAGGATTTAGTTCAGTTAGAATTATGAAATCATTGACATGAAACCCAGGACTCAGAAAATAACACATCTAAAACTTTCATGGGATTTCCCCTAAAATCAAAAGAACTTTTCTTGATTGCCTTTCTGTAAGTCTGGGACCAAACATCACATAGCTCATTGTTAAGATTCGGGATTAAAAAAATTTTTTTTTTTTTATGATTATAAAATCCTCTATGGAGCTTCATCTGAGATTTTAAAGGAGAAAACGACTTCCAAATATGTCTTAATTTGTGATAGAATATAAATATCACAGATACATTTATTTAAACTCAACCACTCATCCCAATCAAGGCATTTGATATAATTAGATTTTTTTTTTCCAATATAACCCTGAATTGTAGTTCTACATGACTGCACAAAATCAGAGATTGTAGAACACTTGAAATTGAATAATCCATTTGAACTGGATATGTTTTATTTTATAATTACTATGAAAATGTGGGTATCCATCAAAAAAAAAAAAAAAAAAAAGGAATCCTAAAATTTCTTCCTTTGCTGGCTGAATAAAATTTTGTCTTTACTGCATGGTGAATTATTAAATGCTTTTGTCATTTTATTTCATTTTGGCTAGAAAAATTGAGAAATGATTTATGAAGATTTAAAAATAAGGCAATGTTAATTGGAAAGCTAAAACACAATCTCATTAATTCACAACTGAAAAATGCTGCTGCTAAAAGGGGAAAAGCATTTTGGGATTTCTCTCTCATAATTTCTTGTATCGCCTACATATTCAGAATTCATCTCATAATTAAACATTCTGTAGCTTTATTTATGTTAACTTAGTGCTTGTGCTTCTAAACTCTCATTTAATTTTGGTGTATTATCCTATTGGCTGCAATAAACAAACTATTAAACCATTTTTTTCTTCTAGTCTTACTTATCGAGATTTATTAAAGAAAATGTAAAAACGATTCATACTAACCACGGAAAAATCTCCCTATCTTAGTTATCTAATGCTGCTGTAACAGACATACCGCAATATTCATTCCATAACACTCCCTAAAAAGAAAGTTTCTGTAATTTTCAATTTCACGCTAAATGTTGAGATGTAGCAAAAGGGTTTTTTCCTCCTGCGTGCTAATAATGCGTTCGATTTCTGAGTAAAACGTGATGATGTAAATATATTCACTGTATCAACAGCTATGGGAAAGATTCATTTGACGTTCAGGTAACAGGACAAAATAAAGTGTACTAACCCTGGTTTATCACTCTTGGTCAACTTCTAAAAGTCGGTATTACACGGAGCAGTAAGGAAGTCTCATTTGAATGAAAATGGATAACAAGTTTATTGTGAAAATATATAGTTGTGGTATCTTGGAATCTTTCAAATAATAAACAAGAGCATTTGGGAAGCAGGCATGTATTAAAAATCTAGGCAAGATTGTATTTTTTAAAGTTAAGCCATCTCTTTATCTTCTCCGTTTTTATACCTTTAATTTGTTTGCATAGATATAAAAGGATGATGATAATTCCTTATCAGGTGGAACAGGGCCTGTCAAAAGGGAACGTTAAGTATGCATAGGCTGAGCTATATTGAACTAGTGAGAAGAGTTTGCCTAGGGGCCTGTGAAGGAACTTAAATTTTTGTTTTCTGGCCTTGGCATTGGGGAAAGAGGTTAATGAGGAGAAGTGGGGAGGCTCAGAAACAGAATAGGAAAATCCTGACATAACCAGGGATTTGAAAAATGATTTGAAGGAAGCAGGCACTGCCTTGCCATCTCAGTCTCTATGCTCAGTAGCCTCATCGGATTGCAATGTTACTGTTCTTCTCTATCCCAAACTCACAAATGAGAAAACTGAGGTGAGGAGACACGAAATGATTTGACCAAGGTCATGTAGCTGCCGCTTGGTAGCGCTGCGCTTTTTGCTACAGCTCACCAAACAAGATTTAATCTGACCTGATAGTTAATACATGATAAAACAGCATTTTCTTCATGAGAAAAGGTAATTTTTGTGAATTATTTTAACGTTTGAAAATGTATTACTTACTTTAAATGATTCCTGGGGGCTCAGGGACCTTGAATATGCAGTAATAAAAAAAAAAAAAAAGAATATGCAGTAGGATCTAAATATAACTTACAAAATAACTCCATGTCTGCACATTCCCAGTGAACCTCACAATAACCCTGAGAGGAAGATACAGCATTCTATTAATACAATGAGAAAACATCATCTTCGGGAGTATGAGCAACTTACCGAAGATAATACTGCAAATATCTGAACTACCAAAAAAAAAAACCTGTTGCCATCAAGTCGATTCCAATTCATGACCTAGGCACATGCAAATCCTATCTTCTCACTCAAGTGTCAGATGTTATTCACTTAAACTATATTTTCATTGTATAGTTTAAAAAAATAGTTTAGTATATATTAAAATGATTTTCTGATATTTAAGTCCAAGAAAAATCTAATATTCCCACTTACTGAAACATTTTACATTTTATTTTAAGTCTCTAATTTTTACATGATTCTAAGACAATGAGATCACTCATGAAAGAAGCTCTTTGAGGCTTTTTGGTTAAGCGTTGGTAGGGCTGGACTTCAGCCATCCTTATAGCTTTTATAGATCTTCCACACTCTCACTTCGCATAAGTTTTTAGTAAGTATTTTAATTATTACAAAATCTGAGTTTTAGAGTATAACTCTGCCATAAATTGCTTAGGAAATAAGTATTCAAATAAAAGGGAAACCTATCAATAGCAGGCTCTAATTTGTCAGTAGCACAACAGTGTAATATTACTTGTGAGTGTCACTGAACAGTAACACAACTATGGAAGCTCATCAAAAACAACTAGAAAAAGGAGAACAAAAGTATTTTATATTGGCCTGTCAAATTGTAACATGCACATGTACAATATGTTTGGTACATGCCATATCAGTCATACATTTATTATTATAAAAGAGAATGTCTAAACAAAAGTGTACACATTTTTAGTCCAAATTCAAAATAGCTTTCCTAGGGTATCTCAATGATTTGCAATTTTTGCTTGAGAGTGCTGAATTCAGAAGCTAATATCCTAATCCTAAAGCCCCTCCAGTGTAATGTCCCTCCACTGTAATGAGCACAATCTTCTAAATGGAAAATAGATAAACAAATAAATGGCAAAGTGGAAAGATGTGATTTGTTTTCACCAGAAATCAGATTTGAAAAAAGGTAGTAGACTGTTGGAAGGATAAAGCCTGGGCAGTGGAGAGGAGAAGCCTTTCTGGAAGAATTCAAAAAATTCTGTATTTTCAAATTCTTGGTTCAACCACTCTCAACTCCCATCAACCAAAGACCACCAGGAACACAATTGTGGTCAACAAAGCTACGTTATTACTTCTTGCAGCAAGGGAGACCACATAAAATGGGGAAAGGTGGGAATTGTCAAAGGGAAGAGGGTGAAGTTAGGGAAGGCTTGCTTACAGGGTTTTTTGGGTGCTGAAGTCATAGAATGATCTTGGCAGCGATTGGTTATATAATATAAACCAGGGAGTTGCTGGAACAGTCTGAGGTCTTTATCTTTAGGACTTATGAGTCCATGTGGAATCATTGTTAATCAGTTCGTGTGTGGTCTTATCTAAAACACATGAGTCTGAACACATTGGCGTTAAAAGAATGTGATTTTAGGTGGTCTGTGATAAACTTCCTGATTCTAGTACCGTTTATTTCTTTTGCGATTCAGGGTACATTTTGCAAGTTGTAGTTTTTATTCCAATTCTCATTTATTCTTTCACAGCCTCTCTACCAGCAAATATTTCTCTTTCTCCCCACTGTTAAACCCACGCACCAACCCACCTAACTAGGGTAAGACGTTTAAATTCCCTTGAGTGAATGCTTTCATTTGCACAATAAAAATCTTGGAGTATGTGTCCACAAGTTTCCTTCGAGTTCTAAATTTGAAATACAAAGTACAGAGACCAGCCCTTAATCATCTCTCTAAACATAGAGAAGAGACAGGATTTTGTGTTAACTAAGTTTTAGCCGTCATAATCTCAAAGTCCACACTGGGAAAACTGTATAAATATGATGTTTTAGGAGAAAAAAACAGAAAATGCCAAATTCTTATTTTCTGAATTCTCACTGAAAACATGAAAATAAATCACAATATAAAATCACAGGAGCTTTCAAGCATTCTGAGTTCGATACTAAGTGGGCTCTTGTTAAGTTGGAAAAATAAGGAAAATGATGGAACTGTTGACTCAAATGAATATCTGCAGAGCTCGTTAGATATCGAAGGAATTGAGGCAATGGTAAGTGAAACAGAAAACACACACACGGTCTACCAAAAAAAAGCTACCTTCAACAAAACGTTATATTCCTCCTGAAAACACTAAAAAGGTAAGTCATTATTTTAAATTATGAAAAAATGAACCTATGTAAAATGGAGGGAATTTTGTTATCTTTTTATGAAATCTTTCCCTTTCAAGCAAAAAGAAGTCCCTTATAAGGCCAGAAATTCCTTGCATTGAATTGCTGAATTTGCCTTTTCCCTGTGTCATTCTCTCCTCTGACCTGCGTAGAAGCTACCTTGGCAGGATGCCTGATGGGGTTGCCTTTAAATGATAGAATCTTCAGCACTCCTCAAACATTGACGTGAAAAGGAACACCTTCCAACTGTTGTAAGCAAAGTAGTCAGATACTAAAAAAAAAAAAAAAAGTTTACCTCTAAAAGTAATTTTACTTAAAATTTCTAGTTGGCATCAAAACATTGAAGTCTTATGTAAATTGTCCACTATCATCAATAGTGATAAGTCACTATCAATGGCCTAATTATTGGCTAGAAACAGTTTCTTGGCTTCTTCTTGTTTCAAGAATGTGAGGGATCCATTATGTGAAGATATGAATGTCTGACATAATTTCCATACCATTACTGCATTTATTTTCATTCAATATTGTTGAACTTATTTTTAAGGAGTGTTGGGGAAAAAAAAAAAAAAGGAATCTACTTTATTACTGCTACATGCGACTGCGTTAAAAATTTTTTTTAATGATTTCATTAATTTTGACTTTTAGCTAGTTTTCATGCATTTAGTGGATTTAGAAACCCTCTAAATGCTGATGTATCATCTTTCTACTTGATTTAAAATAGGTTTTAAAAAAGTTCAGTCTACTGCTATAACAAGCAGTGTATTTTTGTTGTAGTTTTTTTCCCCTTGTAAGTGGGATTACACATATTGGTTTAGTGTGGAAGCCTAGCCCTCGCCCCTTCCTCTCCTCTTCCGGATTATGGCAGCTCATTGCCACCTCTACCCGCTTAGATAACTCAATATCAGCACCCTAGTGTGTATACACTGGAGGAGTCCTGGTAGCACAGTTGTTAAGACCTTAGCTGCTAAACAAAAGGTCAGCAGTTGGAATTTACCAGCCACTCCTTGGAAACCTTGTGGAGCAGTTTTAATCTGTCCTATAGGGTCGCTATGAGTCAGAATCAACTGGATGGCAGTGGGTTTGGTTTTGTGTCTGTGTCTGTGTACACACGTATTTTTTTCTCCACATTTTAATAATCTGTTATAGAATCATACATATTCATATACATATTTATATACATATATACAGAGTTCAGTTTTTGTTACTGCTTTCATTTTTATTTTTCCTTAGTCTGAGCCATTTTGCAATATCTTTATACACAAACTCTTACAAATTGATACATTTATTTCTATGGGCTAACTTTCCAGGAACGGAATTGCTTCTTCTTATTATTATATTTTAGTAGGCATTGTCAGGTCATCTAACAAGGCTAAAATAATTTCCAATTTAATCAGCAAACTAAGACAATATTCTTTTATCCCACATCCACATCAGCATTACATTTTAGAGCATTTTATAATTTTATCAGTCATAATCATTGTCATATGCATTTTCATTTTGCTGCTAACTAGTGAATTTCCCTTTTCCAGAGTGTGTTGCCCAGCCCAGTGCCATCAAGTCGATTCCGACACATAGCGACCCTATAGGCCAGAGCAGAACTGCCCCATAGAGTTTCCAAGGAGTGCCTGGCGGATTTGAACTGCCAACCCTTTGGTTAGCAGCCATAGCACTTAACCACTATACCACCAGGGTTTCTGAAAGTGTGTTAGTCACTTGGAATTTTCTTTGTGTATTGTATTTTTATATTGTTTGTACTTTTTGTAGTGTATTTTTGTCTTTACCTCTGGTCAATTTGTAAGAACGGTTGCTGATAACTGAAATGAACTCATTGCCTTGTGTCTGTTACCGTCATTTTCTTCTAGACATATCAAGCATCTTTTGTTCTTGTTTAAAGTTTTGTTGTTGTTAGTTTTTTGCTTGTTTGTTTGCCATAGAAATGGTTTAAATGTTATTTAGCAAACTCTGTGTTTCAAGATACATACTCTAGGTTTCTAGTTTTATACCTTAACTAGATTGCCTTGCAGGGCTGCAAGAATAGGATTAATTAGTTAATTCAACTGTTAAAATTAATAATCTCTTGAATCTCTTTACACTTGGATTTCCTCATCCGTAAAAAGAAAGAGTATACTCATGTCACAAAATAAGACTTTGTGAAACATTTAATGAAGTATTTGGCTCCTATTAAGTGTTCAGTAAACATTACCTTTTTCTTCCTCTGTTCCAGAGGTTTCAGTGCAGAAATTCATGAAGTGAGAAGGGTTAAATAAATTGAAACTCCCTCTTCTAACTTTACCTGCTTCTGTTTCTCTATTAACTTTTAATGTTCAAAGCAAGAACGTCAAGAAATACATAGGAAGTTTTATGATTTTTCTTTAATGTCACTTTGATTCTTTCCCACATTTTAATGACTATTTCCCTTCTTTACCTTCCAAGTTCCCTAACTCTGTTTCTTCCCATCCTCCAGTGGTAGCATTTCAGATTGTAGTTCAAACCCCTTCTCACTCACCCTTCCCAAATTCCTCATGTCCTAATAGCTTTCTGCCTGTTTTCATAGCACCAGATAGAGTTAAAATATAACCGTCAATAAGCCTCAAAAAAAGATACATTATTATTATTGTACCACGGTAACTAATGAGTTTATGACTTGTCAAATATCAGCAGGTCAATAAAATAGCAAAGTCAGGATTCAAATGCACACTTTTTGATGACAAATTATATTTGCTTTCTGCTGTTGTCTTAGCTGTATATCACTATTTTCTTTGTTGACCAACCTAAGTTGATACTGACTAGCAATCAATTAATACAACCAACCAAACCCAGTGCCGTTGAGTCGATTCCAACTCATAGCAACCCTATAGGACAGAGTAGAACTGCCCCATAGAGTTTCCAAGGAGTGCCTGGCGGATTCGAACTGCCAGCCCTTTGGTTAGCAGCCGTAGCACTTAACCACTACGCCACCAGGGTTTCCCAATGAATATAGACTTCCCCAAATGAACGAACTTTAACTCAGCATTTAACAGATTTATTTGGTCACAGAAACTCTGTGTGGGTGTATGTGCGTGTGTGTGTGTATAAAGCAAATTTTTTTACATCCCGGAAATACTTTTAATATATTATCCCAACCAAAGTTCATATTACAAAAGAATTCAAATATGCTTAAATGTAGACATGCCACCAGGACTCCAAGAATTCAGGTTAAAAGTGCCATTTGTGGAAGGAACTTCTTGACCAGGGCCACCTATGGCATTCAAAATATCACTGATGCTGGTAAACTGGACATTCCACTGCATTTACTGCATAATCTCTCACCTCGAAATTTCAAAAACTCAAATATAAGAAGTACATTTTTTTTACACAGATTAATACGTACTCTTCTACAACAAAGTATTATGAAAATGTCTATTTTCATTAGGGTTGACAGATTTAGCAAATAAAAACACAAGGTGCTCAGTACAATTTTAATTTCAGATAAATGATTAACATTGTTTTTTTATAGTATGTGCTATGCAATATTTAGGGCATAATTATACTAAAATTATTTATTGTTTATTTTAAATTCAAGTAGTATGGGGTATCACTAACTCTATCTGGCAGCTCCGATTTTTATATACCTAATACTAAACCCTGGTGGTGCCGTGGTTTACAGCTTGGCTGCTCCCCAAAAGGCCGGCAGTTAGAACCCACCAGCTGCTCCTTGGAAACCCTATGGGGCGTTCTACTGTGTCCTATAGGGTCGCTATGAGACAGAACCAACTCGACAGCAATGGGTTGGAATACTAAACCAGTTGCTTTTGAGTGAACTCTGACTCACGGTGACCCCATGTGAATCAGATTAGGACTGTGCTCCATAGAGTTTTCAATGGCTGATATTTTTGGAAGTAGATTGCTAGGCCTGTCTTCCAATATCTAATACTACTGTCACTTTACCACTGGGATTAATGTTCAAAGACAGCAGCTGCTAACATTTAAACAGAATCATCACATTGCATAAACATATCACTTGATGAATATTTATTTTATACTTTATTTTTATCTTAGAGATCCTAGAATTTCGAGTCACTCCTAATTATATTAGTTTGTGTACCATCTCTCTGTGGGAGGTAGAATGTTAAAGACAGAACTAGGCAGCAAGAAGTAGCATGTCTGAGAAAAACAGCATAAAGAGAAGAATAAAAGGTTTGGTCTACATGTCACAAAAGTTACAAAAAAAATTGGTGCTACGTCACTGAGTGATAGTAACAGTCCCTCTCTGAAATGACTGCCTCTGCTGCTCTGCACAGAACGGGCATGAGAGCGACATATGAGTTTCCAGCGTCTGGTATTAAATTAATAGAGGCTATTTGGTATTCAAAATTGAAAAAAAAAAAAAGAAGATTTTGTGATGTAAAAGACTAGCTTCCTTCATTCAATGGCATTTAAAAAGTGACACACAGTGTGTTCTTTACTTTTGAAAAGTGAATGAGTAGCTTGTACCTTTTATATATCCAGACGTTCAGTTTATAACTGGAAGAAGAGAGGATTCAAGGGCATTGAGTGGGATTATAGGAATGAAGTCCCTTTCCTTTAATTTAGAATAAAATAGTTCCAAAGCCCCTCGAAAGCACAAAACACTAAATCTTTATTGAGATAGCAGTGCAAAAAATATGAGCCAGCATATAAATCACTTGGATGCCAGAGTAATGATTTATTTTTTAAAATAAATACACTTCTAGTCTCCCCAGCATCTCATCACATCCAAATAACTAAAGCAAAGTTGTAGACAATTAAAGAAACTACTGGGCTTTGTGGAGTGTCACTACGTATGGATAGAATTTCAAAATCCTTATTAAAGTAGTAAATTTGGCCTTGTTACCTATATAGAATATGAGACCACATTCTAGAAAAATGTGTCTTCCAAGATTATATTAGCTATGCCACTTCAACAGACTTCATATAAATCAAAACTTTTTTGATGTTTTTCAAACACCATTGAAAGCCGGAGTTTTTTTCACCAGAGTATGAATTAAATATAGCGTTTATCAACTCTTAAATACCAAGTTCACCATATCACAATTCATTTATGTATTTATCTACTTATCTATTTGTTTTTAATTAATACAGCTTAAGTTTTAAATGATCTCAGAACATTTTTAGGCACCATATCCCCTTCAAGTTGGGTGGTTCACTATTTGAAGTGACAATGGTTTTGTTAGCAAGTTACAGCTTTAGTGTTTCTGAGCGCAAGCTAATTTACCTCCATTTCACTGTCCCCAGCAGCAAAGTTCAACCATGGGCTGCTGCCTTGCAAACAAACCATTGCACAACATGAGTTTTAGCATAAGAATATGGATAATTATAAATATAACCTGAGTTAGGACCTGGGAGAAGTTCAGATCCTTCATTTACAATACGTACATAGGGAAATGCTTTAAGCTAACTTGTTCTTGCTTTTTCTTTTAAACTTTTAAGTGGAAATGGGGGTAATACAGGTCCTACCTACTTCAAAGGTATGTTATGAGCACAAAATGACCGTGAGCCTGCCTGACATAGAGGATTTCAAATAGAATTTATTAAAGATCGTTGTATAAAAACTTTATATGTTTATAAACATTTATAAGTTTATATGCAAACTCTGACAAGTAAGTCTACAAAACCAAGTTAGCTCTGTACCAGTGACATGTAATTCTGATAAAGTAAGCAAATAAATTCTTCATATTTAGTAGATGGGAAACTGGTCTGAAAATAATGGGTGGAATCACTGCAATCATCGCTCATAAATTACTTTGTTTATAATAAAAAGTAATTGAAGCAAGATAAGGCTGAACCAGTTACAAATGGAGAGTTGCAATTATAGTTTTTTAGTTAAAATCACTTCTGTTGCTAAAAAGACACAACGATATGTATACATAAAAAAAAAAAAAAAAAAAAACCATTGCCTTCAAGTCAATTCTGACTCATAGCAACCCTATAGGACAGAGTAGAACTGCCCCATAGAGTTTCCAAGGAGTGCCTGGCAGATTCAAACCCCCAACCCTTTGGTTAGCAGCCTTAGGACTTAACCACTACTCCACCAGGTTCCCAAAGAAGAAGAAAAATATTGTCTTTATTTCATGCGGCGATATCATATGGGGTACCAATTGTTTCATATGTCATACATGAATGTCTTTTGCAGTTTTGCCAAATGCTTGGTATTTGAAGATACGATATTCAAGTAATCATTATGAAATTGTATTAACTGTCCAATGTTCATCTATTTTTCAGAATTAGATATAGGCTATGTGGTATGTGCTACTGGGTAAGAATAGTATGGGAATAGCCAGAATGATCCTCCTCTTCCCATTTAATCTTAAATAAGCATATAAGCTGCAGAAAATTAGGACTAACTTCATCAGGTTTTTTTTAATAACAAATTAGTACACCAGGAAATAGAAAATCTGCTCTATTATCTCCCCTCCATGAGTTATACTACTTATATGACTTTAACAAAAAGATCTGATCTTTTGGATACTTGGCTATTCCATTAAAAAAAAAAAAAAGGAGAAGAAGATATCTTGGTTCATATACCAGAAGGAACTGGATTCTCTTATTTTCAAGAATGAAGATATTTAAAA
Organism: Elephas maximus indicus; assembly: GCF_024166365.1. Classification (NCBI taxonomy): domain Eukaryota; kingdom Metazoa; phylum Chordata; class Mammalia; order Proboscidea; family Elephantidae; genus Elephas; species Elephas maximus. The sequence goes on along the minus strand of NC_064827.1, from coordinate 89,487,277 downwards.
CTGGTATAAAACATTTATCAAAAACTTTATATTTCCAAGAGAAAGCTGTCTACAAATTTATTTCTTACTTTTATTGCATTAAAAAAAGGTGCTCTAGGAAAAAAAAAAAAAAAAAGCCTTCGAAAGGAGGTAAGCTTGTGTTAAATATTCATAATAATCAATAATTTCTGTATTTACTGCCTGTGGTAGATCAGCCATAGGAAAATATGGTATTACCAACATGAAGAAAATCAAAATAAGTGAAAAGTGCCTTTTAAAATGAAAATCAGTTTGATTGCACAAAGTATACTCAGAATACATTGAACATGCAAACTGTCTGACAGATGACTTTACAAAGGAAGATTAATTCTGGACTGGTGACACATAATTTTTATAAAGTAAGAAATTAAGTTCCTCATGCTTAGTGGATGAGAAGGTGTTCTGAAAATAACGGCTAGAATCATTGCAGTTGCCACCAATAAACTATTCTGTTCATAATAAAATGCAATTGAAGCAAGAGAAGGCTGAACCAGTTACCAACATATGTTCTCAAATTTCTTGGGCAGTCATTTCTGGAGGGTGATTAGCAAACTGGGATGTTTTAATTTGAATTGGCCAAGTTTCTAAAATTGGAACAGGAACATATGTGGTCCAGCGATGAGAAAGCCCCACGAGAATCAGGAATCGTGTATTCTGAGTCTACTTCAGTTAGTGTCTTAACAAAGTTACAGGTCTTACCTGCAGTTTGGATTTTTCCAGAAGGATTCTCAAAACGATAAAACCAAGGGAATGAGTTAATATGATCAATATTCTGTCTTTGGTATTATAAGAAAAATAGTTAAGTGGTAGGAAAAAGCAATAGATTACAAGACTGGCTGTTTTCCCTGATTATGCCACATTTAGCTGTGTGAATAATTTACCCTATGCCTTTCAATATATTTAATGACTAGAAAATCATTTGGGGCACTTAAGCTCCTCATTTTGTGAGCCTTGGTTTCATCACCTCCAAGATAAGAAAACTCTTTTTAGGATTATTGTGAAAACCAAATGAGCTAGTAAATGTAGCATGCTTAACATAGTGTCTAACATGAATACCAGTAGCAGACACTTGATAAACATATATTTTCTTCACCGTCCTTATGACTTAATCCCAAAAATGTTAGTCCCTCACCTTAACACAGTATATTTTAAAAAAGCACATCAGTGGTCAGTACCATATGAGTGTACTGTATTTTTAACTGTGGTTCCATTATTTCAAAGGGACTCAAGAGTGTCTGGAAGAGAACACAATTCTATTAATTAATTCAGAAATGAACAATGAACTAAAGAGGAGACTATATTAGAAGAAATTAAAGCAGTATGTGTTACACACAGAAAAGGGGGGAAAAATCAGAGGTTGAACTAAACAGTTTCTCAGCCTATGAGATGGTCTTTCTTAAAAAAAACAAGCAGTTATTGGATAATTATTTGTCATAGATAGTGTTAGGCATTTTCACGCCTTAAGTCTCATATCTGTGATCTCATTTAAAAAGCGTGAACATAGGTTTTTGATCAGTTATTTTTATCCCTACTTTGGAGAGGTTTGGAATCAGTGTGGTCAGGGATGGATTACCCCATAAGCAAGGTAAGCATGAGCTTAGGGCAACAACGAAACAGGGGCACCAGCTGTCCAAAGCAAAGACCCAAAGATGCCAAGCAGACAGGACACAAGAAGAAGAGAGCACCACAGCAGAAAGGAACTGGCAGGGCACCAAATGAAACTGATACAAGCTCCAGTGTGTGAGAATGTGCCAGCAGAAAACAAAGTTTATGCAGGGTCACACACAAGGTTGTTTAAGCTGTGAGTCCCCTACCACTTCAACACCTTCATTGACATTTGTCACCTGTAATTCCTTCCCATATAATTGAAACTCCTTATCTCTGTGGGTCTCTAGGCTGTCAAGTCTAATTCTTGCAACTTTCACCCAGTATGTAACTGGATCCAACATGAGTGGTTACTGGGCAAGGATGGATTATATTAACAGATAACAGATCTAAGATCCATTTTAAAAGAGCCGTTCTGTGCATTCACATTTGCTGATCTAGTAGCTCAGCCAGGAGGGATGGCAATGCTCTCTGCCATGATACGAACACAAGAGTATGCTTTTGCACATGTCCTGGTAAACAGCCAATAGGAACTCCAGTCCCAGATTACTGGAGAAAGAAAGGGAACTCAAATAAGTCAACCATTGCAATGAATTCAATCAAGTTACTTTTTAACTGTACAGCATTTACGTACGGAATTATGTTGTAAGTTTCATAAGCAGTAATATTTATAACTTTAACTTTAAAATATGTTTGGCATACTTGTGGATACAACCTAGCATACATTTAATATATACTAATGTGGGTTTTTAATGTGGGTAATAATTTAATACTAACATGGCGAACATCCAAAAAATACGGGAAGTATTAATATTTATCTAACAGAATGTTTTAATTTATGTATTTCAACAACAAAAAAAGAGAATTTAGAAAAGAGTGAGATGACAGTAACAATGATTAACATAGAAATTTATAAGAAATATTGATAGCTTCGTATCTGGAGAAAGGAAGATTGTGATCTTAACCAAACAAAAATTGTGTCTTGTTAGTAAAAAATATTTAAAATACTTATGAAAATAACTTAAGTGTCACATTAGAAGAGAAAGATATATATGTTTATTTACAATACCAAAAAACCAAACCCATTGCCGTCGAGTCAATTCCGACTCATCGCTACCCTATAGGACAGAGTAGAACTGCCCCACAGGGTTTCCAAGGAGCACCTTGTAGATTCGAACTGCCAGCCTTTCGGTTAGCAGTTGTAGCTTTTAACCACTGCACCACCAGGGCTTCCCATGTGTATGTATATATATATATATATTCCTAATCAGAAGAAGTATTTTTTTAAAGGAGTAGGACAAACATTTTTCAATTGAACAGAAAGTAAGAATGGAAAAAATTGAACAATAAAAAAAATTCCAAAAATAAATGTAGAAAAAAGGATATATTGTTTATCAAAATAAGCGCAAATAGAAAGAATGGAAAAAATCTAATAAAAAAACAGAAAAAAGAACAATTATATTGTTTATTCAAAATAAATATAAATATATTAAGCTCATCTGGTACAGGAAAGCTTATTACACAGGCTAAAAGAGGTCCTTAAAAAAGTTCTTATATAAACCAAATATATATACTACTTATAAAAAACATGCCTAAAGCAAAATGACGCAGGATTCTATATAATGAAAAAGTGCATATCAGAAATCTGCTGAGGCAATGTTAGCATAAGACAAAATAAATTTTAGGGAAAAATAATTTATAGAAATGAAGGCAACAAGCAAATTATCATAAAATGAATAATCCTTTAAAAAATATAAAGACAACAACAACAACAAAAACTTGTTGCCATTGAGTCAATTCTGACTCATAGTAACCTTATAGAACAGAGGAGAACTCTCCCATAGGTTTTAAAGGGAAGGTTGGATTTGAACTGCCGACCTTCTGGTTAGTAACTGTAGCTCTCAAACCACTGTGCAACAAGGCCTTTAAAAGATATAACAGTGATCCACATGCATCTAACAATATATTCCTAAATTATATACAAATAAATTAATGTTAATTATAAAAGGAGTTTTTTGTTTTAACATATTTCTTTTAAACACTAGTATTTCAATAAGAAAGTTGAAAATAAAAAATACAAGGATACTCATCTTTGTAGTGGTGCTTTGTGATTAAAAACCATATTAAGTCTAATCACTTTAATTTCCTCATAAATAGAAATGTGTTATCAATAAAGGAGATTTTATAAATGAATAAGGTCTAATACAATATAATAAGAAATTATATTTCTAAAAATTTTCACATTATAAACAACAATAAAGACACAAAATAAAAATCTTTCAGAGGCAGAAAATGGTTTAGGGTCTAGGGTGCTTCATACTCATAATGATTAAGTTACTTTTCAAACATAAATATCAAAAACTATTTTTTATATGTACAAAGTTTATAACTTGCACCTAGAATAATAATATGCATAGGAAAAGGTGGAAAAAATAATATTTAAGTTCACTGAAGAAATCCTGGACAATAGATAAGTCCTGATCAAATTAAGTAAGTAATTTTCTTGACTATTTTTATCATAAAAGAATGTTATGATTAAAAAAGCACAATAGGGAAATCAAACAAAACATAAAATCAAATTAATCTGTTGCACAGGATAAAACAACCAAAAACCAAACCCCACTGCTGTTGAGTTGATTCCAACTCATAGCGACCCTATAAGACAGTAGAACTGTCCCAGAGGGTTTTCAAGGCTGTGATTTCTGCAGATGCAGATAGCCAGATCCTTCTCCCTCAGAGCAGCTGGCTATTGGGTTCAAACCACGGACCACTCAGTTAGCAGCACAGCTCTTTAATCATGGAACTACCAGGGCCACCAAACAGTAACTAGAAAAATTTACATGTTTATGGATATACCCAGTCAGACCAAGCAATTTGCACGGCTATCTTTTCTATACAATAACACTTAAAAAAAAAAAGTATAGGGTTACTATGAATCGGAATCAACTCGATGGCAGCGAGTTTGGTTTGGCTTGAAATGCAACTCGAATCACGCTATATCCAATAGTAGGCTGTATATTTCTTAATTCATGAATGTCAGAATTTCTCATTGGTATCATAAATAGCTCATGTATGGGCTTTTCACTTCTAGCCATGATAAAGTAAAAATGACTGAATTTGCCATCCTGCCATAAACTAGCAGAAAATCAGGAAAATGTATCACATATTTTTAAGACATTGTCAAATAGGCAGTACAGGCTTCTTAACCCTAAAGCAAAGAAAACAAACAAAGTTAACGCTATTATTAAAATCACTTTTCACCTGGAGGAATATACTGGACCATGGGAATGGTAGGGTGGGGTGGGGTGTGGAGGAGATGGTGGGAGTCTCACTGATTTGAGGAGATAGAGATCACAATTCGGAGAGGCTGAGGTGACACGAAGTTACGAGTTTCACAGAGAAGGAAGCCATGTAGAAAATGAGTTCCAGAAATAGCAATGGACTCTCCTTGAGTCTTTGCTGAATATTAAGCACTGTATATATAACCTACCTAGAAAAGTACCTCAGAAGACAGGGCTGGTAATCTGCTTCTGAAAGACCACAGCCTTAAAAACCCTATGCAGTAGTTCTACTCCTCACACATAGGGTTGCCGGGAGTCAGAATCGACTAAATGGCAATCAATGACAACAATACATATGATGAAACTCCACAGGGTCTGACAAAGAGGAATTGTGAAACTGTAAGCTGAATGTTCCCAAAGCTCAAGCAGGGATAGGAGATATTTGAGTTCCAACCAGTCAGAGTGAAAAGTTCTCATTGATCACTAGGAGTATTTGTTAGAGATTCCTACCTTCTCCTCTCCTCTAGCCCTGCCCCACTCCCATGATCCACAGTGTGCAACCAGGTGAAAAGTCAGATTAATAATAGAGTTCATCTTGTTTGTTTTCCTTAATTTAGGGTTCAGTGTTCACTATTTTTCAGTGTCTTTTTTGTGATTTCTACTAGTTGATACTAGGCCTTAATAGTGGGAGTAAACTATCAATAGAATAAAGGCTACACTGCCACTGCCCAAAACAAGCTTAAAAACAAGCCTAGAAAGGCTTAAAATGATCCATGAGTATCAGTCAATACCTCAGTCAGTAATAGAAAAATGGCATCCTATTATTTGATTAATCCAAAAGAAAGTAGTAAAAAAGAAAAGAAGGAATAGATGGCACAAATTTAAAAAATTAGCAAGATGGTTGACTTAAATTCATACATAATAATAATTACATTAATCGTACATTGTTTAACATCTTATTTAAAAGATCCAACTATATTGTCTAAGAGAAACAAACTTAGATAAAAGAACCCAGGTAAAGATGTAGATATGTTTAAAAGTAAAAGTATAGAAAATGATATACCATGAAAACATTAACTATAAAAAGCTGGATTGACTGGATATTAATAGTAGTGTAGACATCAGAACAAGTATTATTACCAGGAGTAAAGGAGGACAATTCATAATGATAAGAAGACATGATTATCCTAAAAGTATCTGCATCTGATTAGAGACAGTCAAAATACATGAAGCAAAAACTCATTGAAAGAAGAAATAGAAAAATCCACATTCATGGAGAATTCAGCACTCATCTCTCATAATTAACGGGAAAACATAGATAGAAAACCTGGAAGTACATAGACCTAAAATCTCATTCAACTAAGTTGACCTAATTGACACTTGTTGAGAACTACACCCCAAAACAGCAGAATACTCATTGTTTTCAAGTGCACATGAAATGTTCACTGAGATAAACCATATGCTAGGCCATAAAATAAGTCTTAATAACTTTAAAATGATGGCTCATACAGAGTATTTTCTGTGATGAAAACAAACTAGGACTCAGTAATAGGAAAATAACTGGAAAAATGTTAAGTATTTGAAGTTTAAACAGCATAATTCTAAATACACAAGGGTCAAAAAGAAATTACAAGGAAAATTGGAAAATATTTTGAATTAAATGCAAAGAAAATACAGTGTCTCGAAATTTGTGTAACGCAATTAAGACAATGCTTTTGGTGTAATTTATAACTATAAATGCTTATATCAGAAAAGAAGAAATGTTTAAAGTCAATGACCTAAGCCCCAATCTTGAAAAAATTTCGATAAAGAAGAGCAAATTAAAAATAAAATAAGTTAAGGAAGAAAAGAATAAATAGCAGAAAAGAAAATAATAAAATGGATAAAAATAAATTAATAAACCTTTTTTTTCTTTAATGTCAACAAAAGTAATAACATTAAACCACGCACCTCACTACTGATTGTATAGACCTGGGAAGGGCAAACTATAGTGCCTGGACCAAATCATGTCCCACCACCCGTTCCCTAAATAATGTTTTATCGGGACACAGAAATTTGTTTATGTATTGCCTATGACTGCTTCCATGCTGCAATGGCAGAGTTGAGTAGTTGCCACAGAGACTATATAACACTGTAAAGCCTAAAATATATATGACACTTTACAGAAGACTTTTTACAAACCCTCTTATAGATAGCACACTGATAAAAATGGGATATTATCGATATTTGTACATCAATAAATTCATTAACTTAGATGAAATGAGAAAATCCCTCGAAATAAACAGCTTATCAAAATTGACTCATGAAGAAATAGAAAGCCTGAATATTCCTATTTCACTTAAATTAAATCCACAATGAAATACCTTCCTACAAACAAAAATCTGAGCCTGAATGGCTTAACTGATGAAATCAGTCATAAGTTTAAGGAAGGAGCAATACCAATTTTACATTAAACTTTCAGATAATAGAAAAGGGAAGAACATATAATAACTATTTTATGAGGTCAGCATTATTACATTGATACCAAAACCAAAAAGAAAAAAAAATAAATAACCAAAAAACTAAAATTAAACAAAACACACATACACACACTGCAGACAATAGGCTTTATGGACATAAAAAAAAAAAAAAAAGAACAATTCTTAGCAAAATAGTTGCAAATATATTCTATACCATCAATATAGGAAAAGGATAACAAAACGAAATGAAGTTTATTCCAAGAGTACAAGATTGGTTTAACATTAAATAATTAACTTTAAAAATCAGTGTAATTCACCATATTAAATAACATATGTATAATCTATATATAAATATATAAAAAAATCACCTCCATAAATGGAGAAAAAGCATTTGATAAAATTCAACACTCACTTCTGATTAAAGATCTCAACAAACTACAGAAGGGCATCTATAAAATACCTACAGTTAACATCATATTTAAGGATGAAATACAGAATATACTCCACCTAAAATAAGAAAAAATAATCAAAGATGATCCCTTTCACCACTTCTATTAAATATTACTCCTAGTCACTTAACTAAGGCAAGAAAATTAGATAAAAGTCATGCATATGGCAAAAGAATGAAGTAAATCTGGCTTTATTCGTAGGCGATTTGATTCTGTACTTAAAAATCCTACAGAATATGCAAAAATATACTAAAACTAGTAACTAGCTTTGGGAAAGTCGCAGAATAAAAGGTCAATTGTTATGGATTGAATTATCTCCCCTTTTTTTTTAAAAAAAAAAAAAAATACGTGTTGAAATTCTAGCACCTACACTTATGAAGGAGCCCTGGTGGTAAAGTGGTTAAGAGCTCACCTGCTTCCCAAAAGGTCTGCAGTATGAATCCTCCAGCTGCTCCTTGGAAACTCTATGACACAGTTCTACTCTGTCCTTACAGGGTCCCTATGAGGAGGAATAGACTCAATGGCAGAGAGTTTTTTGGTATACTTATGGATGTAATCCTTTTTGGAAACAGGGTTTTGTTTGTTGTGTTACTGAGACGATACCAGTGTAGGTATGGTAAATGGTGAGTGTTATGGGTCGAACAGTGTCCCCCAGAAATTGTGTGGTATAAATCCTAACCCTATACCTGTGGGTGTAATTACATTTGGGAATAGGGATTTATTTCTTTGTTATGTTAATTAAGCCATATCAGTGTAGGGTGTGATTTAAACCACTTTTAAGAAAAAAAAGTAAAGATCAGGTGCAGAACAAAGCAAGCACAAATGAGGAAGATAGATGCCACACCACATGAAGATAGTCAAGGAACTCAGAAACAAACAGAAACTAAGAAGAGACAAGGAGCTTCCTCCAGAGTCAACAGAGAGAGGAAACGCTTCCCCAGAGCCAGTGACTTGAATTTGGACTTCTAACCTCCTAAACTGTGAGAAAAAGAGCCCTGATGTCACAATGGTTAAGCACTCAGCTGCTAACTGAAAGGTTGGTGGTTAAAGCTCACCCAAAAGGTTGGTGGTTAGAACCCACCAGCACCTGGCAACCTGCTTCCTTAAGGATTACAGTTTAGGAAACGCTATGGGACAGTTTGACTCTGTCATAAAGGATAGCTATGAGTCAAAATTAACTCAACAGCACATGCAACAAACAACAAGAAAATAAATTTCTGTTCATCAAAGCCACCCACTTGTGACATTTCTGTTATAGCAGCACTAAGAAACTAAGACGTGAGATACATGGTCTTTATGAATTGGAAGCTTCATTATTAAAATATCAGTTATTTTCAAATTTATCAATACTTAAATGCAATTCCAATAAAAATTCCAGCAGGTGTATTTTTTTTAATTGAATAAAGTCATAAGGTGATGCTAAAATTCATATGGTAATTCAAAGCAATTTTCAAAATAAAAGTTTAAGTTCAAGAACTTAAGCTATCTGACTTTAAGATTTACTATAAAACTATAGTACATAAAACTATGATATTTACATAAGGTCAGCTATATAGATCAATACTAGAGAATACAGAGTTCAAATGTAGACCTCAGTTGACTTCTCACAAAGAAGCAAAGGTAACTCAATGGAGAAAGAATGTTGTTAGGTGCCGTCAAATTAGTTCCAACTCATAGCTACCCTATATACAACAGAATGAAACACTGTCCAGTCCTGAGCTACCCTAACAATCATTGCTATATTTGAGCCCATTGTTACAGCCACCTTGTCAATCCATCTTGTCTAGTGTCTTCTTTTTTGCTGACTTTCTGTGTTTACCAAGCATGATGTCTTTCTCCAGGGACTGATGGCTCCTGGCAACATGTCCAAAATATGTGAGACTAAGTTTCCCCATCCTCACTTCCAAGGAGCACTCTGGCTATACTTCTTCCTAGGTAAATTGTTCATTCTTCTGGCAGTCTATGGTATATTCAATATTCTTCACCAACACTGTAATTCAAGTCATCAAATCTTCTGTCTTCCTTTTTCATTGTCCAGCTTTCCACATGCATATGAGGCAATTGAGAACATCATCACTTGGATCAGGCATACCTTTGTCCTCAAAATGACATCCTGCTTTTTAACACTTTAAAGAGGTCTTTTGCAGCAGGTTTGCCCAATGCAAAGCTTTGTTTTTTTCTTCACTGCTGCTTCCATAGGTGTTAATTGTGGATCTAAGTAAAATTAAACCCTTGGCAACTTCAGATTTTCTCTGTTTATCATGATATGGCTTATTGGTCCAGTTGTGAGCTGTTCAGGTACAATCTATATTGAAGGCTATAGTCTTTGATCTTTATCAGTAAGTGCTTCAAGTCCTCTTCACTTTCAGCAAGCAAGGTTGTGTAGTCTGCATAATGCAGGTTGTTAGTGAGTCTTCCCCCAATCCTGATGCCCTGTTCTTCTTAATATAGTCCAGCTTCTCGGGTTATTTGCTCAGCACACAGATTGAATAAGTGTACTGAAAGGATACAACCCTGACACGTATCTTTCCTGAATTTAAACCATTCTCTATTCCTTTGTTCTGTTCGAATGACTGTCTCTTTGTCTATATACAGATTTCCCATGAACACAATTAAGTGTTCTGGAATTACCATTCTTTGCAATGCTATCCATAATTTGTTATGATTCACTATGCCTTTGCATAGTCAATACAACAAAAATAAACATCTTTCTTTTGCTGAAGATCATTCAACAGCAGCTGCAGCATTATATCGACAGGGAAATGCCAGAAATTCAGGCAGGGTTCAGAAGAGGACATGGAACCAGGGATATCATTGCTGATATCAGATAGATCCTGGCTGAAAGCAGAGAATACCAGAAGGATGTTTACCTGTGTTTTATTGACTATGCAAAGGCATTCGACTGTGTCGATCATAACAATCACAGATAACATTGCAAAGAATGGGAATTCCAGAATACTTAATTGTGCTCCTGAGGAATGTGTATACAGATCAAGAGGCAGTTATTCAAACAGAACAAGGGGATATCGAGTGGCTTAAAGTCAGGAAGGTGTGCATCAGGGTTGTATCCTTTCACCATACCTATTCAATCTGTATGTTGAGCAAATAATCTGAGCAGCTGTACTATATGAAGAAAAATAAGGCATCAGGATTGGAGGAAGACTCATTAACAACCTGCATTATGCAGATAACACAACCTTGCTTGCTGAAAGTGAAGAAGACTTGAAGCACTTACTGATGAAGATCAAAGGCCACAGCCTTCTATATGGATTACACCTCAACATAAAGAAAACAAGAATCCTCACAACTGGACCAATAAGCCATATTATGATAAACAGAGAAAAGATTGAAGTTGTCAAGGATTTCATTTTACTTGGATCCACAAACAGCCATGGAAGCAGCAGTCAAGAAATTCAAAAATGCACTGCATTGGGCAAATCTGCCGCAAAAGACCTCTTTAAAGTGTTGAAAAGCAAAGACGTCACATTGAAGACTAAGGTGCCCCTGACCCCTCCCCCAAAAAAAAATCATGGTATTTTCAATCGCATCATATGCATGTGAAAGCTAGACGATGAATAAGGAAGACCAAAGAAGAGTTGATGCCTTTGAATTGTGGTGTTGGTGAGGAATATTGAATATGCCATGGACTGCCAAAAGAATGAACAAATCTGTCTTGGAAGAAGTACAACAGAATGCTCCTTAGAAGCAAGGATGGTGAGACTGCGACTTACATACGTTGGGTATGTTGTCAGGAGGGATCAGTCCCTGGAGAAGGACATCATGCTTAGTAAAGTACATGGTCAGCAGAAAAGCAGAAGACCGTCAACAAGGTGGATTGACAAAGTGGCTGCAACAATAGGCTAAAGCATAACAACAATTGTAAGGATGTCACAGGACCAGGAAGTGCTTTGTGCTGTGGCACATAAGGTTGCGATGAGTCGAAACCAACTTGACGGCACCTAACAACAACAAAAAACATCTTTATGTTATTCTCAGCTTTCAGCCAAGATTCATCTGACATCAACAATAATATTTGTAGTTCCAAGTCCTCTTCTGACTCTGACTTGAATTTCTGACTGTTCCCTGGCAATGTACTGCTGCAATTGTTTTTTAATTATCTTCAGCAAAATTTTACTTGTGTGATATTAAAGATAATGTTTGATAATTTCCTCATTCTGTTGGATCACCTTTCTTTGGAATGAACACAAATATAGATCTCTTTCTGTTGGTGGGCGAGGTACCTATCTTTCAAATTTCTTGGCAAAGAAGGGTGAGTACCTCCAAAATTGCATCCGTTTGTGGAAGCATCTCAATTGGTATTTGGTCAATTCCTGGAGCCTTGTTTTTTGACAATGCCTTAGTGGAGCTTGGATTTCTTCCATCAATACCATGAGTTCTTGATCATATACTCCTGAAATGGTTACACTTCAACCGGTTCTTTTTGGTACTGTGCCTCTGTGTATCCCTTCCATCTTCTTTTGATGCTAAATGTGGTGCTCAATATTTTGCCCATAGAATCCTTCAAAATGAGGCTTGAATTTTTTTTCAGTACTTTCAGCTTGAGAAATGCTAAACTTGTTCTTACATTTTGGTTTTCTAACTCCAGGTCTTTGCACATTTCATTATAATATTGTATTTGTCTTCTGAAGCAGCCCTTTGAAATCTTCTGTTCAGCTCTTTTACTGCACCATTTCTTCCATTCGTTCTACCTACTCAGTGTTCCTGAGCAAGCTTGAGTCTATTCTGATATCCATCTTGATCTTTTCTTTCTTTCCTGTCTTTTTAATGACCTCTTCTTTCTTCATGTATAATGTCCTTGATGTCATCCCACAACTCCTCTGGTCTTCGTCATTAGTGTTCAATGCATCAGATCTTTTCTTGAGATGTTCTCTAAATTCAGGTGGGATACACTCAAGGTCGTACTTTGGCTCTTGTGGACTTGTTCTCATTTTCTTCAGCTTCAAGTTGAACTTGCATATGAGTAATTGATAGTCTGTTCCTCAGTCAGCAGCTGGTTTTGTTCTGACTGATGATATTGAGCTTTTCCATTGTCTTTCCACAAATATAGTCAGTTTGATTCCTGTGTTTTCCATCTGGTGAGGTCCAAGTGTATAATCAGCATTTATGTTGTTGAAAAAAAGTGTTTGCAACGAACAAATTGATGGTCTTCAAAATTCTATCATGCTATTTTTTATGTCCAGAGTTGTTTCTGTCACCAAAGCCATAGTTTCCAGCTACCTATCCTTCTTCTTTGTTTTCAGTTTTCACATTCCAATCACCAGTGATTATCAGCGCATCTTGACTGCATGTTTGATCAATTTCAGACTGTAGAAGTTGTTAAAAATCTTCAGTTTCCTCATCTTTGACATTAGTGGTTGCTGGGTAAATTTGAATAATAGTCATATTAACTGGTCTTCCTGGAGCAATTGGATGTCTATACAGTGAAAAATGAACTTTATCCCATTTTTCACACCATATTAAAAAGAATAAAAAAAAAAACTATAAAATGGACTATAGACCTAAACACAGAACCTAAAACTATTTACCCTGTAAAAGAAAACTTATTCAAGGTTAGAGAAATCTGACCTTGAATAAGTCCAAAATTTCTCAGAAGAGAAAAAAAAAATGTAAAATGAAGAATTTTATTACTAATTTTATTTCATCAGTTGATAAAATAAAATGAAAAACTTCTGCTGTTCAAAATTCACCATTAACAATTTGAAAAAGCAAGAAGACCCAAACTGGCAGGAAGTTTAAGTAGTATATACAGCTAGATGATATGTTATCATTGGTGTTGTTAGGTGCCGCTGAGTCAGTTCTAACTCATAGTGACCCAATGCACAACAGAATGAAACACTGCCTGGTCCTGCAGCATCCTCAAAATTGTTATGCTTGAGCCCATTGTTGCAGCCACTGTGTCAATCCACCTTGTTGAGGGTCTTCTTCTTTTCCGCTGTCCCTGTACCTTACCAAGTATGATGTTCTTCTCCAGGGACTGATCCCTCCTGATAATATGTTCAAAGCATGTGAGATGTAGTCTTTTCATCTCTTCCTTCTAAGGCGCATTCTGTTGTGCTTCTTCCAAGGCAGATTTATTCATTTTTTTTGGCAGCCCACAGTATAGTCAATATTCTTCACCAACACCATAATTCAATGGCATCAATTCTTCTTTGGTCTTCCATATTCATCACCCAGCATTCAAACGCACATAAGGTGATTGAAAACACCATGGCTGTGTCTTACGCATCTGAGACTTCAAGGTGATATCTTTGCTTTTTAACACTTTAAAGAGGTCTTTTATAGATGATATAGATATTGATAAAAATGTAGATCTCTCCAGTGTATTCCCAGAATATATAAAGAACTCAGTATACGAACAACTCAAAAATAAGACATACAACCCCAATTTTAAACGTGTAAAATATTTGAATAGATCTTCAGTAAAATGATCTACAAACACAACTCAAATTTAATAACAACAGAAGGTAAATTAGATAACTGGGACCTCCTAAAATTTAAACAATTATGCTCATCAAAAGATTTTAACAAAAGAGTAAAAAGAGAACATAGAGACTGGGAAAAAATCTTTGGCAATGACATATCTGATAAAGGTCTAATCTCTAAAGTATATAGAAAACTTCGACAACTCAATGACAAAAAATCCAAACAAAAAATTGGCAAAGGAAATGAATAGAAGCGTCACCAAGTAGAACGTTCAGACAGCTAACAAACACATGAAAAGATACTATCATTAGCTATCAGAGAGATACAAATCAAAACTACAATGATAGACCATCTCACCCCTGCAAAAATGGCACTGATCAAAAAAACAGAAAACAACAAATGCTGGTGAGTTTGTGGGGAGATTGGAACTCTTATACACTGCTGATGGAATTGTAAAATGGTACCATCACTAAGGAAAACAGTATGGCACTTCCTCAAAAAGCTAGAAATAGAGATATGATCTGTCAATCCCACTCTTAGGGATATATCCTAGCAATATAAGAGCAGTGACACTAATAGTCATATGCACACCTAGGCTCATTGCAGCTTTATTCACAATTATAAAATGATGGAAACATCTAAGTGACCATCAACAAATGAATGAATAAATAAATTGTGGTACATACATACAATGGAATACGATGCAACTATTAAGAATAATGATGAGTCTGCAAAACATTTTATAACATGGATGAATCTGGAGGACATTATGCTGAAGGAAATAAAAAGAAAATAAGTCAATCACAAAAGGACAAACATTGGATTGTCTCACTTTTATAAAAAGTCAAGAATGAATATACACACAGAAAGCAACGTTCTTTGGTGGTTACCAGGGATGGGAGGAGGAGAAAGGGGAAATCACTTTCTAGGGATTAGACACTTGCTATTTGTGGTGATAGGAAAGGCAATACTCAATATGGGTGAAATCTATACAACTTGATCAAGGTAAAAGAAGACACCAAGAAGTATGAAAGAAAATGGGACTATTTCAGCAAATGCTATAACATACACTTTTGCAACAGCAGTAATAACAACCAAAAACCATGTGTGTGGTTACATAGGTAGATACATATGTATATATGTGTATAGGAAGGCATATGTGAGTGCATGTGTGTGCATGTATAGACGTATCTGTAGACATACATGTTTGTGTTGCTGCACATCATTCATATATATAATAAAGCATATGGGCGCAGAGCTATGGAGATTTCCTAGACATATCCGTACACTTCCTGGGATTGGTTTAGTGGGTTAAAAGGCACAAGACCATAGCCTTGTAGTACAACTCAGTCAATTAGTATAACATAGTTCATAAAGATAATGTTCTACATTCTTGTTAGGTGAGTAGCATCATGGGTCTTCAAAGCTTGAGAGTGGTCATCTAAGATACAGCTATTGGTCTCTACTCATCTGGAACAAAAGAGAATGAAGGAAACCAAAGACTCAAAGAAGAAACAAATCCAAAAGACTAATAGACTATACAAACCACGGCCTTATCTAGCCTGAGACCAGAAGAACTAGATGGTGCCTGACTACCACTAGTGACCGTTCTGACTAGGGACACAATAGAAGATCCAGGATAGATGGGAGAAAAATGTAGAACAAAACTCAGATTACTAAAAAAGGTCACACATACTGGACTGATAGAGACTAGAGGAACTCCTGAGACTATCACGCTAAGATGCCATATGAACTTGGAACTGAGGCCATTCCTGGGGAGATCATCTTTCATCCAAATAATATATTGGCTTATAAAGTAAACCATATCACCCATGAGTACTGTGTTCCCTTAAATAATCAACTGTATGAGGCCAAGCAGTCAACATTCACATCAAAGCAAAGATGAGAAGAACAGACGGGCAGGAAAGTTTGATTAATGGAAACAGAACAAACAGAATGGAAACAATGAGAATGCTGGTACATTGTGAAAAATGTAACCAAGGTTACAAGACAATCTGTATAAAAATTGTTAAATGGGAACCTAATTTGCTGTGTAAACTTTCACCTAAAACACACTAAAATATCATTTAAAAAAAATGATCTACAAATGGCCATTAAGTACATGAAAAGATGTTCAACATCATTAGTCATGAAGGAAATGCAAATTTAAGCCACAATAATATTCAAGGATATTTTCACATCACTCTTTTTTCAGCCATTAGAATTTTAGAGACTGGTAATAGCAAATATTGTCATGATAGGAAGTAGCTATTTTTTTTTTTTCAAGCTATAATAGCAGACATATATTGCTGGTTGGAATGTAAAATGGCTCATGAACTGTGTAAAACATGTTGGCAGTTTCTCCTAAAGTTAAATCTGCACTTACCATATGACCCCAAAATGCAATTCTTTACCAAACAGAAATGAAACACCTGTCCTCACAAAGACTTATACACTAATGTTCATAAGCATTCTATTCATTGCAACCAAATATTGGAAATTATGCAACTATCCATCTATAGCATGTTCATACATTGGAATACCACGAACACTAAGAAAGAGCAAATTACCATTATCTGCAACAGTATGAATGAATCTCAAAAACATTACGCTGAGCAAAAGAAAACAGAAAAGAATATAAATTGTATGATCCCATTTATTTGAAACTCTAGTAAAACCATATCTAATCCAAATGACAGGCAGTAGGTCTTGGGTTGTCTGGGCTTGGTGGCGTAGTGGCTATTGCCTGCAGAGGCCTGAGGAAAGTTTTTGGAGTGATGGAAATGTTCAATATCATGTTTGTGGTGGTGGTTGAATAGCTGAAGTACACATTTGTTAAAACTAAAGCAAGCACTACCTCCTTAAACTACTTCTTGGGGGAGCCTTTAACCTACATGAGCCATCAGTAATAATGATCATACATTTTTTTCCGTGCTGTAGAGGTTCTTAACTTCTGGTCTCTGAATGGGCTGGCTGCAAAGAACCCATGAACCTCTGAACTTACATTCTAAATTTTGTGTAAGTGCATACAAATATTTGGTTTCTCCAAAAATACCTGACCACCAAAAATGTTAAAAACCCACCTAGAATGAATCAGAATCTTATTCCCCATAATTTTTTATTCTGGCTTCTTTATATTTTATGTGTATCAACACACCTGTTAGGAAAACTCTCCTCTTGTCAATAGCCTGACAGACTAGTAAGACCTCACGTATCTTTATCTACCTTCTCACTTAATCTAACAAATGCCTATTATTAACACACGTCGTGGTGTGTTTGTATATATAAATGGGAATGCTGAACAGAACATGGAAAATTAATGGTTTTTGTTTCAAAATACTTATGTAATACTCTGCAATGTATTTTTTCTCTCAGGTTCTCATTTTCCTCATCTGGAAAACATTAGGGCTCAGTCATCTCCAAGTCATCTTCAAATTTCTATACTTCTCATGAAGTAAAATATCAACAGAATCAATTATACCTATTGGCTCCTACAGCCCATATCATTCTATTCAGTGACTGTTACTCTTCCCTTCCTCTTTTTTTTTTAAACAATTTTTATTGTCCTTTAAGTGAAAGTTTACAAATCAAGTCAGTCTCTCACACAAAAACCCATGTACACCTTGCTACACACTCCCAATTACTTTCCCTCTAATGCGACAGCCTGCTCTCTCCCTCCACTCTCTTTTTCGTATCTTTTTTGACAGCTTCTAACCCCCTCCACCCTCTCATCTCCCCTCCAGGCAGGAGATACCAACATAGTCTCAAGTGTCCACCTGATCCAAGAAGCTCACTCCTCCCCAGCATCCCTCTCCAACCCATTGTCCAGTCTAATCCATGTCTGAAGAGTTGGCTTCGGAAATGGTTCCTGTCCTGGGCCAACAGAAGGTCTGGGGCCATGACCACTGTGTTCCTTCCAGTCTCAGTCAGACCATTAAGTCTGGTCTTATGAGAATTTGGGGTCTGCATCCCACTGCTCTCCTGCACCCTCAGGGGTTCTCTGTTGTGTTCCCTGTCAGGGCAGTCATCGGTTGTAGCTGGGCACCATCTAGTTCTTCTGGTCTCAGGATGATGTAGTCTCTGGTTCATGTGGCCCTTTCTGTCTCTTGGGCTCCTAATCACCTTGTGTCCTTGGTGTTCTTCATTCTCATTTGATCCAGGTGGGTTGAGAGCAATTGATGCATCTTAGATGGCTACTTGGTGGCATTTAAGACCCCAGATGCCACTCTTCAAAGTGGTATGCAGAATGTTTTCTTAATAGATTTTATCATGCCAATTG
Source organism: Elephas maximus indicus (assembly GCF_024166365.1). Classification (NCBI taxonomy): domain Eukaryota; kingdom Metazoa; phylum Chordata; class Mammalia; order Proboscidea; family Elephantidae; genus Elephas; species Elephas maximus. The sequence continues at coordinate 89,468,742 of NC_064827.1, read as the reverse complement.
ACTTAGATGTCCCCTGAAACCATGGTCCCCAGACCCCTGCCCCAGCTACGCTGGCCTTCGAAACATTCAGTTTATTCAGGAAACTTCTTTGCTTTTGGTTTAGTCTAATTGTGCTGACCTCCCCTGTATTGTGCGCTGTCCTTCCCTTCACCTAAAGTAGTTCTTATCTACTATCTAATTAGTGAATACCCCTCTCCCACACCCCCTCCCTCCCCCATCTCGTAACCACAAAAGACTGGTTTCTTCTCAGTTTAAACTATTTCTCAAGTTCTTATAATAGTGGTCTTATACAATATTTGTCCTTTTGCAACTGACTAATTTCACTCAGCATAATGCCTTCCAGGTTCCTCCACATTATGAAATGTTTCACAGATTCCTCACTGTTCTTTATCAATGTGTAGTAGTCCATTGTGAGAATATACCATAATTTATTTATCCTTTCATCCATTGATGGGCACCTTGGTTGCTTCCATCTTTTTGCTATTGTAAACAGTGCTGCATTAACCATGGGTGTGCATATATCTGTTCGTGTAAAGGCTCTTATTTCTCTAGGATGTATTCCAAGGAGTGGGATTGCTGGATCATATGGTAGTTCTATTTCTAACATTTTAAGGAAGAACCAAATCGATTTCCAAAGTGGTTGTACCATTTGACATTCCCACCAGCAGTGTAGAAGTGTTCCAATCTCTTCACAGCCTCTCCAACATTTATTATTTTGTGTTTTTTGGAATAATGCCAGCCTTGTTGGAGAGAGATGAAATATTATAGTTTTGATCTGCATTTCTCTAATGGCTAATGATCGTGAACATTTCCTCATATATCTATTAGCTATCTGAATGTCTTCTTTAGTGGAGTGTCTATTCATATCATAACCCCATTTTTTAATTGGGTTATTTGTCTTTTTGCAGTTGAGTTTTTGCAGTATCATGTAGATTTTAGAGATCAGGAGCTGATCAGAAATGTCATAGCTAAAAACTTTTTCCCAGTCTGTAGGTAGTCTTTCCCCTTCCTCTTTTAATGAACTATCTTGATCTCAACATTCACAGAACACCAGGTTTTTTCATATTGTTAACTCATCATGGGTAACTGTGTAGTGGATGCTGCCAACACAAGTGGCTATATACTGATTGCAAACTTTCCGGGTGGAACTTACAGTAAAATTTATATGTGAAATGATGAAAAAAAAAAAAAAGTTTTGGGTTCTAATGGTTTACCCTCAATATCGATTTATAATCAAAAACAAAACAAAGCTTTTGGTGCACATGCTTGTATTCCTAGAAAAATAGCATATTAGTCAACATTTCAACTTTTAAAGAAAGCTCAGAAAATACACTTGCATTTATTGGCCTCATCTCTAAAGACATGAGATGTCCCAAATATGAATGATTATTAATGATGAGAACCATTTTTGTTTTGCGTAGGGGAAATAGGCACATGGTTTCATTATCTGGATTTTTTTAATATAAAATATGATATGTGTATTTCATTTTAAACTCTGCAAAACACTATTTACACAAGAAAAAAAAAAAAAAAGTTTAAGAAACCAAAATTGATGCCCTGGCAAATCATTCTGTCCTGGAGAGTCATGTGTTCATGAACTCTAACATTTACTGGAGAAATTAGAACATCTCCCCCCTGCAAAAAAAAAAAGACTAAGTAACTTTTAAAAATAAACTGAAAGAATGGGTGAGGGAACTAAGAGATTATTAGTAATTTTTTTTTCTTTCCATTTCTTGGGAGGTTTTAATCCAAGACATAAGTGTTTCACATCTACACTTTGAGACTTACTCTCCTGGAACACACAAAATTGAAGGTCAAATGTCTGGAATAATAATACAACAAGAAAAGGTGCTGCACCCAAAGTTTCAGTAATTGTTCAGTAACGGAAGACGGGTGTCATTTAAGGTAAGGAACAAGGGAGTTTAGCCCTCAGCCCAGCCTGTTTGAATTACTATTCAATACTCTGCTTTAATCTGACTCAATTCCATGCTTGCTGGGAAATTTTTTATTAGCGTCTCAGGAACGTTATTCTTGGGAACGCATTACCTTAGATGAATTAGTTACTTGATTGAATATTTCTCTTCTTGCATATTAATGCATTAGCAGAATAGTTCATAATCTCTAGTCTCTAGTGAACTTGATCTACATGAGCCAGTCTCTCCCAGGTCATTCACCTTTCAAACACTGATAAGACTGAAGGGCCTTGTTATAAGCCACTGTGGCAATGTTTTGGAATCTGATAGCGTGGTGGTTAAGCCTTCAGCAGCTAACCAAGAGGTCGGCAGCTCAAATTCACCAGGCACTCCTTGGAAACCCTACGGAGCAGTTCTATTCTGTCCCGTAGGGTCACTATAAGTCGGAATCGACTCCGTGGCAACATGTTTGGCTTTTGGTATACAGTGTTTGGCTACACTTTCTTGTTTCCCATTTTTTGCCTAACTGCCTTTATTAAAAGTATATGAGCTAAGAAAATATTTGGCTGAAGTTTGGAACTTACTTATATGTGACTTTCTTCAACTGTGGTTTAGCTTGTCCTACTTACAAGGGGAGAAAGCTTTCTGAATAGATCTAAGAAGTGTTAGTGTATTTCCAAGAAAACTGGGAATTACTTGAGCCATTCTTGTCATGTAGGTGAACTGAGTCATGCTTATTCCTTTAGAATGTGTATCATTTTCCAAGTTGCCTAGAAGAACAAATGATTCAAAGATATTTAATTAGCATTTATTTCTTGGGTCAAATCACTTAGGGGGCAGGGACAATTTTTGAGGTAAAAACAATCTATTAAAGGAATACATTTCCTTAACTAAAACTTTAGTGCAGTGTCTCAACAGAACATAGTGTATACACACACACACACACACACACACACACATATATATATATATATATATTTTTTTTTAATGGCTGAGTTAAAGACTCTTGGAAAAGGGATTTATACTGGCACAATTTTAGCTCCTGCATGGTGGTGTGAACTCGCCGCTATAATAATTAAGCAATTAGGCATGACAGAGAGTGTGAGCTTCCTGAGATATTCACACCCCTGGGGCATTGCAAGTCATGATCCAAAGATAAGTGTTTTTAATCTCCCAGGGGTGTGATTATCGGATGATAACCACACCCCCTGGAGAAGACTTATGACTCATAAAAAATCTTTACTATTAGGAAAAAAATGATTATGTTGCTGTATGCAGATGAAGCTGGCCATGGAGACTGCATTGTATTTCCCACAAATTAATTAAAAATTGCGGAAGGTACGCCAACCTAATGGTATCCAGCATTGATCCAAGGAGCTGGATTGTTTTCTTATTATTGTTGAAATCTAGAGACCAAAGAAGGGATCTCTGCTTCTTAATCTGTGATTAAGTGAGTCATGAAGATCCTTTTACCAAGGCTTTCTATTGACTAGGTTTATTAAGTATATTCTAAATCAGATTCTCTCATTACGTAGATAACTCACTTTCAAGTAACTTGTTCACTTTGGAATAATGAACTTCTTTATCTAAGAACATTTTGTATCTTAGCATCCATTCATCATTCATTCATCCATTTCATTCTAATACCTAATGAGCACACAGGAAGCAACTGTGCAGGAGTTATAAAAAATTTAACATTCGTGTCTTAGTAATGGAATTAAAAAACAACAACTGTTGCCGTCAAGTTGATAACTACTCATGATGATCCCACACATGTCAGAGAACTGTACTTCAGGGTTTTCAATGGCTGATATTTTGGAAGTAGATCACCAGGCCTTTCTTCCTAGGCACCCCTGGGTGGACTTTTTGGTTAACAGCTGAACACATGTACACCATCCAGGAATTCCAGGTATGGAATAAACCAAACCAAACCCACTACCACTGAGCTAATCCCAACTCATAGTGACCCAATAGGACAGAGTAGAACTGCCCCAGTAAGGTTTCCAAGGCTGTAAATCTTTATGGGAGCAGACTGCCCCATATTTCTCCTCCAGAGCATCTGGTGGATTTGAGCCACTGACTTTTCAGTTAGCAGCCAAGTGCTTTAACCACTGTACGGCCAGGGCTCCTTAGCTATGGAATACAGGCACAAAAATAATTATAATACAATGAAGCAAATGCCATTATGGTGGTGACTAAAACATGCTGCAAGAGAACAAAGAAGAAAGTGAACATTTCCAATCGAGGAAGAAAGGAAAGCTTCATAGAGGAGAAAATATGTGATCTGAATAATAATTATATTAGCTACTATTTGCTAAGGATTTGTTGCGTGTGAGGCATTGTGCCAGGCATTTTACTTTAAATTCTCATTTTAATCCTCACAACAAATGTGTTGAGGTGGGTGGTTTTTTTTTCTTGTGTTACAGATAGAGAAACTAAAACTCAGACTGGTTATGTGCCAAGCTCAAAGTCATATGTCTAGACCTAGAAAACTAGAACTAGGAAAACAGGTTTGCCTCTCAAACATGCAGTCCTAATAAGTAGACTCTATTACAAAACACAGTATGGATTACAACCTCATTTATTTCAGAGTCCCATATGAGATAAAGCATTCCAGGGAGACAGAATCAGCAGTGTAAAATGGGAAGGCTTATAAAGACATGGCATATCCCTGCACCATTCTCAGTAGCTGGAGTCCATGATGCATGTAAGTAAAGGAGGGGAGGCTGGGAAATTCAAGCTTGGCTTAAGTTTGGGCCAAGTCACAGTGGTGCTTCAGTGCCTTACTAAGCAGTATACAAGTTCATCAGCCTGAGTGAATCTGCCTCATTGATTCCCAGGTCAATCAGGCTGAACAGCAGGCAGTAGGGAGTCCTTCTCTCACTTTTATCTACCAAGGTCAAAAACATTGAGAACTCATCTGGTTATGGCAGCCATTACAAAACAGATATGAGTCAGACAGCCCCACTACTTGCTCTCTAGAAAAAGAATTTCTGATTGTAGTTAAGCCCATGTTGGACATCTCCAAAATTTTGAAAGGAGATAGAGACATTGGGGAAACAAAATTAATTTTGACTTGAAAACAAAACATAAGTTGCAATGCACATTGAGACACTGGAAATTGCCACTCTAGAACCTATTTATAATGAAAACTCTGTGGGCCTGGCTATAAAAATAAACATAGAAAGAATATATATATATAAACACAAGCCGGAGTTGGTTTTAGCAGAGCTCCACAGTCTCTGAAAGATACAAAGCTGTCTACCACACAGCTTCTGCCTTTGAGGAGTTTGTGATCTGATTGGGAGACCAAACACGCACCGTTTTCTGGCAAGCTGCCGGGATAAATAACAGCATTATATATTATTAACTATTCCATGGAGTTTAGATGGAAAAGTACTGGTCTGCTGGTGTTTGGAGTGGTAAAAATTTAATAGCAAAGCCAGTGGAAAACTTGTATTTGATGTCTAAAATGGGCTTGCACTTACTTTATCTTGGATAGCACAGGCTTTTGAGTCAGCATGATTTTTAATTCTGCCTTCAGCACATATTGCCTGTGTGACCCATTATTTGACTCCTGAGTCTCACCTTCCCTATTGCAAAATATAGTCAATAGTTCTCAAACCACAAAGTAGCTAAGAACATTTGGAATGACGTGTACAGAATTTAGCTTAGTGGCCAATGCATAGCTGGCATTCAATTAAATGATGACGATCATAACAGTGATTGTGTGACAGTCACTGTGCTGGACGCTGAGGATTTAAAGATGAGTGAGAAACAGTCCCTCTTCTGATTTGGGTAATGGCTTCCCACCGTTGCGACTTCCTGGGTACTTCACCATCCCACGTTGTATACTGTGTACCTCTCTGTAAACAGTCCCTTCATTTTTTAACTCAACACTTTAAAGTGTGACATCTTTTCTTGCTAGGACCCTAATGATATACTCCTTAATATAGTTTAATATTCATTCTCCTTAAAAAAAATTTAACAATAAAAAGACAAACAACCCAATTTAACAAAAAAGGGCAAAGCCCTTGGATAGACATTTTACTGATGAAGAAATACAGATGGCCAATAAGCGCATGAAAAGATGTTCAACTTCATTAGTCATTATCGTTTTTAGTTGCCATCAGGTTGATTCTGACTTCCGCGATGAGGTATCCCTTCACACCCACTAAATGGCTATGATTAAAAAAATGAGAAATAACAGGTATTGGGGAGGATGTGAAGAAATTGGAGCCCTCAACCATTACTGGTGGGACCGTAAAACAGTTTCCTGTGGAAATCAGTTTTGAGGTTCCTCAAAAAGTTAAACATAGAATTGCATATGACCTAGCAATGCCACTTCTAGACACATACCCAAAGGAACTGAAAGCAGGGACGTGAGCAAAGTACACTAATGTTCATTGCAGCTATTTACAATAGCCAAAACGTAGAAACAACCTAAATGCTCATCAACAGATGAATGGATAAACAAATTGTGGAGCATATATACAATGGAATATTACACTGCCATAAATGGAAATGAAGTACTGATACATGCCACAACATGGATGCACCTTGAAAACATGTTGAGTGAAATAAGTCAGTCACAAAAGGACAAATATTCATATAAGTGGTAACCACTTATATGACATATCTAGGATAGGTAAATGTAAAGAAAGGCCAAAGCTTATCACAGGTTACCAGAAGTGGGAGGGAGGGGAAAAGGAGGAGTCACTGCTTAGGGGGCACCAAGCTTCTGTTAAAAGTGATGGAAAAATTTGGAAATGGATAATGGTGATTGTTGTACAACATAATGGACGTAATTAATGTCACTAAATTATACTTGTAAAAAATGTTAAATTGGCACTTTTTGTTATATATGTATATATATATATACACATATATATATATACAGACACACACACATATATGGAAACCCTGATGGCATAGTGGTTAAGAGCTACAGCTGCTAATCAAAAGGTCAGCAGTTCAAATCTACCAGTTGCTTCTTGGAAACTCTATAGGGCAGTTGCACTCTGTCCCATAGGGTTGCTATGAGTCAGAATTGACTCAACGGCAACAGGTTTGGTTTCTGGCATATATATACATATATATCTTATACGTAAATTAAAAATAAAAATAAAAAACATTGCCATTGAGTCAATTCTGACTCTTCGTGACCTATATTTATATATACATATTTTTTAATGTAAAAGTTCTAAATTACTTATATTTGGTAAAATTGCCACTATAAGATGACATGTGACACTTACCCTGGGGATTATATTATCTCAGCGCATAGATTCATACCTCAGCAGGTTCTCAGTGCCCCTGGCTATCAGGTTCCACAGGTGGTCCAAACTCTGCTGAAGGGATGTGGTTCTCCCATGAGAGCTTCAAAGAACCTCCTTCTTCTTGGTACACACAGCTTCCAGGACATGTTTTGTTTCTCCTTTGAGCCTAACTTCATCTGTAGAAATAGAAATGGAGTTAAAATATTGCAGGAGAGACCTTTAGTTCAGGTTTTAACGATTCTAACACCCATTTCCCACAACAAGTTCCTGAAAATATAGGCTCTTGCTTGCTCATATTAATTCTGATCACAATTTTTATCATGTTCTTTGTACGCCTGCTTCCCATATTCCTTCAGTGCACTCTTAACTAAGCTTCTCTGCAAAGAAAGTATAGCCAAGCCAAATAATAGAATTGGATTCTAAAGTCATCCTAAGAATAACATTTCAGAAATGCCAGAAAATCTATTTATCTGGGGCACCTGGAGTTCTCATAATGCCACTAGATATCACTGGTGAATTTTTGGAGTGAAAATGTAAACAATTTCAAATCGTGGGCATATTACTTAGCCACTCTGAAAGTTGGTTTCTTCCTGTGTAAAATTATAAAAATACAACCTAATTTACAAGGTTGTTGAGAAATCAAAAGAAAATATGTATAAGACTATCTTAGGCTGGGTTCTCTAGAGCAGCAAAACCAGTAATGCTTATAAATATATATATATATATATATATACCAAACCCATTGCCATCAAGTCGATTTCGACTCATTGAGACCCTATAGGACAGAGTAGAACTGCCCTATAGAATTTCCAAGGAGTTCCTAGTGGACTCCAACTGCTGACCTTTTGGTTAGCAGCCCTAACACTTAACCACTACGCCACCAGGGTTTCCATGAATATATATGGAGAGATTTATATTAAGGAAACAGCTCACATGATTGTAGGGATTGGAATGTCCCAAGTCCTTCGATCAGGATGGAGTCCTTTCCCAATTCAAGGAGCCACAGAAGTTGGTGAACCCAAGATGAGCAAGCTGGAGAGCAGGGATCCCACTTACAGGTTGTGACCAAGGTTGGCAGGCAAGACTGCAAGTTTTCTCCTAAGCCACTTAGCTGCAGGGGCTGGTGAACCCAAGATAGGCCAGTTGGGGAGCAGAAGCAGGACTCTTGCTTGCATGCTGTGAAGCTCAGCGAATCCCAAGATGGACAGGTAAGCTGCTAGCTCAAGTCCCAAGAACCAGAGGTCAGACAAGAGACAGCTGCTGGACCCAGAACAAGCCAACAACCTTTGTAAGGTGAGCATGAAAAGGAAGTAGACGGTGGAAGGCAGAGAGATGAAGGCTGAGGGGGCAGAGAGCCGCCACAGGCCCCACCCCCACCAGTACCACTCAGCAGATTCCATTATGAGGGTGATCACATATCAAATTTCAACAGGAAAGTGATCACAACACTATACAACTGCCAAAATACTGAGAATCATGGCCCAGCCAAGTTGACACACAATCTTAACCATCATAAGGACATATCAACATGCCTGGTACAGAGGAGTTGTTCAACAATTTAAAGATTTTGTTATTATAGTCATCATTTAAATGAGATAGCTTTCTGTGATTAACCTTTGGTAGGGAGTAGGGTGGGAGTGGAATGCATTTTAACCACACTGCCGCTGTCACAGTAATTGAGTTGGTAGGGTGAGGAAAAATAATTCTAATTCACAACAAATCCTGGCTTTAATGAGCCCTTAGGATGTATCAGTCACAACTGTAAGAACTTTACATCTATTATCTCATCTAATAATCAAAACAAATTCTCAAGGTAAGTTGAGTTATTCCCCATCTTATGCACAAGGAAACTGAAACACAAGAGGAAATAAGTGACTTTCCTGTGTTTGTGTGACTAATAAAATAGAGGTGAGATTTAAATTCAGACAGTCTGACTCCAGAGTCTCAGTTCATAACCACTAGGCTTACTGCCTCCCTAGACCTGTGGAATGCAGTCCCTGGGTGGTGCAAAGAGTTTAGTGCTTGACTACTAGCTGAAAGATTGGTGACCCAAACCCATTCAAGGGCTTTTTGGAAGACAGGCCTGGTGACTTCTTTTGAGAGGTCACAGCCTTGGAAACCCTATGGAGTAGTTCTACTCTGCACACCTAGCATCACTATGAGTCAAAATCAACTCGACAACAACTAATAACAGCTACAGATCTGTGGAGGTCGTTTGGGAAGCAGGGATTGATATACTGTGATCAGTGAGAACTAAAGCCAAATTAATAATTGAAAAACATAACTACTTTAAATCTTTCCTGGGATGTTTAATATTAATTGGTATTTCATGTAAGTGCTATCATATAATATTGGTTCTTTTGTTCCTGATTTATTTCATTCAGCAAAATGTTTTCAAGATTCATCCATGTTGTGGCATGTATCAGGACTTCCTTTCTCTTTATGGCAGAAAAAAAAAATATTACTTAATATCTGTACTTGGGTAAACAGACATCATTGCCTGGTAGTTCTTAACTGCCTCTTTCTTGCAAAACATGAAATAAGAAAACTGTTTTCTTATTTCAGATACTATATTTGGAAGACCGTGAAGTAGAGTATATATTCAAAGGAATTTCAAATTTCTCCAAGTTGCTTAATTAAAATTAAGAGTATGCTTATCTGTTTTAGGTCAAGGATGGGTGTGATTGGAAGCTGTAAAAAGACAAATGATTCTGTGAAACATTATGGAATTTGACCTCACATGTCTTTTTATGATAAGACATTTCTACTGCCTTTTTATTTGCTTAAAACCAGCTAAAAATTAAGCATAATGCTATATAATTCCCTAAACTCAGAAACAAATAGTTAAAAAAAAAAAATTATAGAAGTCTGAAAAACTTATTGTGTTAAGTGTCTTGTAGCTTTTTTCTCTCTCTAGCTATTAGGACACAAATATACATATTTTAAGTCAATGGTTAAAAGTAGAGACTGCTAATCATTTAATATCCATTGAGTGAATAAAAGAAAAATCATTTTTAAAGGGATATTAAGCAATGTTTTTTTTTTTTTAATGTATTGAAAGTATATTAGTGGTTTTTAGAGGCTGGTGGGGGGGAGAAGGAATAGGAGTAACTGATAATGGATATCAAGGTTCTTTAACTAAAATTCAAACCAAATCCAAGTTGATTCCAACTCATAGAGACCCCATGGAACAAAGCAGAACTGCCCCCATAGGATTTCCAAAGAGCGTGTGGTGGAGTCAAACTGCTGACCAAGCTCCTAACCACTGCACCACCAGGGCTCCAGTTTTCTTTAATGGTGATGAAAATATTGGGGAATTAAATAGTGGTGATGATTGCACAATCGTGTGACTATAGTAAAAACCACTGAATTGTACACTTACAAGGCTGAACTTTATAGCATGTAAATTATCTCAATTAAAAAAAAGAATGCAAAAAAAAAAAACAAACAGTGATTACAGAACCCTGGGATATGAATGTTGTGACTGCAGTGCAGATCACAGCAACAGAAGTTTGGAGCTGGAATCAATAAAGGAAATTAAACACACACACATAAAAAAAAAAATTCATGAGGTCCAATAAATTGGAAGAACACAATTAAGCTGTTACTACTCATAATTCAAGGGTAATCTACTCGAAGTGACCACATTTTCCAAAATAACAACAACAACAAAAAAGTAGAAAACAGGCAAACAAAGTAATATCATTGTCCTGGTTCTTTATGTACAACGTGATATTGGAAATATAATTTGCATATCCAATTGTTGGCGTTGGAATATCTAGATTTCAAGGACTTAGGGAAACAGAAAGACAGAATGTTTAGACCACATCTACTCTGGAATATCCTAAGTTATGGATTCATATCTCTGTTAAAATTCTTTGGTGGCTGAAAGCAATTCTTATTAAATAAAGCAAAAACAAGCAAACATACGAATGAATAAAATAAACACAGGAGAGGGCACACAATATTGAAGAGAGACCTGATAATTAGCTGTCAGGAAAGTCAGCACCCTGAGGAATTAAGAGGAGATTTTTTTCAGGGAACATAATGGAAATAGCTCAGGTCCAATCATTTGCCTTCCTGGTGTCACTCTATTCAAGATTCCTAACCCTGGAAGAAAGGGTATTTAACCATTATTTAGCCTTAGAGAAGGCCCCTGGATGGCACAAATGGTTTGCACTTGACTCCTAACTGTGACATCTGCTTCCAAAATGTTAGAGCCTTGAAAACCCTATGGAGCAGTTCTACTCTGCACACATGGGGTTGTCATGAGTCAGAATCAATCGGACAGCAACTAATAACAACTGATGAAAGGCTGGCATTTCAGACCCACTCAGTGGTGCTGCTTAAGAAAGCCCTACAAAGCTGCTTCCATAAAGATCACAGCCAAGAAAGCCCCATGGAGCATATCTACTCCATAAAACATGGGGTCACCAAGAGTCGAAATCGACTCAACAGCAACAGATTTGGATTTTTTGGTTTTAGTCTTAGCGCAGCTCTTTAGTCAAGAGCTTGGCTGCTAACTAAATGGTCAGAAGTTCAAATCCACCACCCGCCCTTTGGGAACCCTGTGGGGCAATTCTCCTCTGTCCCATAGGGTCACTATGAGTCAGAATCAACTCAATGGTTTGGTTTTTGGGTTTTAGTCTTAGAGTAAGGGGAAAGCACCTGGACTCATGACAGTCACATCTTGATTCCATACACGGAAGAGTCATTCCCCAAGGAACTCTTATGAAATGACACGGAATAGGAGTAGGGTGCCCAGAACAACAAATGTCAGCGGGAGGCACAAATCTTCAAACAGCTTAAAATAACCTGCCGGTATAGAATGGTAGTTTAGAGCTAACCTGCTTGGATTTTAAATTCCGACTCCTTTTTGCACTAGCTGTGTCACCTTGGATAAGTTTTTCAACTTCTTTGTATTTCAATTTCCTCAGTTGTGAATTGAGGGTAATGAGGGTAATGATACTTACTCACCTTGCAGGGCTGATACTTAGTCCAATATCAGTTAAATAATAAAGAATATATATATTTGTTAGTTATTATTATTAATATATGAATAACATGTAATACATATATTTAAATATAAATGTTCATTACAAAAATAACTATTTCAAAATATAAGAAGATTGTGCCATATCTATTTCTTATCAGTAGGTGACAATAAAGCACTAGATTGCTAACTGAAAGGTCAGTGGTTCAAATCCACCAGCCTATCCATGAGAGAAAGATGTGGCAGTCTGCTTCCATAAAGATTTACAGCCTTGGAAACCCTATGGGGCAGTTCTAGTCTGTTCTATAGGATCGCTATAAGTCAGAACCAACTCGACAGCAATGGGTAGTAGTAGAAGTAGATGACAACAAGGCAAAGCACTATAATTATATTAATTTTAAAAGTTCAATATTTTTGCCCTAAATTTGATTGTGCTCCTGAATTGATGCAAATTAGCTAGCTTTTCTTGTAATTCCATAGAGAAATGATAGTTCACTTATTCAATTACTTTGGAGAAAGATTTCATCTAAATTCAAAATATTCACCTTATTATGTATTTTTTGAGCAGATGTTGGTTTGGACCAGAAAGCAAACTCTATAGAATCAGCATCTTCACAGTCATTATATCCCAGACAATGCCACCCATGCATGTATCACAGATTACGAGACTTAGTTGGGTCTTGACTATATTCCCCATGTAACAAGAGGAATTCATAATTTCACTAAAGTCATTAATCGTTCCTGCTCTTAAAACAGTAAACACAGCAGAATGGATTGTCATATAGGAGTCAATTTTCAAATAAATGTGATTAAATAAACACAAAAAGTAGGAAAAGCACAGTTGACAACCTGTGAGTTTTCAGTAAGTTTACCCTTTTGACTTGTCCTTTGTGGTAAGCTCAGGGGAATCCTTGCACTGCTATTGAAGAAATAGCTTCTTTTGATGGCTTTCGAATTCTTAGCCACAGCTGAAGGTTCTATGTTTCCTTACAGGAATAAAATCAGTAATATAAAATGGTTAAATGTTTGACTACTAACTAAAAGATTGGCAATTTGAACCCACCCAGAAGTGCCTCAAAGGCAGGCTTAGGGACCTACTTCTGAAAGGTCACAGCCTTGCAAACTCTATGAACCACAGTTCTACACTGCACACATGGGGTTTCTGTGAGTTAAAGGCAACTCAATTGAAACAAGTTGGTTTTATACAAAAATATGACCATATTCCCCCTTCTTGGCTCTTCTTGGCTCTTCCCCACTACACTCACAGAGACAGGGTTACCAACTTCAAGTGTCTCCTCCATCTGATTCAGAAAGGCAGGTTTGGAGGAGCTGTAGGGAGTAGTTTTCACTAAACTATTTGCATCAGTTATGGTTCAGTTATGAAAGTAAAACCACTATAAGTATTCCACAATAAGAGATTTCTTAAAAAATTGGGCCTTACACAATTATAGGAGTAGTTGAGGAACATAAAGGTGAGAAAAGTCTACTCATCTGCCCCAGCACTGGTGAGCAAAATGGAGTAAAATAAACCCACAAAGAGGAGTGGATTTTCCCAAACACTCATACAAAAAGAAAGCTTTAATAATTTTAAGGAAATGATACATATTCCAGAAGTAAAGTCTTACTTTAAAATAGATTTAAAAAAAAAAAAAAACCATAGCCACAGATTCAGTTCTGACTCATAGGACCCTGTAAGACAGAGTAGAGCTGCCCCATAGGATTTCCAAGGAGTGCCTAGTGGATTCAAACTGCCGACCTTTTGGTTAGAAGCCATAGCTCTTAACCACTACATCACCAGGGTTTCTTAAAAAATAGGAGGTCTGAAAAACTATGATAACTGAAAAATTCTTGATTAAAGGAACAATTACATATAAGTCTACCAGCCATCTCTCAGTTTGTCTTACTGTGGTAGCTTGCACATTGGTATGATACGGGAAGCTATGTCACTGGTATTTCAAATGACGTGGACCGATTTCAGCAAAGCATCAAGACAAAAACAGATCATGAAAAAAGGCCTAGCAATTTACTCTGAAAATCAGCCAGTGAAAATCCTGTGGATCACAACAGAATATTGTATGGTACAAAACTAAGCAACGTTTCATTCTGTTATATATAAGGTCACTACAAGTATTGATCCAACGGAAGTTATCAACAATGACATACATAAGTACCCCCCCCCAAAAAAAATGGAGTAGAACTGCCCCATAGAGTTTCCAAGGAGTGCCTGGCGGATTCGAACTGCCGACCCTTTGGTTAGCAGCCATAGCACTTAACCACTACGCCACCAGGGTTTCCAAATATATAAGTAGCAATTAAACTTCAAAACTGAATTTACCTTCTAACTTGACATTAAAGAATAAATTTGGGGGATCCAATTTTCTCCAAGCTTCACTGGTTTATGGGCACAAATGGAGAGATATAACTGAACTGCCAGAAATTCAAGCCAAATTCAGAAGAGGAGTGGAGCACAGGATATGATTGCTGATGTCACATGGATCTTGGCTGAAAGCAGAGAATACCAGAAAAATGTTTACCTGTGTTTTATTGACTATGCAAATTATGAATAGCATTGCAAAGAATGGGAATTCCAGAACATTTAATTGTGCTAGTGAGGAACCTGTACATAGACCAATAGGCAGTCATTGGAACAGAACACAGGGATACTGCATGGTTTAAAATCAGCAAAGGTGTGCTTACGGGTTGTAGCCTTTCACCACACTTATTCAATCTGTATGCTGAGCAAATAATCCAAGAAGCTGGACTATAAGAAGAAGGAGATGGCATCAGGATTGGAGGAAGGCTCATTAACAACCTGTGATATGTAGATGGCACAACCTTGCTCGGCCAAAATGATGAGGACTTGAAGTACTTACTGATGAAACACCAAAGAGTACAGCCTTCAGTACGGATTACACCTCAGCATAAGCAAAAAACAAACTCACTGTCATCAAGTCAAATCCAACTCATAATGACCCTATAGGACAGAGTAGAACTGCCCCATATAGTGTTTCCAAGTCTGTAAATCTTTATGGAAGCTGACTGTCACAGCTTTCTCCTATGGAGTGGCTGGTTGCTTCGAATCACTAACCTTTTGATTAGCAGATAAGCACTTTAACCACTGTGACACCAGAAAACAAAAATCCTCACAACTGGACCAATAAGCAATATCATGATAAACAGAGAAAATATTGAAGTTGTCAAAGATTTCATTTCACTTGTATCCACAATCAAGGCCCATGGAAGCAGCAGTCAAGAAATCAAATGACATATTTCATTGGGCAAATCTGCTGCAAGTCCTCTTTAAAGTGTTAAAAAGCAAAGATGTCACCTTGAGAATTAAAGAGAGCCTGATCCAAGCCATGGCATTTTCAATCGCCAGATCTATCTTGGAAGAAGGACAGCCAGAATGCTCCTTGGGAGCAAGGGTGGTAAGACTTCATCTCAGGTACTTTGGACATGTTATCTGGAGGGACCAGTCCCTGGAGAAGGACATCATCATGCTTGGTAAATCAGAAAAAAGTTAGATTGTCAGTGAAAAAGACCCTTAATGAGAGGGATTGACACAGTGGCTGCAACAATGGGCTCAAACATAGCAATGATTGTTGAGGATGGTGCAGGAACTTGCAATTGGTTCATCCTGTTGTATATAGGGTCGCAATGAGTTGGAACTGACACGAAGGCGCCTGACAACAACAACTGTAGTAGGACTCTAGCTCTTGATGTCATCTTCACAAATAGTTCCACCAGCCCACCACAGAGTTTGAGTTCTTCTGAAGGCTCTTACGTATGTGCACAAAGTCAGCTTCGACCAGGTGCTTGTTGGGTCTCACTAGCATTAGCAACCTTCCTCCGGCATCTGAGGGTACTGCCACCTCCAATCAGCTTCCCCAGTTCCTGCACAGAAGAAGACCTGGAAAAAGCCACAGGAGGCACCAGAGATGCTCAATAGTCTAATGTGAGGTGAGAAAGAACTCCTCACTCCTATTTTGTCTTTTGTGTTATACTCTAAGGGAGTGGCTTCCAAGCAGGGATGGCTGTGTCCTCAAAATTCCTCATTAAAACTGTTCATACTGCTCTTATCTGTAGCTTTCTCTCCGTAGTACTCAGATACCAGAGTAAGGGGTTGGACCTGGAGCTGTCTCCATATTACCCTCTTCATTTTGTACTCATCTTTCTCTTGGAACTCCCTCTGCCAACAGTGTTTAATTCTCCAAAGCCACATAATCCAATAGAAATGTAATGCCAGTCATCTATACATACACATATAAAATGTAATGCCAGTCATAAATATATATATAAAATGTAATGCCAGTCATATATATATATAACATAATGCTAGTCATATATATACATATATATAATATAATGCCAGTCATATATATATATATATATATATATATATATATACACAAACCTGTTCCAGTCAAGTCAATTCCAACTCATAGTGACCCTATAACACAGGGTAGAACTGCCCCAGAGAGTTTCCAAGGAGCACCTGGTGGATATGAACTGCCAACCTGTTGGTTAGCAGCTGTAGTACTTAACCAGTACTCCACCAGGGTTTTCATATATACATATATATATTTTTTTTAATTTTTAATTAAAAATTATATTTTCTTAGAAAGTAAAGTAAAACAGGTGAACTTATAAAAAATTGATAATATATTTTATTTAACCCAATATATCTAAAGTATTATTTTAACATGTAATCAAAATAAAAATTATTCATGAGATATTTCACTTTTTTTTTTTTTTTGACTAAGTCCTCAAAATCCAGTGTCTGTTTTACACTTACCAAAAACCAGAAAAGCAAACTCGTTGCTGTCAGGTTGAATCTGACGCATAGCAACCCTATAGGACAGAGCAGAACTGCTCTGCAGGGTTTCCAAGGAGTGGTTGATGGATTGGAACTGCTGACGTTTTGGTTAGCAGATGAGCTCTTAACCACTGTGCTTCTGGAGTTTATAGCGCATCCCAATTCAGATTAGCCCCATTTCAAGTGCTTAACACCCACACCTGACTACCGGCTACTGAACTAGACAATGCAGATCTAAAGCTTAGCCGGGGACCACATTCCATCTAGGTCGATGCTGAAACAACATTCTGTTCCTAACAGAACTACAACTTATGCAGACTGAAATAGATAGTTGAACAATTCTTATAAAACAGTAAATAATTACCACGTAGTCTAACTTTCATTCTTCAGATAAATGACTTTTCCACTTTCTCACTCTTATATTATTGCCTTTGGTATCTGTAATTATCATTAATATATTAAAGACTAGGCTCCCTTGTTCAGAAGACAAAGAAAGCTTTAGCTCTAGAAAGTACCCGTGTTCCTTTGTGATTTGCTTTGTAGGATTAAATCTCTAAGGTTCTTCCTACCCAAGATAGTTCATCAACTAAGATGTGAAAATAGATAATATCTACCAGTGTCAAAACATTACATAATGATAATGAAAGGTTTTCACTGACCCATGTCGAAATGTGAATACCTGAGCTTTATTTTTATGCGAGCATACTCACTCATTTAAATGTTCAACCTGTGGCTAGCTGAGAACTAGATTTTGTTATAGGAGGATTTGGAGATGAGAAATATAAAGTAAGTGAGAAGGCGAGCCTTTCAAAACACACTTAGGCTGCTTTACAGCTATGCCTGGAGCCAATAAGCCATGCGAAAAGTGAATGATTTGTTGACTCCGAAGTAAGGACCACTTTCTTGTTTATAAGTTACAGATGTTGGAATGAAGGTAGGTGTCTGTTCAAAGACAGAACTGCAGATTCTACACAAAGTGATTCTTTAAGCCCCAGGTATTTGGCTTTCATTCTGTCATATATTTTATTAAGGAAAATGAAATCCCTGACCTTAGCCATTTAACACTAATTTGTAACGTTATGCAGAAGGCTGTGGAAAGCTGCAAACATCCCTACCCTGGCCACATGATCAGGAACTATACATTTAATCTAGGGGCAGAAAAATTCAGGGAAGCATAATTCTTTCTCTACTCATATTTATTTTTCCTGCTGCATGCGGAAAGGAAGACACAGTGCCAGCTTTTTCTGCACTATGGTGCAGGGTGTTTGCATCTTGGTAGGGTGATTTAGCGGTCAGAGTCACTGTGAGTCTGAATTGACTCGACGGTAGTGTTTTTTTTATTTTTTGTTTTAAGCAGCAGGAAAGAGTGCTCACCTCAGCAGAAGATGCGATAGGGAAAGCTGGGTAACATCGTCAAAGTGCAGCTGGGTGTTCAGGGCACTGGACGGTAATTACTTGCCAGTGAAAAAGAATGAATTCTAGATGAGAGGATGAAAAGACCAAGGCCCTGGGAATTGGGATTTCAGACACAGTTAAAATAAATCCAGAGACACTTTGGTGTGGCCAAAATGCAGAGAAGACCTATTTCTGATGGACCCTAAAATATCTGAAAAAAGAACTTGGATGTACTTTCCCCCAATTCTCTCACAGCTGTGATGTGTTATTATCACTACTGTTGATAACAACAGTAATAATTTTCAATTTTCAGAGTACCCCTCTACTGAAGTGTTGAAGGCATCAAGCAAAAGCTTACAAATTCTATGAGTAATGTCTAGCTAGTAAATATGGCTAAAGGCCAAATTAGTCTAAAAAGAATAAGGTGTAAGTTTGTGATAGGGAACAAGGAAGAAAGAGATGACTTAGGAAAATAAATAAATAAATGGAAGAGAGCAAAAGGAGAAATCATCCATTAATGCCTCATGAACACAGCAGACATTACTATGCTCCTTTGGCCAAGCTTTCCTGGAAAAACTTTGACATGTTATTCAGTAGCCATATTGGAAAGCCATCACACAAGACCTTTTACAATAAAAAGTAAAAGATGTAACTGCCTTCATTTTATCTTATCTCAAGCTCTGAACTAAGGCTAAATATTAAAAGCATCCTAACCACAAGGTACGCTGGGAGAGAATCAAGCACCAGAATTTTTCAGATGAAGATGAAACAAATGTCTAAAAAAAGAGATGGAAAGAGAACAGTTCTTTGAAGAAAGTATTTCCAGCTTGTATTAGGCAGCATTTGCCCTGGCCATCTGAGACTATTGAGGTGCTACCTGCTTGTGTCCTTGTCTTAATTGTTACCTCTATCAAACTGCTGGATAGTAATAGACACAGAATTTATTAGGTGGCTACTCTAGGGCACACACTGTTCTAAGTGCTTTACATGGGTTAGAAATTCAATATCACAGCCTCAGAAAGCATTATCATCCACACTGTTTTTCAGATGAGAAAACTCACACATGGAGAGGTTAAAGGACTGACCCAACACTATGTGGTTAACAGGATGTAGAGCTGAAATCTAAGCAGTATGATCTACTCAGTATGATTCAAAGGCCCATCTTGTTTACCACTACACTATATTGCTCAAAGTTATAAACGAAATTGCCAGCAACTGAGGAACCACAAATGGTTTGCTGGAGCTTTTCATAGATGCTGTGTTAGAGGAAACAAGTTAAAATATCTGTATGAGTCTCTATCTCAAAGAAAATGTAAAACCCCATATCCTTAGGACAAGTGGCATCATTTTTATACCTCTCCATACTCCTTTTCGACCATGTTTGCTCCTTCTTTTCTTTCTGCATTGAATTCTGCTTCATATCACATTATGTAGGCTATCTCTCTGAGTTGCACTGGGCAATATCAAGTCCTTAGATTTATGTACTGGTTTAGAGCTCTCCTGCTAAACAAAAGGATGGCAGTTTGAATCCACCAGCCACTTCATGGAAACTCTACGGGACAGTTCTACTCTGTCCTGTGGGGTCTCTATGAGTCAGAATCAACTCCAGAGCAATGGGATTTTTGTCTGGAGTAAATTGAACATATCACATTTCTTTAAAAAAATTAAAACAATGAATTCCAAAACCAAATGAGAGTCAATAATGTAACACTTTTAGAGAAAATCTTATACTGGGAGGTTTTATATCCTTATACAAAATGAAAATAGCAACCCAGACAAGGTTTGTCCAAGTATTAGGTGGTTTGACCTAGCCTGCATAAAAATAGCCTCCATCAATATATTTTCACAGTTCTAAATCATTTTATTGTTGGGCTGAAATAATTATCAACTAAGAGGCAAGAAGATTCCAATAGAAGTTCAGAGCTCTCCAAATCAATACTGGTTGGCATAAAGTCCCACTGGGGAACAATGAAAAATGGACTTGCTGGATCCCTAACAATAGGTCAGGTTATTGCCATGGCATTTCTGAATAATGTGAGTGCTTCTGAATTCTGCATTGAAATGTATGCTGTACTTTCTATAGGACAGTTGTATTTGCTTCTCTGTTTTCTCAACATAAATTGGGAAGAAGAATAGGAATTAAAATTTACAGCTTGCAGTCCATGTTTTGATTTCCTTTGTCTAGGTAAACTTCTTCACCAACAATAATTAAAATAATTGTGCTGCCTTCTTATTGAACCAAAGTTTTCTGTTTGGCCTAACTATATGAAATTAAAATACAAGAAATCCAGGAGAGGGAGAGTTCGTCTAATTAAATATTTTCCCAAAGCCACTCAAAGCTGCCTGGAACTTATGGCTAAACATTAGAATTGAAAATGTTAGAATATGTTTGTCTACCTCTTCAAAGTGTTAAAAAGCAAAAATGTCACTTTGAGGAGTAAGATATATCTGACCTAAGCCATGGTATTTTTAATTGTTTCATATGCATACGAAAGTTGGACAATGAATAAGAAAGACCAAAGAAAATTTGATACATTTGAATTGATGTTGGTGAAGACTACTGAATATACTATGGACTGCCAGAAGAACAAACAAATCTGTCTTGAAAGAAGTACAGCCAGAAAGCACAATTAGAAGTAAGGGTTGCGATACTTTGTCTCACATAATTTGGACATGTTATCAGAAGCATCAGTCCCTGGAGAAGGACATCAT